>NW_028232859.1:3750000-5000000 GCF_057557595.1 Rhyacophila brunnea
ATGGCGCTTATAGTACCTACTCTCTGAAGCGCTTTCCAAATTGAGCTACTATTGGCTATCGGCTTTTGTATTTTAAATCAAAGTAGGTATTACTTTAATTTAATTTAATTTTAACCTACGTTACGGATCACTCCAAGATATTTGTTGTAGCTTCTTTGAACTTGCTAATATTTTTTAATTAATTACTTTCTAGTAGCTCAATTTGGAAAGCGCTTCAAAAGATTTTTTCTATTGGCTGTAATATATTTTCTCAGAAGTGTTTTCAAAATTATATATATCAATATTTATTCAGGAGTTTTTTTAGTTATAACAGAACTTAAAAATATTACACAAACAATGGTATCACGGAAATAGTCAAAATGCTGATCAAAGGACAATAATATTTCGATACCACAAACTGATACTTCAATTTTTTTCCGACCATGTCCGATCCTAAATGGGCCTCCACAGAGTGTTTGTATTTACAGATTTTTTTTTTACGAGAAATGGATGTCGGCCACTTGCTCAACCTATTGGGTTCATACACAAATTGATAAACAATATGTCGTCTCTGTTCTGGCAGAACACACTAACTGGAGAATACTAGTTTTGAGTAATTTGAATTTGAAGTTGTTAAAATGTTTGAAATGGTTTATCATGTGAGTTTATTAAGTAATCGTAAAAAGGATGACTTTAAAATAAAGACTGTTTATTTATTAAGGTTTCCAGAGGGTAAAGTTTGAAATAAGGAACATTTTGGTATAACTAACTCAATATGTCATTTTTTCGATTTAGTGTCTTCTACCATAACAGTGACGGTGCGTACTTGCTCTCAATTCGAGGGGTCTAGGACGATTTGGCACCGCGAACTGGCCTCCGGCGATTGGCCTCCGGTAATTGGCCGCCGGTACAATCGGACGCCGGCCCAATTGGACGCCGCACAGTTGAATTAAATGCGCAAAGGAATAGACGTACGTTACGATTTGTTGGAGTAAATAAGCAAGTCAGTTTAATATGCTTCTATCTTCTCAGTAGTTGTACCTTATACATTTCGCGCTTGACGCATTTTTAATATAGATTGAGAATAATTATTATGCCTTATGATGTTTATTAAAAGAAAATAATTCTTCCCTCGTTAAAACAAAATATTAAGTAAGTTATCTGCTAAGTATAAATGTTGCAGTAGTTTGATTGATAAACTACTTAGGTACTGGGTGCCGAACGAAATCCCGAAGGCCGAAATCCCGAAAAATAAAAAAATACAAACATCAATAATTGCGCAATTTTTGCAAGAGACACAAAAACCTATTTTTTGTGGAAATATAAAAAAATGTAAAATACAAACATCAATAATTGCGCACTCGTTAATTGCGCAATTTTTACAAGAGACACAAAATTCATTCGTTCTACAAAATGGTCTCTCCTGAAAAAAAAATGCGCAATCGGAAAAACCCATTTTCTGCAAAAAATGAGATATGTCTCTCTTACAAAAATTGCGCAATTATTGATGTTTGTATTTTACATTTTTTTATATTTCCACAAAAAATGGGTTTTGTCTCTTGCAAAAATTACGCAATTTTTGATGTTTGTATTTTTTTATTTTTCAGGATTTCGGCCTTTGGGATTTCGTCCGGCACCCAGTACCTAAGTAGCTTATCAATCAAACTACTGAAACATTTATACTTAGCAGATAACTTACTTAATATTTTGTTTTAACGAGGGAAGAATTATTTTCTTTTAATAAACATCATAAGGCATAATAATTATTCTCAATCTATATTAAAAATGCGTCAAGCGCGAAATGTATAAGGTACAACTACTGAGAAGATAGAATCATATTAAACTGATTTGCTTATTTACTCCAACAAATCGTAACGTACGTCTATTCCTTTGCGCATTTAATTCAACTGTGCGGCGTCCAATCCTCCCGGAGGCCAATTGGGCCGGTGTCCGATTGTACCGGCGGCCAATTATCGGAGGCCAATCGCCGGAGGCCAGTTTGCGGTGCCAAATCGTCCCATTCCCCAATTCGAGCGATTCGAGCCTGGGACCCACGACGCTTAAGCCGCGCGGCTATCGTTTATTATCAGTATAAATTATTGTCCCATCCGGAAATTTATACGTATGCAGTTGCCGTATCACAGTTTATCGTGAGCTGTATATACAAATAAAACACTTAAAAGTACGTAATAAACCCCACCGGAATACAAGGGAAAGATAGAAGAGAAAAGTTGGTAAGTAAATTATAAATACAATCATATCGTATATATTTATATAAAATTCTGGTACGTGCTCGTAAGTATCAAGTCGTAATTGTAACGTACAATAATGACAGCGTCATTATCAGACACTTGATACACATCAATATCAAATTAATGTTCTTATTGTATCTAAGTTTATTATAATTATTATGTATTTAAGTAAATAAGTATATAAGAACATACGTAATTGGTACAAGTGGAGACCTAGGAGATGGTACGATAAGAATTGAATCTAATAAAATTGGAACATTACTTACTGCATGTAATGCTCTACAAACAACGCAATATTTATTGATCGCAATACTATACGGCCATATCTTTCAGTTAAGTCGTTCATTGCTGCGACCGCACCTAGCGCGTAGCCCGACTTTAGCGCTGAAAGACGATAGCTTACGGTGAATTATGGTACGGCGAAATGTAATACTTGCAATTTACATGTAACCTATTATTGTAATATTTGTTTTTTATTATTTATCATTTCCATTCCATGGCAGAGCATATTGAAGCGAAGATATTTATATGTAAATCATTCTACAATGGCCCACACCCACGGTGGCCGCGCGGCTTAAGCGTTGGACTATAACGCCGTGGGTCCCAGGTTCGAACCTGGGTCTGGCAAGTAGACATATTGTTTTTCAATTTGTGTGTGAGTCAGGGTATGGCCTAATAAGTCGAGCAAGTGGCTGACATCTATTTCTCGTAAAAAACAAAATCTGTTAATACAAACCTCTACTCTGTGTAGGCCCATATGATCCTATTAGGATCAGACATGGTCGGAAAAGGGCAGGCATATACCTACATTTAAGAAATTAATTTCGTGCTATTCTTTAGGTAGGTACCTATACACATAGTTTAAGTGTGTGTTAAAAATAAATACATGTTTTTTTCTCTGAGGCAACTGGTAGAAAAAACTGCGAGGCCCCACAATAAAATTATCCACAATTTAAATGCTTACTTTGTACGTATGGTAGTTTCGGTGAGAGTCTCTATCACCCTTATCTATGTAAATTTATTATTGCGTTAGTTGTAGCTAGATTTTCGCTGAACCTACACATTCGCATACTTTTTTAATTGTAATAGTCGCTTACAAGCATATAGGTATATAAGCATTTTATAATATATATTTATTATGTATATTTATTTTATTATATATATTTATAAGCATTTCGAAATGTAGTCCACAGAATAATGCTTCCAGCGTCAGCACTCTGTCACGAACTCCGAAATATTAAGTAGATCGAACGTATATAGATGATTTCTCACCAACGTGCCATACAATTGATATTGCAGGACAAGATAGGGCGGCGCCGACGAAAGGAAGAAAGATAACATCAAAGATAGGACTAGAGTAGGTACGGGAGAATCTGTTCTGAACACCGAAACAAATTCTCAAAGTTAGACAAACCGGAAGGTACACAAAAGAGAAGAAAAATAGCTTAATTACCATTATTTAATAAAGAAAAGACAAACGAATATTACTGACCCGTTTATCCACGGTGATTGCGCCCAAATACGGAAACTCTCCGCCTAGAATGTCCCTCGGTTTGTTAGGCTCCCAAGACGCCGTCGGCAGGCCCGTCCTGCCAGCCACAAGCGCCTCCCTATCGTACTCCGGGACTCTTTGGTACCTCCTAGACAGCATTGCCACGTAGCCTTCGGGGGTTGGCCTGTGGCAAGGGTCCTCGCAGCCGGCCATCGGCAGAAGAATGCGCGCCACCAAGGCAATTATGAAGGCCAAAGTGGCCATTGTGAACGCGCAGCTGAGGAATACCTCCAGAGTCGTGAAGCTTTTCAGCCAATCGCCGCAGGACACTTTCCCTGGCGGCGCTTCTGCCATTTTGTCGTGTAATCTCAAAATTATCTCCTGAAATATTCGTAACTTTTTGTAATTATTATTGTTTCGGTATCAGTCGATTTACATGGATTTGTAAGAATCTAGGAGACAAATTAAATGTGTTGTAAATCTATTTCGTCCTTACCTTTTCACCTAAGAGTTAATTTGTTGTAATATAAGAAGATATTTTCGTAACTTCGTCGAAACAGATATTTGATAACAGATGAACGTCGAATTTTTCATTTGACATTTCATATCAAGCGTTCTTAAATATTTGAATTCATAAAATTACGTGTTCGATTTTGTTTTAAAAATCATTGTTCGTAAATTTTTATGACTAATAATTATTTTATATCCATTGAAAATGTTTGCATATATGAACCAATTTAATAATTAAACGGCTGAGGATTAATGTGAAGGATACAACTGACATGATTAAAAAAGTTAAGAGCAGATTTCACAAAATCCTCTAAAGGGCTTCGAACATAATAATTATATCTACTTACTGCTGTGTGTGAAAATTTAAGCATTGTATTCCTAACATTTATGTCCCATGAATTCTAATAGCAACTTATTTAATTTGAAAATTTTTGGCCTGACGTGTAGGTACCCTTTCAAACACGTATCAACATCGATATCTTCTATTGGGATATAAATATTGGATGTAATATAATGTTTAAGGGCCCGCTGAAGAGCCCGCCGTTCAAATATAATTTAGTATAAAAAGGACCTCGGCGTCGTAACAACGTCAATTTAAATCGATCTTTTCGCAAAAATCACTAATCATCGGAGATTTTATTTCAAGAAATATTATTATTATTACTGATAATTTCTGCCGCGCGGAGAATTATTATTATTTTATGAACACCTGCGACATGAAGCCGATCAGAAAACAGGGCTGTCAAAATAATATTAAGCATTCATATTTTTTAAATGTTAATTTCATCATGGTTTTTAATCAAACCTCTGCAAGTACGTACTGATAACTTGGGTGGATTTTGTAGCAAACATACTATTGATATATATACGGGTATATTATTATTATAACCCAATTCAAATTGAACATAGGTTGATACTCAAATACTATTATAGTATGTTTATGATTTCGAGAAAATAATACGATGGTATAATTAATCCATATCAATTATTTGAAAACATTACATTCGCACTTTGCACAAAATTACAAACACATTCGAAGTTTGCCGCACACGTACAGACCACGTGATATTTGTTTACGCAAAATCGTCGCTTTTCAAAATGGCGAATTTGATTACCAGATTTTACTGCGATGAATCAGTATGTTCCTTTTTGTCTTTTTTTATTCGTAGGTTTGTTTACTATGTACACCGAGAAATTTCCATTTATAAACTCGGAAACGATTTTTACAGAAGAGTTTTGGAATATAATGCAACCAAAACTGGAAAAAATTCTATCATGGGTGTTGACTTCCTGAATTAGCTAACCCCAGGTCCATGCCACTACGTGAACCACAGTGGATATTAAGCCATTTCCACACTGGCAACAAGTTGCTGGCAACCTTATTAAATTTTACGATACTTACCATAATTGCTTAAGAAATTTTACAATAATTATCGTAAAATCTAACAAGGTTGCCAGCAAATTAACTTGTTGCCAGTGTGGACCCGGCATTAGATGCACAAAACTTAAATAATATATATTATAAATAAAAATTTAAAATTATAAATATATATTATGATTTATGTCTTCGACAGCCCTGATGAAATAAATGTGAAATATGAGTCGGATCAGTCACAGAGCAAATTTATTAACACAAACAACTTTGACACGACCTTTTTATATTAACTAGTAGACCAGATATTATGGACCACATGTTAAAAAATCATATTTTCAATTCTCAAGGCCATTTCAAAGCAATACATCTAGCGAACACTGCAATTTAATACATTTTATTAATAATTTTCATCTAAAAACATTAAGTTATTACAAACATTTTTTTTTATTCCAAAATTAACTTACAATTTAGAAAAACGCCTAGAGATGTCTGTTCGTTGAATGAATAATTCATTTTATTACATATTATTATCCTGTGGTTATTTTTATCATGAAAATGTATGTGATTTAAGTATCTAATAATTCATCTCCAACGCTGTTGGTATTTTTTTGAGTTCATAGTTTTAATATTTTTTCACGCTTATGATACGACCTAACGTGTTGTTCTATAATATCATGGGGTCCCGGATTCGAATCCCGATTTGGTATATTTGTAATATGTATTTGGACCCAGATTCCAAAGTATGGGCCTAATAGTTTGATCGAGTGGCTAACATCCATTTCTCGTAGAAACAAAAGCAGGCCCATATAATCTTCTTTGTGTCAAACATGGTACTTATTATTGCATGTTAAACTTTCAAGTCGATTTACTTGATTACCGATGTATGCACTTGGATCCTTTTATTCCTCAGCTCAATAATTGATATGTATGCACAACCTCATACATGCGGCGGGGCGGCATGTCAGTTGTATGCGTATATTTAGATACTATCTACCCATCCTTGTATTTATGGTGCGCTCCGGAATCAAGCCAGAGCCATCGTTTGACCGTTGGACGGTCAACATAAACGGAATTCTTCGTAAAAAATCATTAATTTTTATGTTGTATTTTGTGTTCATATTAAAATTGACTGTACGTACTTATGATATTTTTGTAACAAACATTTTACTTGCCTAGTACGGGAAAACAAGCTACCATTCGCTATCAGCCAATTAATACCTACCTGGTGATTCAAATTCGGCCTGCATCCCAGAACGCCCGAACGGCTCTGCGAAATTATAATGTAATGGACTGGGTTTTCAAATAAAAACCGTTCTCCGCTACATCTTTGATTATTGGACCCACCTTACACATAAGCAACATAATAAACAGACGCCGGCTTCGGGCCTCGTCCCACCACATAATATGACGCGACTCTAGTACGAGTATAACCTTCGAAGTGTTTTGACATGCTAATAAATAATATTATTATGACTGACAATGGAATTGGCATCAGAAACAGGTGAAACTAAATACTCAATTATCTGCGTCACCATCAACAGCATCAAATCACGACGTCGGTCGCCTTCGCCAAAAGTTCGGAGGAATTCGTGACTGTTCGAGTGAAGGAAGTGAAACTGAGTTATTTTTCCTTATTGCATTACAAAATCCTGAATGCGTTGTTACGACTCAGATTCTTGTATCAGATTCCTGACTATAACCTTTTCAGTACAGTGGGACATCGATCGCAACATTATAATAATATATTATTAGATTTTTATTCTAGTATCATAAGATTGTCATAACTCATAACCAGAACATAACAACTTATGTAGGCACATTGGACATGTGTAAATACTAGGTATATTATGGTAAACCAGTATTTACTAAAATTTTAATATTCTGATAGTTTAGTTAGATATGATCAGTTATCATTATCACAGTGTGTGCCAGTGACGAGGGGTAGAGGTAGGCTGTTAAGATCTGACATAAATAGTGCACACTAAGCTTTGTCAGTCTTAATTTATTGTTTGTTTTCATTGAACTAAGCATATACCTAATTAGCAGATTGTACTGGTTAGTTTTTAAAATTCAATTAAACCCTGCCTAAACCACATCATAATAGAGTGTGAAGTTTACGGTGATAGGCGGCGGCTTGGAGAACTAGATCCCCTCCTCTCGCGTTTCAGTATTCATACCCCTCACCTTGAACGAATTTGACGTTTCTTATAAGTGCGCGGTATCAGTCATTTAGACGTGTTAATAATGGCAAAAGTTTTGAAAAGTGACAACAGGAAGTTTATAAGTCATCTTATCTCCTACTGTGAAGAAGAAAAACGGCAAAATAACATCATTCGGCTCTTTAACAACGTTATCGAAAGAGTTGCGCCGCGATGACAGCTACAAAACACGCTTAAAATTGTAATGTTGCCATATAAAATTTATCCAAAGTTATTGGGGAAAAATGTATATCATTATTTGAAATTTGCGATGATATATAAGTACCTATTTAAGGAAGTGGGAAATAATATCTTCCAATCTCGGCAATACTCACAATACTTCGAAATTCAAAACCATAGATAAGATAGGTACAACACGAGAGCCGCCGCCAGGCCTCACGTTAAACTTTTCGGTCTATAGTGCAGGTACACAATGGATGATCCAACAAAATAGTGCACACTTTTTCAGTCATACTTATTTGTTTTCGTTGAATTAATAATTACATAGGTACCTACTACAGATGGTGTTAGTTAGATTTATAAATATTAATTAAGCCCTGTCTAAACCTAAACTAAAGGAACCATAATCGATAAAAAATATTCTTCTATTCTATATCTAAAATTATGTATGGTTGAATGGCATAGTTTTACATATATTATAAATAAACGAATATTTTTTTACTATTATCTACTATGGGTTGGATTAGGCGGAATTTAATTGAATTTTAAAAACTAGCAAACACTATCTACAGATTGTAGTTTTAGTTCAATGAAAACAAATGTGTTTGACTGACAATGCTTAGTATGCAATATTTATATTAGATCTTAACAGCCTACCTCCACCCTTCACCGCTGTAATTGGGTTATCACTGTGTATAGAAGTGATTCTTTTGAGAATGGATTGTGTAACTAAACTGAAACGTCTGAGAAGGTTGAAACAAAAGTACACGGTGATACACTGATAACTAGGGCCCGGATTTATATGCTAGTGCATGTTTTGTTAGGGTGTATGCACAGCTATGAGAGATGCACAGAAATCCGTTTTGAAAGACGCAGAATCCAAAAATAAAATTTTGTTGTGCATATAAATGCATATTTGAGAGTTAGAGCATATTTGAGACATTAGTGCATATTTCATAAATAAATGCATATTTTAGGGCTTTTGCATTTATTATAATTATAATTTATAATGGCATCCCCGAGCTGTGGATTTATCAGACTTGACTTGTGATATTCCTCGGATTCAGGGCACCTGAGCTAATCCCGCATCCCCTTCGTCTGTATTTTTATCTGAAATACTTATAGGTTTGTATGAATTTACGTGTGCGATTTTAGTTGTGGATTTATTAGAAAAACTCGGGCACCTTTATTTAAATTTTGCGCAATCACCTCTGTGGACGTTGAGAAGTCGTTTTCCGCATATAAACAAAATACTGACAGATATGCGGAAAATTTTAATGCCAGAGCACAATATTGTAACTTTTTTTCGTAGAAAAAAACAGTTAATATGTAGTATTTAGGAATAGTACCTACCTTGTTAAGTGTGTCGTTTTTGTTTGTTGTGTATAGTTTAGGTACATTGGATTTCTTATTCAATTATTTGTATCTACTTGTAAACAAACTATTTTGAAAATTGTAATTGATTAACTTTATATTGATTATTTGTGTTTTTTGTTTTTGTATTATATTGATTGAGATTATTAATTTGTTATTCGATTTTTTATCAGTAATATTGGGTGAAGTGGGTACCTATTTACAATTTTTATCTGCATATTTTTTTGGTTTTAGTGCATATTTTAATGATTTTAAGTGCATATGTGCATGCATATAATCGTGTTTTTTGTTGCATATAAATCCGCTCCCTACTGATAACCCATTTAGGAAATAATACAATTTTGCGACTGATTGCAATAAACTAATTATTATTAAATGGAATTGTCGGCGTTACGAAATTTTAATATTATTAGTGGTGCATGGTCGTTACTGAGGGCTTCGGCACGCAGCGTGTTCGCAGGCGCCAAAAACTCAGTAATCTTTCTTACGAGAACCTACCGAACTACCATAGGCCGTGAGTGCAGAGTTCTTGATTGCGGCTTGCAGAATAGAATGTCGCTCCGGTAGGCAGGCAGTCAAAACAAAACACGACCGGTTTTGACAGATTGCGTCACGATTGCCAGTTCATTTAATTTACAAACCCACAAGACCCTATTTACGGAGGCCTTTTCATAATCACCAAGATTCAGCTTAAAAATTACATAAATGGCTCAAAAATAATGATTTCATACGAACATCTTTCTCTGACTCAGCTGCGACATCTTCCGTTAATGCAATTTTTAAGGGTCTTATGCGAAACCTTCTTGTCGAAGGAGTGATTAGTGGATGAGGTGCGGTGATAGCAGAGCTAGACTGGAACAGGTACGGCACCTAGAGTAGCCTAGGGCCCACCCCGTGATGCTCCGCCGCGAATGATTATAAACATCACATGACACAATGATGTGAAATGACCAGGTGAAAGAATTCACTCATATAATCACCGTCCGCCAAAAGGCTTGCAGAAAACCGTTTGTAGGATGACAACGAGGAAGAGATTATTAATGTTAGCATTGTGCGAATGAGGAGCCGTTTCGTAGATGGAGCCTAAACTAATGAAATTTTTAAAAAAGGGGGGGGACTTGTGGCTATGAACTGAACTTTAAATTATGTTGTCCTAGTCCATCGATAATAATATGCTGTGGAAGAGTGTGGTTTAAAAGCCTTATAACCAGAGGGTTGGAGCGGACCTATTTTTGAGTTGCTCCGCTCCGGGACTTAATAATTGCTCCAGCTCCGCTCCAGGCTCTGCTCCTCTCCGGGTAAAAATATGTAATATGTATTATGTATACAAATTTTAAAAAATCATTAGTTTTGAAATAACGTTAATTATTTGTCCTTTTCATGATTAATTATATTAAAAAAACGGCAGCAAATCGTCTTACATTATCTGTCTCTTCTGTCAAAAAAAGTGAGGTGATTTATCACTCGGCAGTAATATAATATTTTCATTGGATTTTAGGATGAAAATGTAATAATAAAAAAACATCCGGAACAGTGGAGCACTACAAATTTTCGGTGCTCCGAGTAAAACCCCATTGCTCCACTGCTCCGTGCTCCTGCTCCGAGTCCAATGATGTTGTATTGAGCCCCGGCGCCTATTACGACGGCCAGCCGCTGAAACACGTAGCAGCGGGGCTGGTCGGTGGCCATAACGACACGCAGAGTGCAAATACTGTGGATATGAAGATAGGTGAAACGGCACACAGCGTAGATTATAATGATACGGTGAGGTAATGTAAGAACGGAGTAAAAGGGAATCACTGTACGTCTAAAGTGCTAAAATGTCTAGTGGTTGGCCCATCACCAGCCGCTGAGACGTATTCAGCGGTTGGGCGTAAGCTATTACTTAATATAAAACACGAGCGAAAAGTTTTGGTTATGGAATATAAACACAGCATTTTTTTTTTTAGTTTTATTGTAGTTGGCATTGCATAATCAAAACAGGCAGTAATATTGATTGGGTGCCAATTACTCTTGTCTGTTTGTTTTCCGTCATAAAATTCAGCAGAAAAAACTAACTTAGATATCAGGTTCCGTGGTTAGTTTCAAAATGCCCTGAGCGATAGACCAGTTTCAAGCTCTGACTGTCCGATTTCGATGTTGTTTTTTTTGCTATTGAGCAGTGGCTTACGGCATCAGTTATTCTATATATTATTGCATTCTACGTAAATGACAATTTTTCTCTTAATTCCAACAGTAACCTATCGATCAGCGTAATTTAACAACATATAACTGCAACTACAGCAAGTAACCTAACCTAACTCTCTTCGTCTTCAATGTCATTTCTTGTTTGATCGAGTTTTATGGCCATTTACTTGAACAGTCCTCCAGCAATAACTACCTGTCCTCATAAAACCGAAGATATTTCGCATTTCATAGCAGTACTGAGTACATGGTACGCCACTGTCTTTTTCCTCCTGGGCTTACAACGAAAACCCATCTTAGAACCCGCGTTTTTTACACAAATATCGTACCTACAAACTACAAACATAGTTTCAGCTAATATTGGACCTTTTTATTTACATAATTTGGCAACACTCCAGAAACATACATATTTAAAAAATATGCCGCTTTCTTCTTTTTATTTATATCAAATCTTATTTTTTAGGTATGGTCACAATATTGAAGCTCGATTTGATATAAATAAAAAGAATTTCAAGTTATACACATTTATATTTTAATAAAAATCGATGTTTTTTTAAATTAATATAAAAAATATTAGAACTATAAATTAGTCAAAAATCTCTTAGACGATGCTTAGAAAACTTAATAAACTATTTTTTAATAATAAATATGACCATAAAATATGTGTTATAACAAGATGGGGACGTAAACAAAATTCACATTTTTTAACATTTTTCTTAAATTGTAGGTTTATCTTTAATTAAAAAAATCTTTTTAATGTTTTCAGATACGTATTTTTTAATTAATACGGTTGAAATTGTAAATTATCAAAAAAATGTCTCAAATTGCAAGCTTCATATTTCTCCGCTAGGTGCCTCTGGTAGAAAGGCTTAGTAAAGACTTCACCCTAATCAGTGGACCAGTGCCACTTTTAAGGCTCCACCTCTATAGAAGAAGGTTTTTTCAACATCTTTGGGTTACTAACCGTTAGTGGCTATATTAAACGAAAAGAATAATAATATGTATATATGATATCTACAGTAGATAGTTACGCATTACGCAAATTAGTAAAGAATATTGGGTTTAATACCCGAAAATGTCAGAATAAGGGTAGTAATTAAACGTTCATTTAAAATTCCTAATTTGGCTAGGTATATTTTTGTTTTGCTATAGTTTAGCATCGCTCCTTGCTACTTATGCATATTATTATATCACGGACTACACTGTTTTTAACAGGTTATGCCGTGACTCACGGTCCGCGGGTTCACAAAGAAAAACATTGCTAAAAATATGCGGCACACAATAAAACAAAACATGTTTCCGAAATAACTTACCTACCTATTTATTAAATATTTGAAGTCGAGATGAATAGCAATTGGCGCTTCCTTGGTGACTAATGGAGTAATGAATAATGAATGATAAATGTTGCCACCGCCTGAATAGATTATCCACTAATCACAAAACTGAACTTCGGTAAAATCAACTTATATGTTAGGGTAGTATGTATTGTACTTTTTAAATTTCCTAATGTATACCTACATTATTTTATTTTAAATCGTCATATTATATAGGTAGGTACCTAATCTTATATTAAATTTAATACATAAATTCTCAGTAACCTTCGTGGTTTTAGAAATTCGAGTACCTATATTATTATTAATTACAGAAACTCCTCCAATGTTAGCACAATTTGAATATTTCTCTCTAAAGATTAATGAAGTAAGTAATTATTTTTTTAATGTCATTATAGTTATGTAATATCATTCTTGGACTTCCCTATAATTCCAAAATGTTGGAAGAATAACTAGATACCTACCTAACTACCATTTATTTGCGTGAAGACTGCTTTCAGTAAAAAATGCTTTTACTCGACGACGATCGTTGACGTCCCATGGGGGTAGGTAGGTCATGTACCTACTGCTTAGGGGCGGCGCAGTTTAAGGAAAGACGAGAAATTGAGAGTGGAGTCTCTGTCACGTAACCTTGCCATTTGGAATAGATGTTTTTGAATGAAAACGTGAATATACCAATCGAGTGCTTGGAATTAACTAATACAATTATACGGCGTACGTGTGTAAACCAATCAAGTGCCCGGCTTTTACTAATACATTTATACGGTTGCGTACACATACAAATCCTTGTCACTGTGTACAATGGCAAGGTTACGTGGAGGATAGTCTACCTAGTTTACGTGGAAAGGAGATTTTTTACATGCGGCGTTGACATGATGATGCACCTACTGTAAACAGCAGTCGAAAGTTTGCATGCGTGTGAAATGGTCGTTTCAAAAGTTTATAGGTGCTTATTGTACTTATTAGTCCGTTTAAGATAGTAAAAGGACATCTTAAAATAAAGTAGATTTGTAAGTAATGAGTTTACATTAAATTTAAGACTACAAATCAGAGGGGCGGTACTTTAATTCTGCTCAGGTGCGGCACTTTGCCCAGGGACGTCACTGGATGCTGTTAAGATATAAACGACTATTTCGGCTGCAATATAGAGCATTATAGACTTTCGTGTATCTTCAGATTCTAGAATTTGTTGTTAGCTATTCGTTCAACATATTACTCCTACCCCTGGATCCAAACAAACATTTTTGTGATAAGAAATTAACATGCACATTTATTTTGAACCAGAACTTCGAACCAATGATCAGTCGGAAGTGTTTTAAACTTTCTTTCACAATAATTGGGGCTCTTTTGTTCGTAACCTTCATATTTTAATCTAATGTATGTATAGATCTCTACTAATATGGGTTGAATCTAATATATTAAATAATATTCAGCAAATAATATACGTAATTAAATGAAGAGTTTTAGATGAGTACCTACCATAGATGAGTCATCCAAATGAAAGTCAATCATCATCGTAATAAGTGAATATTAGTCAGCAGGTATACGCATTATTAGCATTCTAGTGGTTAAATTTTGCATTGGTTCAAGGTGGCATAATAAATTTGCAACCGCTCTCACATACTCTGACATAGGTAAATAATAATATTACCTATGCTGTGATTCATATTATTATACACCTATGATTTTTAGTTTTTTCTTGTCTCAGTATAACTGTTTTTTTTCAAGGTTTTATTTATAGCTGATTGTGCTTATATCTGTAGCATAATTTTTCACTTTTTAAGTCAGTAAGTAGCCATGTTGATTTTTTACATACATATTAGATGCTTTATCAATTCTTATACCTATTCTTATATCGAATTAATTACGACATTTGATGGGTGATCACATAATGTTTTTAGAGGGGTAATTAAGTAATTATAACTATGTTTGCAGCAGTGAACACATTGTAGATTACCTAATGCAGTTGGCAACCTGGCTACTTGCTTTCATTACTTATTTAAATACTGTTGTACCTCACTTGATTGATAGCTAAGTAACTATATTAAAAAACAAAAAAACTTGTGTTAAGTTTGTAACGTGTAACATGCAAGGCGTTTTTATCTCAATGCGGCCTTGAGAAATGGATCTCAGACCACACGTGTGGAATGACCAAATGAACCTGCAATGCGAAATGATTAGCTGCTCATTCACTCGTTTAATATCGTCTACATCTCCACAGAAGCTTTTTCTTCATTATCTTTGGTAAAAGATTTTACTGCTGTTTCTATATATTTAAAAAATATTTTCTTTTTTTTACAGTGTGACCAAAATGCACGGCATTGTCTCCCCGGGTTCACCGAAGAAAAAAACTTCTCCAGGAATCCGGCGCCTCGGCCACGAAGGGAAAAGGAGCAGAAGCCAGCGCGGGTACCCAGCGAAGCGACTGTCAGGGGGGCATCATCAGCACCCGCCTAACCGAAAGACGTCCGCGACAGCGACAATATTTTCACCGATCCTGACGGCGCATTATTTCCCTTTCTCTTTCGGAGGAAAAGATATTAATTGTCATTGCAACACAGCTTATCAGAGTAAGGCAGCGCATTTTGAACGCAACCTGAAAAGACTTGACAGCGAACGCAGCCGCAGCCTCGCTGTGAAAGCGCGCTCGTTTGAATTTCGAACGCAGCCTGACGTTTGTAATGGCGGCTATGTACCGCGACTCGACGCTAGCTGATTCGGTACAAATTTCCCGTGCCGAGCGCTTCGGGCATAGGAACGGGAAGTATTTTGTATTTTTATACGAAAAATAATTCATAAGACACATCGCGTCAATTCGGTAGTACACAATCGAATAATAATAAACAGTGTCGGCTATTAGTATTGCCAGGATATTAGAGGCATATTTGTGGAACGCATATGCAAAAAACATTATCAATTGTAATTGAAAAATAACACTGAAAAAGTCATTTTGTATTTTTATAAGACACGAATATTTGTCAATTATTATTAAAATAGATCGTGCTGTAGAAATATCGGTCGCGAAATAAAAATATTAAGTTTTTAAAAAGTCAACAAGAAAGAATTCAGTCTCGTTTGTATCTCTAAAAGAAAAGGTATAAAATAAAATCGAAACATTTAAATTTATGGTCTGCTAACTTTTGTAAAATAAATATTTTTGAATTTGCATATTGCAAACGTAATGATAATTATAAAACATGTACTCCGCGGAGTGGTTACACATTAAAGTTAATAATATTTTCGTAATAATATATGAACGTCTTTTATTCTAAATTAATATTTATTTATATAAAAATTTCGGCGATCGCCTGCCTGCCATTATTGTGTGTTAAAAATTTGTGCTAAAATATAACGAATAAAGAAAACATAAAGACACGAGTGGGCGTGTTTCGTTATGTTAATATAAGTGACAAATATGCAAAAGTGTTATTGAAAAATATTCGCAAGACATTTTCTATTATTGCAATAGAAATAAGTGATAATTCTCAGTGTTGGAAGCTAAAAAAATATTGTTTCAATATTGCTGTGATTTGTGACTAATCTCATGCAGGTGGAATTTTGTTCAAATTTCAACGAAATAATATTGCAAGTTTTGTTCGTTCTAGAATAGAATAGTGTTATTTGAAATTTGAAATGGCCAGTACAGCGGCAGGTAATTCATTACCTGAAGTCGGTGCGAAGATCGAAGGCGGGAGAAATGTTTCTGTTACACCGATCAATATGTCTGATTCCCAAATGACTAATGGTAAGAATTCATCTAATATACGTATTCAGTATTATTTATATTATTTCTATTAATAATATCTCATGCCTCTCACTGTTGAGCATTGGAATCGTTTTAAATGTCTCAGGTATGTCTATTAAGCGAGCTCTGCATTCCGCCGTTCACAAGGCAGAAGGTATTGAGAGGCCCGTAGCATCCTTCACTTGGTCGGAGTTCAAGGTCCTCTTCCACATAGACCCTCGATGGATCCTTTCGGCATTATTGTTTTCCTCCTGGTTTTGTGAAAGAACTGTCAAACTCTCTGCAGGCATATTTTAGCGAGCCGATCTTTCATGTTTATTTCTTCCAGAATGGAGATATTCATTCTCTTTGTCATCTCATATGGCACCACTTTTCATATTTTGTTGAAGCCTGTCAGAATACCCTGATTCAAGGAGGAGGAAAAAATAATCTCAATTACTTACATATTGTTAGTAAATTTCGACATAAGCAGCATAGCATAGCGCCTGGATTGCGATGGTTGTTGGTTCAAGTCCCATTCGATACAAATATTCTTACTCTAATTCTTGAATGACATCAGAATCTCCATTTGATTTTTTCCATGACTGAATAAAATATATATCCACAAAATGTAGGATTGTTACATATTTCATTGAACATACATAATTTGGATCAACTTCAAGAACATGCATGAGACGTCTAATAACAAATACTGATGTCGCATGTATGACCAAAAACTAACAAAAAATAATATATACATTTTCTATGTGCAATTTCAGACAATATGTAATGATGTATAACTTCGAAAACAAGCCAAAAGCCAGATTATTAAAGGCAATTTATTAAAAAATTGGCATGTCCTTTGTGTCCAATATATTTATTGCAATAAAGGATTTATCAGCTAATGGGCTAAAAATGGACATATTGTACTAATTTTAAAATAAAAAACGATAAAAAAAATGTAGCGTTATAGCCTGTTTACACGTGCATGGATTTACTGGCGGCAGCAAGTACTGTCATGAGTCATGACCATTATCGTGTAAGTTGCAAGGCTGCATGCATGGATTAAAAAAAATTTGCAGCTTCTGAATTTTTACGCGATAGTTACAACATGCATGACTTATGCAGTGGTGAACCAGCCGCAAAAATACGAAAATACGTAAAGCATTTTGACATTTATCAATTTTCCCATCCTATCAAATGACAACAACGCGACTCTCGCGTACGCTTGAAGATTGACATTGCCGAGACGGTTGGCACTTTTATGTGTTATCAGTTATTGTCACATATAATTTATACGCTACTTTATACCAACCAGTTACGCTTGACGCATAAAAAGAAAATTTACCACTGATATTGAATTGTGAACATATCAGTTTTTGTAATTAAACACCTCATGCAATCGAAAGATTCTATTAAAAATTGGTAGATAAATACATCTTTTCGTCCGGATTGCGATAGATGTGGGTTTAATCAAGTTCTTTTCGGTTTAAATTTTTTTGAAAGATTTTTCTAATAGATAAGTATGTTTCTTAGATTATTCAGAATTAAATACCTTTGTATATTTAATGATGAACATGGCATTCTTAAATCTTGTATTCAATCTTGAACAAAAAAAAAATTTTAAGTACCTAGTATATGTTGATTAAAAACTAATAACATTTTAGGAATCATTGTCATGTCAATCAAAATTTGTTTGTAATGTTTTCAGGTCAGTTCTCGTACAGTTCGAATGGCGTGCGCATCAGCGTGCCATCGGAAGAACAGCGGAGGCCTCTGGTGGCCATGGATGATGACGACTCTAACGATGCCGAAGTCTCCAACATCGACTTCATGCAGCATCACTACCAGGTATTCTACATATCCACTGTATTATGATAAAAGCTGGAAGGAACCCTGTAAACTGCATAATTAATTGGGAACTGAAACCAAAACTCTTATACCTATTTCACACAGACATTCAACACATCCCTGATTTAATTGGAACTAGTTGCTTTTCTGTTTGCATACACAGGTGCGATATACTCCATTGAGTCGAAACATCATTGCACAAAAATATATTATAATCAGGCGAAGTAACAGTGATTTTGCATTGACAGAAGAAATAGCTGAAAATATTGGGTTAGTCTCATTTATTAGAGATAATATAGTGATACACAGTGTTTCTATTGTTGAAAGGATATTTCTCAACACCTCGTACAAAAAGATATTATTATGCTTGCCAGCCATTGGCATTGTCATGCTGTCTGATTTGACAGGCTGGAGGTGGCAAATGCAGAAACTGTATTATTATGTAGCTGAAAGCGATATGCACATGCCCGGTTTCTATGAACTTGATTTGGTGACAATTCGGTGCCAGAACTATAGCCGAATGCCACAATCCTGCAAGTTTTTTTTTACAGCCAACAATGTTTAGTCAACTCTGTGTGGATTAATAGGTTAATTTAGATAAAGTTGGCGAGTTGTGGTCGCTTTGAGTTTGTACGTGTGAGTGACTTGTCTTATATCACAGTTTTGAGAACTTTGAGAACCCCTCTAAAATATTTACGTATGATAGATCTTTTATTTAGTTGTTAGCTGAGAGATTGGACGGTGCCCACAGAGAGAGCACACAAATGTCAGTCTGAAGCACTTTTTATAGGGCAAATGCCATCGTAATGAAATTAGGTACACTTTGCCGCAAATGGACCGCACTCATACCAGTGTTGCCAGCTGTACATAGTACAATACTATAATTTTGATTCTGCAAAAAATGTAAAATACTATAATTTTACGCCAAATATGCCAAAATACTATAATTTTAAAGGATTTAAGCCGAAAAATGTTCCTGTACTATATTTTTTACAGAAATACTATAATTTTTACGCCTTTGTACTATAATCAGCATAGAAAAAGATGGCAACACTGACTCAGACATAAAAATGTCCTGCTGAGTATTTTTTTTATCAATACTCCAACTTTCAACCAATTTCTGATAAGCGTATTTTCTCTATAATAATAATCTTTGTTTACTTTACTACAACATTCATTTGTCACTAAACGGGAAAGAGAGAAAGGTGTAATATTATTATTTATTATTATAAATATCTGTGAAAAGATATGCCAGCATTTTCATTTCCCTTGGTTTTGCATCCTATCGCATTGCAAGAGACCATGGCTCTGACTTTGAATATCATATGAAATCAAACCTTTTTGGAGAATTGACACAAAACATCTGCCATGTTTGCTATACGAGATGATGTATGTGATTGCGAAGCTGGTGGCATATTGATAGCTTCCAGTAATACCAACTGTCTTTCCGTTTCATACTGCTTCGTATGTGTTCATACGTAAATGATGGTATGTTCCCTTTCTAACCACCATTTAATATCTTTGGTTATTACCCATTCAGAGATGAGGATAGATTTGAAAAAATTAAAAAAAAAACTACCACCGACCAACATACATACGTATACGTAGGATAATTAAAAAGAATGCATGCTAAATTTACTCATTCTGGATTTTTTTTTTTTTTAACGGTTCTGAATTTAAATTCGATGGGTACGAACCACATAATGTAACCCCTTCCAGTTTTTTTTCCAATGGAATCAAACCTTCAAAAAATGCAGGACTCGTTATTCAAGACAGATGTGCAAAAACAGTGAATAATTATTTACAACCGTGTTTCAGGTCAACATGCGTACAAAGAAAAAACGTCCATCATCTAGCTCCCATGCGTCTGCCACAAGTGAAATGAACATGCAATCTGACCAAATCCCCGAAGCCTTGACCCTGGAACGCGAGAGACCTATGTCCTGGGAGGGAGAACTATCTGACTCTGAAATGCCCGTGGAACCTATACAGCAAAGCCAAGCATCCAACCAGCAGCAAATGCAGCAATTGCATTTACAGCAAATGTGTAACGAACCGATACACGGTGCTCCCGGTAGAATATCAGAAGATTTTCGGTTGAAAGAGGAATTCAGGCCAAAGGAAGAGCCTCTGGACGTCACGCACAACTTTTTGAATCATCATCATAATCAACTTGCGATTGGTAGACAAGACAATGCCATGAGACATCATCACCTACAGCATCATCAGAGAAGTCATAGTATGAATCGGGTAAGGATTTTTTGTGAAGTGTTTTCTTAGTATTAATCTCTATATATATAAAAATCTCGTGTCACGATGTTTGTGGTCGAACTCCTCCGAAATGGCTCGACCGATTTTTATGATTTTTTTTATGTATATTTGTTAGGTATGAGAATAGGTCAACAAGTATATTTCATACCGCTAGGTGATTAGGGTATCTCTATCCAGAAAATTTTTCTTTTATTTTTTTGACAATTTTTTTTTTGTATTTTTTTTATTATTTGGCATACCTATAACCCCAAATTTTCACTTTCCTACCCCCATCCTCCCATTTTATAATCGCGATTTTATTATTTTTGTATGAACAAATTTAACCGTCGTTCGTATTTCAAACAGAACGAAATTATTTATGTTGTTGAATGACAGATGGCACTTCGTCCGAGAAGAATTCAAGAGAAGCGTCGCGTCATTTTGACATTTCATTCGGCAAATCACAACGCAGTGCGTGCAAAATTTTGTACGATTTATTTTAATTTATCTATTTTTATGTGCGTGTATTATAGTGCACAATGCCAGCAAGACGCAAGGGGGGCCATTTGGGCCGTCGAACGAATAAAGCAACAAACATGCGAAATAGTAGAGTAGAAAGAACAGACGAACAAATCCAACAAGATAACAAAAACGTGCGTGTAAGCATGTCGCAATTGCGTGCATCTCAATCACAAGAGGCACGAGCTGAACGAAATCAACAACGACAATTGGAACGGAGCCAAGCGCGCCGGTTCGTAGTTAACACACGCAGAGCAAATGACCGACAACGCCAACAAGTACATCGAACATTTACATCCGCTTCGTTCCTTCGTCTCGCATTCGAGTACGAGCCAGATATTGAATATTCCGCTCATCCGAAAGTGCTGATTGGTGCTATGGACAAAGAATGTCCCCATTGTCATGCGCTCAAATTCAAACATGAGTCAGCCGGGATGTGTTGCGCATCAGGAAAAGTGCAACTACCAGAAATTGAGATACCACCAGAACCATTGAACAGCTTGCTCATTGGCACGGTTCCAGATACAAACCTGTTCCTGAAGTCAATTCGCACATTCAATTCATGCTTCCAAATGACTTCGTCCGGAGCAACAGAAATAGTTCACAATACTGCGGCAAATGGTCAACAATTCCATTCTACGTTCAAAATCAAAGGTCAAGTATACCACAAAGTAGACTCATTGCTGCTAATGCCAAACGAACCACATACATTTTTACAAATCTACTTCATGGGCGCGGTGAGGACATCAATCATGTGGATGCACGTTGCGGCTACAATAGCCTCAATTCGCCTAATGCCAGGCGCATCGTCGGCGAACTGGACGCCCTGTTGAATGAGCACAATGAATTACTGAAATTATTCAAAGCACACATGCACGAATTGCAAAGTGACAATCACGCTGTCATCAATCCTGATAAAACACCAGCTGGAGAGCACGTACGTTGATTCAATGCGACTGTTGTTGACGACATTGCTGGAATCATGGTTGGCGACCGCACATCGACGCGAGAAATCGTGATTCGAAGAAGAAACAATAATCTGGAGTTCATCGCTGACACACACCGTTCATACGACGCTCTCCAATATCCGCTAATTTTCTGGAAGGGACAAGACGGATATTGCATAAACATTAAACAACGAGATCCTGTCACAGGTAATTCATTCATTATGAACATCATTACTCATTTTGAATTGAGAAAATGAATGGTTGATGTTTTTTTGTTTTTATCGGCGGTCATCGTCTACAGTGCTCTATTCCTCTTTCTGTCATAGATCCCATCCCCACACACTTACGATACATTCGTTACTTTTTATTTAATAACCAAAATATTCACTAGAAATAATTTATATGGCAGAACAACGTTGCCTGGTCAGCTAGTAATATTGTAATTATCTTTATTACATTTTAAACATATACATGAGCCCCAAAGCCACAGTATCCCTGGTCACATTCCTGATGTGTTTTAACAGTATCCAATACTGTACCTATCGCAAGTCTTAAGTGAGTTTTAAAAATCTCATCTATATTGTAAGAAAAATTTAACTATAGATATGTTTTTTACACATTCTATTTCGGTGTAATTCATCGTTATCTAAAAGAAGGTTTTGGAATCAATTTTATCGCTAAGGCCTTGTCAATATGGCGCGATTTGACTAGCGCGTTCTCCAGGTACAAGTGACCTAATTGAACCATCTACAAGCACTCGCGGAGTGAGAACTCTCACGCGACAAGCGCAACCGAATGCAAGACTCTCGACATCACACCGTTTTTACCATTCCAAAATGAATTATGACCGTATCGTACCCGAGCGCGACAGTTTTTATGGCTACTCCAAAATAAATTACGTCAGCTAGCTTGTAAAGGGCCGAGAATACATTATTGAAATTTATCGTGAAATACAAAATTTCATAGAAACCGAGTAACACAATTGAGTTGTTGGGCTTTTTCCCAACACTCGCGTTTGTTTTTTATGCTGATTCAAAAATGAATTACATCACCTAGCTTGTTCACTGCCAAATGTAATGCGCTATCTGGACGGTGCACATTTTTTGTACTCAAGCGTAAAGCGCGGGCGCAGTGGGACACGCGCCATCTGGACATTGTCTAAGCTTACATAATATACTATCAGCAACATAGGATACCTTACCATGTTGAATTTGTTACAGGTATCTGTGTTATCCGGAGAGATTCCCGATGTCCGCTGCCCATCCTCCCCCCAATCGCAACAGAAATCATCATCAGCCTGCCCTCCTTCACTACCCGCCGACCAATCTCCTCAATCAGCAGTCTCCCCCGCCACCACGTTAGAACAGACCATCAAGAACATCCCTGTCAACATTATTCCGACGTCTCTTAGTAATAAGATGGCGTCGGAAGCGCATGCGTACGCATGCAAGAGAGAACAGATAAACAACATGCAGCAAGCACCAAATCAACAAGGACAGACTATCTTGCCAGGTTAGAGAGATTTGTAATATTACGCTTTACATCTGGTTTTAGTCGAATAAAATCATGAGTTCTCTTTTATTATCGAAGTGGGGACATTTTATTTTGTCTTTTTCCTTTTGAACAAAATGTTTTACTTATTTATTTTTTTACTATTGACATGTGTCGCTATATTTCAAAATCAGCCAAGTCCATAATAGATGAATATGAGAAAAACAGCTTTTTGTTTTCTCAAGTACACAGTCACAAGGGTGAGAGTTTATATTATTTCGAGTACAGAATATTTAAAATTAATAAGTTCCACATTCCGATAATGCAGAAATGGTAGAAAGTAGTAGTTCTTCAGCAATTCACAAAAAAGTCAAAAATACCTAAAGGTGGACTTGGCTGATTTTGAAATCTAGCGACACATATTATTATGATTCCATACCTATATTATATAAGATCTCTCTGAATAAATTCGATTGATACAATGTATACTGACTGCGTCTTAGTCTCATAGTTTGGATGGAAATTTTTACTGTATCTTTTCTTCTTCTACTTTATGCCTTTCCTCATTAGTCTAATATCATGCTGGATATCTTCACCTTTTCAACGGCTACCAAGTAAGATTTTTGTGTCACGAAGAGTGGTTTCCCAGCCACTTTTTCCACTATATAGTCTTTGAATTTACCTGTGCTGTATAACCTGCACAATTTCATTATTATTATTATTATTATTATTATTATTCGGCCATGTCCGATCCCAATAGGATCATCTGGGCCTCCACAGAGTGGAGCTTTGTATTAACAGATAGGTATTGTTTTTACGAGAAATGGATGTCAGGCACTTGCTCAACCTATTAGGTCCATACTCATATTCATACACAAATTGAAAAACCATATGTATACTTGTCAGACCCATGATTCGGACCTGGGACCCTGGACGCTATAGGCCGATGTTTAAGCCGCGCGGCCAACGCGGTTAGCAGTCATGTGCAACTTCAAGTAGTCTGTGATCTACTATCCACTATCAAAACTGGCAGTAATCTACGTAACTCTCTCGCCATTCTTCAACTTGGGAAAGTGTTAACTTTATGAAAACTATAAGTTTTGATCTTCTTTCGGGCACTCATTGAATTCATCGTCAAACTAGTCTTCTAATACGCAAAAAGCCTACTGTGCGAAGGCAGGAAACTATGCCTCAGTTTAAAACGCGGGGATTCGCATCTTCTCTTTCCCTCACTCCTGTGGCAGTGATGTTATACAAATTAAGTGATACAACGAGGTCACGCTAGCTTACTCATGGTTAATTTGAAAATGACTGACAGATAAGCTAGTTAAGGGAAAAAAATAGAAATGTTTAATGTTTCCCATTCAAAATCTCAATGAAATCAATCATATTTCATTACGACTGAATGTACACAATGTTTACATTTTCACAACTTAATTTCTATGAATCCATGGTGCGATCGATCTACGTATTAGGCATAAAGCCCACCAAAAGCATCGGATCGGGGCGATCACTGCGAAGTAGGCCCGTGAAGCGTAAATACAACCGAAATGACACTCCTCCCACCCGCGCATTACCCTTCACCTATGTAATAAGAGGCACGAGAAGCACAAAATAATTATTATTTTCATCGCCTCTCATAACAAAGCAATAAAATTATTATTTTATTTCTCGGCGGCTCGTAATTCATATTCACGATGACGTAATTCTACTAGCAATATATCGCATACCCAGCAACTAAACAATAACTTTTTGTTATTAAAATAATGGAGGCGCCTGTCTATCGACAACGCGTCCAGAAGCGGATAAAATAAAATAGCGCGTGCCTCTTTTGCTTGCCGTGTTCAATGGGCTTTGACATATTTAACAACGTAGTATTTTCGTTAATTCGTCAAGTATTCGAGTTTTGTTTACACATTCCTTTTTCATTTCTTTCAGCACCTCATCATTTTGGTGATTATCAAACTGGAAGATGCGTTGCATTCTTCTGTAGAACGATATTTTAAAACGTCTAGCAAAAAGTTTTAGAAATAATATAAAAATATCAAGTTTCCATAAAACATTCCAATAATAAAATATGCACTGTGATTATTTTTAGTATAGTAGACGTCATAGTCTTTTCTAAATTTAATTAGTTTATGTTGACAATATAGGACTACATAAAATATAAGAGTTCTCAAATGTGTGAAATTAATAAGTGAACTGTTCGCAGAAATCAAACCTGAAGTTCCTCTGATGGTAGACAAGCTGTTGGGCGGCTACTCTCTTCACAGCACGCCCAGCAACTCCCCACTTCTCAACCGACATCACAAGATCATGTCCAACCCCAGCACAGACTCAGCCATACATTCCATTTACACACACAGGTAATGTTTTGCCGATTACCATAATTAGGTAAACTTGTTAGAATGTATAAAATGCCATTTGTTTGCTTTCCCGACTGCTAACAGGAATACAGACTATAGGAAGGACGAGACATAGGTGATAATACCCAACAATGAGGGAAAAAAGTACCAGTCTTGATGAACAAACATGAATTGATGATCTCTGATGGTCTGAAAACAACTTACTGTAGTTTGATAGTGTGCAGAAACAGAATTCAAACCCTAAATTCACAATGTGGTCTACCATCAACAAACCATCTATAACATTTGGCAACGAATGCCGCGTTCTCATGTGGCAATTTCAAACATCTAAATGTATGTAGAAAAGCAATTGATAAGTGGGAACCATAATATTTCAACAAAGTTGATCAACTTGGAAGTTGAATTGAATGAAATTGAGATCCATTATACTATTGTTGATTCAATAGTGTATCATCATTCGAGTCAACAGATTGTTTAGTAAGTTGCCTGGAGTATCCAAGGTGATTCGCATCGGCACATCAAACGTGATTATGACTATCAATTCAACTAAATCAATATGTGGGATAGTTGAATGACAAAAATCGGTATGTGAGAACGTAGCATAATCATACAAATAAGATCAACTTTATTATAAAACCATAGGCACTAAACAGTTTATTTAAAAAGCGACTATTGTGTGTACATAGTATTTAATGTGTAAAATTTTGTTGTAGCGTATATAGTAGTCCATCAGCAAGTCCCGGTGCCACTCGTCACGCCCCGTACACCCCGTCTCTGTCTCGAAACAACAGCGACGCATCTCACTCGTCGTGTTACTCCTACAGTTCCGAATTCAGCCCCACCCATTCACCCGTTCAGGTAATATTACCGTTATAACATTAATGATATGTATGAAATTTCATAGAATTTAATTGTTACATAAATGCTAATTATTTGATTGCTTTTTAAATAGGTAGGCGTTTTTCATTGTCTATAAAAAGGGGGAGTCCACACTGACCTCAATCCTCGACATCGATGAAACTTGATACGATATTAACAAAAAGGAATAAACTTTTTTTTATTCAACGAATAATTCACAAGATTTAAGAATGATTCTAAGTATTTAACATACATAATTCTGAAAACACTGTATTATAACCAATAGAAAATTTTTTTCTGAATAAAGTAGGGAATCGAATCTGCATCTCTCGGGTATCGCGCCCGCCGCGCATAGACCACATGACGTCAGCTAGTAATTAAAGTAATACCTACTTTGATTTAAAATACAAAAGTCGTAGCCAATCTTAGCTCAATTTGGAAAGCGCTTCAGAGAGTATTATAAGAGCCAATAGTTAAAATTTGTCGTAATTAGTATGACAGCTTTAGCATAGTGGTCTATGCGCGGAAGGCTCGATACCCGAGAGATGCAGGTTCGATTCATGCAGATTTTTTTTATTGGTTATAATACTAATACTAATTTATATATTATACTAATTATTATGTTTGATTCTCATTTTTGTTTTATTTTATTATTATATATAACTAGCTGAAGTACCCGGCTTCGCACAGGGTCGCTTCGTGGTTATATTTATCTTAGATATTTGAAAAATAATAAGAGGAAATTATTTTTTTAATATTAAAATATCTGTGTAATACAATATGGCAATATGAAAATAATTCTAATAGGAGTAAAGGTCAAACATAGGAACACTAAATTAAAATCGAATCCAAAATATGAAAACGTTATTAATGTTATTAATATGTAGTAAAAAAAAAATCAAAATTGGATGGAACAAACAAACAACAAACTTTGTATGTTATATAATAATAATTTAGAAACCTTCGCAGGTGTGCGCACACAACTGACAAAAGTTTCATCGCAATCGGATGAATGGTATAGGAACGCATACGAATAGTAGAAGAAGATGATTTTCTAATTCTGAAATCTTCGTGGGCATGCGCATGACAACTCACCAAAGTTTCATTGCAATCGGATTAATGGTATAGGAACGCATACGAATAGAAGAAGAAGAAGATGGTTGTACTAATTCAAAAACCTTTGCGGGCGTGCGCACAACAACTGGTCAAAATTTCATCACAATCGGATGAATGGCATAAGAACGCATACAAATAGAAGAAGAAAAAGATGGTTGTACTAATTCAGAAACCTTTGCGGGCGTGCGCACAACAACTGGTCAAAATTTCATCACAATCGGATGAATGGCATAAGAACGCATTCGAATAGAAGAATAAGATGATGGTTGTACTAATTCAGAAACCTTCGCAGGCGTGCGCACAACAACTCGCCAAAGTTTCATTGCAATTGGATGAATGGTATAGGAACGCATATGAATAGAAGAAGAAGAAGATGTTTGTACTAATTTAGAAACCTT
The DNA here is from genome assembly GCF_057557595.1 of Rhyacophila brunnea. Classification (NCBI taxonomy): domain Eukaryota; kingdom Metazoa; phylum Arthropoda; class Insecta; order Trichoptera; family Rhyacophilidae; genus Rhyacophila; species Rhyacophila brunnea. The sequence continues at coordinate 3,778,396 of NW_028232859.1, forward strand.
CGCGGGCTTGCGCACAACAACTGGTCAAAATTTCATCGCAATTGGATGAATGGTATAAGAACTCATACGAATAGAAGAAGATAGAATAGAAGAAAAAGAAGAAGAAAATGTTTGTATCAATTCAGAACTCTTTGCGGGCGTGCTCACAACAACTGGTCAAAATTTCATTGCAATCGGATGAATGGTATAAGAACGCATACAAATAGAAGAAGATAGAATAGAAGAAAAAGAAAATAGTTGTAACAATTCAGAAACCTTTGCGGCGTGAGCACAACACTTGATCAAAATTTCATTGCAATCGGATGAATGGTATAGGAACGCATACAAATAGAAGATAGAATAGAAGAAGAAGATGGTTGTACTAATTCAGAAACCTTCGCGGGTGTTGGCACAATTACTGATGAAAATTTTATTGCAATCGGATGAATAGAATAGAAACGAATACGAATAGAAGAATATAGAATAGAAGAAGAAGAAGATAGTTGTACTAATTCAAAAACCATTGCGGGTGTTACCACAACAACTGACGAAGGTTTCATCGCAATCGGATGAATGGTATAGGGACCATACGAATAAAAGAAAATAAAATGAAGAAGAAGAAGATGGTTGTGCTAATTCAGAAACCTTCGCGGGTGTTGGCACAATTACTGACGAAAATTTTATTGCAATCGGATGAATGGAATAGGAACGCATACGAATAGAAGAATATAGAATAGAAGAAGAAGAAGAAGATGGTTGTATTAATTCAAAAACCATTGCGGGTGTTACCACAACAACTGACGAAGGTTTCATTGCAATCGGATGAATGGTATAGGGACCATACGAATAAAAGACGATAGAATGAAGAAGAAGAAGAGGATGATGATTTTTCTAATTCAGAAACCTTCATGGGTGTGCATACAACCACTTACCAAAATTTCATTGCAATCGGATGAATGGTATAGGAACCATACGAATAAAAGAAAATATAATGAAGAAGAAGAAGAAGATGATGATTTTTCTAATTCAGAAACCTTTATGGGTGTGCATACAACCACTTACCAAAATTTCATTGCAATCGGATGAATGGTATAGGAACGCATAAGGGACAGACACACAGACATACAGACAGACAGACATTCATTTTTATATATTAGTATAGCCTATACTCTTCCCGCAAGTGCAAGCAATAAGTTTACAAAGTTTTATCGCAATCGGATGAACGGTATGGCTGCGCATTAAATACGAACAAACAAACACACAAATATTAATTTTTATATATTAGATATATATTTCTTTTTTGTTTTGTACAATAAAAAAAATCGGTTGTGTGGCCCGGTAGGAAATCTCATTTTTAGGATTTGGCTCAGCTGTTGAAAAGGTTGGCGACCCATGAATTATATGATGACAGATATAATACTATCTACCTACTTAAATTATTTTTAGCCTAGCCATGGACTCATGGATTTTGACTTTTTACTGTAACTATATTATAATTTTATTTAACTATTATTACAAACCAATTCAGTTTCTCGGATTTCGTCCAGCTGTGTATCTTGAAATAATGTTTCAGCGGTTATGTTATCTTTTTGATCAGTAAATACATAATATCATCTTTCAGGGTCGTCATCCAATCCCCGCCCATGCAGCCGCCCTGTTCCGTTCTGAGCATGGTGCATTCGCCACATCTCGTCCACACCATCTATCATCCGTGTCATCAGTCTGCACACAAGAAGGCGGCGTGACATCCGGCAGTAGCTGTGGAGGTCTGGGAGTGATAGACCCTGGAGGAGGTGGAACGGAGGCTGGTAGTCCAGATCCCGAAGGAGCTGAAGATAGAGTTCATCATCATCAGGGAGTCAGTAGACAACAGTTAATTAATAGGTGAATATTTCTGGATTTTTTTTTCATTTGGATTGTTTAGAGGTTTAACTTACATTAGGTATATTAAATGTTGTAGAATTAACTACATTTATGTATTCCAGTCTGAGAGATTTTAGATATGTTCTAAAACTTGTACAGAGGCCATTTTTTGTTTTGACTAGGTATATAAAACCTTATTAGCTGCATACCGCTCCATACCAATGAGCAAACATGTCATTGGCTGTATACTGCCTAATTCCAATGGGTTGACAGATGACTGGACTCAATTGCTTTATGAGATGTCAAAAACTATGTACGCATCAAATCTATGCGAACATAGCTAAAAGATTATGTATGATTTATAATGATTCCAATCAATACATTTTAAATTTATACGTATTCCTCGTAATTCTTTAAAACTTTTGCCTTCAAAAAGTAGAAGTACATATCTATTGGAAAGAGTACAGAAGATTGTCACATTTTAATAATAATGTTGACCTTATACCTTTCCTCTTCAATCTGTAACTTTCTTGATTATTTCAGTCCATGCCCGATATGTGGAGACAAGATATCCGGCTTTCATTACGGAATCTTCTCTTGCGAATCATGCAAAGGTTTCTTCAAGAGAACTGTGCAGAATCGAAAGAACTATGTCTGCTTGAGAGGCGCCAACTGTCTCGTCACTGTTGCCACTAGAAAAAAATGTCCCGCGTGCCGATTCGATAAGTGTTTGCATTGCGGGATGAAATTAGAAGGTAATTGTATTATCCCATTTGAAAACATTTAATTTCTAACAACTACTAACTATGTCTACTACGTGCATCTATAAATATCGTTGCTAGAATAAGCTACCAGACATTTCAATACTTCCTATTTACTTACTACTAATCATACATTGACATGTTATGTTTTTTTACAGTTATTTAAACCTTTAACCCTTTCCCGGCGACCGTATTCCAGTAGGATACAGCTAGTACGTAACACATGGGCGACCGTATAGCAGTCAGATACGCAAACCTTGACCTGTGGATAACGCAAGAAATATTTTTCATGCGGCATTGAGAATTTTATTAAAAAATAGCCCGATCCATCCGCCTACTTCCACCTATTTAACTTTGTCAAAAATATGTTGTTTTAATTTCATAAACATCGATCTTTCGAACCCTCTCGATCTATTGAGATTCGCCGGTATGATTGCATCAGTTCAAATCTACGCGGTATTTTTCAGCGCCTGCGCACTAGGTATACAAAATATTTTCATTCGAGTTGAGTGTGCGCCGAGTGATTTATCGTGTCAAGTTGAATATTCACCGCGATCTTTACAACACCATGTTTGCGGGAATAAAATACAACCAAAAAACCGAACCTGTGTCGTCGTAATATTTATAAATATGTACTTGAACTTGTGTTCTGGATTATGTCATTTATTTTTATTACTCATGGTCATGTCGTCATGTGTCACCCCAATTGTTTGAAAGTCATAAATCGAGCTCATTATTGAAAGTCGTAAATATGTCGTAAAGATACGTCCACACGGAATGAAAAAATATAATATATTATTATATTTTAGTTAGGACGATTGCGAGTTTTACCAATAAATTACGAACTACTATGAAGGAATATATAAAACGTATAAATAAACGTAAGTATAAAAAAAAACACACGGGTATACAACATAATATAAAATGTAAATCATGGAATATTGACTCTTCAACTATATTACATATTATCTTTGTATGCAATTTAATGTTTATAAAATTTTAAAACCTCACGCAATAAATGTTTTTATAGCACTTTTACAAGCACGCAGCAGATTTTACAAAATAAATATTGTTTTTTTTATAAAACATAAAACGACAATCACTAACATAACACAATGCTCAATAAAACTGAAAAGTTTAATCTAGTAAAAATCCAAATTACACTAAAAAAAGAACATAAGGAATTATTACCATATTTCAACCACTGTGGACTCAACTTTACGCGACCCATAAAACTTGTAATAATATGCGACACAATAAAAGCTATTATTTTCAATATTTTTAACGGCATTTTTAAGTGTTTCTAACATGACTAAAATAAAATTAGTGTCAGTGATTTATTTCTTTTCATAGGCGCACAATCTCAATGACGCGTTTTTACGTCACAAACATGGCTGCGTATTTTATCGGTACAAGGGACTATGGACGATTTTATTCAAGTATTCACAGCTAAATTCAACAATCGATTCTATTTTTTAGTGTGGCACTTCGAACCTTATGTATCTAGGCATGATAACAGTAATACCAGCTATTTTTAATTGCCGTATTTATCATAATATAGCGAAGCATAGCATTTAGAAAAATGGTACCGCAGAGAGAGCCCCTTTCATATTGAAACTGACGCGGCGGCCGGGTTAAGAATTAACAATTAATATTATCTTTTATATTCTAGCAATAAGAGAAGACAGAACACGCGGTGGCCGATCGACTTATCAATGCTCATACAGTTTGAGTGGAGCGGCATCCACCAGTTCACTTCTTGGAGCCGGATTAAGTTCTGGTCCTCTCAGGCATGCCTCCAGTCTCACATCCGTAAGTCACTGTACAATATATAAATATACATAATATATATAATTTTATAAGATCTCTTTATTAAATTTTAAGAATCACAAACAGAACTGAGAAATTTTGTTACCGTTGTCACGGTTATAGGACGCCTCAGGATGTTATTCCTGTCACTAGTTTCAAACAACATAATCATGTAATAAAACTAAAATCAAAACCATCCTCCTAAATTATCATTTGACTTATGTAACATGTACAGAATCATGTCACTTACATCAAAAACCCATATAACAGAGGTAACATTTATCTTTACAATATTTTTCTTGCATCTTTATTTTTATTTTCCATCAGGTAAATGGACCATCATCACATCTGTCCTATCATTCTCAACACGATCTTCACACGGCATCCTTGGGAGGAAGTTCACACGGAATGTCACTGGGAGTTAAGAGTGAACCCGGACCGCACTCTGTCCATTCCAACAACATGGCCGTACCGCCACTGCTCCAGGTGACATATTTATTTAATAACATATTTATTTTATTATCCAATTAACACATACTTTGGAATCCTCGGAAAAATTTATATTAGAATTAAAAAATCATTGTATTTCCACTGAATGAGACTTGAATCGACAACCATTGCAACCTGTGCGGTGTGTTTTACTTACTATCGATGCAACCACTAATCATGCCAAAATTTCTTAGCAATATAACTATGACTGGAGTATTATTTCAAATTTCGTTAATATTGGCGACCATCTTTTGTAATTTTGAATGAAAGTAATATGTAACGAAAGGTACCAACCAACCTTGATACATCGACGTTGTCTTACCATTATGGTAGATCACTTTAATATGTAGTAATCACTAAATTACAACAAACAGCTGCATAGTATCTTTGTGTAAAATTATTTTACAGTTACGAGTGATTTATTGTCTTATTTGCAGGAAATAATGGATGTGGAACACCTCTGGCAGTACAACGAATCAGAGCTGACCAAAATGAACAAGGGCCAAGCACTGGGCGGCGGAAGTCAGAGTGCATCATCAGCGGCGTCGATGATGAACAATCCTCTCCTGAAAGCTGCGGGAGTATCTGCGGATTCAAGTCCCGACTTCCTGGCTAACCTGTGCAATATTGCTGATCATCGACTGTATAAGATCGTCAAGTGGTGCAAAAGTTTACCCCTCTTCAAAAACATATCGGTTAGTTGTATTTCAATGTTATTTTTAATCTGTTTAATGCTCTTATATGCGGGGTTTATTTACAAAAACTGGTTATACTTTAGTGGCAAAGGGTAAATAGTGCACACTAAAATTTGTCAGTCATGCTTATTTGTTGTAATTGAACTAAATACAAATTACAAATGGTGTTGGTCAAAAGGTAAACCTTGCCTGAAGCAAATCATAATAGATATTAGATAGGAAATATTCTTCAATCTATAGAATATCTAAAATTATACCATTAAGTCATACATAACTTTAGATACTTTATTGATAGAAGAATATTTTTTTATCTAATATGGTTTGGAGTAGGCAGATGAGGTAAAGGTATATACATAGTTTGTTTTTGTTTCAGATTGACGATCAGATCTGTCTCCTGATAAACAGTTGGTGTGAACTTTTGGTTCTGTCATGTTGCTATCGAGGTGTTGGCACTCCGGGTGAAGTCAGAGTTGGCGGTGGCAGCCGTGGCATCACTCTCGAACAGAGTGGCAAGTCAGTAACTGTTTCATTTATTCATCAAATTTAATACCAAATTATTATTATAATTAACACCAAATTATTATGTATTATAAAATGAAAGCTTATTACAGTGTTCATTATTACTTAAATTTTGCAGATTGGGATTGACGCCCTGCATAGAGAGGATGCTTCACTTCACGGATCACTTGAGACGGTTACGGGTGGACAGATATGAATATGTCGCCATGAAAGTTATAGTCCTTCTCACATCAGGTCAGTTTTATAAAAAAAAGGATTCACTATCTTGCAAAGCCTTATATTATGTACATATATTTTAAATCAGACAGAACTGACTTTTGACAGTTTTTTTAAAAACATTTACATACATTCAGTAAAATCTCGTTAATAAGAACACAGATAATTTGAAATTCGCCGTAATTCGAAATTTTCGCAAAAAAAGAGTCCTTTGAACATTATTTTCATATAAAACCATACCTTTAATTCAAATTTCGTAATTCTAAATGATTTCAGAGTCCTGGCATAGAAAAATATTCAATAAATCGTAATAAAGCACATTATTTCATGAGCCAGTCATTAAAAATTGTGACAGATTTTTCTTAAAACATCATAAATTACTTATTTTAAGAAGGTAATATAAATAATCCTGACATTTTATGACCCATTAACACACACGGACTCGGAAATTTCGTAGGCACATCTTTAATCGTAAACGAAATTAACACACACGGACTCGGAAATTTCGTAGGCACATCTTTAATCGTAAACGAAATTAATGAAAATCAAAAATTAATGAAATTCAAAATTTTAATATTTTTCCCCCATACATTTCTTAATTCAATTTTTTTTTCGATTTTCGGTCCCATGGAATTCGTATTAACAAGGTTTTACTGTACCTTACCTGTTTGTAGTTGATAGAATGTCTGTCTCAGAAGCCGTGAGTGCGAGTTCGATCCCGCGTCTGCTAAAAAACTATATATTATTTTTTCAGTGTGTCAGTTTCAGGAAGAGAAATGACCCAATTGCTAACCATACTTCGTAAAACAATGTTTAATATAATTTTCACTCTATGGAGTGGTAGTCTTCTTCTTCATTTTATTTCTACTATTGAATTTATTGTGTATATTTCTTACTGAGAGTAATTTTGAACATCAACAATATATCTGTCATTATTATCACAATATAGCTCTACAGTCTACACCTTCGGATGACACTTGGCTCTCCAAGTACATTTATAAATTCCAATCTACTTTGAGCGCTGACTTCCATGCTCCTCTCTTCAACCCCTCCGTCGTCTCTGTGAACGAGTGAGAACACCCAGTCTCACTTTAAGAAGACGCTTTAAGAAGAGCTTTGTACATAGTCCATATAGTTTTTCGTATATGGATGATTCAAATCAGTCTAAATTCCAATGTAAACGTCCATTCCATAAATCAATAACCGAAGACTGATTGAGTGCATTGTTATTTTCAGATATATCTGAGCTGAAGCAGCCGGAGAAAGTGCGGGAGTCTCAAGAGAAAGCATTGCAAGCTCTGCAAGCGTACACGCTCGCCCACTATCCTGAAACGCCCGCCAAATTCGGAGAACTTCTACTCAGGCTACCTGAACTGCAACGCACTTGCCAGGTATGTTCACGTCATTTAACTATACTGATAAATGAATAGATAAAAGATAATCACCATAGAATGTTACATAACCTCAATGTCTACTTCGGATGGACATAATATACAAAACATTCAAAACGGAAGAGCGCCCGATGGACGAGTGGCAGAATATTCACTTGAAGCCGTGGATGGTGGGTTTGCATCCAGTTTCCTAATTTGTTGAGCTAATGGCTGACAACTTTTTCTTTTTATTTTAAATCGGTAGGGAAACCCTGTCATACACCCGAGATCTTGAATGAATTGTAGAAAGAAGGGAAAAAAATATTAATTTACTTAATGATCATTCAACCAATCAGTTAAATATTGTCACATGAAGCGATTGGAAGTCAATTGGAAGAGTCATGTGAAGAGAAAGTGTGAAAGAATAAATAGGTTTTCATTATAACTAGGTACTGTCTTAGTTTGACGATGGGTCTTGAAGTCCGATAATGTGAGCCCTAAAACACCATCTATTATATTTTAAACTATATGAAGAGTATATACATATTAACCTCTTATTGGTGTCACCATTTTTATCACTGCTATGTCAGTCATCGCCAGACAGTGCAATCAATAATGAGGTTGTCAAAAAAATTTGAATTTGAAATTTGTCTTTATTATGCATTATTTATCAGGATTTTGAACCGTTATTTATTTTTGTTTTCTTTCCGGTTCAAGTAAACAAATATAATATAACCAAACCGATATATTATACCGGATCAGTTCCGGTTTTCGTTCCGACAAAAATAACAGTTTTTCCGGTTTTCGGTTCAGCTCCGAGTGATTAATTTATACGCCTACGACAACTGAAGTGGGTAGTAATTGTTAACGCGCGTTAAACATGGACCGAACCAGAAAAACTAATATTTTTTTTTCGATTCGGTTCCGGTTTTCGTTCTGACAAAATTTCCAGTTTTCGGTTCAGTTCCGGTTCGAAGCCCTGTTGTTTATGTACATAATAATAACTTGTAAAATGTCTGATTGTACTACTTTATAATATATTTCGATCTTATGAATGGTCAAAATCAAATGCTTTTTATTCAATAAATAATTATATGTAGTAAGCTTAATTACAACACACTATATGTACCTCTTGGGTGAAGATTTTTTATACAGGATAGAAAATTATATGAGCCGTCTAGTCACTAAACCTGTCCAGCTATTATTGGAACCATTACAAAGTTATTTAGGATATAATCTAATTACTTACATCATATATTGGTATGTTTACACCTTGTGTACAGTGTATTATTTGTATTCAGGTGGGCAAGGAGTTGCTGAACCCGACAAGCAAATCGAAAGACGGCGAGACTCCCAGCTTCAACCTGCTGATGGAACTACTCCGAGGAGACCACTGACATCTTCCACTCGTTTCATCATCAATCATCATCATCATTTTCCACTGTCATCATCATTATCAATCACCATCGAAACAATCACGATTTGTTTCATCGTATGGGACCTAAGGTTATCAATACTCATTCATTATCATCATTGTTTTTCAAATTATATTGTGCTGAAAGTCTTGAATTCATCAGCCAAACTCATCAACATATGTATTTATTAGATTGCATCTGTGCTGCTAAGTATAGTAAAATTGCTCAAATATTTGAATATTATTTTTTTATGGTAAATTTCAGATTAATATTGCGATAATATAATTCTTTCCTTATAAGAGCTTGACTACACTGTGGAGTTGTAGAGACAGAATAATTTTAACAACTCTGCACTATTCCTGGACAGAACATCGTTGTCCATTGTTGCATGTTGCTGTGTGACAGCAGAAGCTGCATTTTTGCAAATTATGTAAACTGTGGCTATTCCTTAAAACTCGTTATCTTATGAGAAGTGCAGCAGACGGGACTTCTTCATTTCTGCTAATCCGCAGCTGATAATTTGCCGATGCGGTTGCCACTAAATTTTGTTCCACAGTGTGGTCAGACTCTTAAGAATATCTTAAAAATATTTGCAGTATAGATATTAGGGGTCGTCCATATATGACGTTGAGTTATAATAAGGGGTAGAGTTCTTGTATAATGTGACTATTAATTGTGATGAAGCAGATAAAAAGGGGTTGGTAGTAGAAAATATGTCACAAAACTGAAAAATATATTTAAACTCTAAAATATTCCATGATGACATATTGAAATCGATCATTTTCAAGAAATCTATTTATTAACAAATCAGTTCATAAATGTGACTTAATTTAGACGGGGGGAAAAAAAATTGTAACAAAATATGACTGTGGGTCCCAGGGGGAGTCAAAAATACCCAAAATTATTCAGCATCATTTATGGACGACCTTTTACTCATTCTTATTTCACTCAATGTAATAAATTATCTTGAAAACCAGTGAATATAAGGCTCGTAAAATCATTCTAAAATGAAGATAATCGTCAAAATAAAATATTTAATAAGTCTTCCTGGACGACTGATTTTTGACCCGACTCCGTAATGGTAAAACTTATTTATAATACTGCGTATGTAATAATACTTTACAAATAATGATATTTTTCTAATGCAAAGATAATGGATGATGACTGAGAAAAGGAAATCTTCTCTGTGATCAGTCGGGGTGTTGAGATTCGTCGGTGCTAATCTGTTCTTACAAATGCCATATTATTAAGAAAGAAAAAACTACATCAGATAAGTTAATATATTATTACTAATCTTAAGTACGGTGTCGCGAGCGCTTCCGCGGCCCGGTAATGTTGACACATCGTAATATTTTTGTAATGGACGCGCGGGCGAACTTCGCAAACGTGTCAAATTGAAGACTGCCTTTTGTACGTTCTTTACAATTTCGCAATTTATTATTGCCGCCGTTGATTTGGCGGTGATTATTAATTAGTGTAGTGATCCTAGTGTTAGCTGTAAATCGAAAATGTTTTATATTTTATAAATTCACGAAACAACGGTAAAAGGTAGCTGTATTTTTGTTGACGTACGCAAAATAGATCTAATACATATATAGTTAGCTGTTAGGCTTGCGTTAAGGTGAAGGCCCGTTGTAAATATAATCATTGAAATATTGGCTTTAATTGACCCGAATATTATAGAGAATCTACAACATTAAACACTATTCCTAATGTCTTTTAATGACCTACCACTTCCACAATCGCGTTCTGAAACAATAAAATTATCTTGGCCGTCAAGAAAACACAAATAAATATAGAAACTCTCACATTAAATGGACACAATGAGGCCATTGGTTTCAAAGTCAATTATATCTTTTTTAAATATTTTTCTATGATTCTGGTTCTTACTACTTCTCCATCATGAATAATGAATTAAAATATCAGATTTAGCTTCTTTTGCTAGTTCAATAATATTAAATCGGATGTTGGTTGCTTAGTCGGAGACATGTCATATTCATCAGCTGCCATTTTTATTTTATTTGATAAACTTTAATGGTTTTCTTAAAATAATTCTAATGTGTATTAGGGGATTTAATTTCGCCATTCATTGACTTTTCTAATTATTTATTAATACGTTTGTAACAAAATATATTCTATTTGCAGTAATGCTTGGTGGTTTTTTGTGATTATATCGAAATGGTGATTCATAACCGACTTTGACACCAATAACTTCACATGCAACTTGTTATATTGATGTGTCCCGTGGCAATGTAATTCAGTCTACTGCAGAAAAGATAATGTTTTCACATCAATTATGGGTTATACAAAAACTGCCACCAAACAAACGGTCAAGTGTGAAGGCGGATTCCCAAATGACTGAAACGTTATCATTATCATTTTTGACACCGCCTTCCAAATGTTTTGGTCGAACATCGTTAAATCCGGTGTGGCGCAGTCCATCCATCTTAGTTACAGCCGTCCAGATATTCTTTTGCCCTCAGCGGATGCGTACATAGCCTGTCTAGCTGCTGAAACTCTTCCAGCATTTTGCACTAAGACTCCACAATAATCTTGAAATCGACATTGCTTCTATAATTTATATAACATCTTTTATTTCGGGTCAATACCATAGTTTCAAACTGAAGCTGTTTTTTTATATCTCTTGTCATATTGAATTATTTTGTGATCTGCCTCATTGGCTAATAATCATTATTGCAATAATTTTCTACTGCATAATAATATCTCTATAACTGTAATAATAAGAATATCATAAAACTGTCCTAACTCTGAAGCTAGCATCATATTGATGTTTGGTTTACTTGTGGGATTTATTACAACAGGCTTTCACTATCTACATATTATAATCAATTATCGAATAGACTTCCTAGGCATTCCAAAAGCATTGAGTATTTATCATTCAGCATTCTGTTTGTATTTGTTAAATCAAAATTCAAATAATCTTGTTGATTATAAGTATGTAACCTGTCCATGTAACAAATAGTAAAATTACAAAAATACTCGACCGCCCGCTATAGTCACACATTTTAAGGGGCAACTTCCATGCAAGTATGGCAAGTACATTCGTAGCTCTCTGTAGTATGACAAAACTTATTGAGTTATTACAACCATTCAATTTAACCTTTGGTGTTGCTTGAATTAAATTTAATTTAATTTATCTTGACAGTGAAAAAACTTTTCCATTAATAAATTTTACACGTTGAAAACGTTTTTTAAAACTTCATTACATTAAATTGTATTCGCAAGATGTCATATATATATTAATATTTTATCCCCTCGCGTTCCCACCTAGGGTTTATGAACCCGGAATCCTGCTTGATATTTTAATCCCGAAATCCCAGGATTGACAATCATAGACTTCCTGAATTTCAGGATTAGTGAAAAATGTGATTCAAAGAAAGCAATTAATACATAACTTGAAATAATAAGTCGATATTAATCTCTTTCGTTTTCGCGAGATTACGGGATCAGACAAACTTACATGATATTAAACATATAAGTCAACAAAATCATCAATCAAGAATGTGTGCAAAATATTTCATATACATACATATTTTTTGTTAAAATAATATATTTTTATCAAATAGGATTGAAAAAATACTATTCTTGAGATTGAAGATGATTTCAAGGGTTAAAATCCTACTCCCACTAATAGGGGTGTATCCTGCATCGCAACAACACTAAAAATGTTTCAATTGGTTACTCAAAACATAATTTCTTGCGCCAAAGAAAGATGAGTGGTGTGAATCTTTTTGATATTGTTTTTTTTTACATGAAATCACCAAAAAAACTCCTTGTAAGAAATTGGGAATGCCTTGGAAGTTTTTGTTATTAATCTTTTTAGTATTAACGTTTCAAGATTTAAGCCATGAAATGGGATTCCTGGTTCACAGTGTTTTAGACTGCATTAGTGTTAAATATTATATTTTAAGTATATTGTACACTAATCCTAAGTGTAGTCTATTATTAATTACAACAGTTCACGGCGAAAGTGTTGCGTGTTTGGTCCCTTTACTCTGAAACTGTATGCTAATCATTTTTTTTTTATTATATTGTACATTACAAAAGAATAATTCTATCGTAACTGACAATGACAATCCGCATAGTATTGCTTTATATCAATACTTTATATTAATATTTGATACCTTGTCATTCAAACCCAAACACGTTTTGAAAAAGTTAATTCTTTCGTAACTTGTAATAATTATTATTGTATACAGGCATATAGCAATGTGTATAAGTACATAATGCTTTATGTCAATACATATTGTATTAATCAAGTTTCAATATTAAAAACCAGTTTATTCTGTTGCATTTATGGAAAATCCATGACATTTTTAATTACATAGTTACATAAATAGTTAGAAAGCTTTAGGTAAAGGGGCTCGTAAGATTGTATGAATTTCCAATATTATATCATACTACACATTATTATGTATCACTATTTCTAAATATATGTTTCCTCAGCTATCATCAAGCATTGTTAAGAGTCAATGTATCTCTTTCATAATATTGTAAATACATGTCAAATAGATGATACTATTTGAGGATTATTATCATTGAATTGATTGAACCAAATGAGTTTGCTGAATTTAATTTGAATGATACTATTTGAGGATTATTATCATTGAATTGATTGAACCAAATGAGTTTGCTGAATTTAATTTGAATGATTATCAATAATTTCAGTGTTATTAACTATCCAATAATCATGTGTCTGATATTCCACTCTCTTTTTGTACTCTCTACTTGGCTAATAGAGTCATAGAAGGGCCTCAGCCCCCCGTAGCGTAATAGTTAATAGACATCTCTATACCCATAATGAACCAGTGCCTTTAGAAACCATTTGTGGGGAAACATTGTAAATAGTCTCGTAATATATATTTTATTTTACAAACCATGCGAATAGTAAATACATTTAACAAACATATTTTTTTTTTGTATTTTGGAACTGTTTCAGTCTGATGTGGTCGTGGTCTATGTACAATCGATTTGATTTACATAATATAGTTGACACTTGATTTACTGAAGTAGATGACAAATTTGTTCCCCGTAATCGATTTTCTGGTTAATCCAAAACTATTATGAAAATATTCGAAACTATGCAATTAACATAATATTATTTTTCCCCTTTTCATAATCAAGAAATCCCACAAGAAATAAGTCATCAATAAAAATATAATATTAGTACAGTAAAACTACGCCCACGATGTCCAAGCCTGGTCTGGCAAATACACATACAGTAAAACCTCGTTATTACGAATTTTACGGGACCGAAAATCGAAAAAAAAATTCGAATTACAAATTATGAAAAAATGTATGGGGGAAAAATATCAAAATATTGAAAAAAATAATTTTTGATTTTCATTAATATTGTTTACGATCATAAATGTGCCTACCAAATTTCCGGTTCGTGTGTGTTAATGGGTCATAAAATGTCAGGATTATTTTTATTACCTTCTTAAAATAAGTAATTTATGATGTTTTAAGAAAAGTCCGTCACAATTTTCAATGACTGACTCATGAAATAGTGTACTTTATTGCGATTTATTGAATATTTTTATATGCCAGGACTCAGAAATAATTTCGAATTAAAGGTATGGTTTTATATGAAAATTATGTTCAAGGGACTTATTTTACGCGAAAATTTCGAATTACGGCGAATTTCGAATTAACCGTATTCTTATTAACGAGGTTTTACTTTATTGTTTTTGAATTTGTGTTTGGATTCAGAGTAAATACCTAATAGGTTGAGCAAGTGGCTAACGTCCATTTCTTGAAATAAAAAAACTGAATAAAAAACCTCCATCCTATGGAGGTCCATATGATCTTATTAGGATCGGACATGGTCAAAAAAAAAAGCTACCAAACAATAAATATTTAATTCGAATACATCATGAATATCATAATTAACCCATTCGCTCCGTTGCCCATCAGGTGACCATTAGATATAATTAGCATGTTATTTAAATGTGGTAATTCAAAGGTCCGCAGCGAATGGATTAAGAGTGATAAAATATTTTCCTCCTTTTTTTCATCCAGGTGAATTAAAATCAACTGTAATCCTAAAACCATTCAAGTTATATTTAACGTATATAGACCAATATATGTTGTCTAACTACCGAATTTGGAACTAAAAATAATTTCTCTGTATCTCCATTATGTTTGTTTTTACTATTCGTCATGCTTTAATATTACATTATGTTATATGTATCGTACAATCTTTCTAAATAATATATATATTTTTATTGCATAGGTATGTGTAGTTTACCTATTCTTCTCTAATTGATAATATGATGTAGGTATATTATTATGTAAAATGATTCCGGCCATTATGGTTTATTTAAATTGTTATTTTTGTTTTATTAATTTTATTAACGTATAGTTCTCCGGTGACAATACTGTAGCAACTAATCATCATTCGCGATAATAATTTTTCTTACACGTTTTGTTATTTAATAATTACACTTTCCGCTAAGATTAACTCCACGTTATTTAGCATAATTATGGAATTAGAAATAATTACATCTAAAGTGTCATATATTTATTTTGCTAGGATTAAAATAAATCTTCATGACTCATTTAGGCATAGTATTGAATTATTCGTGTAGGAATACAGTAAAACCTCATTAATACAAATTCCACTGGACCGAAAATCAAAAAAAAAATCGAATTACGAATTATGAAATGTATGGGGGAAAAATATAAAAATTTTGAAATTTTTTTTTTTTATTTTCATTAATATTGTTTACGATCGATGTGCCTACTAAATTTCTGGTTCCGTATGTGTTAATGGGTCATAAAATGTCAGGATTATTTTTATTACCTTCTTAAAATAAGTAATTTATGATGTTTTAAGAAAAGTCTGTTACAATTTTCAATGACTGGCACATGAAATAGTGTACTTTATTTCGATTTATTGAATATATTTATATGCCAGGACTCTGAAATAATTTTGAATTACAAAATTCGAATTAAAGGTATGGTTTTATATGAAAATAATGTTCAAGGGACTTTTTTTTCGCAAAAATTTCAAATTACGGCGAATTTCGAATTATCCGTGTTCTTATTAACGAGGGTTTACTGTATTACAATATTAACATTTATTTAGTTCAGGGGTCGGCAACCCTTTCAAACTTATGATCCGCTTTCAACGTTGAGTTTTTACCAAGTGCTTAAGAGGAGCTTTTCGATTATTAAAATACATAAGTTAATAATAGAACTTACATGATTTATAAAAATGAAACCGAATGAAAAATAGAATGTTTTGTAAAAACAATTGACAGTTTATGATTTGTCTGTTTTGCTGTTAATTGTCACTTTGGTAACTGTTAACCTCTAGACAAATTATTTATATTCACTTAAAAATCTGAGAAGAAAATATTTTGTTCTATCTAAAACTCATGGCAGAAAATACTTGTTCATAAATATATTATGATGTCATTCCAAAAAGGTTCATTAATCTAGTTGTAGATTCGGTTTGTAAATCTTCAATATCAACGAAAGTGCCTTTTTGTGTTTGCCCTCCAACTGCAGACAGATTTGCGACTTGTAAAAAAAAGTACAGTAGGTACTCTCTCAGTAATCCGCAATCCCAAAAACCAGACAAGTGTCCAATTAGTGAAAGCGGTGGGTTATAGTGCATACTTACAAAATATGGTTAAAAATCATAACAGGTATTTCGTAAAAATAATTTATTTAGAAATTTGTAGTACCAAATAACGGTTTTATTTATAATCAAAATCAAGTATTTACCAAATTAAACATAAATAGGTATCAATATAAACTAAATATTAAACAGTAAATCACTCGACACAACCAGTTGTTCAGTGAGGCAGATATTCTTGAATGGCTTAGGATTCCTGGCTTTCCCTATGACCAAAAGCTTCATTTTGTGTATCCCAGTTGCATTGGAGCACAGCATAATTATTGAGATGCGGTCCTTGGGCACTTTCCTTTTCTTCGTGATGAACATACGTTTTACGAAGAAGTTTCTAAAATAAACCCGTCTCATCTGTGTTGTATACTTGTACGCGGCGGACTACTGAATTTGACAATCGAAAACCGGCGAATTATAGAGCTTGATTTTGTGCTTTCAACTAGTAAAAATAACGGCGGATTATAGTATTTGTCGGATAATCGAGCGGCGGATTACTGAGAGTGTATTGTATGTAAATTGTAATCACACAAGAGAAATGTATGTTAGGGCTGCCGGTTTCCAACCACTGATTTAGTAAATATATACTAAAAAACAAAAATAAAACCATAGTATTTGCAAGCTCTCTCCAATCCTGATATGTAATTATTGTCTTTGATTTGCTACCGTGTTGTCACATGATATATTATTATACTTTATGGTATGAATTTATGCACTGAATATTATCTTTCGCTGTGTCACCGTGTAATAAGAAATGTTTTTCCTTTACCTGAACTGAAACGTACTATTTACATACATATGCTAAAATTATACTTTCAATTTTTTTTTTAATTTTAAATGTAACATCTAATAATGATGTTTGAAACTTTTATTAGTCTATGAAAACAGCATGAGCAAAACTTTCTAAATATCAAATTACACTCATTTATCACCTTGCCGTGTATTTTTGTTGGCGAAGCTCTTTCTTACTGTAGGTTAAAAACCTGTACACTTATCTCAAATCAATTATCAAAATTATTAATCAACTTCGGCCACATGTTATGTAATTAATATCTGGAACAGAGAATTAAATTTTCATGAAACTGAAACATTAAAAATGTAGAACATGTACATCTCTGAGATATCTTACAAACAGAGAGTTTTGATTATCATGTATTTTTTATAGCATTAAAAACACATCATTGAATGAAAATTCAATGTGAAGGCAACTAAAATTGTTTCTGTAATATCGTCAGGCAGTCCAATCTATTTGAACTATACAAATAATAATAATTGTACTTGTCTTATATCATTTACAGAAACTACAATCATGATATTTTGTACTTAGTTGACATTGAATTTTATATTAAAATGGCACACTGACTACCTACCCTCATATGTAAGATTTATCCGTATCTATATCTGGTTTTATATGGTCTATTAATACATCATCTTCCCTTGTCTTTGGATATTTTTTTTTTTTTTTTTTTTAATAAATTAAAGTGTTGTTCTTTACTAGATTTTAATACGCAATTATTTATTTTATACATTCCAGTATCTGTAAAAGTTTCTGTATTATTTCGGTTGCTCAAAACATTACGAAACAATTTAGCTAGACAATTTTTCTCAAGTCAAATCTGAAAGTACAGTAAAACCCTTAATTCACACTTTCCCACTATTTGCATACATTCGTAAATTTAATTCCCGATTTAACATTTTTTTCCCCACAATTTACATTTATTTGAACACATTCAATGCAATTCAATGCCATGCCATGACAATCCATTGATATTAATTTCACACGCATATGAACGTTCTATTGCAACGAGATCGTATAAGTTTATTGTTTTGTGTTCTTGCTTTTTTATTACACTCATTCAAATAATGTTTCAGCAGGAAGAAAATCAATTTCGGTTCTTGAACCTTTGGAATGTTACTTTTCTCTTTGAGATAAAGACTATTCTCGAATAGGTGAAAGACCACGTTGACATAATATGCTCCAAATCAATTTGTATTATTTTTAATGAAAAAAAATTGACAGTCCCTTCAAAATGTTAAATCTGGGTTACACTTTATATTCAAAATTTTTGTATGGCCTTAATCGGCCAAAAATCATGTTAATGAAGTGGTCATTTGACATTTTTGTATTAGTTTCCTATTGGTAATAAAATCAACTTTGAATTGAATGAATATGATCGATTAAAAGATATGATTGGTTTTGCAATATATTGACTTGAGAAAAACAATAATGAGCATCATTTGGTTTTCCGTACAAATTCTTAACCAGCAACCTTGCCCACTGTGTCATTTTATTGTTTTGTTTTCATGATGTCCCACAACCGCCTAGCGGTCTAGATGCTGTACTAAGGGAAACACATCATTAACTCTATTAATCAAGTATTCTTTTTATTATTAATTTATTTATAAAAAATATTAATTCTATCGACGATAATTTTATGTTATATTGACGAAGTCCAAGACATTTTGTAAATTGATATTTTTTAAAAATAGTTATCGATTACTTAATTTTGTTTTATTTTGTACCTTCTTGTAAGAATATTATTATTGTATCGAAAAGTGTTTAGCGTTTTCTTTTTATGATTATTTTTATTATGTCTATTAAATAATATGATAATTATTATTAATGGCAGAGAAGCAGAAATATCCAGTTAGATTTTTATATATAATTATATTTCTATAGATTTTTATACGATGAAAATTTTATACTTGACAAAAGTGATAAAACGAATAAAAAATTGTATGATTCAATACCGACTTTTATTTTAATCATGTTGCAACCTTTTCTGTGCCTCATATTATTATAGCAGTATCTGACAGTTGAATGTAGTGCGAAGCTCTTACGAAAATCTCTGTAATACCGATAATTTGTGGCTTAGTATTTCATAATTATTCAAACAGATGTCATTGTGTTTATTTTTTTTAGATTATGCAAATCAATCGACAGTGGCTAGTAATTTTAGCTTAATGTCGGACGAGATAACTCGCGAAATTTGTATGTGCGGCCTGTCGATCACGGCGTTATAGAGCGAGAAAATTCGCTGAAGGCATATAGAACCGATTAAAAAACATCGACCCCCAGATAATAAATCTTGTGGTTTTGGAATAAAATAAATACATAACTTATATAAAAAAAAAATTGTTTATTTATTGGAATATAATATTACATCTTAATAATAAACTTATATCTATTAATTATTATCAGACTATAATTATTTTTTTTTTGGAAGATTAGTTGACAACACTTTCCAGAAGCACCGAATATTCAAGCACCTTTCCCAACATCCCTGGACTGCGAAGTACAGATGAGAATGGCTAAGCAATGACCCTTAGTAATGAAGAGTCACTACAACTTGCTATGCAGAAGGATTACAGCATCCGACATGACTTACCATTATGTGAAAGGCAAATAAAGATATTCATGTTTTACGTAGAGGGCTTGAAGAGCAACCTAACCTATCTAGTCATTTCGTTAAAAAATGTAAGTTAGTAGAGTTACGGTAATGTGAGACCATCCATGAGATTTTGAAGTCATGACATGACACTTATGATTTTTGATCATGGAAATACACTGATGTATATAAATAGTGAAAATATAATATTTTTATGAGCAAAAATCAGAAGCCTCACCATTATACTTTGGCTCGACATCTTAGTGGTGTTTGGCAGAACTAAAACCCTCCCCTGCTTTCAGTTACAAATCTATACCTTCGACCTTCGGTTTCAACCATCACACTATATGCAGTGTCATGAAATTGCAGCCACAATTTATAATAGTTGTCGAGTCACAAAACGCTGGAAATTTTTGCAAAATCCGCTTCAGATATTTTTAAAACCCCCTTTTTTATAAATTCCATGTCATTTAATTGCAAACTGGGGGGGGGGGGGGTGCTTGTCATCATTGTTTTATGTCAGTTAATATGATGAGGAAATATAATATTGATGTAGCTAATTGTAGTAGGTATGAAATATAAACAGTTTTGTTTTAGAAGAAGTCACCAGAGCGGGTTTTGTGGCTCAACGACTCAGTTATATTATAGTAGTGTGTACATGGAACAAAACCTAATGTAATCTCGGTCTATGGATGGCTTCTTAGTCAAAAATTGATTCATCAACTCTTCGACCATAAAAGTTGAATTTTTATCTAAAATAAACTTACGAACACAAACTATCATATTGTAAAATTGCAACTAACAGTAGCTAATCAAAAGACATTAATAGCATGTTATTAACAAATGATAAGTTGGTGGGTAAATCAAATGCTACCAACACAGAATTTAAATCTATAGTTGCCAATTTATTCAACGATACTAAAAAATTGCCATCAAATGTTGAAAAACAAAAATCTTATATGATTCTCTTAACGGCCCACGTGCTCGTCATAGGTCAAAATTGAGTTTTTATTGTATTTTCAAACCATGATCCTGGACACTCCTTAAACGTTGTAGATAATCTATTTATATAATTTTGAAGCCTTATTATCCTTTATAGTTATTTTAAACATTTGATGACTGCATAAAGTATTTTTGTTACATAAAATAGTATTCTTTTAAACCTCTCGCTCTAATGTTTTAGAATATAGTCATATTTCGGTACATAACTGTGCAGTGGTGTTAAGATTTTTTACATTTATTAATTTTTAAGCGCATTTATAAAACCATTAGTATAATTTATTATAAGATAATTTTTGTAAAATATTCACGATAAAAAAATATATTGATAATCTCTGTGATTCCAAATTTGACAAGAATTAGGCATTTTATTATTCAAAAAATCGGCAAGATGAACGCATTTGAAGATGATTCTAAAGATACTTATTATAAACTATGTCTTTGACCATTCAAGTGTGATAAACATCTTATGAATAATGATTGCTTTATAATAATTATTGACCTAATAATAAGGTAGTGTTTTTTTGAAATACGCCATTTCTTTTGTCATTCCCCAGTGGTTAAGCTACAACATACGGCCGTAGCCATAAATTGACAAACTATAATTGAAGTAGGGAGTAAAATGATATTGACGCGCGTGTTTGAACATGTACCGTTTAAAAAAAAATTCGGTTAGGTAAAGGCCTAATTCTTGTCAAATTTGGGATCACAGAGATTATCAATATAATTTTTTATCGTGAATATTTTACAAAAATTATCTCGTAATAAATTATACTAATGGTTTCATAAATGCGTTTATAAATTAATAAATGTAAAAAATCTTAAGACCACTGCACAGTTATGTACCGAAATATGACTATATTCTAAAACATTAGAGCGAGAGGTTTACAAGAATACTATTTTATGTAACAAAAATACTTTATGCAGTCATCAAATGTTTAAAATAACTATAAAGGATAATAAGGCTTCAAAATTATATAAATAGATTATCTACAACGTTTAAGGAGTGTCCAGGATCATGGTTTGAAAATACAATAAAAAGTCAATTTTGACCTTCGACGAGCATGTCCCCCCTTAAGTATAGTAGAAACTCTTTGGTTGAACGCCTCCATCTTATATTTCATGGCAGAGAAATCCAGTGCTTCTTAATAGATAGTAGGTATCATCATTGATTGATGGGGCATAGAAATAATATCAGTATAGCCCCATCGAGTCTATTTCTTCCAGAAGCCTTCGAAATCGAAGAACGACTTAGGGACCTGCGGTTCCTCTTGCTGCTTCTCCCAAGGGTAGCTGTGCTCATCGCTGGGGTCGTTGGAGAAGTCTTCGTCAGGGTTGGAGATGGTATCTGAACCTCCTCCACCGCATCCGTACATGCGGTTTAGTTTTAGCACATCCTTGTCGCTCAGACCAGTTCTTTGGCCGATTGTCACGAAGCTGTCCTACAATTGAAAGTAAACCAGACCTTTTACAGTAAAAAAATAAATAAACAGTAATATGTAATATTGTTAGGATTAAGTCAGATGATCAGTGCATCTATTCTATACACAAGACTGCTATTGGCATCTATCGAGGGTAGTTTTGTATCGAAGTATTAGCACTAATTGTAACAATTAACATAGGAAACCCAAGGTTAATTGATGCGATCGTGTCCAAAAAATAGAAATTGTTCCAATTCGCTCACGACTCCAGGGAACGGCTCAAAAGTGACTTTTCACGATTTGGGGCGATCGTCGCAGATCTGCCAATGTAATTTGAGCTTTAGTATCTCTTCACACTGTTTATAACAATTAGTGGACATGAGATCCTTTTTTTGCTTCACCTTCATATGTTTAGGCTCCATCTCTATTATTGATAGAAGGTTTTCTACAACATCTTTTGTAGATAGGGATTTTTAGTGATTGTATATCGTCCAACATTTCTTACCCACGTCTTGGACATTGTTATGGCGTCCTGAGTCATCATAAGCTTTCAACATGACTTCAACGGTACAGCTGGACGCAGTAAGCGGATGAAACATCACGTGTTTTATAGTTTACTCAGCGACACATTCGCATTTTATGGAATCATCAGAGAATCCCTTCTTCCTCATAATATCATTGAATCTGATTGCTCCGGTCCGTATGCATGCACCGGTGGGTATACATCAGTAGCGAAGGGTGGAGGTAGGCTGTTAAGATCCGCCATAAATAGTGCACATTAAACATTGTTAGTCATACGTATTTGTTTACAGATAATGTTGGATAGACCAAACCATAATAGTTTTTGTATATGGTTTATTTTTTTAAATTCATTAAGCCCTGCCTAAACCTAAACCAAACTATAATAGATAAATACCTAATATTATTCTATCTTTAAAATATCCAAATGATGATTTGAAATGAGATGTATGATTTAATTGTATAATTTTAGATAATTTACAGATAGGAGAGTATTTTTTGACTATTATGATTTGGTATAGCAGGGTTTAATTGAATTTTAAAAACTAACCAACACCATCAGCTGTAAATTGTAATATTATTTCAATGAAAACAAATACATATGTTTGACAAAGTTTAGTGTGCACTATTTATGGTGGATCTTAACAGCCTACCTCCACCCTTCGCCACTTGTATAGTTCCTCCAAACGGAAAAGTTGCATACATATATATAGAAGGCTGCAAAGTCCTACCGCGTAGGTACTACTACGCATTTTTTTTCCATCGCAAATAATTGTTCTGAATTCCACTTGGTCACCCTGAGAAAATTCGTTTTGGACACAACCCTTATCAACATTAACCGATCATAAGTCACTTACCCCTTTGGGAACAATCGTTTTTCTTCCATTCTTCGAGAAGGCATATTCACTGTAATGCAACACACTGTCATAGTCGTAAGGAACTCCAAAATCTGTCGACACGAACGAGTTGTATTTCTTGAAATTGTGTTCAGTTCCTGCAAAATAAAATAAAATAAAATATAATGGGACACAACATCATCCTATACCTACCTAATGTATGAACGTTAGTAGAAACAACAAGGATCGGCTAGGAAGCAAGAAGTCATCTATACCTACGATGATCCCACCAAGTGTATGGCGCTATAAACCTTTCCATACCTTCAGCTATGTGGACAGCGAACTGCCGGGATCGCCGTAGAGACATAACTAGGACATTTTAAATGGGCCACGATCCTCCGCAGAGTGAGAAACAAAAACTTAGAAATGACATTATCATAATAATAGCATTGCCAGTGGCATCTTAGAAATCGAGGGCATCTGTAGTTTGTTCTCCCAAGGTGCAGAACTAACCTGTCATTAGTAATGCCAATTGGGAGAAAATAACTATGTTTAAAGAAATTGCTTCGGATATTGATATATTCCAATTACGTGAGAGTGAATTTAGGTGGACTTTGTTTTATTAATTTTTAAGATAGGGTCTATCAATAGTTTACTCTGTGTGCTTCCATCTACTTTTATTTCACAATGTCTTTTCTTAGCTCGTATTCTTATTTGTCCGGTACAAATCTTGCAATCGATTTTTTACTAACTTCCCGACTAACTAGACATTTGAAACTTTTATAATATATCAGAACACGGTGCCAATGCATTTTTTTAATACTTTTAGCCATTTTTAAGTGGAATTGAATTTATTTTCAGTTAATTCTGTTTTGTATGAAAAGTTATTTCGACACCATTATTGGTTGCTAGGGTCTGGGGCCCTAGCAACTAAATTATTAATATATACGTGCGTTACTATAGTAATCAATATGACATGTCAAGTACAATTTTTTTGATCGTTTAATCTAGTCAAGTTTATATGGTTCAACAGAATTTAAAAACGTTGTATATAAAAAGTTCTTTTTGTCTTGTAATTATTCGTATTTTATTTTATTTCTTTTCTTATTTTATTACTTATTGTATTATTAAATCACATTGCTCTGTTTTTTTATTTAAAAAATTTGTTAACACTTATTTTATGTCATGTCGTGAACGCTTTAAATTTGTAATTTGTTATGCTCACTATATTATGTAAAATAAATTTGAATTTGAACATCGATATATTTTTCTTGCGTTTGGACACCAGCATCAAAATCTGCCAGCTTATAACCCTAATAGGTAGGTACCTACCTAAAAAAATATCATAATATTATCTTAGATGACACAAGAAACCATCACAATATCAGTAGATACATAAGTATCTAGAATACAATTATATTTACCGTCTCGTATGTTGTCCCAGTTGATCTTGACGTATTTATCTCTCTTGGTGTGGCTCTGCATGTGGAAGAATCCCAGCGAGTGCAGCATTTCGTGGACGATGGTTCCATGCCGCATGCAGCCTCTCCCGACAGGATGGGGAGCCAGATTCAGGATTTGGCCACCGCCTCCTTGGTAACCAACGCGAGAGTAACAGCCTCTACGACCGCCCTGTAACATTAATTCATAAGTAGTAGGTATTTTTCAATAATTACAGTTGTCGGCCTTCTTGCTAAGTTGGTAGCGATATGAATAGAGCCATATTTACCTAGGGATCTAAGCTAATAAAGATCGGTGGCCTAAAAATCATTTAAAATGTGCCAAAATTATCTTGCTTTTGGATCGAAAACTCATTTATAATCAATACATTAATAATTCAGACTCTATACCAGACGTAGGCAAATGCGGCTCTTCGTTGGGTTAAATGCGGCTCCCAATATATGTCTTCATAAAAATATAGGTGTTTGCTTTCGCCATTACTTTGTGTTTTTTTCACATTTTTTTATTTTATTATATATGTATTTTTCATACTTTATATAGCAATTAAGATTTATATAGAAATGTAATTAATTTTGAATTTGTGTATTTAATCCAACGTGACTATGGAGTGGCTTTTTATATATATGAAAATCCAGAATGTGGCTCTCATTGACCTCATGTATGCCCATACCTGCTCTATACTATTGGCATTAGAGGAAGTAAATATAGTCGAGGATAACCAATGGTGAATTTAATTATCGGCAATATAAAAAAAGAATTTTCGTATAACTTATTTAATTTATTTTTCAGGACGCCAATTTTCAATTCCCAGGCAATAGGCGTTATAGCCAAAGATCCCCTTTGGCTATAACGCCTATTGCCATATTGTAAATCCAAGCCTGGTTATGGACTACCATGAAAAATGTTCTATGCAGTTGAATCCAAAAATGCTGCATATTGATAGAAGATAGAGCTTTCGATTGTTTTCCTATCGACTTTGCTGAAACAGATTCTAGTTTCAAGTGCCATTGTTCTATACCTGCAACAATCTTTCTTGCAGGTTCTTTGGTTTATTGAGAATTCTCTAGATTATTACGAAATTATCTGTTCTTGCCCATTTTTTTGCATTTTTAAGATCAAAAGTTTTTTACCGGAAATTTTAGGAAATTCTGCTTATCGAGAAATCAAATTTTCTTGAGAAACTCCATTCAGTTTTTTAAAATTCCGGTTGCATTACGGTTGCCTGTGGCAATAATTTCTCAATTTCTCGAGAATTTTGTTGAAGATTTCAGTAGAAGTGAACATCTCCATCCGTATATTTATTGCACATTCATATGTGAATATGATGTGATATATCCACATCGCTATAAAACTTTTCCTTCGACATATTTGATTATATCACAAATCATTCAATACCTACGCATTATATTTTATTTCCTTCTCCCTTTTAGATTCATATTATTACCTGAATATTGACATAGTCGCCATCGCCTCTTCCCTTTTCCTTGAATTTGATGCAGGAGGACCTTTCAAGATCGGCCATACCGTCTTTTATTGCCTGGACTTGGTCAGATGCTGTAAAAAGAATCAAATATGCAATGTTGACATAAAAGTATTTAATACAATATGTTATATCATTTAACTCTCAATAATATATCAAATAGGGTAAATAAGTGAAAACGAGTTTTGGTAATAATATTTTAGGAAAAACCTACAATATATTATACAAAAAAAAAAATATATTTACCTACATTTAAAATTTTATAACGTGTACGCGCGGCTTAAGCGTCGGCCTATCGAATCCTGGGTCTGGCAAGTACACATATTGTTTTTCAATTTGTGTATGAGTCAGAGTATGGACCTAATAGGTTGAACAAGTGGCTGACATCAGTTCTCGTAAAAACAAAATCTGTTAATACAAACGTCCACTCCGTGGAGGCCCATATAATCTTAGTAGGATCGGACATGGTCGAAAGATATTATGCACGTAGGTACCTATCTACAGTATCTATCTACAATTATCTAGATACTTAATTTGAATACCTATTATGTGTAATCAATTAAACTGGTAATAATTTCAAAAAAATGTTTTTAAGTGCAGACTAGTGCCACGGCGGACATTTTAGTTGAGGTGTGCTTTTATATTATGTATAGAAACTAAAACATTTGCTATAGCGGAGGGAAATGATTTTATAGTTTGCTGATTCCTAAAAAATGAATATCTATCTATACGTACGTATTTTCGAAAAATCATTTAAATACTGTAAAACTCCCTACTAGATCATGCCATTCTGAATTATGTACATACATACCTACTTTCGATTATTCAGAAATAATAACTATTTTTTTACGTGATAAAGTGGGAATTAAATAAAAATTGGCAGCCATTTTGTATTTTCATGCCCTTAATTATACATTTTGAAGGGGCATCAATAATAATACAGTCGAAATTGACTATTACGAGGAAGATGGGACTGACTGAATTTGCTCGTTATAAACATTAATCATTATATCATTATATAACATTCTTCGCGCCACGTTCTATTTAAGCATAGAACATAAAAAATCTGAAAACCATCGTAAAAATCCCCGAAACAAGCATGGCATTCATGGAAGTCAGTAGGTACCTACTGACTTCACATAGCTGGATTTATTACATGCAATTTCAACCATATGGGTGGATACTTTTTCAATGTTGTCGGCGAAAACACCAATTAGGTACTTAGACACTTAATTAGTGTCATAAACGTAATCCGATCCCGGCGGCATCGGTCTAGTTAACTGCCCGGTCGGATTTTATTGCTTAAGGTCAAAAATGTTGTTTTTAAACGATCAACACATTAACAGTTTTGCTCGGTATACTCGAAAGTAGCTCGTTATAAAAGTGAATGAATGTGTGGAAAAAATCATAAATTAAAATGTCAACGAATATTTCCTCATTACATCCGAGATATCGGTATTTTCTTGATAGTAATAACCAAGTTCGACTGTATGTACCTGTTGCCGCGCATCTTGGATTTTCTAAGACCCTGCTCTATACTATTATGAGAAAAAAAATCAAAAAATAATAAAATCTATTTTTTACACAAAAGAAAAACAAATTAGGTATAACAAACATCTCGTAAAATCTGTGCAATGGTAATGTACCTATGCGTTATTTTATTATACGAGTATTATTAAATTAACTGTCTTCGTAATTACTATGGACTGCATAATTTTATTTCCTGGAGCTGTTACGATTTTAAGTAAGATTTCTTTGGTTCATGCTTTTGTTGACAAATAGAACATACTGTGTACATGAGAGCCAGACTACCTTATCTCCAATAAGAACAGTTTCGGTAAAACACAATTTACGATTTTTTGTGGCATTAATATTGTGGATAGGTTCGACTGTGTTTAGGAAAAAGGGCGTAACCCTCGATATTTCGAAAAGTGCTTTTATTAGATATTAACAATGTATACGACTAAATATACGTTCTATAAAAAGGTAGTAAGCCGCAAATGCCGAATTATTATCTAAATTCAGGTCTTAATTAATTTTTAATATATGGAAAAAAGCATTTATCCGCAATTTTAATGATTTTTCTGTAATAACTTCTTTAATTATTATTAGATCGAAAATATATTACACCAAATCATCAATCATCATGCACCCAATGTCTGTGCCCATTTTTAAAAAAAATATTAAACTAAAAACTCTCAAAAACGTTTTTTGCCTCCTGTAAAAAATTTTCAGTGAGGGTTACGTCCCTTTTCCTAAACACGATCGGTATGTACTTACGGTTTTTTGTTTTAAGTATTTCAAGTTTCTGTTATAATTGACTCAAAGTGTGATTTCTTTCGGAAAAATTAATAATATAATATTCGATTCCTGAAATCAAGCGGAATTGCTTATCCCAGTTATGAGTAATATCATACTTACTGCCTTGATCAACAATTTAATATTCAATTTAGATCGGGTGTAGTAATATACCCCTAATTATCTCTCTAACCATGATAGAATTGTTTTTTATAACCTGCATTATTACATAGTATAGTCCAGTCTTTCTCAAAGTGGGCGATAACGTCCTCTTGTGGGCACTGGAGGCTTTCAGGGGGGTAGTAGAAGGCTCAATGAAAATTAGGGGGCATTAAAAAAATCTAGAGGGGCGACGGCAGACAAATTCTAGCTATAAAAATCCGACGGAATCTAGACACGACACCACTTGAGATACGGTTTACTACTCGAATGCTTGGAGTCCCGTATAGACGGTTAAATGAGAGTCGCTTACGCATGTAATAATGTGGATGCAGCTTTATACCTATTTCATAATATAAATAATCCATGGTTTTTCATACAAAAATGTTCGGTCGATCGCGGCGATCCCATCCCTATCCGAAGATTCATCTTTCACATTTCGCGAGTGGAGAACTACAAGGTTCTAAGTGTTTGTCCTTGAAGAAACAAAAGTAACAATGAGGCAGCTTAGAATACTACTTCTTTGTTGGGTTTGTTTTTTCAAGGGCGAACACTTCACGATTTGGTAAGTTTTAAATTCAAAGCCTTCTTTTAATGATAATAAAAATACTTCTAAATATGATTAAGTATGAGTTTTATTTCCTCTCATTGAAACATTATTTGATCTCAGAAATAGGATATGGGCCACACCCTATCTACCCAATCCATATAATAATGCAAGTTTAAAAATTATATTTGCAATAACTGTTTTTAAGATAGGCAACGGATGGTAATATAAAATTGTAAGTTAAAAAATATGGGGGGCACTAGATTTTTTTAAATCTCAAAGTGGGCGGTGGTCGAAATAAGTTTGAGAACCTGTGGTACTATAATATAGTCCCTCCATCTTATTTGGGTAAGTGTGAATTTATAATATATATTATTTAAGTTGGACTTACAAAAATGGTTCTCGTTAATCCTGTAAACCACTGTTTTCCTAGGCCACCTCTTGGAGACGTCATTCAGTCCATTTCTTGCCAGTCCTGGCTGGGAGACTTCTTGCAGAAGCACTCTCCTCTGCTGATCTGACAAGACGATGTCTCCCTCGAATTTGCCACTGTGCTCCCACATGTTCTGCTTTTCTTCATCGATTTCGTCGAATTCTGTGAATAGAATTAATAATATGTTGGCATATTACAATATATTGTTTTTATATTATTAATGATGCTTGACAGAACGATTTATCATTAGAAATAATAAAAACATAAGATTCTTAAGATTTATTATTACAACGTTTTTCTTAGCTCGTATTCTTATTTGTCCGGTACAAATCTTGCAATCGATTTTTAACTAACTTCCCGACTAGCTAGACATTTGATACTTTTAGAATATATCAGAACACGACGCCAATGCATTTTAATACGTTTAGCCATCTTTAAGTAGAATTGAATTCATTTTCAGTTAATTCTGTTTTGTATGAAAAGTTATTTCGACACCATTATTGGTTGCTAGGGGGTGGTCCTAGCAACTAAATTATTAATATATACGTGCGTTACTATGGAAATCAATATGACATGTAAAGTACACATATTTTTTTGATCGTTTAAGCTAGTCAAGTCAAGTTTATATGGTTCAACAGAATTTAAAAACGTTTTATATAAAAAGTTCTTTTTATCTTGTACTTAATTATTTTTACTTATTCCACAATCATTATAAAACAATCGAGACTGGTTTGTTCCGAACTGATATTTTCAATCGATAGGTACCAATAATTGGCAAATTGATTTGAAAATCAACCTCGTATGGTAGCTGTCAAAATAAATAACAAGTCTATCAACCGCGACACGATAATATTATCTCACGTATAATATTGATATTGACATATTGCATCAAATCGATAAAAATTGCAAAATCTCTTCGCGGATCATTAAATTTTGCAACTGGAATACCTTTGCCGAAAAAACTTATTTTTTCGTGAAAAAGGAAATTTAAATTATGAGCTATCAATCAACAAACTCAATGCAAACGTCTGCGTTTTCCCAATTATTGCGAAAGCATACTGACCTCGAATATTAAATTTTCATCAAAATATAATATATATATTTTTAAAATATGTAATCATTGTGAGAGGGTATCTACTAACGAAATAGTGTTTTTCCTACTTAGCTTTGTAATAAAGTGTGGTATGTAAATAACACTGTATTTTTTTAGTAGACTAAGATGATTTATTCCACAAAATTTTATTTAAATTAAAATTTATTATTAATTAATTAGCTTTTAATCAGTGTATTTTTCCACAAACTAATAAATATTGTCCGCTATCATGTTCATCAGTTGAAAGTATTTTACAACGTTTTTATTAGCTTGTATTCTTATTTGTCCAGTGGTTGTTTATCCAGTACAAATCTTGCAATCGATTTTTAACTAACTTCCCGACTAGCTAGACATTTAGAAGTTTTAGAATATATCAGAACACGATCCCAATGCATTCTTTTAACACTTTTAGCCATCTTTAAGTAGAATTGAATTCATTTTCAATCAATTCTGTTTTGTATGAAAAGTTATTTCGGAAGAAATCCGTAATCCAATCCACTATTATTGGTTGCTAGGGGGTGGTCCTAGCAACTAAATTATTAATATATACGTGCGTTACTATGTAAATCAAAATGACATTTCAGTATTCTATATTTGTTTATTTGTATGTTTTTTTATTTACTTCATATCAAGTACAAGTTTGAGCATATTGAGCATAATAATTGAACAGAAAATTTATAAACGTTGTATATAAAAATATAGGAATACAGCGGAAAACACATTTTGAAAATACCCGATATACTGGATTATTTGTTAGTTTAGGTTAGCTTAGGTTGGGTTAGGTTAGGTTAACCTAACAAATAATTCAGTATATCGGCCATTTTCAAAATGTGTTTTCCGCTGTATTCCTCATAACCGAACTGTACCGAAAATTTACTTAATAAAATAAATATTTAAAATACATTCTACAGAATATATTATATTAGATTTCAATATTTAAAACGAATTCATTTCCCCCTCAACTGCCGTATCTCTCTGTGTATATTATAGTATTATGTGTTATTTTTTATTGTTAAAATTTTATTTAGAGTTATTTTTTATTTTTAAACAGGTGGGGTTAATAAGTGGGGGGTGAGTTTATCATGGGTTAATTGTTCTGGAACCACATCTCTACAGCTTTATTACAGTGATATATTTTGGTATTGAAAAACAGTGTAGAATAGTGTAGGTTAATTATTAATAAATGTTTTTTTCTGTACCTACCTATATTGAGACGTATGATTAATAATGACCATCGAATAATTTATATTCTGAGGGAGATAGAACATTTATTTTACTGGCTTTTTATTCAATTTTATTTATTTATATGAGAGGATATTCCAAATTCGAGACGTTCACAAGATCACATGAAACGTACTAAGAAAATTAAGTTAAATTCTTTATTTACTACCAGTACTCTCTTGTTTATGTTTCCCAAATTATTTTATAATATATTTTTTACATTACCTTCTGTCGGCTCCGCGTCGACAGTGCCTTGGAGGAAATTATCGAACTCCTCGAGACTGGCGCTCCATTTGATCGGTCTTCCAAAAACCGTCACTATTATTCCCGCCAACACCAAAATCGATAAACACAATCTTGGAACCATCTTGGATTTTTTTTTACTAAAATGTTCTTAGTAGTGGGTTTGGATATTATCACTCTTGTGTATTAAATTAACTCCTAAATATCAATACGGTGTTTTTCTGAAACAAAGAATATAATATATTTAGATAAGTATATTTAAATAAACTGGAATCCTATAATATTTAATAAAACTATACTATCACCACCATTGTATTGAAGATAATAATGGCTTCAATGTTATTAGAGGGGGTTTTTGTTATCTAAGAACATTTAAAAGAAAAATATTTTTATTTAATTCTAAGATATCAAACATCTTATAAAATGTACATTCGTTGAACAAATTCATTTTAAATTACAACGTTTTTCTTAGCTCGTTTTCTTATTTGTCCGGTACAAATCTTGCAATCGATTTTAACTAACTTCCCGACTAGCTAGACATTTGAAACTTTTAGAATATATCAGAACACGTTGCCAATGTATTTTTTTAAATACTTTTAGCCATCTTTAAGTAGAATTGAATTCATTTTCAGTTCTCGAATTCTGTTTTGTATGAAATATTATTTCGACACCATTATTGGTTGCTAGGGGTCTGGGGTCGTAGCAACTAAATTATTAATTTATACGTGCGTTACTATGGAAATCAATATGACATGTCAAAATGACATTTCAGTATTATTTCTATCAAGTACAAATTTGTTTGATCGTTTAAGCTTAGTCAAGTCAAGTTTATATGATTCAACAGAAAATTTTAAAACGTTGTATATAAAAAGTTCTTTTTATCTTGTAATTATTATTACATATTTTTGCATGATTATTTTTAACAATAAAAGTAGTTTAATAAGTTCTGTTGAATGTATAAGATTTTCGAATATCTATTCTTTCATTTTTTATTATTCTTAAATTTGAAAAACATCCCTTTTTCTATAAACTTTAATCCTTCGGAATTGAATTGGCTATTCGAGGTTTGTCTGTATCTTAATGCTAGTCCTATGTTGTAATAATAGGATTGAACAACGAAAATTAACATGAACTGGGCTGGAATAATAAAATTATTGTCCGAATTTATGAATTCAAGAAATTAATGAAAACTGTCATTACAGTGTTAAAACCACTAAGAAGGATAAAATGTGTTCTTATGACAAAATGAGGATACTTTTGTTATGTTTAATAAAACCATCTTTAATAATCTTTCAATCAATTTTAACGGTAGGTTACGATTCACAAAGATTTACCTCCCTTAAGATGCCGAAAGGTGAAACTTGACTCACTAACACCGATTCCCATGGTATAGTACAAAACTCACATCGATTATGTATATTTTATAATCAATTACCATTATGTAGTACTGTAAGTAGATAGGATTAATTGATTATTCTTGGTATGCGTCGAACCTCTCATTTTACCACGTTTTTATTAGCTCGTATTCTTGTTTGTCCAGTACAATTTTTTTTCTTGTTTGTCCAAGATTTTCATTGGACGATTGAAGATTTTTAACTAACTTCCCGACTAGCTAGACATTTGAAACTTTTAGAATATATCAGAACACGACGACAATGCATTCTTTTAATACTTTTAGGCATCTTTAAGCCGAATTGAATTCATTTTCACTTAATTCTGTTTTTTATGGAAAGTTATTTCTGAAACAATTCGTAAAAAGTAAAACACTATTATTGACTTGCTAAGGGGGTCCTAGCAACTAAATTATTAATATATACGTGCGTTACTATGGAAGTCAATATGAAATGTCAAAATGACATTTCAGTATTCTATATTTATTCAATATTTCTATCAAGTACAAAAAAAAAGTATTTTTTAGTACATAGGATTGTAAAGTTTATATGATTCAACAGAAAATTAAAAAACGTAGTATATAAAAAGTTCTTTTTATCTTGTAATTATGTTTATTATGATATCCTTAGATTACCATAAATAATCAACTGCTACCATACAAAATTTTTGAAGTAATTTTGTAATAAAATCGACAGTGAAGTACATAAGTTATAAATACAATTTGTGGACTCACTATTTTTCTTTCGTGATTTTTAAATGACAAGGAAGTATACCAATACTATAATTTTTAAGGAAATAATTTTCATTTACCTGATTACTTGACAGTTAGTGATTGTAATAGTCGTATTATCTTCACTGGAATCATTGTTGAATACTGTTTTATAAATATACTAATTCACAAAAATACTCCACACTTTTATTTTATTGGATCACTATAAATTTTAATGTTTTAGTAATTATTATGTAAATATAAATCACGACATATTTTGGCACTCCTGTTGTAGAAAAAACACAGATTGAAACAGTGATTTTATTTTTGGAGAGTATTTTGATGTATTTTATATTTCATAGATTTTACAGAATAAAAGAAATATATTATTATTTGACATGCGTAATATAAATTAGATAGTATCTATATATATTCCTTATATTTAAATTTACTAAGTATACATATTATATAGTAAATAAATAAGAAATAATCAATACGCCATCATTATTATAATAATTAATATTTTCGACGTGACGTATTTTTTTTTTGTAAATGTATATATTGTAAAATCTATTTTCTATCCATAATAATTAAAATCATATTAAATACGTCGTTTATGTTTAATCAAAAATAATTAATAAACTCTGAATTTATTTTATTTAAACAATCCATCCAAATATTAAAACCATACCTATTATATTTAAGAACGTTTTCAAATTGTTTAGTTAATACTCAATACTTTTGCCATTAGCTTAAAATGAAAAACTAATGCAGAAAATTATCTACAATTTGTCTAACTATCACTGTTATATATATATACTTATATATTTTTAATAAAACAAAATTGTCCACTGCCACATAGTTTTAACTACGTACGTTTTTAATTTATAAGTACTTAATAATTTAATCGAAATACATGTTTTAATTTAAATTATTCACGATTAGGTATGTAACATTACACACTAACAATAATTTACTAAATATATAAATATTTTTCTTTTATTTTTGGTATCGTATGAATTATAAAAATAGTGTCGCTTGACGTGAGTCGATTTATCTGCTGTTGGGATTATTTTGCTGTCAAATTACGTTTAAAATGTGTGATTTAAGACAACCGAAGTTGGAATGGTCCGCGCTCATTGAAGCATAGATACTTTTATAGACGGAGTTGTCGATTTGCAAGTGCTTTTAATGCAATCAATAAAATAATATATTATGCAACTCTCGTTCCATTTTAACAATGAAGTGCGATTTGATAACGAAAAGAACGCGCCCAACTTGATAAAATGCTGCGAATATTTGTTTTCGCCAAAATTAATGATATGAAAATTCGCAAATATATGTCATATCAAACGGCTGCCACTGCTTGATATTTGAATATAGGAATAGATACTGCATAATGTCATGTTTTTTTTAAATGCCTGTCTGTAAGATAACTAAATAAATTCGTTCACCCATTACTGTTCAAATTTACCGAACACAATTTTGTTTTATAGAAACAAAACCTGTAAACATGTCGTGACCAATTGACATTAGATCAATTATTGTTTGGGACCCGTATCTGTTCAGAGTGTTAACAGTTTTAAGGAATGAAAAGATAGATGATTCAAAAGAACCTTTTGAGACATTTTTGAAGTTATACTTTTGGCGCGTTTGGGAAATCAGATCAGAGTGTATTTTTGGCGTGTGACATGTAACACATAATTTATTTTTTCACACAAAAAAAACACACTCGATTGGATTCGAACCATTGATTGTTCGGTTATCAGCCGAACGCACTACCTTTACGACACAGTATGATACTGCAATCGTGACGATTATAGAGTATAATATTATAGTTTAGAATTGTTCCGTTGCCTAGGCAGCGAATATATTATTGTGGGCCATTTGGAATTTCTTACGTAAACAAACGATTTGATGTCAGTTAGTAATATAACTTAAAGTGTATAGAAATAAACCAACGGCGTTCCAATAAGCGGTCCTTTTTCTTGAGTGTGTAATTTAAAAAGATAATTAAGAGCTAGTCAATGAATCTAGTTTATTACAAGTTTTGTTTTTGTTTTGTTACGCCAAAGAAGTCTTCTAACGCTCGTACATAAGTACACACAACGATTTTTTTAATTGTAGCTCTATGGATAGGATACTATCCGTTGTCAAACTGGCTTTCTATTGGTCACATATACATACTGCAGTTTAAAAGATAGATAATGTCTCTGTTTCGTTGTATTTTCAGAATTATGTGAGGTGCAAATGAAAAATTTGCTTCAATGCTCTGATAACTATCTTAGAAATCAATTATATCTTCTGAAAAAAATGAAGTATTACACTGACATATTGATGATGCCAATCGAATGGAAGTAGCTATGTTCACCAAATTACTTATAATATAATAATACATTCAGTATATTATGCCACTTGTGTGAGCGAGTTTAGGTGGATGTTGTTTTATGTAATCTTAAGATTAGGAGCTTTGTATATTTCTACATTTTATACCCAATAATATATCGCCATCCAAAATTATTTATTAAAATGCTTGTATACATATTTAACGTATGATACAAGTGTTAATTTTTCTCCCTTTAAAAATATTTCAATCATAACTGTCCCGAGCATTAACTTTACTGTGTTGGGTACTGAGAAAATATTATGAATATTTTGAAGACATACTATCTAATTTATCTACATAATTATTATTTTATAAAACTGAAAAGTTATAACGTTTTTCCTAGCAACTGCAAAAGTAATATTCACCCATAATAAGAAGCGAGAACCCGCAACTAGGTGTTGAGAAAGTTTTGATATAAATTTAAATGATCTATAAAACTAATTATTGTATTTCTCTTTACTTAACAATTATCATTATTTTATGAGAAAATATTCGCTCTTATTTAACAGTAAAATAAAATTGAATAACTATTTCTATATGTTTTTGCGTAATTCTACACTGGACGCAATTATGCAAAAATGAACTATACCACAATAAGAAAACGACGGGCTGTAAGGTTTATACACATTTTTAATGCTCTAATTTATTTATTTTTAAAACGTAAGTAATGAAGAAAAATATAAATATTAAATGTGTTAGTTTTTTATGTTTATTTTCACAATTTTTATTATAAACTGAAGACCGGTTTCATCTTACATTTCATAATTTAAAAAAGTGTCTATTGTTTATGATGTCTTTTAATATTACAACATCCCGGCTCAACTCAGTCCTTGGCGGGCCTCGGGCACTATCAACAATACAGTCAAAAGTTGTCCTACATATTGTTACTGTCAAATACGAGCAAACATTTTATCATAATTCATACAATATTATACATTTTCTCCAATAAATGACACCCTCGTCCATCTTTACTAAATAAAATTATAATATGATATAATATGGTATGATACATTTTATGTATATTCAAAAATCACATTCGAGCCTATATTTGTTTTAAGCAAGAATCTCGATTCACTCAAAACTGGTAATAAAGAACTAAGGTGACGAACTGTGCCAGTTCATGGAAAGACAATACTGCCCTAATTTACAATATAAGAAGTCAACTATAAATTTCATATAAATAAAATTTAAATTGCCGATCATTCTGTAGGTATAAATTTTTATTTTGAGAATAATTGTAGGTTTGATTATTTCTACACAATGGCATCCAATTGCTACTGTAACGATGTTAATAATAAAATTTTAATGTACATTGAAAAATGGTATGCATTCTTTCAAAAGTTAATTTTAATAAAAATAAAAATAAATGTAACGTTGTTAGTGTCATATAAAATTCATAACGACATTTTAATGCTCGTACGTACATTAAAGTAACAATTTATCTCAGTCTATTATTTTATTATTACTAACCTTTCTAAAGTGACATAACTATAGGTATAATTATACTATATCTTTACTGTTTGAAAGAAAATGATGAGGAAGTAAGTTATATAATATTACATAGTGTGTGAATGCGTATTATTAAATAAAAATAGTTAATTCTAAAATAAATTTTACTGACAATACGAATTCGTTAAAAAGACTAATATATTAGTAAATCTAATTTTGGAACACACTATAGAGTCCGAAAAATACGATGTTGTTTGGTTCACGAATCACTCGCTTGACTTACTATCAAAGTCTGCATTGACACATTTTTAAATACATATCGCGCGCTTTTTAGGTTTCCAAACGTCTAACTTCCTCGTGGAGTAATAATCTCTTAAAAATTGTTCTGACGCAATGAATGTTTTGTTATTGGTACGTGATGCATCTTGAAGCAGATATTATTAAAGTTACGCCTGACACGTCAATTTATTATTAAATCATTCTTATTTCATCGTAACTTAATTACGTTTTATAGTAGAACAGTTCCGTAAACTAGATTCATTAGCTATGTCGGTAGGTACAGGTGATTGGTCCACATTATATCTAAGCGTTTTTATTGATTAATTTATGTTACGATTACAATAAAAAATCGGTCTATTTTAAACTGTACGAGCAGGTACTTAATACATGACTATATCTATTTGGAAGTTTTCTTTATCCACGTGCTTTTTGAAATTATACTTCTTTAGGCACGTTTGATAAAACAGATCACAGTGTATTTTAGGCGTGGGACGAAGTTGCGCGCGCAAATGTAACGTATTAATTTGGCGTGGGACGGAAGTTTTGCCCGCCAACATAATTTATTTTGCGCGGCGACGTTCGGGTGTTCTAAATGCTGTAGGTTTGTAATTTTCAGCTGTGATATTGAGGGCTGTGGCTTGGGCCCCTTGGGTAAAGACTGAATGTTGCAACTTTTATTTATGAGTAAAATTATATAGTTATCAATAAACAAATAATTTTTTTGAATGTTGAGTTGGTAAATAATTCAAACAATGGTATGTTGTAAATTTACAATATTTAGACACTTCATATACAAAAATACATATTTTTACAGTTTAGGATAATATTTGTCGTATATCCCATGTCAATTTATTTATTAGCGGTTTATAATATTGAAGACAATAATAATTATTATGTTTCATCATAAAAGCCAATATCACGTTTCAGTTAAACCATGAAATAGGGCATAGGCTATGTATTACATTTGATTTGTAATAAATTATTATTGTTAACGAAAATAGTTGTACAGTCATCTGTTTAAGCAAAGATGGTCTAAATAGCGGTTTGCTAAGTTTTTCAAACTCAGGTTTTTAGATTTTTTTCTTACAAAGTACGTACATTCTGCAATAATATTTTGTTTTGTAACGCCAAAGAAGTATAGCTTCTAACGCGCGTACACAAGTACACACGCCGATTTTTTTAAAACGATTTTTCATTATACTTAAAATAGACGAATACACTTTGAGCACGATGCAGAAACGAGGCCATTGTCAGCATCTTAGATTGCATCGCCTACAGTATCTAAACATTATAAATACGTTATAATATTATAGCAGGGCAGTGGCCCAGAACGAAACCATTTAAGATTCGGTCAAGACAGGCTTAACTAAGTCTAGTTAAATTAGCAACTCTGGATGGTGTTTATTGGCAAGTTAATCCAAATGGTTCTGCATCACGCTCTACGTTGACAAATTGGCCTAAGCACGCCGTTAAAATAAGCAAAAGGTAATCATATTTCTTAATGCATTTTATATTATTAATGATTGATCGAAATTGGGGGTCTGATTATGAGTTGAGGTGAAAATTGTGTGAATGTCGTTTGGGCGAGTATCTGGGGCAACGAATTAGTATGTAAATCCAAAGAGGTAATGCAGCCGCTGTTTTGGGTAAGAAAGGAAATTGGTGAGATAATATGTTTTGTTGCTGTATATTTTTTTGTTTGTTTGTTTTTAATAATTTATTTTATTTTGGTAACTGTCAATTCATGGTGGAACTGCATTGTATTGTTGTTTTAATTTAATAAAACGCATTTTTTTTTGTAGTACTTATTCCACTTTTAATAAATAGATTAATTAATATAACTATTAGATTATTCTATTAATAGATTAATAGAATAATTTAATTAATAACATAGTATACACGCGATAACCAGTGTTTAAGTGGAACGTCCCGCTTTTAAAGGAAAAATAGATTGTCCCTTCGCGGGACAGCCAAATTCACATTTATTGTAGAAATACAAATAAAACGTTTTTTTTCCGACCATGTCCGATACTAATAGGATCATATGGGGCTCCACAGAGTAAAGGTTTGTATTAACAGATTTTGTTTTTTACGATAAATGGATGTCAGCCACTTGCTCAACCTATTAGGTCCATACCAGGACTCACACTCAAATTGAAAAATAATATGTGTACTTGCCAGACCCAGGATGCAAACCTGGGATCCACGGCGTGATAGTCCAACGCTTAAACCGCGTGTCTAATTGCTAACTGGTATTTTCTCAGATAAATTTAACATCGTTCGATGCAAAAAACAGAGATATTCTATCGAGTTGATACAATTGGAATGACTTATTTAATTCAACATAATATCCTCATGTGCTGAAGTTTACCAATAGGTACTTTAAGCAGAAGAAAAAAACTCTCCAGGAAGTAAAATCGCCAGCCAAGTACAAAAAGGCAAGTATCGGGAAAAAAATATAGTTTAATACTATTATTTTGATAGTTAAAGAATTTTGTAGCTTGTATTGTGTCATTTATGATTGATAATATATAACTAAACATTAGAAATATTGAACTATGCTTTTTCTAGGTTGTCCCACTTTTTGGTCCTAAATCCCATTTTTTTAAATTTCACATGGTAAAAACCCCGATTTTGTAAAATAATTATCTGGCAATACTGGCGATAATCGATATTATTTTACTTGATCAATTATAATTTATTGCTATAAGTACTTGGTTCCATGAATCTCTATACCTATCTTATGAGCATGTAAATTATTCTTTTATTATTGTGCTATCCCTTAGCGGAGGTCGGCCACGATCAGGGCGATCTTAGCGTTGCCATCTGCTAACCGGAACAAATCAGTGGTGCTACACTCGTACCAATCACGGAGCCACTAAATGCGGCGTCGTCATTGTGTGTGTAATTATTAATTTACATAATTTTATAACGTTTAACGTTCTTAATGGAAAGTCAATTATGTACCTAATATGTTAATCTCAAAGCCAGTACCGGTTTCCTCCGCTCAAGTAATTCAGTAGAAGGTCATTAGTTAAATATAATTTCAATATATTATTATTATGTAGGTAGATGAAACCGATCCGGATCGTTATTAAATTATGTAGATTAAGTCCCTACTATATTATTTGTCTTATTTTATTTAATATAAACATATTTCGAAAGAAAATCATTATTAGATAATAATATGTTGAATAATTTCGGAACAGAAGTAAAGACAGTATTGGGGCACGGGGTTATAGTATTGAAAATAAAATATTTATATTATCAAAATTAGCCAGAATCAAACCACTGCTCGATGAACGCTTCTCCAAGATTCCGCGCTCAAGAATGCGTTATGTTGTCACGTAAATACATATTTTCCGGAAAACTTAAATATTAGTCGATCTGGCGGCCTCTAGATCTACATTTCGATCGCCTTCATTCTCTAATGCAGGGGTCGGCGACCTTTTGCCACGAAGGTTGCAATACAAATTTTGAACATAACCGGGGGCGCATACATTTATACATATATGCTTTTCTTTAAAGTTGATAACTATTAAAAATCCCAATATAACTTAAAATCTTAATATTACCCTGAAAATCACAGAAATGGGCATTATTATAGTTCTATAAATTAAACACCATATTAATCAATCAATTCGAGAAGATACATATCGACATAAATCAACATAATAAATATATATACCTAACTAATATTTCAAGCTTTAAAGTAAAAAATCTTCAATTCTTCTAATGACAGTTCTTGCTGATAACTGTATCGTATTTATAGCTGCAGCTGTTTCATTTTTATTTTTATCAGAAAGAGAATCAGCAGCTTCAATCAAAGCTTCTTTAACTATTTCTCCATATTCAAACGTTTTTTTCTTCTTAGCCAATAAATGCGATATTTTGAAAGACGCGAGTATTGCATTTTTAGATTGGTGCGATGGTTTTGTGAAAAATCTTTGATGGTTTGTAACACATGCTTGTGACTTAACAATCTTTTTTTTTTATTTCAGAGTTCAATAGATATGTAGAATTACTTTTTTTTAGAAACCGAAACACTAGCATTGCATAATAAACAGATACACTTGCAATTAAAATCAAAGAAACAATATTGATGTTTCCAATCGTATCAAAATAATTTGTCATAATATGTCTCTTGTTAATCCTATACATGATTGGTGATTAAAAAAAATTCTCGCGGGCATAATCAATGTTTTTATATTAAATTTAACCTGTTAGTGAAGTGACAATATTATAATTTGATGGTATCTTGAGGGCGCATCAAATTTTCTCCGACGGCGCCGCGTTGCCGACCCCTGCTCCAATTTACCACTGGATGGCTCAATTTGTCAAGCAATAAATCGTTTCTTCTTCTAGCTATGTGAGCTATTTAAATATCTACGAAAGTATTATACTTATTTCGCTTTTAATAATATTATTGTTAAATTTATACTTTGACGTGATGGAAATACTATTTAGAAATATTTTAACACTACTTTGTTTTCTAGATATTCCTACATACATAATACGTACGTACAACCAGTGGCGCACCCAGGATTTAATATTGGGGGGGGGCATGGAGGAGAATGTAAATTAGTCCCATAGACTCTTTTTCTTCTTCACAGCTTAATTTCTTGTTTATCGGTCTTTTGTCTATTGCACTCGGTGTACCTATACCATGGTCCCCACATCCTGATACGGGCCTTCAGGCTAGGATATTTGGTGGCCCCCCTACCTACCGCTAAGATTAAATGCAGTGTGAAATACTACATTAACGTTTTTCAAATTGTATTTTAGTTCAAATTAAGGGTACATATACAGTGAATTATTGGCGATTTTTAATACATCTACTTTAATAATGGAGCTGTCGAGTATCGACATATAATAATCAAAAAATATATTGCACAATTATATAAGTAATTGGAAATGTTCATGGCCATGAAGTGTAATAGCGCCGCAGGCGACTTTTTTACTATTTATGGTGTGTGTTTATCTCACTTATCTGGTCAACCCGACACGCCGGGCCCCCAGGCTAGAGCCCTGTCAGCCCTCCCCAGCCATGACCTACACCACTCCGGAATTCGGGTGGATACCGAGAATTTTTTGACAGTTCCCTTAGGTATTGGGTTTCTAAAAAAACCTGACATTAGTGTTTCGAAATTTTTGTGTTAGAAATTAAAATCTAAGAAATTTTTCTCAAAAGGGTGCTGGAGAATTATTACAAATATTTTTTTGCCCTGTTT
Organism: Rhyacophila brunnea; assembly: GCF_057557595.1. Taxonomy (NCBI): domain Eukaryota; kingdom Metazoa; phylum Arthropoda; class Insecta; order Trichoptera; family Rhyacophilidae; genus Rhyacophila; species Rhyacophila brunnea. The sequence goes on from NW_028232859.1 coordinate 3,822,714, forward strand.
TTATTTGTCTAATCTATTGGCTTTCAATTTCAATGTTTTTGGGAGGGGCCAAGGCCCCTTGGCCCCCCCCTGGGTGCGCCACTGCGTACAACCAACTATTGTTATCCAAGTCACGCCAAAATTTTATTGGGCATGTACCTTAGCAACCATTAATATGACATTGTGTACAACTGTATTGGTTTTGTTTAAAAAAATGTTCGGTTCTGTTCGCATATTTGCAACTGTGTCGTATGCTAGTATGTTTGCGTTGATACGGCAAATTACTTTTTTTTGTAACCGATTTTTTTTTCAATGAGCAATACACACAATTTAAAAATGTAATACTCGTTATTGAACATAATAATATACAATTCGGCACCCCTTTGCAATACACCTAGATCCTGATGCTGCCTAGGAATTAACGTAAGAATGTATTGTTTAATACTTTGATTCAAAATCACATAAACATTGCACATTGCACAACATTTTAGCAGTAGCACATTGTCTGAAAACCGATGGGTCCTGCTCGGCACTAATATTAAGTCAAAATATTTTTTATAAGGTGCTTTTAATATGTGTATTCAATCACGTATTAACTGAATATACGTGGTATTTAACGTAATTGTTGAAGTTCCAACCGCTAAAACTTTTAGTGGTTATCTGTTTCGTAGTGGTGGACAATCTTTTCAGATTTATGGTTCACTTATATTTGCTTAATCGTAATTTTTATTACGGATTCTCAAATTGTAAACCACATAGCTAATTCCTAAACATATTTGATTCACCCACAAATTTTATGCGCTGTGCCATGTGATTGCGGAATATATTTCTTCCAGTGGCATATTTTCTGTTGCAGTTGATTTCAATAATGTTATATTTTAATGAAAGTACTTTATTATTAAGCTACGAAATCTCATCTGAGACTTATTTAGCTTTACATTTACATAATTACATAGCATACTATGTTATTACAATTATCATGTAGTATTACAATAATTTAAATTTACAAAAAAAAACAATTTACACTTAACGGCCCACATGCTCAGCGTAGGTCAAAATAGAGATTGTATGCTATTTTCAAAGCATGATCCTGGACATTCCTTAAACGTTGTAGATAATCTATTTATATAATTTTGAGTGAGTATACTTCCGATACGTGTATTAGACGTAGTATTAATGGTCCGTACCTCGTTTGAGTTGAATTTTATATTCAGTAATAGTTCTAAGTGAATTCATTGACGTTTTATTTGTGACTAATTTAAATTTCACTTAATTATGTTTTTTTTTTGGTTTTCACTTTTTTATTATCACAGTTTAAAATGGAAAAATTTACAATGTTTGGTTTTAAAAAAATTACACATGAAGTTACTATATATAAGGACATCTTAAATATATACAAGAAATTTAATTTTACTTAATCTACATAATATTTTAAAATCCAGGGCAGGAGTAGAGTTTGTTTAACTTGGTGATGTCAATTTGACTTATGGCTTCACGCTGACCGATTGTTTCGGTGGTCAGCTGAAAAAGCAAATAAGATAAAAATTAACATCAAATTCATATCTATATACAATACGTAATAAAACACACCGGAATACAAAGGAAAGACAGAATAAAATATGTAGTTAGATGAGTAATTTAGAATACAATCATATCTTAAAACCCATTCGCTGCGTCCAACGCAACTGGTGCATTGTCCATCAGGTGGCCATTATATATAATTAGCATGCTATTTAAATGTGATAATTAAATATTAATTAAAAGGTCCACAGCGAATGGGTTAATATATATTTATATAAAATTCTGGTAGGTACTCGTAAGTATCAAAACGTACTTATTAAAATATTTCTTAATAATCACAGCATTATTTTCAAAATTAATGTTCTTATTGAAACTAATAAAATTTTAAAATTACTGCTTGCAATGCTCCACGAACAACGGGTATTTTTTATCTCAATGCCATACGGCCATCTCTTTCGGACAAGATAACTCACGGTGAAATGTGATTTATAGAATTTACATAACTCAAAACTCGCGTGGACCTGAAAGATACAGTGATACTTTTGATACATGCCTGTATTGGTATAATAGTTTTGGTCCCATCAATGCTATATGCATACTCCGAATAATGCATGATGCTTCCGTAGTCATATGTCTGACCAAGGTTCGTAATCTGTTCGCTGCTATACTTCAAGAAGTTTTTCTCGTTACCTGAGATAACAAAAATTCAACGGTTTTCAAATAACGCTCCCTGGGAGGAGCTCCACGGCCCCCTGTTTGAGAAGTACTGCTCTACTGTGATAATGTTTTTAGAATTATCGATTTCAGTATTGGTTCAACCATTGCCGACTCAAGTAGAAAGCCGATACATTCACAACGAGTGGTCCTACCTTTTCCGCCCCTCCCGTTGTTGTTTACGAATGACCTGTCATTGCCTGTCAAATTTTTTTGGAATTCGATATTACTCGTACCACAGGTTTTTGTGTGAAGGACTAGTCTGACTTTGACAACTGATGAATAACATGAATATATATTATTTATTAATAACACTGATAGTTAATATATTTGATTTGAATTTTTTTTATACTTAATTCTATTTGAAACGAGAAAGAGCGAATCAATATATCGAGCAATCTGAGATCTTATTTTGACAGCTGAAAGGTGGATCACTCGTTGCTTGTGCAAAAAAATTATGCTCATGCTTTGAGATAGCGGTGGTTTGACGCATCGATTGAGGTCAAAAGACCCCTCTCCCCCACGATAAAAAAAATATATAAACCGCAAATTATATCCTCAATAAAAAATAATAATTATTAAAGACAATAATGATGACACGTAATAACCAATAATATAAGTAGTATGTACCTATATTATGTGTGACTGGCTTTGTAACTTACTGACCCCTTTGATATTATTAATACTTTCGACAGAAGGTACCTACTTGATGGAATTTGAATTTAAATTCTAATGGATTCAAGCTCTGTACTATTCCATTTAAGAACTTAAATGGAATAGTACATAGCTTGAATCCATTACCCTTTGATATTGTTATTTGCAGCGATTTTGTTATTATGTATGTAATATTTTATCTGAGAAATACGCATATTTTTAATATATTGATATAACTTATTAATTGCATGACTGGTTTCAATAGTTTCGAGACCCATTTTTGAATCTTGTGACGAATCGATTACGTCACCTGCGTCACAGAAAATCACCGCTGCTCCATTTCTCCTTTACCGAAAAACATTTTTATCCTGACGTCCCACAAGTGGTCAAAAAGTAAAAATACTCCACAAAACTATTTACATCCATCCATTCATCGAGCTGTTTCGCTACAAAATGTAACATACATAATTATCAACCCAATAAAACTAGAATTCAATTACATTTTTTAAATCAGTTATGCGTCAATTACATTGAGCTACTTTACGAGCTGTTTGTTGGCGAATTTACAATCTGCCTGTAAAGTCGCCCAGTGTAATCATTGAACAAGCTAACAAGCAGATTGTAAACAATCTACAGAGAAAAGTTGAAAACCGGTCAACTTTACACGCTACACGCCGGCGTGTGGGCCTACTGCGTCTGCGCAGTAGAGCGCAGTAGCAACCTCCTGATAAAAAACTAACTACGTTCTGTCAAAATAGTTGCTGGCTTGTGGCTTCTCAGCGAATGGAAAGTTTTGTGTGTCATCACGATCGCAGTAGCTGAATCGCCCGCTTTTAAATTCGCCAACAAACAGCTCGTAAAGTAGCTCAATGTAATTGACGCTTTAGATATATTATATTTCTGATATTTGTGTTATTTATGAATCCAAATATAGGTACATACTTTTTTTTGTTTCACAAATATTTATATTTGACGATTATTCAATATTTATAAAAAAAAATATGTTATGTTACGAGTAGGGAATCCAATCCCGGGATCCCGAATCCCGGGATCCCGGGATCCCGAGCTATTTTCGATACCTATGAATCCCGGGATTGATAAACATAATCCCGGGATTTCGGGATTGATTTTTTTATCAATTTTTATGGAAAATTTAACATAAAAAATACTTTTAATACAAAATAACTACATTAGAAATAAACTGAGTTTGAATGAAGTTTGATGTGTAGGTTGCCGATTCATTTTATTTTTTCACATAGATTATTAAAAATGAGAAAGATTGGTAAAAAAACAATGCTTCGCACTTTTAACAAAGTAATTCCACCATGATATCATACGTTTTACGGCAGTTTCATATTTGGCTGACTAATTAGATTTATGAAGCGGAAAGGCCATAAGTACGCCATGATTATTTGCTTTACTATTTTAAATCTCGCTGATCTATTCATTATATCTTTACTATCAGAAATAGCAATCTCATATTAAATTCAAATTATTATTTATATTACAATATTATTTACTCCATTAAACTTGTGTATTTCCAAGATTTAACGTATACAATATTAACAATAAATGTCTTAAATAGTATATAAATTATACTAGATTTATTTTTGACCGATTTTATCAATGTTATTTGTAAATATAAAAATTTTATATTAACAATGGAAAAAATCCCAATCCCGGGACCAGTCCCGGGATCCCGGGATTGTCAAATTGTAATCCCGAAATCCCGGAATCAGAATTTTGGCTCGGGATTGGATTCCCTAGTTACTCGTACCTACTAACCTTTTTCGATCTTTTCCCAGATCACCATAAAAAAGTCATCCCTGTTATGAGTGCACTGCATATGGAGGAAACCCAGGGTGTGGAGGAACTCGTGGATGATTGTGCCATTCTTGAAGCAGCCAGATCCAAGATTATCAGATTTCAAAAAAAGGTTTTGCGATTTTCCAGCCATACCAATGCTAGACGAGCATCCGTTCTTAATATTCTGGAAAATATAATCGCAATAAATTACCTGGTCTACGATTATGGGCATGATCCAAGACCTTCTAAAGTCAGGCCGTAGATCTTGATTACTAATTATTATCGTAGTGCTGCGGTAAATGATTATTATGTTATATTGAATACTAGCAAACTATTCAATCTAAAATTATCAAGTACTGAAAAAAGTTTATTTTGTTGTATTAAAAGTAGGTATAAGTCATAAAAACCAGTACGATAAGAATTAGCAATTTTGAGCTGCGAACTGACTATAGAGTATAGAGTATCGCAGCATGTTCAAAACTGCTGTATCAGATAAAAATGGGTGCACGGAGTCTGGTAATTGGAACTGGCTGTCTAAGGACGCATGTCATTCTTAACGCCACCGTAAATGCCTAATAAATTTGGAGACGTGCCGGATGGTGAAGGGAAATTATGTAGACTGCAGTAGCAAAGGCAACAGCCTACCTCCGCCCTTCGCCACTGATGTAGAGCATTAGGTGGCAACCTTACCAATTAAATTGGGTGATGTCAGTGCATCACCTATGTCCTATAAATAGTCTACACACTCTAAAAGGCGCATCGACCATAAAAAGGAAACGATGCACAAGCACAATTGATTGATTATGTTTAAAAAAAAAAAAAACACGGATTCCAATAATATTCCTCACCGAACACCATAGTTGGAAGCGAAAGCTGAGAAGATCACGGCTTCGCTGGATCATTTGAGAGTTGGGACTGTTGAGAGCACATAGGAGTTGTTTTACGTACAGGACGTTAGATACTAATCTTTACCCAGTTATAATAATTATGATTGTATAGTAAGTGCGATTTTGCGCCCACGGTGGCCGCGCGGCTTAAGCGTTGGACTATAACGCCGTGGGTCCCAGGTTTGAATCCTGGGTCTGGCAAGTACACATATTGTTTTTCAATTTGTGTGTGTCAGGGTATGGATCTAGTAGGTTGAGCAAGTGGCTGACATCCTTTTCTCGTAAAAAAAAAAAATTGTCAATACAAACCTTTACTCTGTGGAGGCCCATATGATCCTATTAGGATCGGACATGGTCGAAAGAAAAGAAAGAAAGAAGTGCGATTTTACAACGTTTTTCTTAGCTCGTATTCTTGTTTGTCCGGTGGTTGTTTATCCAGTAAAAATCTTGCAATCGATTTTTAACTAACTTCCCGACTAGCTAGACATTTGAAACTTTTTAGAATATATCAGAGCACGATGCCAAGCATATGAAAAGTTATTTCGGAATAAATCCGTAAAAAGCAAAACACTATTATTGGTTGCTAGGGGTCTGGGGTCCTAGCAACTAAATTATTAATATTATACGTGCGTTACTATGGAAATCAATATGAAATGTCAAAATGACATTTCAGTATTCTATATTTTTTCAGTATTTCTATCAATTACACATTTTTTTGATTGTATAAGCTAGTCAAGTCAAGTTTATATGATTCAACAGAAAATTTATGAACGTTGTATATAAAAAGTTCTTTTTATCTTGTAATTATTTTAGTTTAGAGTTAATCTGAGTTTGAAAATTAATTCCAAATATATGTAATATTGGCCGAGTTTTGGTAGTTCTTGGTAGTAAGATTTAATCCGATTGCTAAAAATATGGCTATGCCTACTGAAATTTGATCAAAATAAAATACATGTTCATATAATAATTTTTCCCTTACACTAACTAACAATGTCACATAATGGAAACCGGGAAGACTTGAAGAGACCAAGACTTGATTTGGGCAGTAAATAGTGCCAATGGAAAAAGAAGAAGAAAAAATAAAACACTATTAATACATTTACCTGAACATAGACGTAGTTGACAGTGGATGCGGTAGCTTCCTTGATCTTAACTCAAGAAAACTTTTCAATGTATTCCAATGCATATATAATGGCTGCTATGTTCTCAGCATCTAAATTTAAAAAAAAAAATGTTGTCCACGATATATTTTTACAATAATTTTGAATAAACTGCTTGTGTGTTCGTATGTTCCACCACAAATATGGATGTCACTGTATTATTACATATCCGACCGCATAAGTTTACTGGGTTCATAATTCTCATTAAACCCAGTGCTCGAAATGGAAAAATTTACGAACCGGAGCGCTCGACAGTTTTCTGAAGATTTTTACATAGTAAAGTTATCAAAGTGTTTTTTTTATAAAAATAAGTGCGTTAGATTTTCTATTATATGGCCTATCCAGCTCAGACGGTCAAATTATTTATTCTACGAGACGGAGCGATAATTTTACCGATTTCACGAACAGGAACGGCGCTCCGGTACGTTCCGGTCCATTTCGAGCACTGATTAAACCCATTAGCATTTACAACCCCGGACAGAATGTTCAATCGCGAGTGGCTTTGAATCACCAACCTTTCGATCTGCAGTTGAATCCTCCAAGATCCTCCGAGAAACAGCCGACCGCGCTATCCATTGCGTCACCGACCCTACGGCGAGAGCAACAATTTTAGGCATCATTAAATAACAAAACAAATAGGTACTTCACTACCTACTTTAGAGATGTTTCACTTCAACAGTGCCTTCTCTGTGCACACACACATTATTTATTTTTTATTTATATGGCTAATAAATAAAATTTAAGAATTTACCTAACATTATTTATTGAATATTTATTGAATGCCTACACACGAACACAATTTTTATTTTACAAATTTACAAAAGATGATTATCAATATTAACGGAATTTTAAACAACACATTCGTTGAAAATTGTTAGAACTTTACGTCATGATAAGCGAGTACATCGGTAGCTAAACGATAAACCGCTATACCTGGAAATAGGGGTTGCAATACCGGTATTCCAGTATTCATCAATACCGAAATACTGGTTTTAAAAATCCAAAATACCGGAATTTTCGGTATTAAGAAAGGACAGTCGTTTATGTTTTTGAAAATGAATTATAAGTTATGTGCTGCTAAAATGCAAATATATTGACTGAATCCAATACATATAGGTGAAATAATAATAAAACAAAATTGATCAAATATATTCATATAATTGTCGCGATGAATTATCATAGTATTTCGAAATAGAAAACACCCGACAAATATTTAATTATTGTATAATTATTGATGACTGTACAAGCGTTGAATTTATTCCTTACAGAGCTGACAGCACAGCTGCTGTGTCGGCATTAGATAAAATAGCATGTTATTTAAATGTGGTAATTAAATGTTCCGCGGTGAATGAGTTAGGAAACTTTTTCTGTACCCGGACTTATTGCACTTGATGAGCCAGTATTTTTGAAGGCTTTTATTAAAATGATCAATATATTCAAATTAAACATAATAAATAGTAGGTATGTAGGTTTTTGTTATAAATAATGTTTTAAAGATATTTTAATAGCTATATTTACTGATAAGTGCCTACTTCTGTTTTTCTTAATATTTTAATGAATACCGGTATTCATTAAGAAATACCAAAAAACCGGTATTGACATTTTCATTCGGTATTGCAATCCCTACCCGGAAAGCGATGATTGTGGGTTCAAGTCCAGTTCTAAATAAATAAATGTTTAATATCAATGTGATATACGAGTACCATAACCAGCCTTGTTTATCTTATAGTACAGAGTTTTGTCGGTCCACAACCGTTTAGGGTTTTTTATGGCATTCTTGACTCCGGAATATTCCTCTACCAACTCCTTGATTTGATCATCCGAGACGATTATGTCACCCTCAAACTTTCCACTCCTCTCCCATGCATTTTGCAAATGCTCCAATTCAGGAGTTGCGGGGGCTGAAATAAATCCAATCAGATGACGTCATGAGATAGCACAACATGTGAGTAGTTTAACAAAAAAAAAATTACGTAAGTTATTATTTTATTTATTCACGACTGAATATATTCATAAAAATATCCTAATTATTCATTGAAAAGTCAAAGAAACATAATTATAGGAGATTTGAACCGATTACGATAATATATAGGCTCCTAATACTGGATATTCTAATTTATGAGGAAGCTGGCATTTTTATCCACCATAGATTTTACAAAACGATTGCTACCTATTAGGTAACTGCACGTCTTGAAAAAATCTATGATACGGTTGTAAAAAGCGATGACAAGAGGTGTTTTAAAGCAATTTTTCGTTTACATAGGATTTGATATAGTGGTTTGTTACACGAAAAAATCTATAAGATAATCCGTTTGCACACTAATTATTCTTAATTACTACTAATTTGTTTTTATTCAAGTTTATATTTAAAAAACTTCTTGTTTACGAATTGATTAACCTTATTTATAATTCTGCATTTTCCTAAAAATGTAGCTTAAATGAGCACCAGTCTTTTGCGCAGTTCCGGTTTAAAAAAAAATATAATATGTGTGTTGTATTATTATATAATTATTATTATGGTGGTTCCTTAAAATAATGGGAAACATTAAATAATTTATTTTAAGATTTAGAAGACATTCTGGCTATTTGGAAGACTTCATTAATAATTATTAATTGTCGACATAATACATACGCAAAACACGTTTCCTTGGCAGCGGTAAAAAAATTACAAAGGTGGGATTTCAGGCATTTATTTTCTGATATTTCATGAGACAAATTCCTAAATTATAGATATTAGCATATTGTTCATAATAACTATCAATAATTTGGATTTTATTTCGTGCATCCTTGGATGGGTTTCATACCTAGTATAAAATAGATTACCATGTTTAATTATAAGCTAAATAAAATAAATTTTGAAAAACATATTATTTACTTACTAAATTATTATCTCACTAGCTTACCTTTTTGTCATCCGTGTACGGTTTTCTTGAGGTAATTTTCAAATTCTTGGATCTCATTTGTCGGCCTGCTGATGGTACCCGCTGATGCAAAAGCAACAGTCAACACGAGGAGAATGAGAACTTTCAGCATATTAAATCTATAAAAGAATATCTCACTTTAAATTCGCGGTTGACAGTTTCGAAGTTTAATCAATACTAACAATGTATCCAATAAACTGCGAACGATTTCAATGTTCTTATAATAAAATAAATTTATGCTTTAATAATAAATATCTACTTAAAAAAATCTTATTCCAGAATAAGTTAAACGTATAAACACAGGATATTGAAGTAGTCGATTTCGTTTTTGAGACTGTTAGGAGTGTCCAAGTTTCGATATCGCACATCAAATAAAAATATTATGAAAAATTTCCATAACATAGATATAAAAATGTGATTTACAGCAAATTACCTGTGTATGTAAACAATGTTCTCTTTTTTACTAATCATTTCTTATTTATATAAAATCATCGTAATATACAAATAAATATTTTATGCCAGATAATACTTTATTGTTTCGAATTACATAAAGATTTTAACTGCATAAATACTCACAATCAATATTATAGAGTTCATTATATCAGTGGCGAGGGGTGGAGGATGCTGTTAAGATTCGACATTACCGCATTCGCTGCTGAATAGATAATGAGATTGTAATTGCCCCCTTTAAAATGCACGTTAATTACATCGATTGGCCGCCTGGTCATTACGCGCCGTGTGCATCTTCCGCGTCCAAAGTATTAATTAATAGTGCACACTAAACTTTGTCAGTCATACTTATTTGTTTTCATTGAACTAAGAATACAATTTGCAAATGGTGTTGGTTAGTTTCTACATTTCAATTAAACCCTACTTAAACCAACCATTATAGTTTAGGTATGCTACAAAAATAGTGAACACTTTTTCAGTGATACTTTTTTGTTTTCTTTGAATTAAGAATACATACTATTACAGATGGTGTTGGTTAGTTTTTTTTAATTCATTAAGCCCTGCCTAACCAAACCATAATCAATAAAAATATTCTATCTACAAAAAAAATAAAATTATGTATTGTTTAACGGCAAAATTAAAGATTTTTTATTGATAAATGAATATTTTTTGAATAATATCTACTGTGGCTTGGATTAGGAAAGCTTTAATTGAATTTTAAAAACTAACAAGTTCAGTGAAAACAAAATACGTTTGACTGACAAAGTTTAGTGTGCTATATTTTTTGGATCTTAACAGCCTATCTCCACCCTTCGCCACTTTATTATATTTATAAAAGACAAATTCTTTATTTCAGTGGAACCCAGAGGTGGAGAACCTTTCCATATCTAACGCATACTGAAAATTGATTTTTTTAAGACTAACCTAACCTGATTAGTGATTTGTAGGATAAAGTGGATTCAATATCAAATATGATATGTGTTGTAATCGAGTGTGTTTTAAAGGCCTTTTCTTCCACGTTGATTCATCTTTAAAATTAATTCAAAAAACTACATTGCAGATTTTTTCTATCTGTTATCATAAATCGGTATGTCACAGTGGCAAAAACTCCATACTAAGCGATTATTTAAAGCCTACCTTCTTAATAAAAAAAATCATATTGACGTATTTAAATAATCGCATAAATATTATATAAAAATAATTTATTCAATATTCCAACGACATATTACAACAACGTATAATTATGTTGGAATTTCACCATATTTTCACCAATTTTAACAAGAACCATCCATGGCATCTGTCGCAAGTTTAAAATATGCCACATCACGTCTCTCTCCGATTGCTCTGATTGTCTCCGCTGGTGAATCCGTACGTTTTTTTGTATTGAGTTTATGTCACGTGATCTCAAGATGTCTGTAGCAGTCCATACAAATTGGTAGTTTGTTGAAGTAGCGCTTAACACATTTGCCCATAATATTATTATCTATGGCTGCACATTTGTTCAAAATAATTAATAATAAGATAATTTAAAAAATATATTTATATGGAATTCAATCACATATAAATATTGATTTTTGTTAAAAATAAAAAATAATTTATCTATTGATGTTTATTTAGGTATCACTTTTATCAGTTAGTTTAGTCATAGACTAAGATAATTTATTCAGTCAGTTACGTCAGGTGAGATCTGATATTATACCTAAGTCATTCGTCAGTGTTTTAAATACAGAAGTATTTTAAAATGTCTAGTTTTACGGAAAAAATTATAAATTGTTATGGAACTGATACACGACAACGGATTTTTTCAAAGATCACAAACTATGGTGAGTATATATATGATACGTTTATAAATGTTTATAAAAATACATAATTCAAACTCAATGCTTAATTTTATATCGGCAGTGAGCTTTTGAAATTTCATCCATTAAGTGTGTACCTATTCATCAGTGGTAATATCGGATTATCTTCTTATTTTCCGTAAGTACCTACGCCTGACAAGTATGCTTTCTCCACATCTCTTTCCAAAAGTCACCCTTCGCTACTGGAATATCACAATTAGTTATATAGATAATTGCATAATAAATATATCCAAATCATATCTATGGAATACGTGCCATTCTACTGTAGGTATCTGGTAAGATTACTAATTATTTTGTAAATATATGAATCATTTTATGGAAATCGTAAAAAACCTTGTTAACTTGATAATCTTTAATAATTGCCATAGATAAAAAATAGCTTATCTATTTTTCATTATATACAAACGATAATCGATAATAACAATAATGTATCTATTAATACTTTCGACCGAAGGTACTTGATGGAATTTGAATTTAAATTCTAATGGATTCAAGCTCTGTACTATTCCATTTAAGTCGTTTTTTGCGACCCGGGTTTCGCCTTTCGGCATCTTCAGGCGTCGTGTACACTCACCAAAGGCAAACACACACTGACAACGAACACCCTTAACTCTACCTTATATAGTAAAACAATACAATAAAGTAGGTAAAAACTCCATTACCTACCTATTTAGTCAGAAATTACAACAAAAAGTACAATAAACAAATTATGAATAGCTGAAGTGTCAGTAAAAAACCCAATTAGTAAAAACCCTATCTTATTAATAACAATACACTGGACAGCATATTATTATAATAAATCGTCAAACCTAATAATAGGTCAAAATTCTTTATAACAATAAAAAATACTACACTCAAGAGGTGTAAATCGTCAATTCTAAGAAAAATAATTAATCGAGTTAACTAATGAGATGTCTATAATAATACTACTTACAAGGTACCTACTTTTATTTTTATAACATTATTTTTTACAAAAACAAAATTATACATATAAACTCGCTTAATATAATATAATATATAACTCACCTAATATAATATATATATATATATTATACAATTATGCATACCTAAATCCTCATCCCTAGACTCTCATACAAATATATATAATCTCATACAAACATTTATAAATTGTGTGTCAATACAATTGACCATAATATAGTCTCATATGTAAAACATCATATTATAGGATATAACAAAGGGCTACTAGGAAAGCTGAGTTGATCGTTCAATATAGGTAAGCTCTGCAACTGTGCTCTATTTATTTCTAATATTTCTTGGTAGAATAATTTATAATCACCCGTATGACTGTGAAGTAGTTTTGCACCCTTTTCAATGTCAAACGTGTGTTTTTCATTTAATAAGTGGTTAGCAAACGTTGAAGTATCCTTCTCCAATCTTTGGGCTGCTAAATGTTCTGAAATTCTAATATTTAGGCTCCTCGTAGTTTTCCCAATGTAAAATTTAGGACAGTTGTTACAGTCTAATTTGTAAATACCGGGTTTGTAAATGTTTGTATGAGATTATATATATTTGTATGAGAGTCTAGGGATGAGGATTTAGGTATGCATAATTGTATAATATATATATATATATATTATATTAGGTGAGTTATATATTATATTATATTAAGCGAGTTTATATGTATAATTTTGTTTTTGTAAAAAATAATGTTATAAAAATAAAAGTAGGTACCTTGTAAGTAGTATTATTATAGACATCTCATTAGTTAACTCGATTAATTATTTTTCTTAGAATTGACGATTTACACCTCTTGAGTGTAGTATTTTTTATTGTTATAAAGAATTTTGACCTATTATTAGGTTTGACGATTTATTATAATAATATGCTGTCCAGTGTATTGTTATTAATAAGATAGGGTTTTTACTAATTGGGTTTTTTACTGACACTTCAGCTATTCATAATTTGTTTATTGTACTTTTTGTTGTAATTTATGACTAAATAGGTAGGTAATAGAGTTTTTACCTACTTTATTGTATTGTTTTACTATATAAGGTAGAGTTAAGGGTGTTCGTTGTCAGTGTGTGTTTGCCTTTGGTGAGTGTACACGACGCCTGAAGATGCCGAAAGGCGAAACCCGGGTCGCAAAAAACGACTTAAATGGAATAGTACAGAGCTTGAATCCATTAGAATAATGTATCTGACTTAAAATCAGAAGCTACGTGTGTGAGCGCACAATCTTGCGAAAAATCTATCGCCCAATCTACGAGGATGGTATCCTGGCAACGTCGCTATAACCATGAGCTCTACAAGATCTTTAACGAGCCTGACATCATCAGATTTATCAAAACCCATTGTCTGCGATAGGTCGGCCATATGACAGTCCCTGACAGAAGAAGAACGTTCTGGTTAATAAAAAACTTAGATACCGATTTGAGCTCAGAACTATATTCCTGCTTAGAGCAGTGACATGCGTGGAAAATATGACCAATAGTATATGTCTGATTATGGATATAACAGAGATAATAAAAGTATCTTGATGGAAACTACCCAATGGAAGAAACTCCGTTTATCCTTCTTTGGCCATATCCGCCCCTTAATTGGAGCATATGGACACCACGCGGTGCGTCCAAGAATCCCTCTCGCTTGCCAGTCTTCTTGCTTCGTTCCAGGTCAAACCAGCATCCCGTAGCTCCACCGTATACACTCTGTAGATTGTTTTTAGCGGCCTTCTAGGTCGCCGGAATCCGGTCGGCTTGAAGAACAGGCAAGCCAGGTTAAAGTTCTCTTCTGGCATCCGCAGCACGTGGCCGAGCCAGGTCCAACGTCGCTTCTTCACTTTCAGCGTGATGAGAGGCTGCTTGGTGCGTTCTCTTATCTCCTCGTTGCTCCTAAAGTCATACCGCACACCCAGTATTCATCGCAAACATCTGTTTTCGAAGCTCGGTATACGGTTGCTTTGAGGCTTCGTATGGTGCCATGATTCGCTACCGTAAAGCAGCACCGTCAGAATGCAAGCGTTGAATAGGCAGCATTTGGTTTTGACTGAGTACAATCGTGAGTCCCAAACATTTCGCATCGAGTTGAATGTTGCTCCAGCCATTCCCATTCGGATAGCGAGCTCTTTCTGCAAAATACCATCTCCCGTGATGTGTACCCCCAGGTACTTGAAGCTGTCGACGCTCTCGATGTTTTGTCCATCGCTTATCAGAGGGAAATCTAGATCAGGACAGGTACTATTGCACAAGACGTTGGTTTTCTTTGCGTTGATTTCCAAACCAACGCGAGAGGAGTTGTTATGCAACCTGTCGATTGTCTCTTGAATGTCCTCGATTGAGTAGTCTAATAGGACAGCATCATCGGCGTATTCCAAGTCGCATAGCTTTACCGTGGGGGTAACAGGTATGCCTCGGTCGGGTGGTATTGACTTCCGTAGTATGAAGTCAAAGATAATGATAAAGAGAAACGGTGAAAGGACACAACCCTGTCTGACTTCGGTCGTGACCCCGAACCATTCCGTGACAGTGTCTGCAATTCTGACACAGCATTCGCTATTCTCGTGCAGGCTTTTGATTATGGTAATGTTCTTGGGAGGGATCCCGTATGCTCCCAGTATCATCCAGAGGGAGGGGCGGTGCGGACTGTCGAAAGCCTTCTCATAATCCACAAAGCAGCAAGCCATCAGACTGTTCAGATCATGGCTCTGCTGGAGAAGACATCGAAGGTTGTGGATTTGGTCTGCACACGCTCGACCAGGTAGAAACCCGGCTTGGTTTTTCCTGAGGGCGTGCATTATAGGGTCCCTTATTCTCATTAAAATGATGTTTGCCAAAATCTTTCCCGGAACACTGAGTAGCGTAATGCCTCGGTAATTGTCGCAGCTTTGAGGGTCACCTTTTTTAAGGAGTGTGATGATTTCACCGTTCACCCAGTCTCTTGGGCAGCGCTCTTCTTCCTACACCTTTGTCATCAGATGAAACGTAGGGTGCAGGATTGCGCTCAAGCTTTACTTGAGGAATTCAGGATGAATCCCGTCTCTCCCCGGTGCCTTTCCGTTCTTGAGCCTTTTCACAGCCGATTTTATCTCGGTGTGCGTGGGCGGGCAATCGGAAATGTCGGTCGCTCAGGGAATGTCCAAAAGTAAAGCTTCCGCAGATATGTCAAAGGGATCTAAAAGGGGTGGGCGGTTCAGCACTCCGCAGAAATGATTCTTCCAAATCTTTTTGACGCATTCTGCGTCAGACTCTATTGCTCCACTGGGACCACGAATGGCTCCGGGAGTCGGTGGTCGCCTGCCGCAGACTTCACGGGTGATTCGGAAGAGTTTCCTGGTGTCATTTCTGCTTGCTGCCTCCTCTGCCGCTTCAATTTGCCGGTTCATAAAATTGCGCTTGTCCAACCGCACGGAACATTTGACTACCCTGTCTTGGGTCTGGTAGTCAGTCCGGCGGTCCTCGGTTCGGTCGGGGTCTGTCTTCTTGTCTCTCAGGGCTTTTAGCCTGGCTCGTTCACCAATTTCAACCCACGTTTCGTTAGACATCCACTTTGGCTGCTCACTCCTTCTGGTACCAAGGACGGTACGAGCCGACGACACAATCGCACTCTTTATGAGGCTCCAGTCCGCCTCAATGAGGTCGAATTCAGATTTGTGCCACTCGTAAATACGATCTACACTATCTCGTACAGCAGTTTCGAAGTCGATCCGAATTCTTCGGCGTCGGAGCTCTCAACGTCAATTCGTTCGCGCTTTGGAGGCCTCGCCTGGCGACTGAGTTTTACTCGGATATTTCCAATAAGTAACTCATGATCGCTATGGATATCGGTGCCTCTATAAGTACGCACGTCGAGATGTTCCTTTCGGTGCTTCAAACTGTACAAAAAGTGGTCAATCTGCGTCCTCGTGCGTCCATCAGGAGACGTCCACGTATATTTTTGAATGTCTTTGTGGGGAAAAACAGTGCCTCTGATTGCAAGCTCGTTCAGAGTGGCGAATTCTACGAGCCGCTCACCATTATCGTTGGGGTCACCGAGGCCGTGTCGTCCCATCACCGTGGGGCCAAACACCGGGTCTGCTCTTACTCTCGCATTATAATCCCCCATTACAATCACGCGGTCTCTTCGGGGGATGGCGGAGACTGCCGCGTGGAGAGAATCGTAAAAAGCATCCTTTATCTGCGCGTCAGCATCCTCAGTGGGGGCGTAACACTGAAAGACGGTCAAGGAGCTACCAGGCGTCTTGAAGGAGACACGTATCAGTCTCTCCGAGATTGGTTCCCATTTCACGAGACAACGGGCCGCTCTCTTTGATATAAATGCTGCCACTCCCTGGCGATGGTATTGCTCCTGACCTGAGTAGACAATAGAGTAACCCTCAATCAACTTTCTCCCGGCTCCTTTCCAGCGCACTTCGCTCAGCCCTAGGATGTCCACACCGTAGGTGTGCATGATGCGTGTGGCGTGCAGGTCCTTTCCGGGGGTACGCAGGGTGCGAACATTATATGTCCCAATGCGCATACTCGAGTTGTTAGAGAAGATTACTCTACCTGTTTCATTGTCCATTTCCATGCAAGGTCGTCGTTTTACAGAGCCGGTTGTCGTCCGAGGCTGCTGTGAAGCTGTTTCGTTTAAGGAGGCAAGGTGATTAGCCCAGAGCTCTCGAGGCCTGAGCCACGAGGGCCCTGAAGGTCGGCTCGACCAGGTTTTTCTGTCGGGGATTTCCTTCCCTTAGCCAGAAGGCCAGTTTTATGGCGCCGGTCACTCGCCCTTCGTCCCCTGCTGTTAGCTACAGCGTACAGGTACAGGTCGCCCCGGGGAGGCCAGCAGATGGGACTTGCTGGCAGTTTGGCATTTCCCAACTTTTGCTATGAACACATCTACTAGCGTCAATGTGTCCACTTGGGGCCGACCAGCCATTGACCGCCAGCAGCCATAAACATAATTCTTAAAAGAATATAATATTATAGAGACATGCATTAGAGAGACTTGGAGAGATTAGGAGACACGTAACATGGCATTTGTAATTGAAAATACACTATTTTGAAAAACCTCAGAAACATGTGTGGGAATGGTCGATGTGAGGGTCGATGGTATTGTAGATGAAAGACGATCGTGGTTATTCGTGATGATGGAGGAGTGGGAGTTTATTTATAGTTACCTTAGTACAAGGGTGCAATCGGTACAACAATATAAACACTGAGATAGTAACGGGCCAAGTACTGAGATTCGAGTGACATTTCCGATGAATTATTATTCGCTATTTATACAATCAAAATAATATTCTTTTTATTGAAATAATCGAGTCAGCTATTTATTATCTGGCGTTTGCGTCAATGGATGACTGACTAAGTGAAAAATAGATATTTAATTTGTAATTCTATATCACTATACATGCATATAAAAAAAGTTAAAGCGAGTGGGAATTGAACTTTACCAACGTCTTTCGTTTTCACTTTCACTTCATCAAGCTATCGATCCGTCTATGATGCATCCGAAGTATTCCTTATATTTTTCTACAATAAAGACTAAGCCTCATGTGTTTACAGTATTGATTTTTTTTAAATTAACAAAGAAGCGGATAAACTCTTTCCAAAATTCACTATTCTGCGAGGATTTTATTTTGATAAAATTCATAGCAGTAGGATGCATAGCTGTGCAGAGCAATAGCTGATTATTTCTAAAATAATCATCCGATCAATCAAATCTTATCTTACAATAATTATTGATTTGTTGTTGTTTAAATTTAACTGTTATCCAACGCTATATAGCGATTTTACTATCATAATTCATAACTAATATGCATAAATCAGAGGCGATTTTATATGAGGCAATAAATTAGATAGATAATAGGCAAAAATTCTCAGGAAAATACATCGATGATTGCAAATTAATAGTCAATAAATCGAGAGTACCTATATTAAAATAATTATGTCTTTCATCGTAAAAAGTATTTCTTTGTAAAAGGTGCAAGAATTTATTCATCCCTCAATCTTCCTCAGCTTTGATATACCCATACAATTTTGAGGTTGTTATAGAATATAGACCTATGGGAGTAAAAAAAAAGAACCTTTGATATAAATTCAATAATTTTATTTATTTATTAATTATAATAATAAATATCTATATATTTTTAGATATACCTTACATACATGTACCTAAAGTGAACTATTATTATCCAAGTCACTCCAAAGATACTTCATTGACATTTTATTTGACACTGATTTGAATTTTATTTAATTAAATAAATTATGTTTTTTTTTGTTTCCATTTTATTATTATGACAGTTTAAAATAGAAAAATTAACATTGTTTAGTTTTTAAAAAATCACATAATTATGAAGTTACTATGCATGAAGACATCTTAAGTAAATACAAGAAATAATATTTTACTTAATCTACATAATATTTTAAAATCCAGGACAGGAGTAGAGTTTGTTCAACTTGATGATGTCAATTTGACTCATGGCAACACGCTGACCGATTGTATCATTGGTCGACTGAAAAACCAAATAAAAATAAATAGGTACGATATAAAAATTGAAGCAAAATTCATAAAATACAATACGTTATTAATCCCACCAGAATATAAAGGTAGACAGAAGAAAATATTATGTAGGTAAGTAAATTAGAAACTCAATCACATTATATCATAATATTATATATTATTTACTTATATAAAATTCTGGTAGGTCCTCATAAGTATCAAAACGTACTAATAATCACTGCATTATTTTCAGATATTTGATACCAATCAATGGCAAATTAATGTTCTTATTGTAACTCGAACATTGCGGATTTTTTAATCTCAATGCTATACGGCTATTTCTTTCCGGAAAGATAACTCATGGCGTACTGTGATACGGTGAAATTTAGTTTATACAATTTACATAATATAACCACATGAGTCAAGACTCGCATGGACCTGGAAGACACAGCGATACTTTTGATTCGTGATTGATTATCTTCACATTAATTAATAATCATTCAGATTCCCCACAATTATTATTACTATCAAACATTAAATTTAATGTACCCATAGTCAATATGCGTCTCACATTTTCTCACATTTATACATTCATATGTATAAAACTGATCTAGGTTACAATAATTGTCCGGTGGCTCGTCTCTGCAGAACCTTAATAGGGAGGGTTTTACATACAATGGCACCTCGCGAAAAACACGAAGCTTGCAATTTGAGAATTTTTTTTGATATTTTACAATTTCAACTGTATTAATTAATAAATATGTATCTGAAAACGATAAAAAGATTTTTTTAAAGTCAAAGATAAACTTACAATTGTAAAAAAAATGTGAATTTGTTATTTATTTATTTGATTCTCCAGTTACGTGATTATTACATTATATTGTATGGTCATATTTATTATTAAAATTTAGTTTATTAAGTTTTCAATTTTTCGTCGTGTAGATTTTTGACTTATTCATCGTTTTAATATTTTGTTACATTTATTTTAAAAACATCGATTTTTATAAAAAATATAAATGTGTATAACTTGAAATCCTTTTTATTTATATCAAATCGAGCTTCAATATTGGGACCATACCTAAAATAAAATTAAGTTGCCCAAAATCTACGAACAATTTTATCAGGACGACTCCTTTTTTATTGTATTTTTCTTTTCTTATATTGCCTGTCTTCTCTGTATACACATACTTTTTTATATTTTGCTGTATTATACTTCTATTTTTCTTATGATTACTACTAATATGTTTTTCCTTTTTAACCATTTTTAATAACTCTCCAATATATTCTTTACAGCTGTACCTAATATTCGATCTAATTTAATTTGATTTATTATGCTTTAATTTCTTTTATAATGTCAATTCATGGTAGAACTCAGTGGCGACCGGTGAGTTATTTTACTGGGAGTTCACTTTTTTCACCTTTTGACTGCCGTAAAAAGGCATTTGCCTTCATCAAAACTTCACCAAAAAATAAAAAATAAAACTATTGGTTTTTTTAATTTAGTACATTTAAAATAACTCATAAATAACTCACTATTTATTATTTGTTGTACCTCTTAAAACAGTTTTTCTTGAAAAAAATGGATTTTAAACATTAACACAAACTGGTTGACACGAACTATTTTGTTTTGACCGAATTATTAGTACTACCGAAATATCTCGTATCTGGCAGTGACCGGGATTTATTGTTCATTTGTATTAGAAATCCATTCTTCTGTTTTTCATCGACACAAATTTTTCAATTACGCGTTTGTTGAAGTCAGGAATCTCTTGTATCATTCTTTTTTCGATACTGAGTATACATAATGCGTTCAATCTTGATTGCGCGATGGTGTTTCTACTAAAACACTTGATCCGTTTGAGTGTGAAAAAACATCTTTCGCTTTCCACTGATGTCATCGGAATAGTAAAAATTAAATTTAATAGTAAAACCGTTTCCGTAAATGTGTCAGCATTATAAAAATTATCCAAGCTGTAAATAACAGACAATTCATTTTTGAGTTTATTTTTATCTAAAAAGTCAGACGTATTACAGAGCTAGTTTGGAGAGATATCATAATTGATAAACATTGTGTCAAAAAAAACTTGAAGTTTATTTTTAAATTGTACTTCGCTTAAATTTGAGAAATGTTGTCAACATGTGCGGAAATTTAAATGCGTACTGTGAAAAGAATTTATTTTTATAATAATATTGAATAAAAATTGTCAAACAATAATTGTATGTGTGATACGGGCTGTATTGTTTTAAAACCGATGAATCTGCATTCGGGCCGAGAGCGACTGAAACTGTCGCTCCCGAGCACGTAGAAAAAATATTTACGTATTGCTATTACACGCGACAGACGACGCTCTTTCTCATTGCAAAGAAATCGAAATTAGATTACTGGGCGCTTTGGTCGAGCGATGGCGAATATCGCTCCCATCAACATATAATATTATTATTTAAAATAGCCGGTTAAAAACACATATTAGAATTTGTTTTTATATATGAATTAATGACTACGGTAATAGATCAGAACACTTTTAATTAATCAAATATAAATTAAATACTCATTTAAAAAAAGTCTTTTCGCATAAATTGAGTGGGTGGGTGTGCACCGCTCCAGCGCTCTCAAGGGAGAATCGCCACTGTCTAGAACTGCATTGTATTATTTGATTAATTATTTGTAATTATATGAAACACAATTTTGTAGTACTTATTTCACTTTTAAAATTAATTCTGTACCGGTTTCGTCCCCTTCAAGAGGACGAAACCGGTACAGAATTTAATTAAAAAGTGGAATAAGAACTACACAATTGTGTTTCATTTAATTACAAATATGTAATCAAATAATTAATATGCTTTTGTGTCTACCTGTTATTGGGACCATCCACATTATTTTATCCTATATTATAATAATTTATTCTCTGTGATTGGTCATTGGAAAAAACAAAAAATACCTGTATTGGGATAAGAGTTTTGCTTCCATCAATGCTGAATCCATACTCCGAATAATGCATGATGCTTCCGTAGTCATACTTCTGACCAAAGTTTGTAGTCTTTGCTCCGTCATACTTCACAAAGTTTTTCTCATGACCTGAGAAAACAAAAATTCAACGCTTTTGAAATAAATTTCTCCTCATTTTTACATTTTTTTAGTTATTGATGTTGTTAGGCTATACACCCATCTTCATAGCGATAGAATTGAATTGAACTTGAATGTTGCTGTGGTTTATTTTAAATTCATTTTAATGTAGATTTAATAATTTATTATCACTTCAATTTACGAACAATATACGACAAATAACAACAATAACCAGTGAAAAAAATACTTACAGAGAGCTTACTTATTTTAATCTTAATAAAATTAACATATCTAACTATTTTATAGTTGGTGAGTACGAAAAAATAAGGCATAGAAGAGATACCTAAAAATATTCGGGGTGTTCTGCTATGATAGTGCTTTTAGAAAAATTATCGATTTCAGTGGCGGGTTCAACGCATCGACTGATTTTGACCTCATCCCGACCATAACAAAAGATAAACTATTGATCACATCCTCAACTAAAAATAATTATTATTGAGGTTAACAGTGACGATATGTTGTAATATAAGTAGGTACCTAGACTGAAGCACCTAGTTTGAACTATTTCGAGAGCCCCTTGTAAATATTCTGACGAATCGATTGAGTGCTCTGCATCATAGAAAATCGCCAGCTCGATTTTTTCTTTACCATTTAACCAAATAACATTTTTATCCTGACCTGACGACTACAATATGTCTCGCAAGTGGTCAATAGGGAAAAATACACATATGCCATGGAAGCATCATCAAAATTTTTAAACGTATTTTTCTCAAAACTACCCCTTCCTTGTTTACAAAATGTAACATAACTACCTACCAACCGAATAAAACTAGTAGTTTAATTACATTTTTATTACATTACATATGTATACCAAAATGGAAAGTTACATACTTTCTTTCGTTTTTACAATTTTATATTTGAAGTCCTCAAATTTATAAATGATTTATTTGTGTTACTAACCTTCTTTGATCTTTTCCCAGATTACTTTAACAAAGTCATCCCTGTTATGAGTGCACTGCATATGGTGGAAGCCCAGTGCATGGAGGAACTCGTGGATGATTGTGCCATTCTTGAAGCAGCCATGTCCAAGTTTATCAGGCTTCAAATGAAGGTTTTGCGATTTGCCAACCATACCAACGTGAGATGAGCAACCGTTCTTACCATTCTGGAAAATATAATCGCAATAAATGACCTGGCCTAAGATGTATGGGCATGCTCCAAGCCCCCCTCCCCATAAAGTCAGGCCGCGGAGTGATGAACACAGTGATGTCCCTAGACAAAATTCCGTCCCTAGGCAGCGCCAAAATGCCGCCCCATTCGTTTATACAGTATTTTTTATCATGCTTTCATGACTAAAATATCTAAGAAATGTGTTGTATGGATACATTACTAACAAAATATACACCACTAAATCTAATTTAAATGCCATCTTTGCTACAATAGACAATAGAGTCCACGGTTTTAAATACATTTAAAAATACACCTGAAAACTTCAAACCTCACGAGTGAATGGCAAAAATATTTGGATAAATTTTAAATTAGGTAAGTATGTACTACCTATAATAATTCTCAAATCTACATGTATAGTTGCTGGTCATCAAGGACGTGACGTCCAAGTATAACGGAAATAAGCTAGACATCGCGAACCTGACAAAAAATACAGTCCTGTTAAAGCTTGTATGTTAATTAATACATTTTGTTTCGAACCAGTGAGGTGATTTTTTTAATGGAATGATATTTCCGTTATTATTAAGTTTAGGTAGCTATTTTTAAATATACCTAATTATCCTCCTCGATTTGCCGCCCTTCGAGTAACTGCCGCCCCCAAGCGACACTCAATCTGCCTACCCCTACGGGACGTCACTGAGTGTGATTACTAATTCACTTATCGTAGTGCTGCGGTAAAATATGATTATTATCTTATATTGAATACTCTAATTAATACTAACAAACTATTTAATCTAAAATTATCAAGTAATGCAAAAAGTTCGAACAAAATTCGCGATTACCTACTACAGACTATAGATGAAGAAAAAATAAAAACAGTAATAAATTTACCTGAACGCTGACGTAGTTGACAGTGGATGCGGTAGCTTCCTTGATCTTAACGCAAGAAACCTTTTCAATGTCTTTCAATGCGTATTCAATGGCTGCTAAGTGCGTGGCATCTAAATTTAAAAAAAATGCATATTGTCAGTCACAAAATTTTACAATAATTTCGAACAAACTGCATGGCGTGTTCGTATGTTCCACCACAAAAATGGATGTCACTGTAACTGGGCGTCTTACGTGGGCGAAGTCGGCGAAGCGTTGAGCGGCGCGCGCAACTCAAACGTATAACCGTGTGTGAAAATGTTCATAGAAAAAGTCTTTTGTTGGTTATATCTTTGAGTTGCGCGCGCCGCTCAACGCGCCGCCGAACGCGCTTACCTAAAACGAGCCGTATGACGAGCCATACCTAATACACATCCAACCGCATTACTTTACTGGGTTCATAATTATCGTTAAACCCATTGGCATTTACAACCCCGGACAGAATGTCCAATCGCAGGTGGGCTCGAGTATTAGGAATCTAACATTATTTATTAAATATCTACACACAAAACAGTACACATCTTAACAAAACACGTAAAAATTAAACTTTGGAAAGATACTGACACCATCTAGGTATCAATCAATGTTATTGCTTAGTAGGTACCATCGTACCGTATCGGAGGTGTTCATCAATATTAACAAAATTTTCAACAACACATTAGTTGCAAATTGTTAGAACTTTTCGTCATGATTAGCGAGTACAACTACAAAAATAAACAGTTTTATACAATAAAATAAAGTGCCAAAAACAAAATGAAAAGTTCATCATTGAAATGTCTAAGTATGTCTTTAGGGAGCGCATTTACTAGTCTTGCACTCCTCGCTAATGGTGCCTGATAGGCTTGACTCGAGGAAACAGGTCTAACCCAGAATAGGTCATGGCTGCGATGATGTGGGTAATTGACCAGCGCATATAAATTTATATTCTTTAGAACGCCAGGATTGGAAACCATCCCTCGTGATAGGAGGCAAAAATGTTTCAAGAGCAGAAAAGTGACCTACGAGATTCAAGAGAGTGAAAAGTCAGTATGCCTTGTAGAAAGGCAGCCGAAAAGTAATCGTTTGACGAATTATTAAAAGGAAAATAGTTATATGTCTTAAAATAAAGACATCGAAGAAATTTCATCTGGACGCGCTCTAAAACAAGCTTGTAGGAAACTTCATTAGGACTCGATATAATAGACCCATATTCAAAAATACTATGCACTAACGAGACGTACAGTGTAGTATGACATTTGGATTATGAATGGGTTGGCTTGTCGCATGATGAATTTTCGAAACCTACTTGCACGTAGAGCTGTAGAACTTATATGCGAGTGAAAAAATAACGTTGAATCAAAAACTATACCAAGATCTATCGCCTTTGATTGGAGCTTTAATGAACTTTTTGACATTGTATAATTAAATTTAATTGGGGTTATAGAGATGATTGTGGGTTGAAGTCTAGTTCTAAATATATAAATAAATGTTTAATTTTAATGTGTCATACCAAAATCATCCTTGTTTATCTTATAGTACAGAGTTTTGTCTGTCCACAACCGTTTAGGGTCTTTGATGGCATTCTTGACTCCGGAATATTCCCCTACCAACTCTTTGATCTGCTCATCCGTGAGGATCATGTCACCCTCAAACTTTCCACTCCTCTCCCATGCATTCTGCAAATGCTCCAATTCAGGAGTAACGGGGGCTGAAATAAAGATTAGATAACGTCATAAGATAGTACAACATGTGAGTAGGTTAACAAAAATAAATTACGCTAGTTATTATTTTATTTATTCATGACTGAATAATATTCATATGTTAAGGGGGAGGCTTATACCTTCGAAAGGCACCTAGCGGAAAAATATGAAGCTTGCAATTTGAGATATTTTTTTGATAATTTACTATTTCAACTGTATTAATTAATAAATATATATCTGAAAACATTAAAAAGAAAAATATATTTTTTAAGTCAAAGATAAACTTACAATTGTAAAAATAATCTGAATTTGTTACATATATATGTCCACAGTTACGTTATTATTACATATATTATATGGTCATATTATGTATTATTAAAATTTAGTTTATTAAGTTTTGTATGTGTTGACATAGAGATTTTTGAATAATTCATATTTTTAATATTTTTTATATATATTTTAAAAAATATCGATTTTCATAAAAACAGAAATGTGTATAACTTGAAATCCTTTTTATTTATATGAAATCATATTAAGGTATGGTCCTAATATTGAATCTCAATTTGATATACATAAAAAGGATTTCAAGTTATACACATTTATATTTTTTCATAAAAATCGATGTTTTTTAAAACAAATATAAAAAATATTAAAACTATGAATTAGTCAAAAATATCTATGCCAACATAGCAGTGTATTATACGAAAAGACTATTGAAAAATGAAACACTTTCTTCAATACACCAACACTTCATTAGATGTTGTAACAAAGTTTTATTTTGAAAAAAAATCGTTGATACTAATAGTTATTGGCTGTTTTACTCGCTTTTAAATCTCAACTTTTTTACTACGACTTGATTGATTTTATTAATAATTCTACATTTTCCAAAAAAGTGTAGCTTGAATTGAGCACTAGTACAAAAATATTAGATACGTTACGTGCATAATATTATATAATATTGTGGTGGTTCCTTAAAATAATGGGAATCATTTTACGGCTCTCGTGGTGTAGTACGTAAGGTGCCAGCCTTTCACCAGGAAGCTCCGGGTTCGTTCTCAGTGAGGTCACAATATATATTTGTGATTTTTCTCAAAGCCTGGGTATTTGTAATTGTTTCACTTATATTACTAAATACACTACTGTTTCCTATACCACTGTCATTTGGCGTCTTGGCCTAGTGTAGTGTTATAAATATTTTATATTATTAGGTATATGATGAAAAAGCATTGTAAGGTTTTAGAAGACGTTCTGGCCGTTTGAATGACTCCATTCATTATTGATTGTCGAAATAAGACATACGCAACACACTTTACTTAACAGTAGTAAAAAAATGATGATTAAAAAAGTACCAACTACAAAAAGGCAAAACGTTTCCCAAATTTCCAAAGGGGTTATTGCAAGACAATGATATGCCACAGAAACATAGTTTGGAGATATAAGCAATTTAATGTTCTTGTTCGTTCACTATAGTAACAGAAAAAATACTATCCTCATTAAAATGTTCGATTTATCTCACATATAATTATTCTGTTTGGAGCAAAAGGCGTGGATGACTGACCGATATCAATTTTGACTGGCATGGCATATCATATTATTGTTATAACCATTTTTATAGCAGAATTTGAATTTGTAAGAACTACATATTGATCATAATTATTGAGACATCTGTGTTTTTTTTTAAGTTCCTTAAGTAAAACGTGAGTGTATACTCTGGGAATTGGTTTTATTCAAAATCAACAAATTCATAATTATGTGGCATATCATTATCTTGCGATAATCCCTTCAATTATATATACTAGCATATTAAAGTTCCTAATAATTAACAATAATTTAGATATTTTCTCGTACATCCTTAATATGGTTCCCACCTACATAAAGTAAAAGTAGATTGCCATGGTTGATCCTATGCGGAGCATAAGCCCTTCCACAAAATAGAGCTTATATTAACAGACTTTTCCAGACGACAAATAGTGGAATAGGAAATTCTCATCAAGTATTAAATACTATAATAGTAATATTAGTATTAAATATATATTTTAAAAGTACCTATAATTCACGAACTAATTTCATTCGATTGCGTAGCACCCAGTTATCCCGGCGCCGAATCGTCTTATACCCGATTTTTCTAATAGGGGTATTCAACAATATGTGGTGTTTATATTTAAGTTATCGTGACTTTAAATAAATAACTTATTTATGTACTCTAATTCTCTTTTTAATGTGATATAATATAATATTATTGAAATAAAGTGAAAATAATGGAAAATTAATGATGTGTACGTGCTCTATTAAAGTGAATGAAATAATGATACTTTGCTTTATTTGTATACTAAAAAATATGATTTTAAAATTATAGATACTAGCATTAAGTTCCTTATAATTATTGTCAATAATTTGAATATTATTTCGTGCATCGTTGGATGGGCTTCCTACTTAATTATATGTCACTATCAGTGTTGCCATCTTTTGATTATAATACAAAAAGGTAAAAAATATAGTATTTCTGAAAAAATATAGTAAAAGAACCTTTTTTCATCTCGAATCCTTCAAAATTATAGTATTTATAGCATATTTGCGTAAAATTATAGTATTTTATATTTTTCGCGGATTCAAAATTATAGAATTGTACTATAATTATAGTACGGTTGGCAACACTGATCACTATCTTACCTTCTGGTCGTCCGTGCACTGTTTTCTTGAGGAAATTTTCATATTCTTGGATCTCACTTGTTGACCTGCTGATGGTACCCGCTGATGCAAAAGCAACAGTCAGCACGAGGAGTATGATAACTTTCAGCATTTTAAATCTATAAAAAAATATCTCACTTTAAATTCGCGGTTAACAGTTTCGAAGTTTAACCAATACTAACAATGTATCCAATAAACTGCGAACGATTTAAATTTCTGATAATAAAACAAATTTATGCTTCACTATCCAGTATCTACTTAAAAAAACTGTTATTCGAGAATAAATTAAACTTATAAACACAGGATATTGAAGTAGTCGATTTAGTTTTTGAGGCTATAAGAATGTCAGAATATCTTTCTTGCTTGATAATTCAAGCAAGTTTCAATATCTCTATCAAAATCAAATAAATATGATATTTTTACACGCCAAGTATATATTTATATAATATAGATATAAAAATGTGATTTACAGCAAATTACCTGTGTATGTTCTGTTTTTCAGTAATCATTTCTTATTTATATAAAATAATCATCTTTATCAATCTACGCCATGATCGATAATACTATTTAATTATTACAAATAATATAAAGATTTTAATTGCAAAGATACGCACAATCAATAGTACACCGTACACTATCTTAATAAAAGACAATAATTCTTTACTTCGGTGTAACCCAGAGGTGAGAAATATTTTCATGTTGGAATGCCTAATTGAGTTACATGTAACCTGACCGGATCGCAAATGTTGAAATTCTCAATCGAATGGAAACCAGAAAACTACAGTACTTCGGCCACATTATGAACTGCAAACTATTTAAATTTCTGATAATAAAACAAATTTATGCTTCACTATCCAGTATATTATGTACTTTAAAAACTGTTATTCCAGAATAAGTTAAACTTATAAACACAGGATATCAAAATAGTTTATTTCATTTTTGAGGCTAAAAGAATGTCTGAATATCTGTATTGCTTGGTAATTCAAGTAAGTTTCAATATCTTTCACACAATCAAATAAAATTATGAAAAATTTACACCTAAAGTATATATTTACATAATACATATTATATAAAAATATGATCCACAGTAAATTACCTGTGTATGTAAACAATGTTCTGTTTTTCAATAATCATTTCTTATTTATATATAATCATAGTAATAATCGATATATTATGCCAGATGGTTTAATTGTTTCAAATTACATAAAGATTTTAACTGCATAAATACGCACAATCAATATTATAGAGTGCATTATATCAGTGGCGAGGGGTGGAGGGTATGCAGTTAAGTTTCGACATACATATAGTACACACTAAATTTTGTCAGTCATACTTATTTGTTTTCATTGAACTGCATAAATACGCACAATCAATATTATAGAGTGCATTATATCAGTGGCGAGGGGTGGAGGGTATGCAGTTAAGTTTCGACATACATATAGTACACACTAAATTTTGTCAGTCATACTTATTTGTTTTCATTGAACTAAGAATACAATTTTCAGATGGTGCTGGTTAGTTTCTAAATTTCAATTAAACCCTGCTTAAACTAAACCATTATAGTTACGTTATGCTATGGGAGGCACACCGTCTGTAATAATATGTAGTCTTAATTCATTGAAAACAAATGCATTTAACTGACAAAGTTCAGTTTGCAATATTTATGTCGGATCTTAATAGCCTACCTCCACCCCTTGCCACTGAATTGTATATTCTTTATTCTGGCGTAACCCAAGGGGAGCCTTTACACATTAGAATGCCGTATTTAGTTACATGTAACCTAACGCATCCTCAAAATTCTTTGGACTGACCGGATAACAAAGGTTGTTGTTCTCAATAGAATGGGAAAGGACGAAGAGGTTTGACACCACACTTTGCTTCATGTTTTAAATTAATTCAAAAATATACGTTGCTGATTTCTTTCTATCTGCTTATCACATTAAAGCATCACAATTTATATAATAATTATAAAATTGCATAATAAATATATCCAAATCATACCAGCTTTACCATACCATACTTGATAGAAATACTGAATAAATATTATATAATACAGAAATGTAGTAATATTAATATTATATAATACTGAAATAGTAAGTTGCTAGGACCCCATTAGCAACCAACAATAATAACTTTCCATACAATACGGAATTAACTGAAAATTAGTTCAATTCTGCTTAAAAATGACTGATAGTATTAAAATAATGCATTGTCGTCTACTACTCTTTGTAACTACTCTTTCTTCTTCTCCTTCTTTGGCCATATCCGCCCCTTAACTGGAGCATATGGACACCACGCGGCGCCTCCAAGAATGCCTGTCGCTCGCCAGTCTTCTTGCTACGTTCCAGGTCAAACCAGCATCCCGTAGCTCCGCCGTATACACTCTGTAGATTGTATTTAGCGGCCTTCCAGGACACCGGAATCCGGTCGGCTTGAAGAACAGGCAAGCTAGGTTGAAGTTCTCTTCTGGCATCCGCAGCATGTGGGCGAGCCAGGTCCACGGTCGCCTCTTCACTTTCAGCGTGATGAGAGGCTGCTTGGTGCGTTCTCTTATCTCCTCATTGCTCCTATAGTCATACGCACACCCAGTATTCGTAGAAAACATCTGTTTTCGAAGCTCAGTATATGGTTGCTCTGAGCCTTCATAAGGTGCCATGATTCGCTACCGTAAAGCAGCATAGGTGACATTTGGTATTGGCCGAGTACAATCGTGAGTCCCAGACATTCCGTATTGAGTTGAATGTTGCTCCAGCCATTCCCATTCGGATTGCGAGCTCTTTCTGCAAAATGCCATCTCCCGTGATGTGTACCCCCAGGTACTTGAAGCTGTCGACGCTCTCGATGTTTTGTCCGTCGCTAATCCGAGGGAAATCTGAATCAGGACAGGTGCTATTACACAAGACGTTGGTTTTCTTCGCGTTGATTTTCAAACCAACGCGAGAGGAGTTGTTATGCAACCTGTCGATTGTCTCTTGAATGCCCTCGATTGAGTTGTCAAATAGGACAGCGTCATCGGCATATTCCAGGTCGCATAGCTTCACCGTGGGGGTAACAGGTATGCCTCGGTCGGCTGGTATTGACTTCTGTAGTATGAAGTCAAAGACTCTTTACTATGTAAGTAAACGTAACATATTTTTCATGAAGTTTCATAAATTAGACTTATACAGTTTTGAGGTTGCTATAGAATATAGATATATGGGAGTAAAAAAATTAGAACCGTTCATATAAATTCATTACTTTATTTAATTATGATAATAAATATCGATATATTTTTTGATATACCTACATACACAATAAATACCTACAACCTTAACTATTACTACCCAAGTCACGCAAAAATTTTATTGGGCATGTACGTTAGCAACCATTAATATGACATTGTGTACAATTTTATACTATCAAATGGGGGCACAGTTTGCATGAATAAACGAATATTGATTTCGTAAAAAAAATGTTCGTTTTTTCTCATATTTGCAACTTTGTCGCATACTTGTATGTTTGCGTTGATACGGCAAATTACTTTTTTTGTAATCGATTTTTTATTCAATAAGCAATGCACACAATTTAAAAATGTGATACTCTTTATTGAACATAATAATATACAATTCGGTACCTTTTTGAAATACACCTAGATCCTGGTGGTGCCTAGTAATTAAGATAAGAATGTATTGTTTAATACATTGATTCAAAATCACATAAATTTGACAAATTTAGGAATCATAGTGTTTGATTAATTTCACCACGATAAGGCTTATGCAGGTAGCTTTATTGGTCAGTGGCGAAGGCTCCATACTAAGCGATTATTGAAAGCTTACCTTCTATTTTCAAGTATTTAATTTAAATAAATAAATATCTATATTGTCTAGGACTAGGTTATAATAAAAATATTGATTGTCATCTATCGTCGGTATTTAAAAGTAGAGCGTTTAATTTAGTCAAGTTTCAAATCAAAAATAAATGACGGAACGTCACAACGTGAGTGCTATTTTTAGAATTATGTCGATCATAATCCAAGCCGAATATTCTACCGCAATTCAGTTGCCAACTTCATACATGTCTGCGTTTTTGTTCCAGACTTGGAAGCGTTACAGGAAAAGCTTACGCGCTATGTTGATTTGTTTATTGTCGATGATTATCTTTTTAAGCAAATAATAAATAATAAGGATGATTAAAAAAAATAACTATTGTGTTCGATCACATATAGTTTATAAATTGTTATTAAAAATAAATATTTTATTAATTCGCGATTATTATTTAGGTTACTTCAGTCATAGACAAACATAACATGCTATTCACAGTTCATGTCATATTGACATTTCAAAGCGATGATAAAGTTTATTTATAATACAAAATTCAGTGTATTACTGTGTTTTGAATGTGGATAAATTATCTCATATTGTACCGAAATCATTCGCCAGTGCTTTAAATATATAAGTATTTATTTAATTGTCTAGTGTCCCGATCGAAGATGTGCGAACGATTGCATTTAAAAAAAAAACATTCCTGAGTTTGATGTTTCTTCAAAAATTAAAAATTATCAAAGCTTGAGCTCATTTAGATTTGAATACAGCAAAAAAACTTATATTTGATATTTTCACAACAATTTATATGATAAATATTTGTTTTTAACTGGCAGTTATTACATTAAACAGACTTTTTTGTTGGCGATGCGTATTGTTTGCTAAAGAAAAGTCTGCGTGGAATTCTGCTGCCATAAGTGATTTAAATAATTTGACAAATTCAGCGGTGAAACCTATGACCAGTGTGTCGTTGTCATTAGTGTGCACCTATTCATCAGTAGTAATATCGTAAGTATTATCTTCTTATTTGCCGTAAGTTACCTGACAAGTGTGCTCTTTTTCTCTGATCTCCACAGCTTACCTCTTTCCAAAAGTCACCCTTCTTCACTGTTATTGGTAGAGCACGTTGGTCGGAATACGATGGATCCTGCTCGGCACCAATATTTGGTAAAAATATATATTTTTTTAGATATGTATCTGTGGTGAGTCATATGATGTGTATTCAATTACGTATTAACTGAACCTAAGTGGAATCTAATAATTTAATATAACGTAATTGTTGACGTTCCAAACGTTCCAATCGCTAAGAGCAGTGGTCAGAAACCTTTTCAAATTTATGGGTCACACAACATTTGCTTACATTCCATCCAGAAATCGAAATCGACAGGATTTTTTAAATAATGTTTGAGGCTTTCACGTCGAGTAAAGAAGGAAGAAGGAGACACGGTGAAAACCCAAGAATATACTAGGATTTTTTAGCTCTTCCCAAATTCCGTCGAAGATCAACGTCGAAAGTTTTTCCGCCCAAAATAAATATGTGGTTGATTTTTATGTATTATTTCACTTTTATCGGGTAATTCAGTTGTTTGAGGTATCTGTGTATTATCTCTGCTTTCTAAATACCGAAAAAACGATTTCTTTTATTTTTAAAGCCGGTATTTTGGTATCGATGAATGGCGTGATCACGTTCTTCAGAATATTAAGAAATCCCTAAACACAATAGAACGTTGTCGCTTCCATAATTTGTTTTATGAGAGCATCTTTTAATATAATTTGCTGCATTCCAACTACCTCAGTCCAGGGCTGACCCTGATACTGGGGTTACTCAGCCAAACGATTGTGATTGGCAGAAAATCTTTGAACATGAACTGTTGAACCTGCAAATGGCTATCGTATGGCGAGTATGATATTCATTAACCAGACACAAAATTATGGGAACTGGCTTACCCTATCGGGTGTGGTATAATAACAGATAATTATACGTGTTGGTGAATAATTATGTCATTTAAATAAATAAATTATTTTTTTGTTTTCATTTTTTGACATGCCAGTTTAAAAAACAGTTTCAAATAGAAAAATTTACATAGTTTAGTTAAAAAAAAAACACATATGAAGTTACTATGCATGTTACTACTATGCACCTTAAATAAATATAAGAAATCATATTTTACATAATCTACATAATATTTTAAAATCCAGGGCAGGAGTAGAGTTTGTTCAACTTGATGATGTCAATTGGACTCATGAAATCACGCTGACCGATTGTATCATTAGTCGCCTGAAAAAACAAATAAAAATAAATACAATATAAACATTTAGATCAAATTTTTATCTAAAAATACCTAATAAAACCCACCAGAATACAAAGACAAGACAGAAGAAAATATGTAAGTAAATTAGAAATTCAATCATATTTTAATATTATATAAAATTCTGTTAGATGCTCATAAGTATCAAAACGTATTTATTAAATATTTGTTAATAATCACTGCGTTATTTGCAGATATTTGATACAAATCAAAGGTAAATTAATGTTCTTATTGAAACTCGAATATTGCTGAATTTTTAATCTCAATCCTATATGACTATTTCTTTCCGGTAAGACAATTCACGGTGTAGTATGATACGGTGAAATTTAGTTTGTACAATTTACAATGTAGAAGACACGGTGATACTTTTGATTCATGATTGATTATCTTCACATTAATTAATTAATAATCATTAAAATTCCCTACAATTATTATTACTAGAATCTTACATCTTCACAGTGATCGAGTGGACTTGTTTTATTTTTACTTTTTTAAATAATGTTGCTCCAAAATCTACGACCAATTTTATCCGGATGACTTTTATTTTTTATTATATTTTTCTTTTATTATATTGCCTGTCTTCTCTGTACACATATACTTTTTTATATTTTTCTGTATTATACTTCCATTTTTCTTATGTTTACTACTACTATGTTTTTCTTTTTTAACCATTTTTAATAACTCTCCAATATATTCTTTACAGCTGTACCTAATATTTGATATAATTTAATTTGGTTTATTATGCCTTTTGTGTCCGCCTGTTAATAGGACTATCACATATTGTTTTATCCTATATTATAATAATATATTATATTCTCTGTCAAAAAGTTGACCTAAATAAATAATAATAATAAAAAAATACCTGTATTGCGACTATAGTTTTGTTTCCATCAACACTGAATGAATACTCCGAATAATGCATGACGCTTCCGTAGTCATACGTCTGACCAAAGTTCGTAACTTGTGTTTCATCATACTTCTTGAAGTTTCTCTCATAACCTGAGAGGACAAAAATTCAATGCATTATCAACGGAAATAAAATTCATTTTTACATTTTTTAGTTATTGACGTTGTTAGGCTATAAACACAATATATTCATAACGATCTAACAACAAAAAGCTGCCAATAGTAATCAATAACTCGAATGTCTGTGGTTTTTTTTCAATACATTGCATAATATCACTTCAATTTACAAACAACATACGAAAAATAATATAGGTACAAGTAAAAAAAATACTCACAGAGAGGTCGCTTATTTTTAACATAATAAAATTAACATATCTAACTATTTTATAATTATTGGTGAGTACGAAAAAAATAAGGTATATAAGAGATACCTAAAAACATTAGGGGTGTTCTGCTGTGATAGTGTTTTTAGAATAATTATCGATTTCAGTGGCGGGTTCAACGCATCGACTGATTTTGACCTCATCCCGACGATAACAAAAAATGAACTATAAATCACATCGTCAACTAAAATTAATTATTATTGAGGATAACAGTGACATGTAATAATATAAGTACCTAGAGTTTTTTTGTATTTGTTTTACTGGTTATTGACGTTATTTGCGGGGATTTTGTTATGCTTTGGGTAATGTTTTATGCGAGAAATACTCATTGTTTTAAGATTTTAGTATAATTTATTAATTGCATGAACGGTTTGAACTATTTCGAGAGACCCTGTCTTCTGACGAATCGTCTTTTACCATTTCACCAAAAAACATTTTTATCCAGACCTGACGACTAAAATATGTCCCATAAGTGGTTAATGGGGAAAAATACTCATGCGCCTTGGAAGTACCATCAAAATGTTAAAACGTATTTTTCTCTAAACTACCCCTTTCACTTCCTTGGTTACAAAATGTAACAAACCTACCTACAGACCGAATAAAATTAATAGTTTAATTACATTTGTATTACATTACATATTTATACGAAAATGGAAAGTTACATACTTTCTTTCGGTTTTACAAATATTTCTATTTGAAGTCCTCAAATTTATAAACATTTTCTTTGTGTTACTAACCTTCTTCGATCTTTTCCCAGATTATTTTAACAAAGTCATCCCTGTTATAAGTGCACTGCATATGGCGGAAGCCTAGTGTGTGGAGGAACTCGTGGATGATTGTGCCATTCTTGAGGCAGCCAACAGACGACAAATAAAGGGTTTGCATATTCCCATCCATACCAACGTTAGATGAGCAACCGTCGCTATCCTGGAAAATATAATCGCATAAATGATTATTATGTTATATTAATTCAGTGGTCTCCAAACTCAATAAGAATGTGAGCTACTTTCCGTAATTGAAATTGTTTGGTGAGCTACTTATACATGTTCCTTCTTTATAATTCTTATCATTGTCCTTTATCGTAACATACATAACATTATTATATTACTTACAATAAATTAGGACATCGGACTTCCAATAAAATAAAAATGCGTACTTTAATTATTATAAACAGATTAATAATTGAGAAATATCTTGAAATAGGTATTAGTAAAAGTAAAAATAATAATAATTATTGTTTTTACTTTCCTTCGCATTTTTTTCAATTCTAGGTGAGTATCTTGTTACTCCCATCCGAATGCAATTATCAATTTGTACATCAGTGAGTATGTTTCGATATTTACTTTTACCACCTTCATAGTGGAAAACATTGATTCATATAAGTTTAGTAGGTAGAACAAAACTATGCCTTCATTTAGAACATTCCCATCATAATACATCACTGACTGCTTCTCTATTTCACTTCGTCCGTGCGTACAAATCGTGATGCCAAGAAATGCATATTACAAAGGCAACTTGTTCCACATTTCATTGAAACTAATTAGTTCAAGAAATGTTTCATTTTGGAGTCCAATTATAAAACATAAGAGGCAAATTTATAAATATGATAAAATATCCAACGCGAGCTACCTACCGAAAATGCCATCACGAGCTACTGGTAGCTCGCGAGTGACCGTTTAGCGATCACTGCTCTAATTAATAATAACAAACTAGACGATCTAAAATTATCAAGTACCTAAAGCAAAAAGTTTATCATAGTGCATAAGAAATAACTAGCAGAACGAACAAAATTCGTGATTAACTACTACAGACTATAGGAGATGAAGAAAATTTAAACACAATAACACATATTTACCAGAACGTTGACGTAGTTGACAGTGGTTTCGGATGCTTTCAAGATTTTAACGCAAGAAACCTTTTCAATATACCTATTTCAATGCGGATTTAATATATGCATTTTGTC
Organism: Rhyacophila brunnea; assembly: GCF_057557595.1. Classification (NCBI taxonomy): domain Eukaryota; kingdom Metazoa; phylum Arthropoda; class Insecta; order Trichoptera; family Rhyacophilidae; genus Rhyacophila; species Rhyacophila brunnea. The sequence continues at coordinate 3,860,988 of NW_028232859.1, forward strand.
AGTCACCATATATTATGTTACAATACTAACGCACAAACCGCTTGGCTTGTTCGTATGTTCCACCATAAAGATCGATGTCACTGTAATACACATCCAACATCCAACCGCATGACTTTGCTGGATTCATAATTCTCAATAAACCCATCGGCATTTACAACCCTGGACAGAATGTCCAATAGGTGGACTCGAACCACCAATCTTTCGATCTTCAGTCAAATGCTCTACATTAGAGATTTATCCCTAGGCTCAGATTAGCAAAAATATGGGAAATGGGACGATTTGGCACCGCGAACTGGCCCCCGGCGATTGGCTTCCGGTTATTGGCCGCCGGTACAATCGGACATCGACCCAATTGCACACCCGCCCACCTGGCCGCCGGGAGATTGGACGCTGCACGGCTGAATTAAATGCGCAAAGGAAAAGACCTACGTAACGACTTGGTAGAGAAAGTAGACACGACACTTTAATATGCTTCTATCTACTTAGTGGTTGTACCTTATACATTTTTCGCTTATGATTGATAATAATTATTACTTATGTTTTATGCTGTTTATAAAAAGAGAAGAATTCTTTCCTCTAGAACTTGAAGATGTGCATAATTAAGTAAGTAATTTATTGTGTATACCTACCTATTCATATTAAAAAATATATATATTAATAATGAATTGGTTAGTGAAAATAATATCTTTCGGCGTTTTCTCGATTTCATGTTATTATAATTGAACTTTATATTTGTACATCATCCGTAAATAAGTATTTTGAAGTTTATGAAATTACAAAGAATATAAGTAGGTAAACTACTTGAAAGGTACCTACATATTATATTATATTATTGTTTGAAATGTGTTGGTCAATCGATCTTTAATAATTAGCTACAATTTATATTAATCAAGGCGTTTTTGTAATAAATAAAATAAGTCTATAATAATTAACAAACTATTCCGTATTCAGTACCTACATGTATTCTGTACCTACATTATTATAAATTAAGTTGACAAAGCGAATTTGTATGTAGGTGCATAGTATTATCAATAGACTATCGTTTGAAATAGGTGTTAGGTATCTTCGGCTTAAAATTGCTTATTCCATTTTTATTACTAAACGTATTTTATAAAAAACGCGCTAACTCACATTAGATAAATTTCAAGGAAAGTTGACTCAAAAAATTCAGCAAGGTGCATAGGTAAATGTATATTTTTTCATAGTGTGGTATTTTTTTTTACATTATTTTAAAAATAACTGGAGTAGAGTGTACTAAATATTAATTTAAGTCGAAATGTTCATATGTTAAAAATTTCACCTTTAATTTAAAATATGTAAACACAAATGTTGAAATTCTCAATCGAATGGGAAAGGACCAAGAAGTTCTACGTAGTATTAAAACCAGGAAACTACAGTACCTCGGCTACATTATGAGAGGACAAAAGTACAGTATTCCCCAACTTATCATTCAAGGAAAGATCAATGGTAAGCGTAGCAGAAGACGGCGCCGCATTTCGTGGCTTAAAAACCTCCGTGATTAGTACGAGTGCAGCTCTACTGAACTATTCCAGGTAGCAGACGACAAAGCTAATATTTCCTTGATGGTGTCCGACCTCCGCTAGGGGATGGCACAATAAGAAGAAGAAGATAAATATTTATTTCTGAAGAAAATGTCACAAATGGAAAATTCACTGTTAGGATATGAATACGTATAATATAACAAAAACAGTAAAACAAAATAGTAATAAGTAGCAGTGTAAACTTAATAATTATATATCCTCTTTGACAACAAAAGTCAATACCACCACCTGTCACCTGACCAAGGTTGTTTTTCAAGCCAACTCGATTCCGGCATCCTGAAAGGTTACTAAAAACCATCCACACATTATATATATGGTGGATACAGAATGGTGACATGACTTGGGAAGATAATAAGAAAATAAATAATCTAGGAAAAAAAATATATTGACTGGTGAAACATTTCACCAAGCATTGATTTATATTTTATGAGTTGTATTTTTTTGTGTAACTACGTCGAAATATATAATACCTATTATATTAATCACTAGGAAGCCGATGTTTGTAATTGGGAATTATTTTTAATCTATCTGTGGAAATACCTGGGTACGTGGGAAAGCCCCAGATATTTAAAAATAATCTGATCTAACTAGCTCATTAGCTCGATCAGGGGTTAAGAATGATTGGCCTTTGTCATGAGAATTATACAAAATATTATAATAGCTTTAAAAGTATTTTGAAAAATGTCTAACTCATTGGCTAATAGTCTAAGGGCCGAGCCGTCCAGTAGTACGAGTGCAGCTCCACTGAATTATTCCAGGTAGCAGACGACAAAGCTAATATTGCCTTGATGGTGGCCAACCTCCGTTAGGGGATGGCACAATAAGAAAAAGAAGATAAATATTTATTTCTAAAGAAAACGTTTTACTTATTGTTTTGACTGTCGGAATATGAATACGTATAATATAACAAAAATAGTAAAACAAAATAGTAATAAGTAACAGTGTAAACTTAATAATTATATATCCTCTTTGACGGCAAAAGTCAATACCACCACCTGTCACCTGACCAAGGCAAAGAAAGACCTGGAATGACAATGTTCTATTCGACAATTCAGTCGAGGGCGTTTAAGAAACAATCAGTTGGCTGCACGATAATTCGTCTCGTGTCGGTTTGACAATCAACACAAAGATGGCTAAACCTTGTGTGTAATAGCACCTGTTCTGATCTAGATTTTCCTGTTTTTCAAGACAACCCGATTTCGGCGTCTTGAAAGGCTACTAAAAACCATCCACACGTTATATATGGTAGATACAGAATGGTGACATGACTTAGGAAGATAATAAGAAAATAAATAATCTAGGAAAAAAATTACATTGACTGGTGAAACATTTCACCAAGCATTGATTTATATTTTATGAGTTGTATTTTTTGTGTAACTACGTCGAAATATATAATACCTATTATATTAATCACTAGGAAGCCGATTTTTGTAATAGGGAGTTATATTTAATTTATCTGTGGAAATACCTGGGTACGTGGTAAGGCCCCAGGTATTTAAAAATAATCTAATCTAACTACATCATTAGTCAGGGGTTAAAAATGATTTGTCATTTTCATGAGAATTATACAAAATATTATAATAGCGTTAAAAATATTTTTAATAGGACAAGAATTTCGAAAAATGTCTAACTCATCGGCTAATAGTCTAAGGGCCGGGCAGTCCAGTGAATTCGTTCAAAAATATCAGCAAAATATAATATAAAACATTGGAGTGAACCTGAAATCGATAATTCAATACCTACTTTGATTTAAAATATAAAAGCCGATTGCCGATAAGTAACGCAATTTAGAAAGTGTTTCAGAGAGAATTATAAAAGCATTAGCTCACTTCGATACAAGTAGATAGGACTCGTATAGCTTAGTGGCCAGAGCACGCATCTGGGCGCGAATCCTGTTGGATGTCGTATTTTTTTAGTTAGGTTAAATAATACTGGGTAATTATTGAGTTTGGAAGAAAATAAATCATTAAATCGACATTGACTGATTATATTGCAGGACGCATTTATAAATTAAATAATTAGCATAACACAAATTATGATTTAATAAGTAGAATTGAACAGTAAACATATTATTAAATATATCGATGACCCTATCACATGTACCTTTTTTAACTGCGACCGGTTTCGTCCACCCCAGATGTTAGTCTAGTCAGTACGATAAAAAATGCGTTTTATTAAATTAAATCAATAATAGAATTCATTTCCACCATGAATTTACAGTTAACACAATAAAAGAAATATTATATTAAATCAATAATAGAATTCATTTCCACCATGAATTTACAGTTAACATAATAAAAGAAATATTATATTAAACAGAATTATACGAGTGAACACAGTTTAAAAACCCCTTTTTTGAGAAAAAATAGGTTTAATAGTATTATTTCGATCAGGGTTGGCGAACCTTTTTACGTACGTGGGCCAAAATTTCCCTATTATAATTGTTCGACTGTCTGACTACAGAGATTCATGAGAAAAAAATGAAAAACAGTTTTTAAAAATGCTATTGAAAAAGCTTAAAGATTATATTTGAGTTCTTGAGATTCTATTTTCACTGTGTTTCTAGCCGAAGGCTAATCTTTAATCGTTCAATAATTTTTTCCTTGTTTTCAAAATTTCAAGGAGATCGTGGAAGCATTTTAGCAACGCTTCTTTCATATTATTATATTCCCTATCACTAACTAAGCGGTTTCCGTTTTTAGCGATTATATTTGAGGTAAAATAATAAGCAGCTGTTTATATTTGAATGACTGCCGATAAATTATCATAATTATCATCATTGTTGGATGAATATTTTTATTTTTAATCTGTCATTTTTGCCTGACTTTCGTTGATTGGTAAAAATAATATTAAAAACCGAAGAAAACATTGCTCTGTCGTCATCATTTTTTAATATTATATACTTACTTATAAGAACATTAATTTATTTGCAAAACTTTCTTGTATATTATTAAATTATTGTAGGTTTTTTTTTTCTTTTCAAAATAAAACATTCGCGTGCCATGAAAAATCATCTCGCGTGACACTAGTGTCACAGGTTCGCCATCACTGATCTAGATTCATTCAGCTGTAGGGTTAATGCTTTTAACTTTTGCATTATCTACTTAGTATTAGTATTTTGAGATATTTAAAAAATACCTAATGATTATTTACCTTTGTATATATAGACCATAATTTCGGAGTATATTTTCGAGGCAAATTTTCATAACAGCTAAATATTCGGATGTTCGCTGCGCTTAAAGAGCTGCAGCCCAATTCGCGACCTCAATCAATCAATTGTGATTTTGAGCAGGCAGCAATAAGCGCAACATTAGAAATGTTTCCAGGTGTGACAATCGAAGGATGTTTTTTTCATCTTTCACAGAATTTAAGGAAACATGTAGCATATATGATGGGCCTACTTAGTGAATTTAATAATGATGCTGATTTTAGTTTAAAAGCTCGAATGATAATTGACCTGGCATTCGTGAAAATTGAAGACCTGGATGTATATCTAGATGCGCTATATGAACATTTACCATTAGAGTTAAGCCCTGTAATTAATTGGTTTGAGAACACGTATATGGGCCGCCGGAATAGACGTGGGACTGGCAGGCACCACCAGCCTCTATTTTCACCATGCATATGGAATCTCCATGATAGGAAGTTGCATGGAGAAGACCGAACAAATAATTATTCGGAGGCAGCGCATCGCAGATTACAAGTAGAATTAGGTATGAAAAATCCATGTACTCGTATTTGGAAATTCATTGATGGACTTTGGAAGGTACAAAAAGGTCGAGATGTATATATGGAGAATTTAGTGGCTGGACATCAACCACCAATGAAATAAAAAAAAATTAGAGATGCTGATAGCCGTATTTTAAAAATTGTACGGCAGTATGGTAGTAGAAATCCAATAGAATATTTAAGTGGACTCTCTCATAACTACCAAATGTTGTAATCCTTGTTATATATTTTAATTATTAACACCTATCAACATCTTTTTTACTATTTTCTATATTCTATTTTCGACATACTTTTCTTAATATTGATAAAATGTGAGGTTAATCCTTTAATACCTAAGTACCATAATATCTTTTGAAATTCTTTATTAAATAGTTATGATTATCACTGTACATTATTATGTTAAATGCTATACATTTAATCTAAAACGAGCAACGATGAAAATCCAAAGTTTCTGATAAGATTACATAGGTATTGATTATATTATGAAATTTTAGGTCTTAGTTGTACTGTTTTTAAGAACCCATTCGCTGTGGATCAATTAATTAATAATTAATTACAACATTTAAATAACATGCTAATTATATCTAATGGCCACCTGATGGGTAACGCACCAGTTGCGTTGGACGCAGCGAATGAAAATATATGTAAGCATATTTTTTACAATATTTTAATTTTAAATATTTTGGCCAATTCAGTAAATAATCCAAGACGAAGTAGGTACTTAATCAAAAATATAGTATTGAAAAATCCTACTACGCTTGCTGGGCGAAAGACGTGTGTTTAAACATTTATTATCTTTATGATTTAAACCCTACTCGTTTCAAGATTTTTAGTTATTGCTAGGTATATTTTTCAAATTCTGTATTTACAGTGGTACTTTCTTAAAACTGATTTATAGTCTGTATTGATTTAAAAGGGATATGATGTCATAGATAGTTAATAAATAAAATTGACTTCCTCATTTGTGTAATAACTTGATTACTTATTAAGTATATCATTGTGGTATTAAAATTGTATATTTGTAATTAGCTTCAAAGGAAAACAACCATTTATTGTTATCCAATTAATTTATTTTAAATAATATTGTTAATGTAAAAATGAAGGTAGTCTAAATCTATACATGCATATTCATTTATCTGCATTTACATTAAAGTTTGATTGTTACGTCAACTAAATTAAAAAATACATTAAAATTGCATCTAAGTTATTATAATATGTTCTTTTAGAACCAAACCGGCTTTGAAAACACAATTCATTATTCGTAAAAAAATGTATAAGACAACTTCCATCATTCATTATGTGCAGGCATATTATATCTCAACTTGTATTATGTACCTATTTTTCTATTATTAAAATTATTTTGTATCATATTATGCTTTTTCCTATAGTATGGTTCTGTTGTTGTTGTTAGTAATATTACATAGGACAGATGATATTATTTCTTTGATTCTGCAATAAACTTAAGTCGATAATTCTGAGATTTGAACTTTATTTTTGTTTGATTCATTTGTTATTCAAGATTAATCTTTGTGCTTTATCCCTTTATAATATTAATACTATCGATCGAGGGTACGAATCAAAGGAGTCGTTTTTGCGACCCTAGTTTCGCCTTTCGGTATCTTCAAGCACTATGCGCACTCACCAATGGTAAACACACACCGACAACGAATGCAGTCAATTTTAACTTATATAACAAATTCATACAATAAAGTAGGTAAAAACTTTATCACCTACCTATTAAGTCAATGATCACAATAAATAATAATAAAAAATTAACAAATAAATTATGAATAGTTGAAGTATTTGAATTGAAGTGGAAAAAAAGTAGCATGTAAGAATAATATCGAATATTTGTTTCACAAGATTGATATCATTGATTTGGTATCTCATTAGTAACCTCCGTTAAATTCCCAATACGTTGCTATGTTTCCAGAATTGTCAATTTTACACCTCTTGAGTGTAGTAAGTATTTTTATTGATTATATTTACTAATGATCTATTATTATGTTTTGACGATTAATACTCATATCGAGTGTATTATTAGTGAGAAGGTAGGGTTTTTTTACAAACACTTCAACTATTCATAATTTGTTTGTTATATTTTTATGGTGAACATAATGGTAGGTGATAAAGTTTCACATAATTTATTGTATTACTTTATTATATAAGTTAAAATTATTAATTGTATTCATCGACAGTGTGTATTTACCTTTTGGTAAATGCACATAGTGCCCGAACATGCCGAAAGGCGAAACTCGGGTCGCAAAAAACGACTCAAATAGAATAGTACAAAACTTCAATCCATTAAAATTTATTCGTTAAGTTTACTTACGTTCAAATATATAGGTATGTTGAATTTTTGAGAGGTTATTAAGAAAAGTAGTAAAATATTTGGTTAGGTAGAATATATTAAAAGTGTATTTACATTACAAGTTTTAGGTAGGTAGGTAGGAAGGTACCTACTATTGTATTATTAGGTTCCTCCATTTATTCCTTTATTTTTATGGAAAGTAATAAATATTTTGTGTAGTTTTCGTATGTTATTTTGTTAAGCATTTTATGAGGTTTTTTGAGATGAATATGTACGTATATTATGTTATTTAAATATCATAAGTAGGATTATAAAATACCCATACGATGTGTATTTATGACCTGCATTTTGTTTTTATATTATTAAAATGTATTGTCTAAAATAGGTTGCCATTGAAAATAAATGTATTATTATAATTGTCGTTCAATTTTGCTTAGCACTGCATAATATTGTGTTTTATTTTATTTTATTATTTAATATAGGTACTATCTTTTCATCAAGGCTTCACTGTGAGTTAATACCGTTAAATAAATTCATATGTAAGTATTATTATAAAAATATGACTTAGCAAATAGTGAATATTATTAATTACTATAAGGTTACTTTACATATTTATCCATCAACCTACTGAAATATTTACAGCAGATTATTTTCTTAAATATTAAAAGATATTTATATTTACCCTAAACACACTTTAAAATGTATTGTTTTAATTTAAGAAAAGTCTGAAAGAATATTATTTTCATTCAAACTGGCTCAATTTAACTAATAAACTAGAAACAGGCAAAAAAATAAAAAACACACGACGAAATAAATAACAATAGCTTTAGTGTTTTATGGTTGTATTTTAAATCACATACATTTAATAAACTTAAAAAAAATACCATATACGAATACATATATTTTGGTTACTTACTGTTTTTATTTGGTGTTTTTCCTCGCTTTCTGTAAAGTTGAGTTTCGCATAACATATACTTAATTATCCCCTTTATAGGGACATCTACAGATTCGTAAATATAAATAAAAATACGTAAATTTAATTGTGCACATTTTTAAAAGACGAGGAAAGAGTTCCGTTATTTTTATAAACATATATACTATACTTAAATAAAAATGACTAAAACTTCCAATAAAGTTACAAATTCGCTTTGTCAACATAATATATAATGTAATATGTAGATACCTTTCAAGTAGTTTACCTACTTATATTGTTTGTAATTTCATAATCTTCAAAATACTTATTTACGGGTGATATACACATATAAAGTTCAATTATAATAACATGAAATCGAGAAAACGCCGAAAGATAATATTTTAACTAACCAATTCATTATTAATATTTGTTGTTTTTAATATGAATAGGTAGGTATACACATTAAATTACTTAATTATGCACATCTTTAAGTTCTGGCGAGAAAAGAATTCTTTTCTTTTATAAACAGCATAAAGCATAAATAATAATTATTATCTATCATAATAAAAATATATTAAGCGCAAAATGTATTAGGTACAACCACTAAGTAGATAGAAGCATTTATTAAAGTGTCGTGTCTACTTTCTCTACGAAGTCGTTACGTAGGTCTTTTCCTTTGCGCATTTTATTCAGCGGTGCGGCGTCCAATCTCCCGCCGCGGCGGCCAGTTGGGCCGGTGTCAAATTGGGCCGGCGCCCGATTGTACCGGCGTCCGATCGTCCCGGAGGCCAATTGGGTCGGTGTCCGATTGTACCGGCGGCCAATAACCGGAGGCCAGTTTGCGGTGCCAAATCGTCCTAGACCCAAAATATGTTATGTTATAGAACTCAAGCCGAACGCGTTACTCATTGCGCCATGGTTCCTACGGCGAGTGCAACAATTTTAGGGAACATTAAATTTCACTTATATAGTACTTAGACTTACACACACAAGATTTAGGAAGATAACATTATTATATATATAATATGTTATAACATATTATGATACATTTTTAAAAGAATAGCAGTATGCTATTAGAGTTTTTTTAAATACGACTCAAATTCTTTTTATGTTTATCAATTCAATTATAAGGGTAAATCTGAATGATAGATGCCCAACCAAAATGTACATCAACGATGTCATATCCAGAGACTGCAAATAAGCGCACCCTGCTCCTAGTTCTCATTATATATTATGTAACAAATATGTTTTTTGTTGTGAATTCTTTACATATTAAATGACCTAGCGAAACATATTATTATTGAATCGTCTAAATATTTAAATCGCAATACTCAGTCGCCATAACCAATATTACTATCTATTGTATTTAAAATTATTTTTATTTTGATATTAAATTTACGCCTAAATTCTATTGTATATATTATAATTAATTTCATGTTATGGATAGGTAAAAAACCTATTGTAGCATATAGTAACACCTGAGACCTGCTGCATGTGCGTACTGCCACTTACATTTTTATTATGTTCAACTTTTAATGTTTGTACACATATCATGTCATCATTATTTATGGCACTACAGCCCTTGGTGGGTCTTGGCCTCTTTCAAAAACTTCCTCCGTTCTGGATGATCCAGCGCCGACACACTTCAGTTGCTTTGACCGAGCATTCTTAAATCTACTGTGGTGCAGTTTAGTTATCTCAGTTCTGGCCGTTCAGATCTTCTCTTACCCTTGGAGGTTATACCTATGCACGTTATCAATCCATCTTCTTTAACATTTCCAAAGATTATCTTCAAATAAATTCATATTACTCTCAACTCGTTTGCTGTGTGTCCAGCATTTTAATCCACACGTTAATACTAAGTGCAAAAAAAAAAAACAAATTACATGTCATGTAATAAAATAAAATAAAACTTCCAAATGAAATTTTTGTTCATATGACACTGATTCATTTTTGACATAGACGTTTTCCCATTACTCTTCAATCTCGGGGATTATACTTGTTGGAAAATATATTAATTAGTATTTAAAAAAGGCTACAAAGGATTAATGTTAAAATAAAGTATGCAATGTCTATTTTCAGATAGCGCAAATTATTAATCTTGTCTATTTTAATACCAAAAAAATACCACGACATAAATATTATAATTATCTCGGTCTATGGTCCTGTATGCATTGATACATTGTAAAAAAGTAATATTGTTTTTAATCCAGCGGCATTCAAGGGGACATTTTGTACATCTTGGGTACCATTGGATGACGATATATTTTCCCATTTTTTATCGCGTCGTCGAGCGGTGTGCCCGGCCCAATTCACTTTCAAAATAATAAGCTTAGCATATTACTTTATCACAACGCATAGTATATTCCCACCATTATTGGTTCCTTAACCTTCCCATGACGATAATGAAAATCTCTACATCCATTCAGCTAGACCGTTTTTAATTTTTTTTATAAAAGTTAAAAAAACGGTTTTCCTATAAGTAATAGAAAAAAATATTTATTTATAATAGGTGCTTTTATGATTTTACCAAGGCTTTGACTGTGACTCGCTGTCATATCGCCTCTTCATATCTGGAAGAGGACCAGCCGATCAGGCCCTCACTCCAATTCTGTTAAAGAACTTTACAATTCTACAGAGCTCTTCCGTCCTACCCACCGCCAGGACAACGTTAAATTCATCAACATTCTGGATATCCTCAATTCGCTGCTGTACTCAGTGTCGTTTATATTTAGGGCATTGTACTGCTATAATGTATAATGTCCTCCAAAACATCACATGCATCGCAGAGTTACGAATCGCTTCTTACCATGATGACATCACATTTTTTACCCATTGTGTGTCCTGTTCTTAAACTAGGTATCAACTTAAACTCATTTCTCTTCAAAGGAGATTCCACAAACTATGGCACCGAACGTGGGGATGGTAGAATAGACTTACCCCATTTCCCCTTTTCTAAGGATGCCCTGTGGTGAAAATCTATTTTGCTTAAGTTGGCCATAAGTACCACTCAGTCATCTTTCAGGCATCTAACCCAATATTGATCTCTCTCTCTAGTCAATCAATATTAGCAGCTTTTCTGGATTACTCTTGACGTGGTCTGCCTATTTCCTCTGAATAAGATCCAGAGACCGAATGCCTACTGCGATTACTTCATTTCATATAGACAGCTAGCTTTAGATCAATCGTTTCAGAGATCCGTGTCTTCAGGCCTTCAAGGTAATATTGTTAACTATATTCAAAATATAATAAGCCCAATTTGGGCTCAAATCGTTCGAAAAGCTTAGTTTTAGTATGGCTTTCCTATCTTTAGTTTTATTTAAGACAATATGCAAGTTTCGGCGTTCGGTCACTTAACCTAACCATTTCAGTGTTCTTGAGAGATCGAATACTTTTTGTTTAATTGACCAATAGAGATGGGTAATGAAGTGGTAGTTTGTATCCTATAATTTCAAATAGGTTGCAACCAGCCAAACTCACACCCTCTATGGCATTCGGAGTAGAAGCGCACAAAAAACCAACAGAACTCATCGGCGTACGCCGCATTCTGTACAATTATATAAAACAGACAGACAGAAGCTGAAATCTTAATCGCCTATATCTAGGCGTTACCACGTTGCATCCCAAAATCAAAATAATTCTTTTCATTATAAAAATCTGATCGGCTGATAATCAATAAATTATTTTTTAATTGACTACTTCCATGAGAGTATGAAAACTGCAGAATATAAAGTTAATAAATAGAAAATATTATAATATAAATTTTAAATAATTTAACGGTTGTATTATTTGAAAAAAAAATAGATTTATTGTGGATTCAGTAGCCTAAGTTTTTTTCATACAGTAGCCTACAATGGTAGACAGAATTACATCAATAGTTAGGGTAATATGATATGAATATCATTTTAACTGCAGATCTTTCGTATTTGCATATATAATCTTTACTCGTAATAACTTCTCGGCTGTCGTTAACAAGTAAACGACATCTATCAGATTTGAAGGTTAGGTATATGTCGCGTGCGCATGTCTTTGCATAAAACTTAGTGCGAACATTAATTTTCAGCATATCGGCCAAAGTCTAATAAGATATATTTATATTTTTTAAAAGTAATGAGTAGATAAGTGAATACTCTGACTTTCAGATTCATTTTGGTTTAGATTTATAGTTTTTTCCAATTTTAAGATTGAATGTTGCCAGGAGCCAAAAATACTAATATATTTCATTAAACTCATTTATAATATATAATTTAATATTCTATAATATAATATAATAAGTACCTAACTGAAAAATTTTTGTATGCTAAAATGAGTACTGCTAATAATATTATGTATTAGAAAAAATACATGATAAATGTAATATAATACATAAATGTACGGCTGCATTAAGGTTTGTTTACACGGGTTTAGTACAAATAATAATTAGTACACGTTACTCGTACTTTTACCGAAACGTGTAAATAGGCCGAATATTAATAAACATTAGTAAAAATGCGAGTGAATATAAACCTATCATAATATATAGATACTAATCATAAGTACGTACACCCACCATTACTCGACTCGCACTCGCACTCGCAACTTGTCGTAGCGTGTAATCAGGCCAATTATTGCCCAACTAGTATTTAGGGACAAATAAAAATATTATGCGCACTTTTTTGTATTTGTTATTATTCTTAAGCACGCTTTTCACGTGTGATTAAGTAACAACTCTGATAATCATATTATTTATTTTGAAAAATTACTCGTTTCCTTATTAATAAAATCATATTATTATAAGTAGCTTGGTATATACTGAATAATATAAGAAAGTAAGTAGGTAAGTATATTTAATAATTAATGGCTAAACCCCACCACCTAGAAAGTCATCGAACCGCCACTGGTACTAATGATTTGTACTAAAACCCGTGTAAACAAACCTTTAATATTATAAGTTTTCCACATTTTTATCGAACATTTTGATTTCAGACTCAAATTTTCCAATTTTTTTCCGAATTTCAAAATTAAAACATTTTAGCGTAACTACTTTATTTATACATAACATTATTAATTATACATAACATTATTAATTAATTATAGTACACTTGTATGGTTGGAGGCAACACTGATACAACTTTATGTAAAACTCTATAAAAACCTGTGTGACGATAGATGCAAATTTTTGTAGTACGACCCAACCGACCTGAGGTGTTCAATGAACATTTACCATTAAACACTGAACAAATGTGACACGTGGATATTATTTAAATTATTATCATGTAATTGTTGAAACAAATGCCAATAACAATATTTTTATCGCACGGTTTTGGCACTATTTTTTCCTTAATAATTTTTCTCGAAATTATACGCATTAATACTTATTTTTGCTTCGGCGGTTTGAATACGTTTACGCCAATGACATTAGTTTACGCTCATTTATTACATGAATAAATGCTGTAACTTAATCACACATGGCGGCGTATAAATTCAATTAGTACAATTAGCAGTAATTACATAGTTGAAAGTGGGAATGGTATTTTAGGGAAGCTCGAACATTATTACAAATTATCTACATGAATTTAATTTTCAATGCTTTGTTAGCCATTAAAACTATTATACATTTTGAAGGATTGTATTAAAATGAAGTCGGAACCATTTGAGAATACCAGAATAAACGAGTTAATAATAATTCATATTCTTGGACAATTGCACATATCAATATAATATATCATCGATAAATTGACATTGATAACAAGGTCATAACAAGATAATAATTTTGTACCTCAGAGGCAGACGGATGCAAGTGCCAAATACCCAATTGTTCAGGAGAGCCAAAAAACAATTTTTATTTTAAACGAATACTCATAACTTCAAAAAAAATATACATAGAATGATCATTATTTTTTTTATTCTAATTCATTTAAAGTACTTCTGGAATATGTAAGAAAGGAATAAATACAATACAATTTTATATCTAAAAAAAAATAAAAAACGTAGTGTGGATTTGCATCCTTCTGACTCTAAAGATATTTTGTTAATGTGGATTTGTATCTTATTTACCTAGCCAAAATAAAACAATTTATAAGTTAAAAAAAATTATAGGTATAAATATAACAAAGCAAAACACATTTTTTTTATTATGTCATCATCATCATCACCAGCCTGAATCTGTTCACTGCTGGATGAAGGTTTCGCTAATCTCCAAGCTGATTCCACTTCTCTCCTTCCTGTGCATTGCGTTGCCAAGTTTTTCCGCAGAACTTTATCATTTCATCGATCTAGCGGCCTCTAGGTCTACCTTACGGATGTTTTGTACCTCTTGGATACCACTGGATGACTAAATTGTCCAACGATTGTCCTTTCTTCGAGCTATGTTCCAGCCCATCTCCATTTGAGGTTTTTCGCAATCTCTATCACATCATTAATCCTTGTCTGTTCCCTTATCCACTCATTCCTCTTTTTGAACTTTTGCGTTATGCCCAGCATGCACCTTTCCATACCATGTTGTGCTACTCTAAGTTTCTGGATCTCTCTTTTACTTATGGTCAATGTTTCACACGCATTTGATTACGGGAAGTACACACTGGTTGAACACTTTGCACTTTGGGCACAGTGGGAGGTCATTTTTGTAGGAATTATTCAGACGGCCAAAAGCACTCTGCCTAGCTTAACTCTGCAAACAATTTCATCAAATATACATCCATCTATACTCTATAGACACTTGTGCCAGATAGATGTAGTTTTTCACCTGTTCGAGTTGAATGCCATTGATGAGGATCTCTTTTTGGCCCGCAAAGCAGTTAAACATGACTTTCTTCATTGATACATTTATTTTCAAGCCTACTTTGTTGCTTACTCCAACGAATTCCTGCATTCTGCTTTGGAGGTCTTCTGAGTCTTGCAAACTACTATGTGTTGTCATCGGCAAAGCGCAGATGACTCACGTATTCTCCGTTTATGGGGACCCGTGTCATTCCAGTCAAGTTGCCTAAATAAGTCTTCAAGTGTTGTAGCTGTAAATAGTTTAGGTGAGATTGTATCACCTTGTCGGACTCCTTTGCTGATAGGAAATGCGCGATGGTTTATGGAGATGTTGCGCTACTGTATATATTATTGAAAATATTTATATAGCGCCCGGGGATTCCTTGATTTCTAAGTGCATCGAGTATTGAAAATTTCTTTATGGAATCGAACACTTTTTCATAGTTTATAAAACCCATGCTTATATTCCTGTTACCGCTCTGATTTCTCTGATGACTTGAATATGGTCCATAGTGTTGTATCCTCCTCTAAAGCTTGTTCTCCTGGCTGGTTCTCGTCTAGTACATATTGCAGATGGTTTGAGAGAATTTTATCTTAGTGGATTATTGGATTTGCATCCTTATGCATATTATGTTATTATTATTATACAATCAGTTTTTTTCATTCAAGTATATCTTGATTTTATTATTGAAAATAAACAGTAACATATTATTAATAAACTATTTCTTTTATTCAACGAACAATTCACAAGATTTGAGAGTGTAACATTTTATGTATTGAATGTACCTACATGACGATTAGACAGATCATCAGAGGAAATCAATGATTTCTTATGAAATGTGATTTTTTATAGTGGGTATGTATCTGAAGTATTTTCAGTTACATATTATATTATATTGTGAATTATATTATAGAGAATTAATAAATTATATAGAGAAACACTAATAATAATAAAAGAGTGAGACAAAATAAGTGTTAAAGCTGTAAAATTAAACGATATAAGTACATATATATAATTAATATTATATAAACCAATAAAATAATAATTATAAAACTTTTTATATTCTAGGTCTCCCCAAGTATATAAAACACCTCCTTGAGTCTTAGGATATCTCAAGAGTATCCAAAATGGCGACTCCATTTCCTCTTTGGATTCCTATGCTTATTCGCTGTCTCTGGTACTCAGTAGAATAGCGCTCACCTGTTTTCTTAGTCAAGCAACGGCCGACCGAAAATACACTAAATAACCATAATTTTACCATGAACATCATTTGGAAAACGCTACTGTAGAGCGTCACACTGCCTTTAATCTTAGCGATAGAGAGAGGAGCCCGACAAAGATTGTAGCCTGGATGAAAAAAAAACAGACAAGAAATACATATACAATGTACCTGCATGATATTAATTATCTCACCTTGTCGAAGAAGCATACGGTAGTTTTGCAAGTCATGCAGATAGTGGGTAACCGCTTTTTTATTGATCATGTCATGACAACCCGATTATCGCTTAACCGGTTATCCATGATATTGGAGTAATTTTCAGTTATTCGATTAACCGAAATATTTTGGATACTTGACTTTAATTAATTAATTGTAAGGTATTATGTCTAATAATTGTCTACAGCAGGGTTTCCAAAACTATGTTCCGCGGAACACCAGTGTTCCAGCGGACAGACTGTCTAGGTCAGGGTTTCCCAAACTATGTTCCGCGGAAACCGAACCTGATTAGCTGTTCCGCGACCATTTGGAAAGGTTTTATACACTGCAACACATTTAAAGATCTTCTACTAAGTAGAAGTAAAATAAGTACAACTAAAATAATTAAAGAATCTACTTCATATTGAAAGGCGAGTGATGATCAATCTCCACTGATGTTTATGATGTCAAGTATCTAGATAGGTCATGGCTCCCACAAAGGGGGGGGGGGGCTGACAGGCCTCTAGCCTGGGGGCCTGGGCTTACGGGGGGCCCGGCGTGAGAGATCGATCAGCCAAGTGAGATAAACACATCACAAACATGCACTAATAGTAAAAAAATGTCGTCTGCGGCGCTGTTTCACTTCAAGCATACTAAAATATAATAATATATGGTTACTTACAATTTTTTTATTATCATCGATATTTGACATGTCCAAAATTGTGCATATCAACATAAAAGTGGATGTATTAAAAATACAAAATATCGCTAAAAATAACCTTAATTTTACCTCGAACACCATTTGTAATATGCAACTGTAGATCGTCATATTGTCTTTAACCTTAGCGATAAGTAGGGGGCCCGCTTCGGGATGTGGGGGCCATGATCTAGGTACAGACGGCGGACCATATTTTGTCGCACCGTGCGCATGAAAAAGATGGGGTATATTGTTTTTAACTGACCGGGTGACAAGTTTTGTCAGTTTAACGACAGTTGCCAAAATTGACAGAAGGGTTAGCTGCGCTAATAAATAACCTACATAAACTAAGTGTTCCGTTAAAATTTCCGGGTTTGCGAAGTGTTCCATTGCAGAAAAGGTTTGGGAAACCCTGGTATATAGTATCAGTGTGACGGAGGACGTAGCTTGATCACATGCTGTAGATATCTTAAGAGAAATTTTCTTGATCTAACCATATTCTGGTATCCCATAAACTGGAAAAGCACAATAAATCATTCGAAAATGATATTCTTTAAATAACGTGTTTCTGTTATAATATTATCATCTTCTTTTCTCATTTCAACAACATATTCAATATGCATCTTTTACTGATAAATTATTATTCAACCCTTGTGATACAATGCGTACGACACTGATTTGTTATTCAGGGGTTTCAGATTTGATTCCTAGCGAGGTCGCAGACTACTTTTGAGGTACTCATAAAAAACCCTCAAGCACAAATAGAATAATTTCTTAACATTATAGTAAATAATCAGAAAAAAACGTGAAATAAAATAAATTAATAATCAGTAAATTCTTAAAAGAAAACATGATAAAAAATAATTAAAAAATATAAAAATGGCGATTGATGAAAATAATGAAATATTATGTATTTAAAAAGCTCTAATTTAATACTGTTTTATTAAAAAATCGAGTCAGAGTTGATTTTATATTATGAATATTCATACGTTAGATAAGTACTTAGATAACCAAAAATAGGAAAGAAATATTTAAAAAAAAATATAGCTGTAACCGATTTTGAAACCTATAGCTTCATATACATAATTATGTGATTGTTTTACTGCTACTAATACTATTTTGATACTACTATTATACTACTTCCCCATGGCTTCGTGGTATGTTGCAGTGTTAAAAAATTAAGCTCGCAATCATCTCGGATTATTGTAGGCGTAGTGTGCTGTTCATATTATTATGCTGTGCCTGGGAAGTGAGAAGTGAAAATGAACTAAGAAGTAAATTTTATATTCGATAACTTATTAAAATACAAGGGACTATGAAGCAAATAAATGCATTTACAAATATACGATTATCCGGTTATTAAACTAGTCGAATATTTGGTATAAGTATCACTAACCGCATTCAATGTGCATAGGATTATAACATTTAAATTTAATATGTCCGAACGTCTTAATATTGTTTTCCCATTTCAGCCGAAACATCTGAATTCGGAGGTTGTTCGCCAAAATAAAGTACTATTTTTCTGTATGGCTATAATAATAATAAATGGCATATAGAGTTAAAGTAATATTATTCGATGGGAAACATAATATTTTGGTCAAATTAATTACTCGAACTAAGAATTTTGCTTCATAATATGTAATGCTTAACTATTGATTAAATTGAATTAATTAAAAGTATATATTTTATGCGTTAGTTTATTTTATGAAACATTAAAAATTGTGCAATGGGTGAATTATAATGTGTGTAAAGTAATCATTTTTAATAATATTATATAACTAAAACATAATTTTCTTTGTCAATTTTTGATTGGGAAAACTGATAAATTATGGTAGATATTAACTTTACTGATTTTTTGAGATTATTATGTTGATAGGTATTTCTTTTTCAAACTTTATTTTAATGTATAGCACAAAACAACTCAAATAACGTAAATTATAAAAAAAAGTTTCTTTCAAAACCTTTAAAAGGGATAATTAATTTAAATTAAAACAACATCATGGCTATTGTATTGTATGCATTATATGAAAATGCATCTAAGATACTAGGGATAAAGACACACAATTTTATGCACTTCGATAATAGTGAGTCAAGTTTTCCTGAATATAAGTACCCTTCGCTAAGGGACGAACATTTGAAAGATGGAAACCAATGGCTGCTGGGAAAAACTCTTGATGACGGCGCTGAAGGATGGTGGAGGATTCATGATGACTTGTATGATTTTGGTGAATTCACTGACAGCCATCCCGGAGGAAGAGACTGGTTGAAGTTTACAAAAGTGAGTTGGAAACTTTAAAATAATTTATGTTAATATTTATTCCTTAAATTGTCTTGTATCTAATATAGTTTATTTCTATGAATTAAATAATAATACGTTTACACCATTATTGTGAGGATAGATTTATATGTTCGATACACTATTTAATATGAAAAATCTGTAATATAACGGATAATATTCAGTAAAATGATACGTTTTATATATATATTTCAGGGTACTGATATAACCGAGGCTTTTGAAGCTCATCATATATCCACAATCCCCGAAAAGATGCTATGTAAATATCTCACAAGGAAAGCTAAAAAACCGCGAAATTCCCCATTCACATTCAGAGCGGACGGATTTTATCGGACCCTAAAAAGTCGCGTAAGAAACGAGCTGGGGAAAGTTCCCAAAAATTTAGAATCCAAATCAAAAAGGATAGTCGAGGCCCTGGCTTTGAGTTTCTTTTTAGTTAGTATTTTGGTGAGTAGACTCGACTGGATGCCGGCAAAGGTGTTACTTTATATTCTTGCCGGAGTTTTGCTGACGTGGACGACAATTGCCGCGCATAACTTTTTACACCAGAGAGACAATTGGAGGATGTACCTGTTCAATCTGGGATTCATGTCGTACAGGTAAAATCATCATATATATTTACACCAATCGCCATAAAATAAATTATCCTGACATCGCTAAAAGTGTTCACTGTGTAGTGGAATGTAAATAAATATAAGAAGTGTGGGGGTGGGAGTGTATTCACGGAAAAACTAAATTATATTTTAATTTCAGGATTTATATAATATTTACGTTATGGTACATAAATTATTCACGGATAAAATAAAAATCCCTTTTGATAAAAATAGAGACACATAAATAATAAAGTGTGGCGTCTTTATACCGCAGTCAAATTGAGCGAATTTTAAAAATTAGCATAGGTTTTTTATATTATAAACATAATGTTGTCGATCGGTTAAAACCGCTGATGCTAATAACATTGAAATATTTCAGGAAATACAAAATCTGCTCTTTATAAATTAGTTATGCACAAAAATATGACGGTAAATTTTCTATTTAAGTCAGTAAATAACACGATTTATCTAAATTACAAAAATAATAGTAATATATTTGATATCACAAGGGTTTGTAAGAGCTCCGATGTGATTACTACATAAATTGATTATTAGTAGTAATAAAATAAGATATGTTACATTGAAATATTCTGTTATTAATTTTGGTAGCTTAATGATCATCAAGAGTTTGAACAGCGACGTCCCGTGGGGGTAGGCAGATTGAGCGTCGCTTGGGCGCGGCAGTTAATTGAAGGGCGGCAAATCGAGAAGAATCATTTGAAATATATGTAAATAGGTACCTAGACTTAGTAATAACGAAAATATCTTTCCATTAGAATAACAACTCACTGGTTTTGTTGGGTTAGCGATATCTAGTTAACTTCCGTTGCCCTTCAACATCTTTGGTGACCAGAAACAACACGTGCAGATTTGCGAATAATTACTGTTTAAATTTACTATTATTAATTACTGAATATATTTTGTCAGTAATGTATCTATACAATACATTTTTAGATATTGGACTCATGAAAGGATGATAAAAATACTGTATAAAAACATGGGACGACATTTTGGCGCTGCCTAGGGGCGGCATTTTATATAGAGACGTAACTGAGTTTGAATTAGGTAATCATATGGTCTAATTTAAATGAACAGATCATATTATAAAATAACTATTTTGACACGATTGTTATGGTTTTAGACTGCATTGAGATTTTTAAATTAAACAATTATAATTTGTATTAATTGTTCTTTTTTATTATATGCATAATACGTAATATTTAAGAATATAGCATTCGTTAATGAGCTATTATATAATTCTTAAGAAATATACCCATTAGAAAAATACTATTTAAAAAAATATCTTTCTTATAGGGATGTTTCTGAAATATTAGGGATGAATCATATAATAATTGGTTAATTGTTTAAAATCAATCTAAATAAAATATATTGTATTGTAGAGAAGTCATACCAATATCAAGTTTATCTAGTATATCAGACTTTGGAAGAATTTTATCCGCATACAATACTTTCATAATATGAATAACCCCAGAACTAGGGTTCAACGCATTCAGTTAGCTGCCAGCGCATGAATTATGTAATGTTTTAAAATAGATATCTCAAATTTGTAAAAAGACGAATTTTCAATGACAAATTTATTATTCTCGGGATCACGGGGTCGAATTAGGCGTCCGGAGCATAACATAATATACTTAACTAAAATATCAAAAAATTGTGTTTCGTGTTCAGGAGGCTTGCACACTGGATTGTAGGCAATTTAAGTGTATACTTATCATGAAATAAAGAAAACATACATTTTTTTTTAAACATTAACATGGCGCTTACATTCATCACACCTGAACCTTAGATTAAATTGTGGGACCGGCTACACTTATAGATTATTTTCTAAGTATTTCCTTTTATGATCATTCAAGGTCTCATGGGTCACGGTCTAATAATACTATTTTTTTATATTTATGTTGGTGTAATTACTTAATGCGGTCAAATTAAAGTCTTATCTATAATTGAAAACAACATAATATACATAAATCTTATAATCAATAATATATACCTACAGCAATACACAGAGGACCAAAAGTCATTAACAAATATTTGAAGCCTCCAATGCATAATATTTTATAATTAAAAAATAACCTGGTTTTTTAAAGATTAATTTTCAATTGTAATTTTTATCTTTATTATACTTAATATTTAGTTAATCATAATTTCAGATAAATTTAAGGATACGAATTTCTGTTTTTTTATGACATTTTAAATGCCATGTTTTAAATTACGAGTTTGCCTATTCATTACCCACCTATATGATCAGCTTATAACCATGATGGCCGAGCAGCTAACGCATCGGCTTATGATGTCATGATTCCAGGTTCGAATCGCGTGTGTTGCAAAATTCACATGTTGTTTTCAGTGTGTGTTTGACAACTCAGAGTATGGACCTAATAGGTTGAGCAAGTGGCTAACATCCATTTCTCGTAAGACAAAAAAATCTTATTAGAAGCTCCACTCCGTGTGGGCCCATATGATATTTCGGACATAAATAATACGAATATTTCCTTCTAACTTATCTGATATCCGCTCAATTGGCATTACCAATAGCTGGCTAGTTATGAACCTTGAGAGAACAAATAAAAGATGTTCTTGATGTCTAAGATATGGATACATACTATGCCAATACTAAAAATACTGACAAAGTTCTCATTTACGCCGTGTAAAAGTTAAAATTCACTTGCCGATTCACGATAACATAATATTATTTGATTTTTCAAAAAAATATGGTCTCCTGCACCACAAATGCAATACTAAAGGATTTTTTATAGATGCAATAATCTCTCGTGACTTATTTTTAGGTTTTCTGGTCCCATGGAGCTTTTGTTTTTTTTATTTATAAAATCAGTTAAATTAAAGTGGGCTTCGTCATGGTTGGTTGTGGATGTCAATATAATATTGCAAAGATATAGATGCAGTTGGTTTGAACTATAAAGTGCTATTTAAACTCACAACAAACAAAAACGGCCGCCCACTCTAATAGAGCCTACTTATTTTTGGGTCAGCTTGTATATATTATATAAAAGTAGGATAGGTTTAGTTGATTTATTACAGCAATTATATTTTTAGAGAATGGCGAAAGACGCATGCTTTGTCTCATCATCTATATACGAACACTTTGTGGGATTTTGAAATCAGCCAAATCGAACCTCTTGTTCAGTGGATGCCGAGAACAACTAAGTCAACTTTCATTAGATATGGGTCAATGATTTATTCATTTCTTCTGATACCCTTTACTACAGAAGATATCGTTGGCAACAGGTATAAATAAAAAAAAAATGTATTGACTACTAATAAAACACCTATATAATATTAATTGACATATTATTCCCGAATATTGTATCAGGTTCACAATCTCAATATTATTAAAATGGACATTTTGTAATATTAATAATTCAAATAGATACATAAACGTAATTTTGCAAAATTCACCTTAATTAAAATGTATTTAAGGTCAATTTTTCAACCACATACTCATTTGTATTTATTTATTTACGAAAAAAATTTGTACATTTTGATGTATTATTATTATTTATGTAGAAATAATATATAAATATTTGTACATATTGTATATCTGGAGTGGAGTACCTAGTGGAGAAAGTGTCAAAACCTAAATCTACGAGTTTGAGTCCCGTGGCTGGATTAAATTAAAATTTTGTGTTTCCAATATTATGTTTTTAATTTATAACGTCTTCGAAATTAATGTTTTTTCAAAAGATTCATCGTTTAATTGGTGGTAATTCAAAAAAATATAAAATGTATTTCAAATCTACACCAATCGTTTTCGTTGTAGGTGTGGATGATAAATCCAGAATTTAACGTATTCAAGCTTATATATTATTTAGTCGCCAATGGTCCTATTAGGAAAGATATGTCCTCATCTATGATGATGGCCTATTTACGATGTGTTTATGATTTTATTACATTTTTTTAAATGTATCTTAAGCTCGATTGAGCCAATTCTGAGATCTTACCTTTTGATTCGATCAGCAATTATCTTACAATAATTAACTTTTTTATTCCTAATATAAAGATAGTCTTTTTTACTAAAAATGTCGTATTATTTAACGAACGTTATATTTAACTCAAGTGCAATGTTGTGTTTTTAATAATCTAATTGGACTCGATTTTTTTATATGATGACGTAAATTTTATTTCTGTCTGATTACAGGATATACAGGTTCCTGTTTGTTGACGAAAACCAAAAAGTAGAAAAGACATCAGTCATACCGTTTGTCCTACCATTTTTTATGATGGTATTTGGAAATACTAGCGCATTAATGACTATATTTGATTGGATGGTGATTGTGCACATAGGAAATTTTATGTTTTCCTTAATCGGAATCTTTTCAGCGCATCACCATCCAGATGTATTTCATGACGGCGATACCCCAAAGTAAGTATCGTTTATAAACCTTACTTTGGATAATATATATTGCAAAAGTATATCGTCATTTTAAGTAGACAATAATTATTGAGAGAATTAGTAGCAATGTCAGTTATCACTTGGGATTCCAATCCCGGGCTATTTTCGATACCTATGAATCCCGGGATTGATAAACATAATCCCCGGATTTCGAGATTGATTTTTTTATCAATTTTTATGGAAAATAAAATAAAAGCGAAAATATAAAAAATACTTTTAATAAAAAATAACTAAGTACATTAGAAATAAGCTGAGTGTGAATTAAGTTTGATTTAAACCCATGTGTAGGTTGCCGATTCATTTTATTTTTTCACATTAATTATTAAAAATGGAAAAATTGGAAAAAAACAATGCTTCGCACTATTAACAAAGTAATTCCACCATGATATCATACGTTTTACGGCAGTTTCATATTTGTCTGACTAATTAGATTTATGAAGCGTAAAGGCCATATGTACGCCATGATTATTTGCTTTACTATTTTAAATCTCGCTAATCCATTCATTAAGTCGTTACTATCAGAAACAGCAATCTCCTATTAAATTCACATTATAATTTAAATTACAATATTATTTACTCCGTTAAACATGTGTATTTCCAAGATTGAACGTATACAATATTAACAATAAATGTCTTAAATAGTATAAATTATACTAGATTTATTTTTGACCGATTTTATCAATGTTATTTGTAAATATAAAAATTTTATATTAACAATGGAAAAAATGCCAATCCCGGGATTGTCAAATTGTAATCCCGAAATCCCGGGATCAGAATTTTGGCTCGGGATTGGATTCCCTAGTTATCACATACATAATTTACATATATTATTTTTCTATAATGTTATGCAATCTAGCTATAAATTTTATTTTGATACTAAAATAGGGTCAAAATAAACCTATATTTTTTTTCGGTTCGGTTCCGGTTTTCGTTTCGACAAAAATAACGGGTTTTTCTGGTTTTTGGTTCAGTTCCGGTTCGAAGCCCTGGCACAATATATTAACTGATATTTATTGACATTATTCTTTGTAACATGATACGGGTTTGTATCAACTATATATACCAGTGATATAAAGTATTTTTAAAAAAATATTTGTTTATAATTCGAGGCAGATACCACAGTAGAAATTATTTTATCACTTTACTTTGTCTTAAAGGTCAATCCTTTGAAAAGAGTCATTAAATGAAGTAAAATAAGACAAAATATGTATTCATAATATTTGATAAGGATCAAGACCTGACTTTTTGGCTTAGAGCAAGCTGATGAAACTTGTAAAAGACGTTTTTAAATTACATAACACATATTTCGTTCAATTTTATCATTATTTTGAAAATTATGTTTATATGGTTTCGAATAAATTTATTACAAACTTTCTTTGAAAACTATTACTCATTCAACATATTCAGGCAGCTCTCGTGGTGCAGTGCGTAAGGTGCTGGCCTTCCATCCGGGAGCTCTAGGTTTGATTCCCGATGAAGACACAATATATTTATGTGATTTTCTCAAAGCCTGGATGTTTGTGAATGTTCAAAATTACTAATAACCACCTTGTACGAAAAAGCAAGGAGATGGTTATTAATGATATACTTATAAAAAATGAATAGTTATATTAAGCAATGCAGGCGATACATACCACAAAATATGTAATTTCCGTGATTTTTAAATTAACTAAGTCATTAATTTATGGTTAAACTATCGATGTTTTTAAATTATTTGGCTAGTACAGTATTCTATTAAATATATGTATATAAAAATCGCGATTATGTTTATCATAAGATGTTTTATTTATGTTGTTTTACAGTCAAGATTCAGATTGGGGATTACACCAACTTCGTGCAGTAATGGATAGAGTGGAGTTCACCAATTCACAGTTTTTAGTCCTGACAAACTTTGGAGACCACGTTCTTCATCACCTATTTCCGACTTTGGATCACGCTTATCTACCGTGGTTGTATCCCATCATTCACAAAATATCCAAAAAATTTAACACGGAACTAAAAATGACTACTCACATGGACATGGTTTTGGGTCAATTTAAGCAGTTAGCTAAAAATAAGCCAACATAATAAAAATTATATATATTCTATAGATAGTAGGTACTTATGTATATATTCGTAATAATATAGTAGTATGTACTTGATTTACCTCTAAAATTTAAAAGACGGAAAAAAGATTTTTGCAACATGAAATAATGTTCGTCATCAAAATGGTTACATTAAAATAATATGGTATATGGTGCGTAATATTATGAACTCGATTGTTATTTTAGAATAAAAATAACAGGATTAAAAAGAGCCTATGAGAGATATGCGAAAGTTTTAAAAAAATATATTTTTTTAAATACAACCCATTATCTTGTGTCCGAAACTCGTTCGGTTCATTACAAAATATATTATTAATTATGGTATATATAATATACATTACAACATATTATGTAAGAATGCCAGTAAACGAAGCACTATTAAAATTGGTCCAATATAAATTTTCAAATAAAAAACATATGTATTCTATAATAAATAAATTGTGACGTGTGTAGGGGAGAGTGGGTCACAGTGGATCACTTTTTTCTCAAGTCTTGCAATTCCAAATTTTATGGCCATATAATTAATCTCTGAAAGTAAATCATAATATAAGTATCTAATCTTCAAAGAAAAGGGTTTTTATTGGCGAGTATTACCTAAACTTACAAGTTATAACCACTTAAAAAAAAATTGGGAATGATCCACTGTGACCCGGGAATGGGTCACTTTGGATCAATACATGGGTGACAGTGAATCGACTGGAACACACTGGATCTATACAAAAAAAATACAGTAAAAGACAACAATTTCCATATTATTACTCATTTATTTGTACTCTTAGATACATAGTCTTTTATTACATATTCAAAACAGTTTTATAATTTAAAAAAATATTGTTAAGGTTTAATTTGCGATCAAAAATGAAATTAACGTAAATTTGTTTTATAATTTTAAAAAATATTGTTAAGGTTTAATTTGCGATCAAAAATGAAATTAACGTAAATTTGTTTTATAATTTAAAAAAATATTGTTAAGGTTTAATTTGCGATCAAAAATGAAATTAACGTAAATTTGTTTTATTAAATTAATGTCAAATTGATAGTTTGATACATAGATTGTTTTCTCTTTGTGTCGCCAGAAAACTTAGGTTTTGGTAAAATCATCTTAATGTCGTGCGGTGCAACCGTGGCAATATCGGGCACATTTGGCTTGGTTTCTCATCTGTTCTTCAGTGTGAAGTTCGATACTACTGCCCAACAGGATCTTTTTGGCTATGTGTTAAAACTGTGAACTAACAAGCTCCTCCTATTTTTAACCGCACTCCGATTGAAGCGCCTTCCAGTTAGCCACGAGTTGTCCACGTGTTAAAACTGTGAACTAAAAAGCTCCTCCCACTTTTAAACGCACTAGCGACTTCCGGTTATTGCCTAGATCTTTTTGTCGGACAGCAGTTTTCCTTACTCAAAAAAGAACAGATTAGCTTCATGGGTTACACTGGATCAGCAATCCACTGTGACCCAAAACGAAATGATTCACTGTGATCCATTGGCCGTTATGGTAAAAAAATATAACAAAAAAAAAACTATTTAACTCAAAGACAAAACAACATAGTTTACAACGGATTAAAGAAATAACAATCGTAAAACAAAATATAAACATTTACATTTCTTATTCACTTAGAGACGAAACAAATTTTAAAACCACGTGAAAAAATAGTTTCGTTACTTACCTACTGACCGGAGTGTGACAGCACATCTCCCTGCTTTGATACCGCGTCAGCGACTAGTGCGATGGAGAGGGGGTATGGGCGAGCGGCAACCACGCGTTCGTTTGTTTGCGTAAGCGTTATACAAATTGAGTTATAGTGAATAATCCACTGTACCCCGTGATTCACTGTGACCCACTCTCCCCTACTTCATACTGAAATCAAAATATCAGCATTTTTGAATAAATGACGCAAGTTATTATAAAATTATATCCGGAGTTCTTATTGGGACAACCGTTAAAATATTTACGATATATTAACAATTTCTATTTCACATCTATATGCTCCATCTAAAGGAAGCATGTCGAAAAACTTACACCGAAAGTAATCGCTACAATGTTGTAAATATTTAATTCAAATATGGTAGTTACCATTTAAATATCCTAACTAGGGAAAAAGTATCAATACATTTTTGACGGCCCTACCTGGAATTATTGCATTATAATTCTCTTCAAATCAATACCATTGTGGATGATATAATACAGGAATGGCGAACCTTTTTACGTACGCGTGCCAAAATTTCCCAAATAATATTTTCGGCTGTCTGACGTGCCAAGCAGTTTTTTATGGCGAAAATTTATTTTGTTAGTTTTCTAAAAAATAGTTTTTAAGAGTTCTTTTAAAAAGGTTTAAAGATTACAATTGAATTATTGATATTCTATCTTTCATCGTATTTCTAGCCGAAGGCATATCATTTTATTCTTTGAATATATTTTTTTGCTTATTTTCAATTCACTCAAAGAGATCGTGGAAGTATTTTAAACCACTCTTCTTTCATATTATATTCTCCATCACAGAGCGGTTTTCCATTTTTTGAGATTATGTTTTAGGTTAAATAACGAACAGTTGTTATAGGTGTGTATTTTTGAAGTAAGTATTAATAGACAATTTTGAAAAGTTTTTAAATTCCAAGTGTCAGAATTTTTAATCATTGGTAAGTATTTATTTCGAAGTGTCAGAATAAGGACGCCAGTTTTAGTGTGGAGGGTAAAATAATGTTTGAGGAAGTAATAATATTAAAAAATCGGTTGTAAAACTAAATAATCATAAATTACGCGTGTCAGTAGATAAAACATATATCCATTATTAATATGTTAATTTGACAAGTAAACAATTTTATATGGGACGCATAGCAATTTAGGGTTACCATCTCGCACGCAAAGGATATTTGTCTATACTCGTACGCCAAATTCATGAATATTCGGTACAAATAACCATTATTGTGATTATTAAAAGAACACCAACTAAGAAGTAATCGAAGGTGCAGCAAAAAGAGCTATACTTATATGAGCACATCACACAGATGACAGAAGATAACCTCAATTCCGATAACTTTAAACCCAAATTATAATAATTTAGTGATATTTGACGGTTTATAAATATTATGGAAATTAAAAATATACTATTATTATCTAATTGAAATAACCTGTTTAATAAATTAATTCTATTGAAACGATTATGAATAATTTGTCTCCAATTGAAATTACGTGCAAAATAACTAAGTAGCTTAAAGTTAAGTGATAGTTAATGGACTATTTCAACCTATATCCAATATACTATCTTAATTATTTTTAAAGAAAGTAATATTGAAAAAAATACCTAATTTTAAGGATAAATTTGATTAAAAATGTTATATTGTGAAATATTATTCATTCAACCAAATTTTTCATACATTTTGAATGAGATTAAAATACCCAATATGATTAATCGAACTAATAAATCGATAATCGAATGAGTTTATGTGATATTAGTATTAATTCAAATAAAATAGCTATCTACTGTCTGGTTTGCATGTCGATTATAAAACAATTTAAATTAGTATAAATCTTTTAGATAACGAACCTTTTAATGTCGAGACAATTGAGACATACCTATTACCTATTCCATATATCAAAATTACGGATATCGATAAATTATACTAAATAATTTTATTTACAAAATAAAAGGAATGTTCATTGATCGACAATGGCTAGGCATTTTTTGCTGTGGGGAAAATATTGATATATTTTTATAAAATTTACAATTACCTGGTCACACCATTCACCGTTGACATGACAAGCCAAGCGACCCTTCAAGTTGCCATGTATTTTTTTTTAAACAACTGAAGTCTGCCTTATTCTTTATTTTTATGTCAAAAATAAAGCTATAATAGACACATCTGGTGTACCTACCTACCTGTCTTCTTATTTTTTTAAATGTTAAAATATATTATAATACACACTAGGCACACAACATAATTCTATAATGGAGCATGTATTTTCAATGGTCATTAGTCCAGTGTAGATACCTACTGAAAACAGTTTCTAATAAACATTAATAATTGATTACAAACTAATTCTGTTGTACCCAGAGTATAGAACCAACAGTTACAGCTGATGGCTAGAACGAATTTCTTAAGAAACCTGCTCAGAAGATCCACATTAAAATTGTGGAGCCATTTTTATAGATACATTCATTATATTAGAAAGAAAAAATATTATTCTATTCCTGCTGAGGAAGTCAACTGTCATTTCTCAAGGTACAGCATAACCATATACAATTGTGGTATTAGTCTATGACACAACTAACTCGAATATTAGTCTATGTTACAACCCTGGTTGGAATGAGAGAGAAGAATACTATCCTAGAAAATTTTAAATAGCGGCCAATTAAATTATTTCTGCCCCAATTTTAATCTATTCTGACACACAAATATTTATACTTGACATTAAACATTTTAATAATTCCCTGTGCTTGTTTAAATACTTTATCATATATTATTAATTATTCCCAAAGATTAATAAAATACTTTTATTAAGATACTTCCTATTTTTGAATATTTATACTTACCGAATAATAAGAAGCCGTTGTTATATTTGAATGACTGCCGATAATTAATTTCATAAGGTTTGTTGATTGAATATTTTTATTTTTAATTGCCCGATCCTAAGGATCGACCTAATATGCAATCGTATCTTTACATTAAACGTAATGATTATTATTTTAAATGATTTGCCTGCAATTCTTCATACAATGCGATTTGCCATTATTTATGGATGTATTTCGTCGTTTTCGTTTCAGCATCGATTGTTACCTAAACACAATATGAAAAACAGAAGAAAATACGCATTATTTTTTATTATTATATTTAAGTAAGTACTAACTTCAGTACCTTTATATTTATTCGTAAAACTTTTTTTATAAAATTACATTTTTGAATATATATATATATATATATATATATATATATATATATATATATATATATATATATCTACACACAGAACAAGTACGTATTTTAATAATACACGTAAAAACTAATATTTGGAAAGTTGCTGGCACCGTATAGGAATCAATGTTAGTACTCATATATTATAGGGATTGCAATACCGAATGAATATATCAATATCGGTATTTCGGTATTTCTTATTGAATGCCGGTATTCGTTAAAACATATTATAGGAAAAATACCTATCAATAAACATAACTATTAAAACACTATTGTATAGCAACCTAAATCACATACCTACATTATTTATTATGTTGAACTTTGTAAATATGTATAGATCATGATATTTTAAAACTGCCAATTTTTACAGTTAGTTCGGGTGCAGAAAAATCTCTCTGAAATTCAATGTTGGATCAATAATAATATATAATAGAGTAATTGGAAATATTTGCCACGAATGTTTTCTTTTTCGAAACATGTTAATTCACGAGAATTCTATAAGAATATTTGTGGGATTTTGTTTTGATATTATTTAACCTTTGTCGATTTCAGTCCGTATATTTGCGTTTTGGCAGCATAAAAATTATACACTAATTTTAATATAGGTACAATATAGTATAAGTAACGAAAAGCATATACGTGTATGCTTTCTTATTACCAAAAATACCGGTTTTTTAAATTTTGAAACCGGTATTTCGGTATCAATTAATAATTGAATACCGGTTTTGAAATACCGGTACTGCAATCTCTATTCATATATATATACATTGGTTCAAAATTACAAAAGATGTTCATCAATATTAACGAAATTTTAAATAACACATTAGTTACAAATTGTTAGAACATTTAATCATGTTTAGTGAGTAGATCGGTAGCTAAATGATAAACCACAATACCCGGATAGCGATGATTTTGGGTTCAAGTCCTGTTCTAAATATACAAAAAAAATCTTTAATTTTAATGTGTCATACCGAAATCATCCTTGTTTATCTCATAGTAGAGAGTTTTGTTGGTCCACAACCGTTTAGCGTTTAAAATGGCATTCTTGACTCCGGAATATTCCCCTACCAAATCCTTGATCTGCTCATCCGTGAGGATCAATCATGTCACCCTCAAACTTTCCAATCCTCTCCCATGCATTCTGTAAATGCTCCAATTCAGGAGTAACGGGAGCTAAAACAAATGCAATCAGATAACGTCATTGAATAGCACAACATGCGGGAAGTTTCATAAAAATTAAGCAATTATTTTTTATTCATACATTAAATACGTATCATTTTTCGTTGAAAAGTCTCACAAACATATAAGGGATCTGAGTCGGTTATGGTTTCCTTATATTATTATAGCTTCCTGATACTGAATTCTCTAATTAATGAGGGAGAAGGTATCATTATCTACAACAGAGTTTATAAAACGATTGCTCGGTACCTACTAGGTGGAGTTGCTACTTTATAACATTGCACTCCGGCGGCTCTAGGAAGAAAATAATGTAATATTCTAAAAATATTGTTATTACTTACATATATTATCAATTTATTTATCTGTTACTACATATCGATGGTCTAATGTTAATACCCCGTATCTGACCTATATGACAAAAGTAACTTTTTGATGTAAGTATAAAAAACAACAAAAATACTGCCCATCGACTGCTAAAGTCGTGTATTTGGAGTTATTATAACATACTTATACCATTTTGTAATTTCCCGTATCTGAACATTGCAGGAATAAACCTGTAATAGCCCGTATCTTGCATCTAAGCTGTCAAGCGTGTTGCATGACGTGTGTTGAATTCAACTTCAAAATGTCACTTTAGAATTATTTAAAAGCTAAAACAGTAAGTAATATAACAAATTTGGATGTTTATCTTTATATATATATATCACATTTTATTGGATGTTATCATTATATTAGGCGTTATGTGCATTGCTTTACCACTTTTTATGTTACGGGCTATTGGCATGCTATGTAGTTACAACATGACGTGTGAACTATTAACTTCTTGCACAATTTGTAAAAAGTTACTTACATGATAATAACATTAGGCCATCTATATATTAATATAAGTGAATATCGTTTGATCTAATTTTATGCGAGGTATTAAGGACAAGAAGCGTACCAGTATATAATAAAACGTACACTCTAAAGCCCGTTTCAGACGAGACACCGGTGTCGCACTCGCTATAATATAGGAGGCCTTTGTATTCGAATAAAGGGGCCTTTGTATTATGTTAATGAACGCCCCAGAGCTAATGAGTCAACGCGTGTCCGGTACACTTTTCCGTCGGCCGCTACATTCCCAAGCCGCCGATATACTTGTTTTTATAACCGCAGCCAATTTTATGTTCTAATTTATAACTCGAAATTATGCGTTGACTCAATAGCTCTGGGGCATTTATAAATATAATACAAAGGCCTCCTATATTAAATAGACACCGGTGTCCCGTCTGAAACGGGCCTAACTGCGCGGCTTGAGAAAATGTTGTAAAAGCAATGACAAAAGGTGTTTTAAAACAATTATTTTTCGTTTAGTACCTATTTTAATAGTGTTGTGTTACACGAAAAAACTTATATTGGATAATTTATTATTTAAAGAATGAAACACCTTCTGTTATTGTTATATACTGTTACTTCTGTTACTGTTTATGTTATAACTAAGTTTTATTTTCACAAAAAAATGGTTAATACTATAAATATTGGTTTTTTTCCGACCATGTCCGATCCTAATAGGATCATATGGGCCTCCGCTGAGTAGAGGTTTGTATCAACAGATTTTGTTTTTTACGAGAAATGGATATCAGCCATTTGCTCAAACTATTAGGTCCATACCCTGACTCAGACACAAATTGAAAAACAGTATGTGTATTTTTGCCAGACCCAGGATTCGAACCTGGGACCCACGAGATGATAGTCCAACGCTTAAGCCACGATTAAATCTAAGCTCAGGTTGTGATTTGATTAATCTTATTTATAAATCTACATTTTCAAAAAAAGTAGCTTGAATTAAACGCCAGCTTACATTCTGGCAATTTGAATGACTCCATTCATAATTAATTGTCGAAATAATAAATACTAACTACAAAAAGACAACTATAGGATTCTTTCTGATATTTTATTTGAGACACGTTACTTATTTATATATACTAGCATAAAGTTCCTAATAATTAAGAATAATTTAGATATTTTTCGTACATCATTGGATGGGCTTTCCACCTAGTATAAATTAAATGTAAATTACCATGTTTGATACATGGGCTTCCACTGAATAGAGCTTATTTAACAGTTTTTTTCCAGACGAGGAATAGTGGTAAGCCATTCGTACAAGCCATTGGATCATTGACTCATTGCGCTAGGTTAAATACATATTGGAAAAAATAATACACATTTTTTGAGCAACCGCGGGGGCTCGAACCCGCAACCCATGATATTGTATTAAAACAAAGATGGCCAGGTCAATGTTGGTGCAAATATAAAATACAATAACATATTAAATTCTTAACATGTTAAACATAACATGAAAAATTCACTGCTAACTAACATCTACCTTATACTATTTTAAACAATATTTTTTTTAACAAAAACTATTAAATATTCGCTACGGTTACCTTAGAAAAAAATCTATAAAGGTTGAAGAGTGCTCGAATCTTAGTTAAAAAAATATTTTAAGATTTTTTACACTGGTACAACTGAACGCCGGGACAAGTGGGCGCCGCGCTGTCGAATGAAATATCATTCATTAATGAAATGAATAGACGTTCGATACGATTTGATACAGAAAGTAGACGAGGACGTTTAATAAGTTTCTATCTACTACTTAATTCTGTCTTAATTCATTTTGCTCTTAACATAATGTTTTTTATTGCGGGTTCAGAATTATTATGCCTGACGCTTTATATAAAAATAAAAGAACTCCCTTCTCGTTGAAATTTAAACAAATACACAATAAAATCATTGTTCACGTGTGCATATTTAAATTATCACCAGGTAATAAATAATATATATTTTTAAAGTACATATAATTCACGAACGTCTATTTATTATCGAATTTCATTCGATTGCATAGCGCCCAGTTATCCCGGCGCCAAATCGTCCTAGACCCGATTTTTCTAATAGGTCTATTAAATTTGTGGTGTTTTCTATACTAATTCTAACTTTGAAAGTTTCTATCTACTACTTGGAGTCTTGGGTTTTAATTCATTTTGCTCTAACATAGTGTTTTTTATTGCGGATTCAGAATTATGATGCCTGACGCTTTATATAAAAATAAAAAAAACTCCCTTCTCGTCTACATATTTAAATACTCAGAAAGTAATAAATAATATATATTTTTAAAGTAGGTACATATATAGTCAACAATAAAAGGTATGAGTCCTTCAATAGACTTACCTATATATTTATTTAATTCTTTTAATTCATAAGTGATAATGAATTTTATATTTTAATTCTAATAGTTTAATACACACAATAAGTTAAAAATACCTAGTGTTTTTTTACCTGTTTAGGTACAATGTTTTATTAGTTTTCCCATTTTGAGCCACCAATCAACTTATTATGAAATTTGTATACTCTTCGCTTACTAATCTAGAGTAAAATAAATTACAAGATAAAAAGAACTTTTTATATACCACGATTTTGAATTTTCTGTTGAATTATATAAACTTGAAAATACTATGTATTAATAAAAACTTTTTATTGTACTTGATAGAAATACTGAATAAATATAGAATATTGAAATGTCATTTTGACATTTCATATTGATTTCCATAGTAACGCACATATATATTATTAATTTAGTTGCTAGGACCTCCTTAGCAACCACAACAAAAATAACTTTCCATACAAAACAGAATTAACTGAAAATGAATTCAATTCTGCTTGAAAATAGCTAAAATTATTAAAAAAATGTATTGTCGTCGTGTTCTGATATATTCCAAAAGTTTCAAATGTCTAGCTAGTCGGGAAGCTAGTTAAAGATTTTCAATCGTCCAATAGAAATCATGGACAAACAAGAAAAAAGTTGTACTAGACACACAATAATAAATCTGTACCGGACAAACAAGAATACGAGCTAATAAAAACATGGTAAAATAATACTCAAAGAAATTATTACATACTATAAAATGTTTGTTCATAGATGGCGTTAACTCTAGTCAACAATAAAAGGTATGTATGAATCACAGAAAAGAAAATGAGTTCCCTGGTATGAATATATGTATTATTATCTTTATATATGAAAAGAAAATAAAATTCTCAGAAAAATACATCGATGATTGCAAATTAATAATAAATAAATCGAGAGTATATTAAAATAATTATCTCCTTCATCGTAAACAGTATTTCTTTGAAAAAGTAACCAGAATTTATTCATCCCTCAACCTTCATCAAGCAATTTATGTAAGTAACTACTCTTTACTATGTAAGTAGTCGTAACTAGGGAATCTAATCCCAAAATTCTGATCCCAGGATTTCGGGATTACAATTTGACAAACCCGTGATCCCGGGATTGGCTAATTTTTTTTCCATTGTTAATATAAAAATTTTATATTTACAAATAACATTGATAAAATAGGTCAAAAATAAATCTAGTATAATTTATACTATTTAAGACATTTATTGTTAATATTGTGTACGTTCAATCTTGGAAATACATAAGTTTAATGGAGCAAATAATATTGTAATATAAATAATAATGTGAATTTAATGAAATTGCTGTTTCTGATAGTGAATAGTGATATGAATGGGTTAGCGAGATTTAAAATAGTAAAGCAAATCATGGTGTACTTATGGCCTTTCCGCTTCATAAATCTAATTAGTCAGCCAAATATGAAACTGCCTTAAAACGTATGAGATCATGGTGGAATTACTTTGTTAAAGTATATTTTCTGTTATATTTTCGTTTTTATTTTATTTTCTATAAAAATTGATAAAAAAAATCAATCCCAAAAGTTTCGGGAATATGTTTATTAATCCCGGGATTCATAGGTGTCGAAAATAGCTCGGGATTCCGGGATCCCGGGACTGGTATCCCTAGTCGTAACATATTTTTCATGAAGTTTCATAGATTAGACTCATACAGTTTTGAGGTTGTTATAGAATATAGATATATGGGAGTAAAAAAATTAGAACCGTTCATATAAATTTATTACTTTATTTAATTATGATAATAAATATCGATATATTTTTTGATGTACCCTACATACACAATAAATACCTACAACCTCAACTATTACTACCCAAGTCACGCAAAAATTTTATTGGGCATTAACGTTAGCAACCATTATCATGATATTGTGTACAATTGTATACTATCAAATGGGGGCACAGTTTGCATGAATAAACCAATATTGGTTTCGTAAAAAAATGTTCGTTTTTTCGCATATTTGCAACTTGCTGTCGCATGCTTGTATGTTTGGTTTGATATGGCAAATTACTTTTTTGTAATCGATTTTTTATTCAATGAGAAATACACACAATTTAAAAATGTAATACTCCTTATGAACATAATAATATACGATTCGGTACCTTTTTGAAATACGCCTAGATCCTGATGGTGCCTAGTAATTAACATAAGAATGTATTGTTTAATACATTGATTCAAAATCACATAAATTTGACAAATCTCGGAATCATAGTGTTTGATTAATTTCACCGCGATAAGGTTTATGCAGGTGGCTTTATTGGTAGAGCACGTTGGTCGGAACACGATGGATTCTGCTCGGCACCAATATTGGGTCAAAATATATTTTTTTAGATATATGTCTGTGGTGAGTCATATGATGTGTATTCAATTACGTATTAACTGAACCTAAGTGGAATCTAATAATTTAAAATAACGTAATTGTTGACTTTCCAAATATTCCAATCGTTAAAGCAGTGGTCAGAAACCTTTTTAAATTTATGGGTCACACAATATTTGCTTACGTTCTATCCAGAAATTGACAGGATTTTTTATCTCTTCCCAAATTCCGTCGAAGACCAACGTCGAAAGTTTTTTCGCCCAATATGTGGGGGATTTTTTGTATTATTTCACTTTTATCGGGTAATTCAGTTGTTTGAAGCACCTGTGTATCTCTCTGCTTTCTAAATACCGAAAAAACGATTTCTTTAATTTTTAAAACCGGTATTTCAGTATCGATGAATAGCGTGATCACGTTCTTCAGAATGCCGATAAGTATTGCAATCCCTAAACACAATAGAGCGTTGTCGCATCCATAATTTGTTTTAGGAGAGCATATTTTAATATAATTTGCTGCATTTCAACTACCTCAGTCCAGGGCTGACCCTGATAATAGGGTTACTCAGCCAAAATTGTGATTGGCAAAAAGTCTTTGAACACGAACTGTTGAACCTGCAAATGGCTATCGTATCGTATGTCGAGTATGATATTCATTAACCAGATACAAAATTATGGGAACTGGCTTACCCTATCGGGTGTGGTATAATAACAGGGCACCGATCTCAAGTGTGTAAAAATACGGGATATAATTTTATATGTGTTGGTGAATAATTATGCTATTTAAATAGTTACGTCTGTCTCATAAATGCATTAAAGTTTGTCACGTCAAAATAACACACGTTCATATTTGAGGGCAGTCGGCGTGCATCGTGTCTCTTTATTTTATGGAC
Source organism: Rhyacophila brunnea (assembly GCF_057557595.1). NCBI lineage: Eukaryota > Metazoa > Arthropoda > Insecta > Trichoptera > Rhyacophilidae > Rhyacophila > Rhyacophila brunnea. The sequence goes on from NW_028232859.1 coordinate 3,900,295, forward strand.
TAAAGTGATAAAGTGAACCCTGCTTCAAAACTGCTACCACTCTCGGTAGGGTAAGCCAGATCCCATTAATTTTGTGTTCCCTTGTCAATTTGGTATCAGACGAAATAGATTTACGATAGTGTATTAGATTTTTAGTATTAAAAGAACTTATAATAATAAATTCAAAGTTACTTCATTGACGTTTTATTTGACACTTATTTGAATTTCATTTAAATAAACAAATTATGTTTTTTTGTTTTAATTTTTTTAATTATGACAGTTTAAAAAACAGTTTAAAATAGAAAAATTTACATTGTTTGGTATTTAAAAAATCACATATGAAGTTACTATGCATGTTACTACTATGCATCTTAAATAAATACAATAAATCATATTTTACAAAATCTACATAATATTTTAAAATCCAGGGCAGGAGTAAAGTTTGTTCAACTTGATGATGTCAATTGGACTCATGGAAAGACGCTGACCGATTGTATCATTAGTCGCCTGAAAAACCAAATAAAAATAAATACAATATAACACTTTAGATCAAATTGATATCTAAATACAATACGTAATAAAACCCACCAGAATACAAAGGTAAGACAGAAGAAAAAACGTAGGTACCTAAGTAAATTAGAAATTCAAACATATTATAATAATATATATTTATATAAAATTCTGTTAGATGCTCATAAGTATCAAAACGTATTTATTAAATATTTGTTATTAATCACTGCGTTATTTTCACATATTTGATACCAATCAATTGCAAATTAATGTTCTTATTGGAACTTGAATTTTGCGGATTTTTTAATCTCAATACTATATGGCTATTTCTTTCCGGAAAGATAACTCACGGTGTAGTGTGATACGATGAAATTAAGTTTGTACAATTTACATCATATAACCACATGAGTCAAGATTCGCGTGGACCTGGAAGACACAGTGATACTTTTGATTCATGATTGATTAACTTCACATTAATTAATAATCATTCAGATTCCCTACAATTATTATTACTAAAATCTTAAATCTTCACAGTGATCGAGTGGACTTGTTTTGTTTTTATTTTTTTAAATTAAGTTGCTCCAAAATCTACGACCAATTTTATCCGGATGACTTTTATTTTTTATTATATTTTTCTTTTATTATATTGCCTGTCTTCTCGGTACACATATACTTTTTTATATTTTTCTGTATTATTCTTCCATTTTTCTTATGTTTACTATTACTATGTTTTTCTTTTTTAACCATTTTTAATAACACTCCAATATATTCTTTACAGCTGTACCTAATATTTGATGTAATTGAATTGGGTTTATTATGCCTTTTGTGTCCGCCTGTTAATAGGACCATCACATATTGTTTTATCCAATATTATAATAATATATTATATTCTCCTCTCAAAAAGTTGACCTAAATAAATAATAATAATAAAAAAATACCTGTATTGGGACTATAGTTTTGTTTCCATCAACACTGAATGAATACTCCGAATAATGCATGACGCTTCCGTAGTCATACTTCTGACCAAAGTTCGTAACCTGTGTTGCATCATACTTCTTAAAGTTTTTCTCATGACCTGAGAGGACAAAAATTCAATGCTTTATCAACGGAAATAAAGTTCATTTTTACATTTTTTAGTTATTGACGTTGTTAGGCTATCCATATATACATCTTCATAACGATCTAACAACAAAAAGCTACCAATAGCAATCAATAACTCGAATGTTGCTGTGGTTTATTTCAATACATTACATAGTATCACTTCAATTTACAAACAACATACGAAAAATAATATAGGTACAAGTAAAAAAAATACTCACAGAGAGGTCGCTTATTTTTATCATAATAAAATTAACATATCTAACTATTTTATAATTATTGGTGAGTACGAAAAAAATAAGGTATATAAGAGATACCTAAAAACATTAGGGGTGTTCTGCTGTGATAGTGTTTTTAGAATAATTATCGATTTCAGTGGCGGGTTCAACGCATCGACTGATTTTGACCTCATCCCGACGATAACAAAAAATGAACTATAAATTACATCGTCAACTGAAATTAATTATTATTGGGGATAACAGTGACGACATGTAATAATATAAGTACCTAGAGTTTTTTTGTATTTGTTTTACTGGTTATTGACGTTATTTGCGGGGATTTTGTTATGCTTTGGGTAATGTTTTATGCGAGAAATACTCATTGTTTTAAGATTTTAGTATAATTTATTATTTGCATGAACGGTTTGAACTATTTCAAGAGACCCTATCTTCTGACGAATCGTCTTTTACCATTTCACCAAAAAACATTTTTATCCAGACCTGACGACTAAAATATGTCCCATAGGTGATCAATGGGGAAAAATACTCATGTGCCTTGGAAGTACCATCAAAATGTTAAAACGTATTTTTCTCTAAACTACCCCTTTCACTTCCTTGGTTACAAAATGTAACAAACCTACCTACAGACCGAATAAAATAATAGTTTAATTACATTTGTATTACATTACATCTTTATACGAAAATGGAAAGTTACATACTTTCTTTCGGTTTTACAAATATTTCTATTTGAAGTCCTCAAATTTATAAACAATTTCTTTGTGTTACTAACCTTCTTTGATCTTTTCCCAGATTATTTTAACAAAGTCATCCCTGTTGTTAGTGCTCTGCATATGGTGGAAGCCCAGTGCATGGAGGAACTCGTGCATGATTGTGCCATTCCTGAAGCAGCCACCAGACGACAAATGAAGGTTTTGCGAACCTCCAGACATACCAACGTGAGATGAGCAACCCTTGTCGTCATCCTGGAAAATATGATCGCATAAATGATTATCATGTTTTATTAACTCAGTGGTCTCCAAACTCAATAAGAATGTGAGCTACTTTCCATAATTGATATTGTCTGGTGAGCTACTTATACATATTCCTTCTTTATAATTTTTATCATCGTCCTTTATCGTAACATACATAACATTATTATATTACTTAAAATAAATTAGGACATTGGACTTCCAATAAAACATAAAATGCGTACTTTAATTATTATAAACAAATTAATAATTGAAAAATATCTTGAAATAAGTGTTAGTAAAAGTAAAAATAATAATAATTATTGTTTTTACTTTCCTTCACATTTTTTTCAATTCTCGGTGAGTATTTTGTTACTTCCATCCGAATGCAATTATCAAGACGTAGTGATGTACATCAGTGAGTATGTTTCGATATTTACTTTTAACCACCTTCATAGTGGAAAATATTGATTCACATAAGTTTAGAAGGTAGAACAAAACTATGCCTTCATTTTGAGCATTCCCATCATAATACATCCCTGACTGCTTCTCTATTTTACTTCGTCTGTACGCACAAATCGTTATGCCAAGAAATGCATATTACAACGGCAATTTGTTAAACATTTCATTGAAACTAATTAGTTCAAGAAATGTTTCATTTCGGAGTCCAATTATAAAATATAAGAGGCAAATTTATAAATATGATAAAATATCCAACGCGAGCTATCGAAAATGCCATCACGAGCTACCGGTAGCTCGCGAGTGACCGTTTGGCGATCACTGCTCTAATTAATAATAACAAACTAGTCGATCTAAAATTATCAAGTACCTACAGCAAAAAGTTTATCGTAGTGCATAAGCAATAACTACCAGAACGAACAAAATCCGTAATTACCTACTACAGACCATAGGAGATGAAGAACATTTAAACACAATAACACATATTTACCACAACGTTGACGTAGTTGTCAGTGGTTTCGGATGCTTCCAAGATCTTAAGACAAGAAACCTTTTCAATATATTGCAATGCTGATTTAATATCTGCTTTGTGAGCGTCATCTAAATTTGAAAAAATGAATTTTGTCAGTCACCATATATTATTATGTTACAATACGCACAAACTGCTTAGCTTGTTTGGATGTTCTACCATAAAGATTGATGTCACTGTAATACACATCCAACATCCAACCGCATGACTTTGCTGGATTCATAATTCTCATTAAACCCATTGGCACTTACAACCCCAATAGGTGTCAAAGAATGTCCAATAGTTGGACTCGAACCACCAATCTTTCGACCTTCAGTCAAATGCTCTACATTTGAGATTTATCCCCAGGCTCAGATTAGCAAAAATATCTTATATTATAGAACTTAAGCCGAACGCGTTACACATTGCCCCACAGTTCCTACGGCGAGTGCAACAATTTTAGGGAACATTAAATTTCACTTCTAAAGTACTTACACACACAAGATTTAGGAATGTAACATTATTTATTAAATATTTATATCCACACACAGAACAAGTACGTATTTTAATAAAACACGAAAAACTAAAAATTTAAAGTTACTGACACCGTCTAGGAATCAATTTTAGTACTCATATTATAGGGATTGCAATACCAAATGAATATATTAATACCGGTACTTCGGTATTTCTTATTGAATACCGGTATTCGTTAAAACATATTATAGAAAAAAATACCTATCAACAAACATAACTATTAAAACACTATTGTATAGCAACCTAAATCACACCTACATTTATTATGTTGAACTTTGTAAATATATATAGATCATGATATTTTAAAACTGCTAATTTTTACAGAATAAACTGCTAATTTTAATAGAATAGATAATATATTAATTGGAAATATTTGCCACGAATGTTTTCTTTTTCGAAATATGTTAATTCTCGAGAATTCTATAAGTATATTTGAGGAATTTTGTTTTAATAGTCAATATACTCGTATTTGCGTTTTGGCAGCATAAAAATTATACACTAAATTTAATATATGTACAATATAGTATAAGTTACGAAAAATATATAAGTACGTGTATGCTTTCTTAATACCCAAAATACCGGTTTTTTTATTTTCAAAATGGTATTTCGGTAGCGATTAATAATTGAATACCGGTTTTGAAATACCAGTATTGCAATCCCTACTCATATATTGGGTACCTACTTTTAATACATTGGTTCAAAATTACAAAAGATGTTCATCAATATTAATGAAATTTTAAATAACACATTAGTTACAAATAGAACTTTTAGTCAAGTTGAGTGAGTACATCGGTAGCTAAATGATAAACCACAATACTCAGATAGCGATGATTTTGGGTTCAAGACCTGTTCTAAATAATATATAAATAAATGTTTAATTTTAATGTGTCATACCAAAATCATCCTTGTTTATCTTATAGTAGAGAGTGTTGTTGGTCCACAACCGTTTAGTGTTTAAAATGGCATTTTTTACTCCGGAATATTCCCCTACCAACTCCTTGATCTGCTCATCCGTGAGGATCATGTCACCCTCAAACTTTCCACTCCTCTCCCATGCATTCTGTAAATGCTCCAATTCAGGAGTAACGGGAGCTAAAATAAACGCAATCAGATAACGTCATTGAATAGCACAACATGTGGGAAGTTTCATAAAAATTAAGCAATTATTTTTTATTCATACATTAAATACGTATCATTTTTCGTTTAAAAGTCTCACAAACATACAAGGAATCTGAGTCGGTATGGTTTCCTTATATTATTATAGCTTCCTAATACTGAATACTCTAATTAATGAGGGAGAAAGTATCATCATCTACAACAGAGTTTATAAAACGATTGCTTGATACCTACTAGGTGGAGTTGCTACTTTATAACTTTGCACTCCGGCTCTAGGAAGAAAATAATGTAATATTCTAAGAATATTGTTATTACTTACATATATTATCAATTTATTTATCTGTTACTACATATCGATGGTCCAATGTTAATACACCGTATCTGACCTATATGACAAAAATAACTTTTTGATGTAAGTATTAAAAATAACAAAAATACTGCCCATCGAACGAGAAATTCGTGTATTTGTAGTTATTTTAACATATTTATACTATGTTGTAATTTCCCGTACCTGAACATTGCAGGAATAAACCTGTAATAGCCCGTATCTTGCATCTAAGCTGTCAAGCGTGTTGCATGACGTGTGTTGAATTCAACTTCAAAATGTCACTTTCGAATTATTTAAAAGCTAAAATAGTAAGTAATATAACAAATTTGGATGTTTATCTTTATATATATATCACATTTTATTGGATGTTATCATTATATTAGGCGGTATGTGCATTGCTTTACCACTTTTTATGTTACGGGTTATTGGCATGATATGTAGTTACAACTTGACGTGTGAACTATTAACAGTCAGCTTAGTTTCCTGTACAATTTGTAAAAAGTTACTTACATGATAATAACATTAGGCCATCTATATATTAATATAAGTGAATATCGTTTGATCTAATTTTATGCGAGGTATTAAGGACAAGAAGCGTACCAGTATATAATAAAACGTACACTCTAAGGACCGTTTCAAACGGGACACCGGTGTCGCGCTCGCTATAATATAGGAGGCCTTTGTATTCGAATAAAGGGGTCTTTGTATTATATTAATGAACGCCCCAGATCTAATGAGTCAACGCGTGTCCGGTACACTTTTCCGTCGGCCGCTACATTCCCAAGTCGCCGATATACTTGTTTTTATAACCGCAGCCAGTTTTATGTTCTAATTTATAACTCGAAATTATGCGTTGACTCATTAGCTCTGGGCATTTAATATTAGCACTATAATAATTACATTAATAAAAAATCAGTAATTTCATTTGTTTACAAATCAAAAAATAAAATAGTTAAATCTTACTACGATACTTTCCGACCATGTCCGATCCTAATAGAATCATATGGGCCTCCACAGAGTACAGGTTTGTATTAACAGATTTTGTTTTTTACGAGAAATGGATGTCAGCCATTTGCTCAACCTATTAGGTCCATACCCTGACTCAGACACAATTTGAAAAACAGTATGTGTATTTTCCAGACCCAGGATTCGAACCTGGGATCCACGGGGTGATAGTCCAACGCTTAAGCCCCGATTAAATCTAAGCTTAGGTTGTGATTTGATTAATCTTATTTATAAATCTACATTTCAAAAAAAAGTAGCTTGAATTAAGCGCCAGCCTTCATTATGTGCATAATATTGTATAATATTGTGATGGTTCCTTAAAATAATGGAAATCATTTTGTAAAGCATAAAGGTTTTAGAAGACATTCTGGCAATTTGAATGACTTCATTCATAATTAATTGTCGAAATAATAAATACCAACTACAAAAAGACAACTATAGGATTTTTTCCGATATTTTATTTGAGACACGTTACTAATTTATATATACTAGCATAAAGCTCCTAATAATTAACAGCAATTTAGATATTTTTTCGTACATCATTGGATGGGCTTTCCACCTAGTATAAATTAAATGTAAATTACCATGTTTGATCCATGGGCTTCCCGACAGAATAGAGCTTATTTAACAGGCTTTTCCAGACGAGGAATAAAGGTAAGCCATTCGTACAAGCCATTGAGTCATTGACTCATTGCACTAGGTTAAATACACATTGGAAAAACAATGCACATTCTTTGAGCAGCCGCGGGGGCTCGAACCCGCAAACCCATGATATTGTATTAAAACAAAGATGACCAGGTCAATGTTGGTGCAAATATAAAATACAATAACATATTAAATTCTAAACATGTTAAACATAACATGAAAAATTCACTGCTTACTAACATCTACTCGTACCTAATACTATTTTAAACAATATTTTTTTTAACAAAAACTATTAAATATTCGATACGGTTACCTTAGAAAAAAATCTATAAAGGTTGAAGTGTGTTCGAATCTAAGTTAAAAAAATATTTTAAGATTTTTTACACTGGGACAACTGAACGCCGGGACAAGTGGGCGCCGCGCTGTCGAATGAAATAGCATTCATTAATGAAATGAAAAGACGTTCGATACGATTTGATACATAAAGTAGACGAGGACGTTTAATAAGTTTCTATCTATTACTTAATTCTGTCTTAATTCATTTTGCTCTTAACATAATGTTTTTTTATTGCGGGTTCAGAATTATTATGCCTGACGCTTTATATAAAAATAAAAGAACTCCCTTCTCGTTGAAATTTAAACAAATACACAATAAAATCATTGTTCACGTGTGCAAATTTAAATTATCACCAGGTAATAAATAATATATATTTTTAAAGTACATATAATTCACGAACGTCTATTTATTATCGAATTTCATTCGATTACATAGCGCCCAGTTATCCCGGCGCCAAATCGTCCTAGACCCGATTTTTCTAATAGGTCTATTAAATTTGTGATGTTTTCTATGCTATGTTTAACATTTAAGTTACCACGAATAAAAAAAACATAGGATGATATAATATACATAATATTATTGAAATAAAGTTAAAATAATGGGAAATTAATGATATATCTGCTCTATTAAAGTGAATGAAATAATGATATTGAGCTGTATGTATCTTTAAAAAAATGAGATTTAAAAAAACATAATTAATTATTATGTGCTCACCTTCTGGTCGTCCGTGCACTGTTTTCTTGAGGAAATCTTCATATTCTTGGATCTCACTTGTTGACCTGCTGATGATACCCGCTGATGCAAAAGCAACAGCCAGCACGAGGAGTATGACAACTTTCAGCATATTAAATCTATAAAAGAATATCTCACTTTAAATTCGCGGTTAACAGTTTCGAAGTTTAACCAATACTAACAATGTATATAATAAACTGCGAACGATATAAATTTCTGATAATAAAATAAATTTATGTTCACTATCCAGTATCTAATATAATAATATAAAAAAACACAGGATATTGAAGTAGTCTATTTCATTTTTGAGCAATGAGTATAATTCTGAATATTTTTAATCCTTGACAATTCGAGCAAGTTTCAATATTATGTCTATCAGAATCAAATAATTATTATATTTTTACACGCCAAGTATATATATTTATATAATATAGAAAAATGTGATTTACAGCAAATTACCTGTGTATGTTCTGTTCTGTTTGCAATGCAAACTATTTCTGTTTTTTACTACCTAATCATTTCTTATTTATATAAAATCATTATCTTTATCAATATATTACCATAATAGATACTCCTTATTAATTATAAGAATTTATGTAAAGATTTTAATTGCAAAGATACGCACAATCAATAGTATACCGTACACCAGGGATCGGCAACGCAGATAACAATCAGATAACAAAAAACCATGCAATCTACGTTGCATGGTTTTTTCTATCCATTTATCGCATGTAAATTATAAAAATACTTTATCTCTTTTTATATAATGGTAATCGATAATATTTAACAATAAAATATTTGTCGTAAAATCAGAATGAGTGCAGGTGTTTAGTATAGATGTTTGAGAGCAGAATCTTGTGAAAGATCTTTGGCCCAATCTACAAGTCTACATCTACAATCGCCAGATGCTATATCTGGCGACGTTGCTATAACCATGGCCTCTACAAGGTCTTTGACCTTCGACGAGCCTGACGTTATCAGTTTTTATCAAAACTCAATGTGTGTGATGGTCCGGCCATGACAGTCCATGCAGAAGATAAAAGTCCAGTTTAAAAATATCTTAGAAACTGATTTGAGCTCAAACCTATATTCCTATTTAGAGCAGTGACATACGTGGAAAATATGACCAATATTATATGTTTGATTATGGATATAGCAGAGAAAATAGAAGTATCTTGTTGGAAACGACCCAATGGAAGAAACTACGTTTATCCAGCAGCCATAAACATGATTCTTAAAAAAATATAATATTATGGAGACATGTTTTTTAACATGGCATTTGTAGTTGAAAATACACTATTTTGAAAAATCTCAGAAACATGTGTGGGAATGGTCGATGTGAGGTTCGATGGTGTTGTAGATGAAAGACGATCGTGGTTATTTGTGATGATGGAGGAGTGAGAGTTTATTTATGGTTACCTAATTACAAGGGTACAATCGGTACAATAATATAAACAAACTGACAGTACATAATATACTGAGATAGTAACCTCCCAGGTACTTCGATTCGAGTGACATTTCCGATGAATTATTATTCACTATTTGTACAATCAAAATGATATTCTTTTTATTGAAACAATCGGCGTTTGCGTCAATGGATGACTGACTAAGTGAAAAATTGGTATGCAGAATTTATTATTAAGGTTAGCACCTTAGCAAGTTTGCTATGGTTACTATGAAAAATAAAGTAATAACTATTAAAAATAGATATTTAATTTGTAATTCTATATCACTATACATGCATATAAAAAAAGTTGAACCGAGTGGGACTCGAACTAACGTCTTTCATTTTCACTTTCATTTCATCAAGCTATCAATCCGTCTATGCCGAAGTACTTCTTATATGTTTCTGTAATAAAGACTAAACCATATGTGTTTTCAGTATTGAATATACCTATATACGTATATATTTTATTTATTAGAACAAAAAAGCGGATAAACTCTTTTCAAAATTTACCATTCTACGAGGATTTTATTTTGATAAAATCCATAGCAGTAGGATGCATAGTTGTGCACAGCAATAGCTGATTATTTTTTAAATAATTATCCAAACAATCAAATCTTATCTTACAATAATTATCGAATTGTTGTTGTTTAAATTTAACTGTTATGCAACGCTATAGCGATTTTACTACCAAAATACATAACTATTATGCATAAATCAGAGGCAATTTTGTATGAGGCAATAGATTCGTCAATATATTTAAGGGAGGCTGGAAAGATTTAAAACCAGTTATTTAATTATTAAATTATACCAAAATCTAAATTATTCTTATAAATTCAGTAGGTATTCAATGTTATCAAAATAAATGCATAACGTAATCCCTGCAACTAACATTGTTATTTTCTTAATATGAAAGAAGAATGTATTTTCTATATGGACATCTAGCTAATTAATTACGAAATATCCAATTAAATACGATTTATCGGAGAGTTGAATATTAAAGTAGGTAGTTAATAATTACGTTAAATTAAAAACGGTTAAAAATAACACAGTCGACAACATTAATTTAATATTAAGTGCTGTTATAAGTGCTATAGCTTATAACACACTTTCATTACTTATGTGTATATACTATAATATGTACATACATTATGTTGATCTTAAATTTACTATCCCAAATAGCTGTTCAAATATTGTCCCAATTAGCGATGTAAATTACTGTTAGTTCCTTAGTTTGGTTTCCATTTGGCCCAAATAAGCGGCTGCACTAATTTACCAGTGGCCCAATCAAGCGGAATCATCTGTAATTCAAATCGAGCTGCAGTCTACTAAAATATTTTTTAGTATTTCTTAGCATAGTTACATATTATATAATTAATACAATCGAGTAATTGTCGTGTTTCTTCAACAGGCTTACCTAAGTATATATTTATTTCATTTTTTTAATATATTAGTGATAGGTCATGAAATTTATATTTTAATTCTAATACTTAGTTTAATAATATGAATAGGCAAAAAACACTAAGTATTTTTTCACCTGCTCACAATGTTTTATTAGTTTTCCAATGTTGAGCCACCTATCAATTTATTATTATTATTGTTAATTTATTAACTTGACAATTCTATGTATTAATAAAACTTTTTATTGTACTTGATAGAAATACTGAATACATATAGAATATTGAAAAGTCATTTTATTTATTTAGAAAAAGAGTATTACAGCGATTGGCCAATGCGCCATAATACATAATAAATACAAAATTATAAAAATATCCTAATTACAAATAACAACTAATATAACAAGAAAGTAGAAAAGACAGGATGTGTTTATGTAAATAATAAAGAAACTTGATAATTTATACAATTATAAATTTAACCTATTTAACACGTCCACAAACATTATATAGTTAATAAAAAATAAATCAACCTTTATGGTGCCATCAAATATTGACATTTAATATTGATTTTCATAGTAACGAACGTATATAATAAAAATTTAGTTACTAGGACCACCAACCAACAATAATAACTTTCCATACAAAACAGAATTAACTGAAAATGAATTCAATTCTGCTCAAAAATGGCTAAAAGTATTAAAAGAGTGCAATGTCGTCGTATTCTGAAATATTCTAAAAGTTTCAAATGTCTAGTCGGAAAGATCTTCTTCTTCTTCTTCTTCTTAAAAATCTTCAATTGTCCAATAGAAATATTGGTCAAACAAGAAAAAATCTGTACCGGACACACGAGAAAAAATCTCTACCGGACAAACAAGAATACGAGCTAATAAGGTTTATGCAGGTGGCTTTATTGGTAGAGCACGTTGGTCGGAACACGGTGGATCCTGCTCGGCACCAATATTCGGTCAAAATATATTTTTTTAGATATATGTCTGTGGTGAGTCATATGATGTGTATTCAATTACGGATTAACTGAACCTAAGTGGAATCTAATAATTTAATATAACGTAATTGTTGACTTTCCAAATATTCCAATCGTTAAAAGCAGTGGTCAGAAACCTTTCCAAATTTATGAGTCACACAATATTTGCTTCTTTCTATCCAGAAATCGACAGGATTTTTTATCTCTTCCCAAATTCCGTCGAAGACCAACGTCGAAAGTTTTTTCGACCAAAATAAATGTGGTGGATATTTTTGTATTATTTCACTTTTATCGGGTAATTCAGTTGTTTGATGCACCTGTGTATTATCTCTGCTTTCTAAATACCGAAAAAACGATTTCTTTAATTTTTAAAACCGGTATTTCAGTATCGATGAATAGCGTGATCACGTTCTTCAGAATGCCGATAAGTATTGCAATCCCTACACACAATAGAGCGTTGTCGCTTCCATAATTTGTTTTATGAGAGCATCTTTTAACACAATGTTTACGGGCCATTTTAATTAATTTTGTAATTAACGTGTTAACTTGCATTTGAAAAGCAATTAGCAAAAACACATTTTTGTGCTGCCCGTAAACATTGGGTTAACCCGATGTTTACGTTTACAAATATAATTTGCTGCATTCCAACTACCTCAGTCCAGGGCTGACCCTAATACTGGGGTTACTCAGCCAAACGATTGTGATTGGCAGAAAATCTTTGAACATGAACTGTTGAACCTGCAAATGGCTATCGTATGGCGAGTATCATATTCATTAACCAGACACAAAGTTATGGGAACTGGCTTACCCTATCGGGTGTGGTATAACAGGGCACTGATCTCAAGTGTGGAAAAATATGGGATGTAACTATATGTGTGTATTAATTAGTAGTAAGTAGTAATTATTATGCTGTTTAAATAGTTACGTCTGTCTCATTATACGCATTAAAGTTTGTCACTTAAAGATAACACACATTTATATTTGAGGACAATCGAAGCACTTTGTGTCTCTCGATTTTCTGGTCCAAAGTGATAAAGTGAACCCTGCTTAAAACTGCTAACACTCTCGGTAGGGTAAGCCAGTTTCCATTAATTTTGTGTTCCCTTGTCGTATCAGATGAAAGATTTCCGATACGTGTATAAGATTTTTAGTATTAAAGGAACTAATCATAATTCAAAGTTACTTCATTGACGTTTTATTTGACATTGATTTGAATGTCATTTAAATAAATAAATTATTTTTTTGTTTTCATTTTTTTATTATGATTTTTTAAAAAACAGTTTCAAATAGTACAATTTACATAGTTCAGTTCAAAAAAAACACAGGAAGTTACTATGCATGTTACTACTATGCATCTTAAATAAATACAAGAAATCATATTTTACTTAATCTACATAATATTTTAAAATCCAGGGCAGGAGTAGAGTTTGTTCAACTTGATGATGTCAATTGGACTCATGGAAAGACTCTGACCGATTGTATCATTAGTCGCCTGAAAAACAAAATAAAAATAAATACAATATAAAAATTTAGATCAAATTTATATCTAAATACAATACGTACTAAAACCCATCAGAATACAAAGGTAAGACAGAAGAAAATATGTAGGTACCTAAGTAAATTAGAAATTCAATCATATTATAATATTATATATTTATATAAAATTCTGTTAGATGCTCATAAGTATCAAAACGTGTTTATTAAATATTTGTTAATAATCACTGCGTTATTTTCAGATATTTGATACCAATCAATGGCAAATAAGTGTTCTTATTGTAACTCGAATATTGCGGATTTTTTAATCTCAATGCTATAGGTATGGCTATTTTTTCTGGAGAGATAACTCACGGTGTATGTAGTATGATACCGTTAAATTTAGTTTTTACAATTTACATAATATAACCACATGAGTCAAGACTCTGAGTGGACCTGGAAGACACGGTGATACTTTTGATTCATGATTGATTATCTTCACATTAATTAATAAGCATTCAGATTCCCTACAGTTATTATTACTAGAATCTTGAATCTTCACAGTGATCAAGTGGATTTGTTTTATTTTTACTTTTTTAAATTAATTTGCTCCAAAATCTACGACCAATTTTATCCGGATGACTCCTTTTTTATTGTATTTTTATTTTATTATATTGCCTGTCTCCTCTGTACATACTCATATACGTTTTTTTATATTTTTCTCTATTATACTTCTACTTTTCTTATGATTACTACTCAGGGCTTTTTTTTGAAAAAAAAAATACGTGATGGAACTCACTTCTTGTCAAGCATTTTAGAAAATTATATTGAAATATCATTTACTTAAATGAAATTTAAAGCAGTTTTCCTATGTCATGAAAGGCATAAAAATATACACTTTTTTTAAATATGTCTTGACTAAACTTGACTTGACTAGCTTAAACGATCAAACAAATTTGTGCTTGACATGTCATATTGATTTCCATAGTAACGCACGTATATATTAGTAATTTAATTGCTAGGACCCCAGACCCCTAACAACCAATAATGGTGTCGAAATAACTTTTCATACAAAACAGAATTAACTGAACATGAATTCAATTCTGCTTGAAGAAGGCTAAAAGTATTTAAAAAATGCATTGGTATCGTGTTCTGATATATTCTAAAAGTTTCAAATGTCTAGCTAGTCGGAAAGTTAGTTAAAAATGGATTGCAAGATTTGTACTGGACAAAGAACCACCAGACAAATAAGAATACGAACTAAGAAAAACGTTGTAAAATAGGATTGTAAAAACATATATTTGAATAAAAATTTATTGTGATTTCCAAAGTTTAAACCAATTTTCGTCTGGCATATCGTCTCAATTCCTTTTATTAGTGTCGGTGTCTATGGCTGAATGCCATCCTCTGAGTAACCATCAATCAACGTATTTAGAAGAATCAAAAAGTATCAAAGGTGGTCTAACGTGAACCTACAATCGTTTCTTGTCAATAGAAGGATCATTTTTTGAACATTATTATTATTACAAAATTCTGTTTTCTTTCTTCAAAAACTAGCTCATTTATTTTTCAATTTGCAATGTAAAGGTTTACAGTGAAATCTTATAGGCCCAAACTTAGTTCTGACAATAATTCTTTGAGAGCGTCGGACATCAATTCTTAACAATACGATAATAACAATGCCATATTTTATCATTTTGACGAATTATCTAAATATGGATGGCTATCTAAGTGCGAACAATGTTTCATCTAATTGCTTTTGAAATGTAAAAATATACCGTGAAAAAGGGTGCCGGAACGACGTTCCATGTTTTTCTTTTTTAGCCATTTTTAATAACTCTCCAATATATTCTTTACAGCTGTACCTAATATTTGATATAATTTAATTTGGTTTATTATGCCTTTTGTGGGGACCATCACATAATATTTTATCCTACATTATGATAATATATATTTTCTGTGATTGGGTTGACCTAAATAAATAATAATAATAAAAAAATACCTGTATTGGGACAAGAGTTTTGTTTCCATACTCCGAATAATGCATGACGCTTCCGTAGTCATACTTCTGACCAAAGTTCGTAACCTTTGTTCCGTCATACTTAACAAAGTTTTTCTCATGACCTGCGAGGACAAAAATTCAATGCGTTATCAACGGAAATAAAGTTCATTTTTACATTTTTTTAGTTATTGACGTTGTTAGGCTGTAAACCCATCTTCATAACGATCTAACAACAAAAAGCTGCCAATAGCAATCAATAACTCGAATGTTGCTGTGGTTTGTTTCCATACATTACATAATATCATTTCAATTTACAAACAATATATGAAAAATAATATAGGTACAAGTAAAAACTTACAAGTTAAAAAGAATTTTTTATATATAACGTTTTTAAATTTTCTGTTGAATTATTATGCTCAATAAACTTGTACTTGATATGAAGTAAATAAAAAACAGACAAACAAAAATATAGAATACTAAAATGTCATTTTGATTTCCATAGTAACGCACGTATAAATTAATAATTTAGTTGCTAGGACCACCCACTTAGCAACAAATAATAGTGGAATGGATTACGGATTTCTTCCGAAATAACTTTTCATACTAAACAGAATTAACTGAAAATTAATTCAATTCTACTTTAAGATGGCTAAAAGTATTAAAATAATGCATTGGCATCGTGTTCTGATATATTCTAAAAGTTTCAAATAGCTAGTACGGAAGTTAGTTAAAAATCGATTGCAAGATTAATACTGGATAAACAACCATCGGGCAAATAAGAATACGAGCCAATAAAAACGTTGTAAAAAATACTCACAGAGAGCTTACTTATTTTTAACATAATAAAATTAACATATCCAATTATTTTATAATTATTGGTGAGTACGAAAAAAATAAGGCATAGAAGAGAAACCCAAAAATATTCGAGGTGTTCTGCTGTGATAATGTTTTTAGAAAAATTATCGATTTCAGTGGCGGGTTCGATGCATCGACTGATTTTGACCTCATCCCAACGATAACAAAAAATATATATCACATCGTCAACTAAAAATAATAATTATTATTGAGGATAACAGTGACATGTAATAATATAAGTACCTAGAGTTTTTTCGTATCTGTTTGATTGGTTATCTAACCTAACGGGCGGGCCCCCTTAATGTTATTTGCGGGGATTTTGTTATGCTTCGGGTAATGTTTTATGTTAGAGATACTCATTCTTTTAAGATTTTTGTATAATTTATTAATTTCATGAATGGTTTGAGTTTGAACTATTTCGAGAGCCCCTTGTGAAATTCTGACTAATCGATTGAGTCCTCTGCGTCATAAAAATTCGCCATTTTTCGATTTCTCCTTTACCATTTCACCAAATAACATTTTTATTCTGACTTGACGACCAAAACAATATGCCCCACAAGTGGTCAATAGGGAAAGCCTTGGAAGCACCATCAAAATGTTTAAACGTATTTTTCTCAAAACTACCTCTTCCACTTCCTTGGTTACAAAATGTAACAAACCTACCTACCAACCGAATAAAACTAATGGTTTAATTACATTTGTATTACATTACATATTTATACTAAAATGGAAAGTTAAATACTTTCTTTCGGTTTTACAAATATTTATATTTGAAATCCTCAAATTCATAAACAATTTTTTGTGTTACTAACCTACTTTGATCTTTTCCCAGATTACTTTAACAAAGTCATCCCTAGTATTAGTGCTGTGCATATGGTGGAAGCCCAGTGCATGGAGGAACTCGTGCATGATTGTGCCATTCCTGAAGCAGCCACCAGATGACAAATGAAGGTTTTGCGAACCCCCAGACATACCAACGTGAGATGAGCAACCGCTGTCGTCATCCTGAAAAATATAATCGCATAAATGATTTTTATGTTATATTAATTCAGTGGTCTCCAAACTCAATAAGAATGTGAGCTACTTTCCGTAATTGAAATTTTCTGGTGAGCTACTTATACATATTCCTTCTTTATAATTTTTATCATCGTCCTTTATCGTACCATACATAATATTATATTACTTAAAATAAATTAGGACATCGGACTTCCAATAAAACATAAAATGCGTACTTTAATTATTATAAACAAATTAATAATTGAAAAATATCTTGAACAGAGCCCTATGCACAATCGTCTGTCATAACTAAATTTTTTTTACAACAAAACACTATCCAGAAAGCCTTTCATAGTTATGATCGAGTTGTCTATGGTCCACCAGATCTGCAATATCTTCGTTCTGTTCTATTGAAAATAATACCATATTATATAAAAATTCTCTTTTTCATAATTTAGGTAAATTATTTTTTAATTGTTAAACGATGACAAAAATATGAAAAATATACAAAATAAATTCAATAACTATAAATACACAATTAATATTTAATTAAAATGATTAAAATGTCTCCGCAATTAGTGAATTAATATAAGTTATTTTTTGATCTATGTTTTTCCCGATACGGTAACACTTGCCGTTGATATGTCAGATATGGTGTCATTTACAATTATTACAAATATATTCAATAACTATAAATACACAATTAATATTTAATTAAAATGATTAAAATGTCTCCGCAATTAGTGAATTAATATAAGTTATTTTTTGATCTATGTTTTTCCCGATACGGTAACACTTGCCGTTGATATGTCAGATATGGTGTCATTTACAATTATTACAAATATGCCATGATGTGAATAATTATATATAGTGATTAAAACTAATATTACCATGTTGGTGTGTAGGTAACTAAGTACTTATATATTTCAACTACCTTTCTATTGGTTTAATATTACATAAATATCTAAATCCGAATAAGAAAAGTTAATTCATAATTCATTGACACTGACATTTCAATTCGATAATTGGTTTTACTAAATTAAGACATGAACAGAATCAACGAAAGTAAAGAAAAATATGTCGTATTAAATGTCACGCATATTTAATAGTTGTTCAACAGTTTTAATTTGCAATAGGTAATTAAAATATCGTAGGTATATCTACCATCGTAGGTACCTAGGCACCTAATCTTTTTCAATGGCTTTTTTGTCGACATGATGTTATGAAATTTTACCTACCTACTCATAACATTATAATATTAATATATACTACCTACCTAATAATGAGTAATGAATGAGTTAAGGATTGTTGACAATTATTCACAATATAATTATTATCGTAAGTATTGTGTTTCAATCGATAACAAAAGATCTCGATTCTCTATTTTCGAGATTGTCCATTATCGGCATTTTGCACGAATTCTACATTCTATTAGGCAATATCCATATTGAGATCAATTGTTATATGAATTTCAGTGTATGGACTGTATTATAGACACGTAAATTTATTTTGACAGCAGCTGTCAGTGGTAAATGGTAATACAGAAGGGGGCAAGTTCAGAACAAAAGTAGTCTATGGTTAAGGATTCCTTATCTCTATATTAGTAAAAGTGAAAACAATAATAATTATTGTTTTTACTTTCCTTCACATTTTTTTCAATTCTCGGTAAAAAGCGTCAATTACATTGAGCTTTTTTACGAGCTGCTTATTGACGAATTTAAAAGCGGGCGGTTCAGCTACTGCGACTTCATGATTACACACAAAAATTTCCATTCGCTGATAAGCCACAAGCCAGCGAGCGATTTTGACGGAACGTAGTTCGTTTTTTTACCGGGAGGTCGCTACGCTCCATAACAATGTTTCCATTAAACGTCAAAAATGTAAATTTCAAAATGAGTAGTTCGTTTTTCCACCACCATCGCTCTACTGCGCAGACGCAGTAAGCCCATACGCCGGCGTGTAGTGTGAAAAGTTGACCGGCTTTCAACTTTTCTTGGTGGAGTGTTTACAACCTGCTTATTAGCTTATTCGATGATTACACTGGGCGAATTTACAGGCAGATTATAAATTTGCCAATAATCAGCTCGTAAAAAAGCTCAATGTAATTGACGCTTTTGTTACTCCCATCTGAATGCAATTATCAAGATGTACATCAGTGAGTATGTTTCGATATTTACTTTTACCACCTTCATAGTGGAAAACATTGATTCACATAAGTTTAGAAGGTAGAACAAAACTATGCCTTCATTTTGAGCATTCCCATCATAATACATCCCTGACTGCTTATCTATTTTACTTCGTCTGTACGCACAAATCGTTATGTTAATAAATGCATATTACAACGGCAATTTGTTAAACATTTCATTGAAACTAATTAGTTCAAGAAATATTTCATTTCGGAGTCCAATAATAAAACTTAATAGGCAAATTTATAAATATGATAAAATATCCAACGCGAGCTACCGAAAATGCCGTCACGAGCTACCGGTACGGTGACTGTTTGGCGATCACTGCTCTAACTAATAATAACAAACTAGTCGATCTAAAATTATCAAGTACCTACAGCAAAAAGTTTATCGTAGTCCATAAGCAATAACTACCAGAACGAACAAAATTCGCAATTATCTACTATAGACTATAGGAGATGAAGAAAATTTAAACACAATAACACATATTTACCAGAACGTTGACGTAGTTGACAGTGGTTGCGGATGCTTCCAAGATCTTAACGCAAGAAACCTTTACAATATATTTCAATGCGGATTTAATGGCTGCTATGTGAGCGTCATCTAAATTTGAAAAAAATGCATTTTGTCAGTCACCATAATATATTATGTTAAAATACTAACGCACAAACCGCTTGGCTTGTTCGTATGTTCCACCATAAAGATCGATGTCATTGTAATACACATGCAACATCCAACCGCATGACTTTGCTGGATTCATAATTCTCATTAAACCCATTAGCATTTAAAACTCCGGACAGAATGTCCAATCGTAGGTGGACTCGAACCACCAATCGTTCGATCTTCAGTCAAATGCTCTACATTTGAGATTTATCCCCAGGCTCAGATTAGCAAAAATATGTTATATTATAGAACTTAAGCCGAACGCGTTACCCATTGCGCCACGGTTCCTACGGCGAGTGTAACAATTTTAGGGAACATTAAATTTCACTTCTATAGTACTTACACATACAAGATTTAGGAATGTAACATTATTTATTAAATATTTATATCCACACACAGAACAAGTACGTATTTTATTAAGGGGGGACATGCTCGTCGAAGGTCAAAATTGAGTTTTTATTGTATTTTCAAACCATGATCCTGGACACTCCTTAAACGTTGTAGATAATCTATTTATATAATTTTGAATCCTTATTATCCTTTATAGTTATTTTAAACATTTGATGACTGCATGAAGTATTTTTGTTACATAAAATAGTATTCTTTTAAACCTCTCGCTCTAATGTTTTAGAATATAGTCATATTTCGGTACAGAACTGTGCAGTGGTGTTAAGATTTTTTACATTTATTAATTTTTAAACGCATTTATAAAACCATTAGTATAATTTATTACGAGATAATTTTTGTAAAATATTCACGATAAAAAATTATTTTGATAATCTCTGTGATCCCAAATTTGACAAGAATTAGGCATTTTATTATTCAAAAAATCGGCAAGATTAACACATTTGAAGATGATTTTAAAGATATTTATTATAAGCTATGTCTTTGACCATTCAAGTGTGATAAAAATCTTATGAATAATGATTGCTTTATAATAATTATTGACCTAAGAATAAGGTAGTGTTTTTTTGAAATACGCCATTTCTTTTGTCATTCCCTAGTGGTTAAGCTACAACATACGGCCGTAGCCATAAAATGACAAACTATAATTAAAGTAGGGAGTAAAATTATGTTAACGCGCGTGTTTGAACATGTACCTAACCGAATTTTTTTTTATTTTTTTTTAAACGGTACATGTTCAAACACGCGCGTCAATATCATTTTACTCTTTACTTCAATTATAGTTTGTAAATTTATGGCTACGGCCGTATGTTGTAGCTTAACCACTAGGGAATGACAAAAGAAATGGCGTATTTCAAAAAAACACTACCTTATTCTTAGGTCAATAATTATTATAAAGCAATCATTATTCATAATATGTTTATCACACTTGAATGGTCAAAGACATAGCTTATAATAAATATCTTTAGAATCATCTTGAAATGTGTTAATCTTGCCGATTTTTTGAATAATAAAATGCCTAATTCTTGACAAATTTGGGATCACAGAGATTATCAATATAATTTTTTATCGTGAATATTTTACAAAAATTATCTCGTAATAAATTATGCTAATGGTTTTATAAATGCGTTTAAAAATTAATAAATGTAAAAAATCTTAACACCACTGCACAGTTATGTACCGAAATATGACTATATTCTAAAACATTAGAGCGAGAGGTTTAAAAGAATACTATTTTATGTAACAAAAATACTTCATGCAGTCATCAAATGTTTAAAATAACTATAAAGGATAATAAGGCTTCAAAAGTATATAAATAGATCATCTACAACGTTTAAGGAGTGTCCAGGATCATGGTTTGAATATACAATAAAAACTCAATTTTGACCTTCGACGAGCATGTCCCCCCTTAAGACACGTAAAAACTAATATTTTGAAAGTTACTGGCACCGTGTTGGAATCAATGTTAGCACTCATATATAGGGATTGCAATACCGAATGGATATATCAATACCGGTATTTCTTATTGAATACCGGGATTCGTTAAAACATATTATAGAAAAAAATACCTATCAACTAACATAACTATTAAAACACTATTGTATAGCAACCTAAATCACACCTACATTTATTATGTTGAACATTGTAAATATGTATAGATTATGATATTTAAAAACTGCTAATTTTTACAGTTAGTTCGGGTACAGAAAAATCTCTCTGAAATTCAACGTTGGATAGAATAATATAATAGGTAATACAATAATTGGAAATATTTGCCACGAATGTTTTCTTTTTCGAAATATGTTAATTCACAAGAATTCTATAAGTATATTTGTGGGATTTTGTTTTAATATTATTTAAACTTTGTCGATTTCAGTCAATATATTTGCGTTTTGGCAGCATACAAATTATACACAAAATTTAATATAGGTACAATATAGTATAAGTAACGAAAAACATATACGTGTATGCTTTCTTAATACCGAAAATACCGGTTTTTTAAATTTTGAAACCGGTATTTCGGTATCAATTAATAATTGAATACCGGTTTTGAAATACCGGTATTGCAATCCCTACTCATATATTGGGTACCTACTTTTAATACATTGGTTCAAAATTACAAAAGATGTTCATCAATATTAACGAAATTTTAAATAACACATTAGTTACAAATTGTTAGAACTTTTAGTCATGTTTAGCGAGTACGTCGGTATCTAAATGATAAACCACAATACCCGGATAGCGATGTTTATGGGTTCAAGTCCTGTTCTAAATATATAAATACATGTTTATTTTAATTTGTCATACCATAATCATCCGTGGTTATCTTATAGTAGAGAGTTTTGTTGGTCCACAACTTCTTAGCGTCTAAAATGGCATTCTTGACTCCGGAATATTCCCCAACCAACTCCTTGATCTGCTCATCCGTGAGGATCATGTCACCCTCAAACTTTCCACTCCTCTCCCATGAATTCTGTAAATGTTCCAATTCAGGAGTTACAGGATCTAAAATAAACGCAATCAGAATAGCACAACATGTGAGAAGTTTCATAAAAATTAAGCAATTATTTTTTTTCATTACTGAATAACATATTCACACATCAAATACGTATCATTTTTCGTTGAAAAGTCTCACAAACATATAAGGGATCTAAGTCGGTTATGGTTTCCTTATATTATTATAACTTCCTAATACTGGATAATCTAATTAATGAGGGAGAAGGTATCATCATCTATAACAGAGTTTATAAAACGATTGCTCGGTACCTACTAGGTAGAGTTGCGACTTTATAACTTTGCACTCCGGCTCTAGGAAGAAAATAATGTAATATTCTAAAAATATTGTTATTACTTACATATATTATAAATTTATTTATCTGTAATACAATACCCCGTATCTGACCTATATGACGAAAATAACTTTTTGATGTAAGTATTAAAAACAATAAAAATACTACCAATCGACTGCGAAATTCGTGTATTTGTAGTTATTTTAACATATTTATACCATTTTGTAATTTTCCGTATCTGAACATTGCAGGAATAAACCTGTAATAGCCCGTTAAGCTGTCAAGCGTGTTGCATGACGTGTGTTGAATTCAGTTTCAAAATGTCACTGTAGAATTATTTAAAAGCTAAAACGGTAAGTAATATAACAAATTTGGATGTTTATCTTTATATATATATATATATCACATTTTATTGGATGGTATCATTATATTAGGCATTATGTGCATTGCTTTACCACTTTTTACGTTACAGGTTATTTGCATGCTACAGCGCTCGGAATGGAGCAGAACGCCTTGGAGCATCGTTCCGGTTCGTGAATCCCTTGAGAATACCGTTCCATCTCGTGGAATCCTTGAATATACTGTTCCTTTTCGTGGAATCCTAAAAGATAGCATGATATCTCTTGTAAAATTCTCGAGCCTCATCAGAATATTTCATATGGCGTTCCGGTTCAAAATATTTTTAAAAGATAATAAAATAATTATCTTTCTATTAAACAATGATTTTACTGGTTGAAAATCCCTGATTTTTGTTCCTACATAATATGTCGATACAAATGGGTGCCACAATTAGCCAAGTTAAAATTTTGTTCTTAGAAATGCATCGAGTTAGGAATATTTTTTCCCAATAATGCATTTCTATACAAACCATGTGTCTAGTAATAAAAAATAAAAGTTTTTATTAAAGAAAGCACCTTTAGATTTATTGCTCTCTTCCGTTTTCTTAATAAGACAATATGAGATAATAGTATATTATTATAACAATGTTTTTTTGCGTGCAGACAAAATCACAAAATACATCATTTGTTTAAGGTACCTGGTATTATGGGAATAGATTATAGAAGGACGTAAGGTAGATGGTTTGTGAAATACAAAAGTATCATGATGCAATCAATCCATTTTTTGAATATTCATGTCATTCTTATAATAATTATTATTATATAGGTAGAATGGAAAATGTATTAGGCACTCATAAAACGATTGCAGGTAGGTGTAGGTATATTATATTATAATCAATTATTAATGAAAATAGTTTTTTAAATTATCATGGTAGTGGCAATGCCTTTTAAGGGGGGACATGCTCAGCGTAGGTTAAAATGGAGCTTTTGTTTTATTTTCAAAGCATGATCCTGGACATACTTTAAACGTTATAGATAATCTATGTATATAATTTTGAAGCCTTATTATCGTTTATATTAATATTACATAAAATAGTAAGTATTTTTATCACATCAAATAGTATTCTTTTAAACCTCTCGCTCTAATGTTTTAGAATATAGTCATATTTTAGTACAAAAATGTGCAGTGGTGTTAAGATTTTTTACATTTATTAATTTTTAAACGCATTTATAAAACCATCAGTATAATTTATATCGACATTATTATAGTGAAATATTTACGATAAAAAAATATATTG
Organism: Rhyacophila brunnea; assembly: GCF_057557595.1. NCBI lineage: Eukaryota > Metazoa > Arthropoda > Insecta > Trichoptera > Rhyacophilidae > Rhyacophila > Rhyacophila brunnea. Next base: position 3,925,560 of record NW_028232859.1, read on the forward strand.
ATAATCTCTGTGATCCCAAATTTGACAAGAATTGGGCATTTTATTATTCAAAAAATGGGCAAGATTAACACATTTGAAGATAATTCTAAAGATACTAATTATAAGCGTCTATGTTTTTGATCATTCAAGTGTGATAAACATCTTACGAATAATGATTGCTTTATAATAATTATTGACCTAAGAATAAGGTAGTGTTTTTTTTTAAATACGCCATTTCTTTTGGCATTCCCCAGTGGTTAAGCTACAACATACGGCCGTAGTCATAAATTGACAAATTATAATTGAAATAGGGAGTAAAATGATGTTAACGCGCGTGTTTTAACATGTACCTAACCGATTTTTTTAACGGTACTTATGATTCGGTACTTGACATACTTCTATTGGCGCGTTTAGGAAAATAGATCAGAGTGTATTTTTTGCATGTGACCGGCTGCGATGTAACACATATATTTTATAATTTATATTGCATTCGGGTTGCTTAATACTTTGAAATATTTATCGTTGTGTTAGGCGGATTCAAATTTGTTTCTGTTAACTTTCCTAACGTTATTCATAAAACTTTATTTATATTGGAGTGTATATTTATTTTTCATTGTAAAGATTGTGTATCAAGATTTGAGGCTATATTTATGTTAGTATTATTTATGAGTAAAATTATATAATAATAAATAAATAAATTTTGTGAATGTTGAGTTGGTAAATTTCGTAAACTTATATTATTATATATTTTGATGTCACAAACAACTGATTCTGGCGAATATGGTAATGAAAATATTTTATAAAGTACATTATGTAAAACTGAGATATTTTTTGTACTACAGCTATTATATCGAATATTGCACATATTTTTTGAAAAAATATTGAGCGTTCGGGTTCGTAAAATTTTCTATTTCGAGCAATGGCATGCTATGTAGTTACAACATGACGTGTGAACTATCAACAGCAGCTTAGCTTCCTGCACAATTTGTAAAAAGTTACTTACATGATACTAATATTAGGTCATCTATAGATATATTAATATAAGTGAATATCGTTTGATCTAATTTTATGCGAGGTATTAAGGACAAGAGGCGTACCAGTGTATAATAAAACGTACATTCTAAGGCTCGTTTCAGACGGAACACCGGTGTCGCGCTCGCTATAATATAGGAGGCCTTTGTATTCGAATAAAGGGGCCTTTGTATTATGTTGATAAACGCCCCAAATCGAATCTAAGTTAAAAAAATATTTTAAGATTATTTACACTGGGACAACTGGACGCCGGGACAAGTGGGCGACGCGCTGTCGAATGAAATAAATAGACGTTCGATACGATTTGATACAGAAAGTAGACGAGGACGTTTAATAAGTTTCTATCTACTACTTGGAAGTCTTAATTCATTTTGCTCTTAACATAATGTTTTTTATTGCGGATTCAGAATTATTATGCCTGACGCTTTATATAAAAATAAAAGAACTCCCTTCTCGTTGAAATTTAAACATATACACAATTAAATCATTCTTTAAGTATGTATATTTAAATTGTCACCATGTATTAAATAATATATATTTTTAAGTACATATAATTCACGAACGTCTATTTATTATCGAATTTCATTCGATTGCATAGCGCCTAGTTATCCCAGCGCCAAATCGTCCTTGACCCGATTTTTCTAATAGGTCTATTAAATTTGTGGTGTTTTCTATGCTATGTTTAACATTTCAGTTACCACGAATAATAAAAAAAATATGGTATAATATACATAATATTATTGAAATAAAGTTAAAATAATGGGAAATTAATGATATACTATATTATCCGCTCTATTAAAGTGAATGAAATAATGATATTGAGCTGTATGCTGTATGTATATTTAAAAAAATAAGATTTAAAAAAAACATAATTAATTATTATGTGCTTACCTTCTGGTCGTCCGTGCACTGTTTTCTTGAGGAAATCTTCATATTCTTGGATCTCACTCGTCGACCTGCTGATTGTACCCGCTGATGCAAAAGCAACAGCCAGCACGAGGAGTATGACAACTTTCAGCATGTTAAATCTATAAAAAAATATCTCACTTTAAATTCGCGGTTAACAATTTCGAAGTCGAATACTAACAATGTATCCAATAAACTACGAACGATTTAAATTTCTGATAATAAAACAAATGCTTCACTATCCAGTATCTAATATAATATTATAAATATACACAGGATATTGAAATAGTCGATTTCGTTTTTGAGTTATGAGTGTCTGAATGTTTTTATTCCTTGAAAATTTAAACAAGTTTCAATATATCTATCAAAATCAAATAATTATTATATTTATACACGCCAAGTAAATATTTATATAATATATATATATAAAAATGTGATTTAGTAAATTACTGGTGTATATTCTGTTCTGTTTGCAATGCAAACTATTTTTGTTTTTCACTACCTAACCATTTCTTATTTATATAAAATCATCATCTTTATCAATCTATTACCATAATAGATAATCCTAATTAATTATAAGAAACTATGTAAAGATTTTAATTGCAAAGATACGCACAATCAATAGTATACCGTACACTATCTTAATAAAAGACGATTATTCTTTATTTCAGTGTAACCCAGAGGTGAGAAATCTTTTCATATTGGAGTGCTATATTTAGTTAACTGCACCCTGGCCGAATCACAATGTTGAAGTTTTGAATCGAATGGGAATGGACAGAGAAGTTCTGCGTAGTATCAGAACCAGAAAACTACAGTACCTGAGCCACATTTTGAGAGGTCAAAAGTACAGCATTTCCCAACATTTATCAACCGCGTATTAATTTTCGCAATTATTTATTGTGACGTATCAAAAAATGTATAATTGAACTGATTAACTGATGTTTAATGACATTGTTGTGACTGCATTTATTGAAAATAAATTGAATATTTGGTTACAGCAGCTTCCGCTGATCCTTTGGCAGTGTCGTCCATAGGCAAAGAACCGCCCTTAAGTAGACTAAAAATGCCGTCCCCTCTAATTTTCACTTTCAAATAGTTTGTGCACTAGGCTACTTCTTACCGGTTTCTTTTTACGATCTTAAAGACAAATACACCAAAAATCTATAAATTAACAAGCACACCATCTACAGAGAATTAGAATTTTTTCAGGAAACTTACTCTCAAAAAACGGTGGTTTTGTTTTAGGTATGTGTGCGCTGACAGGTTTGGAGGCAAAACTTAAAACAAATTGCCTGTAGGATACACAATATGAGGCGTCTAATGACAAAAAGCGACAAGTCCACAATTCAATATTTTCGGGAAACAATGTTTTTATGTTTCAAGCTTCAGTTATATGTATTAACAAATGGCAATTTGTTTCAGCCGATAAACTCTTAAATGTAATAAATATAGGCAAAATAAAATTGGACGTAGCGCTATTTGTACCTCACTTTTAAATTTATTACGCATAAGGCACATATTTCCGTGGCACTGTCATGAGTTTACCAGATGCTACAGCATGGGAGACGCCCTTTTCAATATTGAACGTTCCCTTATTGGTTGACTTAAACACGCGCGAAATCAACCAAGCTTTAATATTATGAAACACGGATTAGGCGCTTTTTGTAATAAATCGAGACTTAAAATTTTTTTTTTCGAAGGGTTATGTCGCATTTTGGAATTTATATATCAATACATATTATGTAAAATTATACAAAGAATACGTGCGTATTTTTTTCTCGATTTTGACCAAATGTGGACTTATCGCTTTTTGGAATTAGACGCCTCATATTATGTATTACAATCATGGCCCCCACAAAGGGGGTCTGACAGGGCTCTAGACTAGGGGCCCGGCGTGCCGGGTCAATCGGATGTGTGAGATAAACACACATCACAATGCATCACAAAGTAAAAAAAAGTCGCCGGCGGCGCTATTTCTCGACGGGGTTATTAACGTTTCGATTGTAAGATGCAATTTTTGATTGTTTTGTGTTAATTCGACAACTCCATAATTCAAGTAGATGTATTAAAACTACAAAAAATCGCTTAAAATAAACTGAAGGCTCTTACTTTTACCTCTAACACAATTTTGAAAGCGCTTATGCTGTGGTTCACATGCTATTAAACTTAGCGATAGGTAGGGGGGCCCGCCCCGCCAAAGATCCTGGCCGGGGGGGCCTGCTTTAGGATTTACAATACGATAATAGTTATGTTGTCAGATTTTTTTGTCGATACTTTCTAATGAATCGACCGCATCATTCTATCATCCGCCCCCAAGCAACGCATGGCCTACTTACCCCCACAGGATGTCACTCAGCTTTAGGTGGATATCCGTGATTTGTCGTCTTAATGGCGTCTTGATTGTAGGATAATATGGATTAGGTAACAACTATACGTGGACAGCAGGTGTCCATAGACGGAAGCATGCACGATGAAATTGCTCTAAGAACAAAGCTGGGATGGAGTGCTTTCGGACGTCTGAATAGTATCTTCAAGAGTGACCTACCATTATGTCTTAAGCGTAGGGTGCTCAACCAATGTGTGCTACCCGTGCTCACGTATGGCTGCGAGACGTGGACCCTCAACACGAGAGATGTCCAAAGGCTAAGAGCCACACAGCGAGGCATGGAGAGGTGTATGTTGGGCATCACGCGAAAGGACCGTAAGAGAAACGAATGGGTTAGGAAGCAGACAAGAGTACGCAATGTAATAGATGTTGCCAAACAGCTGAAATGGAGATGGGCGGGGCACATTGCCGAAAGGACGGCCGCTGGACAAATGCCGTCATCCAGTGGTACCCAAGGGGCACGAAACGGCCACAGGGTCGCCCTAAAAGCCGCTGGATTGACGAACTGGTAAAGTTCGGCGGAAATACGTGGCAGCGAACGACACAGGACCGAGAGAGTTGGAGAAAGCTTGGGGAGGCCTTCATCCAGCAGTGGTTTGACCCCGGCTGATGATGATGATACATGGATGAAAAGCAATAAAGCATTTTTCGTATATGTTGCCGAATGCATGGGTTTCCTATTGTTTTGTTATTTTCGGTTAAATTTGAATTCATTCAAAAACAAGCAAGGCCGCTGGTTCCCTCTCCCTGGGATAATGTGTTCAAAAATATTTTTTTTTAGAACACTTTACTTATATATATCTCATTTCTACACAGTGTGACGCTAGTAGTTTCATATAAACAAGTTATAAATATCGCAAATCCGAGTGTGTTTAAAAAAAAAACTTCCACGTTGATACATATTTTAAATTTATTCCATAATCTACGTAGCATGTTTTTTTCTATCTATTTATCACATACCTAAGTAATAGCTTATTTCTTTTCATATAATGATACTCGTAATCGATAATATTTACCAATAGTGTAGGTAGGTATCTGTCGTAAAATCAGAATGAGTTCAAGTGTTTAGTACAGGTGTTTGAGCGCAGAATCTTGTGAAAGATCTTTGGCCCAATCTACGAGGATGGCATCTGGCGACGTCGCTATAACCATGGGTTCTACAAGGTCTTTGACCTTTGATGAGCCTGACGTCATCAGATTTATCAAAACCCAACGTCTGTGATGGGCCGGCCATGATAGTCCTTGCAGAATAAGAACGTCCAGGTTAAAAAATCTTAGAAGCTGCTTTAACTATAATATTCCTGTTTAGAGCAGTGACATGCATGGAAAATGTTACCAATATCAATCATATCCGTCTTGGAAATCCAGAAATATGGCACGGTAAAGAGAAGACGTATCTTGATGAAAACTACCCAATCGAAGATATTTCGTTTATCCAGCAGCCATGGCCATGATTCTTCAAAAACCATTATATTATAGAGATATGAAATTTTAATTTATTTTAAAGTACCTTTCTATTTTGTTTGTAATAAAAAATAGTACCATGTTTTTAAACATATTTTTAATTGATAAAAACACAATTTTGAAAAACCTCATTAAATGGATATTAGAAAATAGTCTATAGAAAAAATGTTGAACCGAGTGAGACTTGAACTAACGTCATTAACTTTTAGGGTGGGTGCTTTTACCTCTAAGATATCGATCCGTCTATGATTTATAGGAAATATTTATTATGTATTTCTATAATAAAGACTATACTTTGTGTATTTTCAGTATCGAATATAATATTATATATATATATATATATATATTTATTATTATTAGAAAAATAAAACAGATAAAATCTTTCAAAACAAAGCATTCTACGATAATTTTATTTTGATAAAAACATGTCATGCATATCTAGTTTTGCACAACAATAGTTGATTATTTCTAAAATAAATATCCGATCAATCAAAAAACTATTTAATTTATATACTATTTTTCAATGTCATAGAGATTTTGCTATTATTATCATAACTATTATGCTCAATTTTGCACGTCGCAAAGTTGGGGCGAAATCTAGATAATATATTACGTAAAACTAACATAATTCTTATCAACTCGAAGTAATTCTCTTCTGAAATGGGAATGTATGCTAATGGATTTCTAGACAACATTTTTAGCAACGTTATATCAATTTCGCGATATATGTCACCGATCGTACGAGAAGATGCGTATCACCTTATTTTAGCTTTTTTACACGAGTTTCATCTAGGACCAACATTCCCACACACAGAACAAATCTGCAGAGGGGGTAGAAGTTTGAAGATGGCAACTTTGATATGCTTTATTCATTAATGGGTGAAGTAGATTTGAGTGAGTTGTATGAAATTGGTGACGTAAATGACTAGGTACAACACTTTTACAATGTCATTTCTCATTTCTCATTTCTAATGTGTTCTACCAGTATTTTATAATGAAGTCGCCATGTCGTGGTAGAAGGCGGTCCGATGTGGTCTTCTCAGGAAATTATCGAGGAAATTAAGGTCAAACATTACTACCATAAAGCCTGGAAGAAAGCATGTTCAGCAATACTATGAAATATTTAGTCTTTATTGCTTAAGGCCATGCATTAGTTGAGGCACGGTCTAAAAAGATCGTCGCTAGGCGATGCGCGGATTGCGGGTGGCGGGTGAAAATGACGCCTGTCAAACGAAATATTAATTGTCATATAAATCCAACATACGTCCATTTTATGTTCTGTTTATTGTTCTATTAGTAACAATAATAATATATTCATTGACATGTTTTCTTTTTAAAGTAAATGAGTAACGTTTTTAGTCATCTTTACACGATTTTAGAATTAATTGACCCGTCGCCATCACGCAGCAAAGTGACGTGTTCCTGGGTCAACTTTCTCTCAGTGAATGGCAGCGAGTCCAAAATTTCGTCGCCCGTACAGTTGAAAATTATTTGGCGTTTCACTGATGCGTCACCTTTGCGGCAAGCAGTCTTGCCTATCGAGCACATATAGAAACAGTAGAAGATTGCATTCGCGAAAATTCTAAATAGTTTTGGGAGTATGTTAAATCTTTGAAGGGATGGTGGGTTTGCCAATTCAATGAGATCGAAAGGCGAAGAGGTGACCAAATCTGGAGTGGCAGACAGTGACGTCCCTAGATAAAATGCCGCCCCATTTTTTATACAGTATTTTTATCATCCTTCCATGAGTCTAATATCTAAGAAATGTATTGTATGGATACATTACTAATAAAATATCAGACTGTAATTACTCGCAAATCTGCACGTGTTATTTCTGGTCACCAAGGACGTCGAAGGGCAACGGAAGTAAACTAGATATCGTGAACCCGACAAACCAATGAGCTGATTTTTTTTATGGAAAGATATTTTCGTTATTACTAAGTTTATGTAGATATTTTATATATTCCAAATGATTCTCCTCGATTTGCCGCCCTTCGAGTAACTGCCACCCCCAAGCGACGATCAATTTGCCTACCCCCTGGAAGTCACTGGTGGCAGAGGCATTTTCCGGTCTTTTCAGGCTGACTTTGTCAAAGGCCCGCTTTCATATATATTTAATCTTGTGATGGAGACGGGTATCTTTCCAGAAATATGTAAGATGTCAAAGGTTACTCCTATCCATAAGAGTGGTACCAAGTCATCTGTGGAGGACTACAGTCCGGTAGCTATTCTCTCGGTACCCGCAATAGTTCTTGAGATGATCATGCATCACATGATTTCTCCAAAAATTGGGTCATTTATAATGAATGAACAACATGGATTTAGAATAGGCTGATTAGCGGAAACTAACCTGATGGCATTTGTAGATTATGTGTCGTCAGCACTAGATAGGGGCCATCAGGTTGACTATTCCTACAATGACTTCTCAAAAGCGTTTGACAGAGTCGACATCCTGTTGGAAAACTCCAACTAATTGGATTGTCCGATCGTTTTCTGAAGTTATTCGAGAACTATTTTAAGAATCGTCAACAATACGTATCGTAAGGCGTCTATCAGTCACAGACGTTCAATATATTTTCTGGTGTCCCTCAGGGCTCAAACTTGGGGCCATTGCTGTTTGCGATTTTTATAAATGACGTACCAATGGTCATGAAAAATGCCATGTTTTTGTTGTTCGCTGATGACTTGCAACTCCTCATGGAAGTTGTCAACTTGGACGATTGTCGTCAAATCCAACTTGATATAGATAATATATTAGATTGGGGCAGGCGTAACAAACTGGACTTCAATATTAAAATGGAATACTTTATCGTTTACCTGAGCTTCGGAGTATTATTTTTTCAATAATCGATGCATTGCAGAGTTCTTTCGCGAATACCATCTGTAAGGGATCTTGGCATTACGTTTGACAGTAAGCTGTCATATAGTGTTCATATAGCTATCATTTGTAAAAAGGCGCTACAAATGTTGGGTTTCGTCTTACGTAGGTACTTCCCGGGTCTTTTCGGATGTTACTGTATTAAAATATCTTTATAATTCCTTAGTTAGAAGCCGGCTTGAGAGTGGGTCGATTGTTTAGGTCCCGCATCAGTTGAAATATGACCTTTTGGTATAGCGAGTTCAAAAGAAAATTTTGAGACTCCTTTATTTGGGGTTATATGGATACTATACGAGGCTTTATCCAGCTGGCTTTCTCTTAGGTATGCTAACATACTGTATGTTAAATGCTAAAAGATATCAATATTTGGCCAAGTATTTTTTTCAACTTTTGTGTGGTTTAAATGAGAACTCTGTCATTCTTGGTAGTATTGACTTGTGTGTCCCTGATAATTATCTTAGAAATCGGGAGCATCAGTTGTTTGTTCTCCCAAAAAGTAGAACTAACCTGCCATTGGTGATGCCAATTGGGAGGTCAATAACTCTGTTCAACCAAATCGCTTTGGATGTTGATATATTCTACCTACGTGACATGAGTATATGTGGAATATAATATCAACATCCAAAGGGGTATCTAATTAATATTTTTTTTGTATTTACATTTTTCTACTGTTTAATAACTTAATACTGATATATTTATTTTTTATATAATACTGTTTTAATAATATTTCTTTGTTTCTAAATATCATGCGAACGTCTTTAATTAATAATTTGTAACGTTCACTTTATGTAAAAAAAAAAAAAATGAAAATGATTTTTTTTTAAATTTTAATATAAATAATATACTTAAGTATAGGTACTTAATATGTTTATATGTACATCTAGTCACTAGTGTAGGAATTACAAAGTATTCAATTAAATACAATTTATTAAAAAATTATATGTTTACACTTAATAATAATTATGCAATATATAAATTGAATTGCTGTTATATATGAGATCATATCATATTAGATTATTAATAATTGTACATATTAGTTTCTTGAGATCATAATAAGATATATTATAATCAGAAGCGAAGAGTGGAGGTAGGCTGTTAAGATCCGCCATAAATAGTGCACATTAAACTTTGTTAGTCATACGTATTTGTTTTCATTGTAGTAAGAATTCAATTTGCAGATGGTGCTCGTTAGTTTTCAAAAAACAATTAAACCCTGCCTAAACCAAACCATGGTCATTTTGGTATATTTTGGACGATATGACAAAATAATTGAGCACACTAAATTCGTCGGTGTTTTGTAAAAAGGGCGAATTAACCAAAATGCTATTTTACAGGAGGAGGATTTTTAACTTTTGACATTTATTTGTTTATTACCTGTAGATGATTATAAATATCTAATAAGTTTATAATAAAGCTTAGAAAGAACACTGTCATTATAATAGGTATTATTATATAATATTTTAAAGGGCCTAATATGTCACATTTGCTTTTTATTTCGTAATTTTAATTAATTTAATTTTAGTCGATTATCGTTTTAAGTACTTTCCTGTGGAGATACAAATTCGCCGTTTTTACAAAACAAAGCTAGTGGGGTACATACTGTATTTTCATTAAAATCTCGATTTCGCCAAAATGGTCGATTCGCCTTTTTCATTAATTTTTTTTTGTTTTTTTTTTTAAATTTTTTAATTTGTTTTTATTACACATATTGTTCGTTATCTATCTATAAAATATCCAAAGTTATGTATGATTTAATTGCATAATTTTAGATATTTTATATCTAAATAGACGAGTTTTTTTTTACTATTATCTATTATGGCTTGGGTTTCGCAGTTTTAATTGAATTTTAAAAACTAACCGACACCATCTGTAAATTGTTGTATTATTTCAATGAAAACAAATACGTATGACTGACAAAGATTAGTGTGCACTATTTATGGAGGATCTTAACAGCCTACCTCCACACTTCGCAGTCATAATATGTACATATTGTGATCTTAACTTTAAGTTAAATGTTATTCTAATTACGCTATGTAAATTACTGTTAGTTCCATAGTTTGGTTTCCGTTCCTTGTGACTTGGCCCAAATAATTAACCGATAACCCAATCAAACGGATTCGTCTGTAATTCAAATCGAGCTTCTGCAGTCTACTAGGTAACTAGGTCTAGATAATAAATACAATCGAGTAACTATCAAGTTTTTTCAATAGAATTGCTTATCTATTTATTTTATTTTTTTCATAAGTAATAATAAATTTTATATTTTATTTCAAGCTTCTAGATCAGGGGAGGGCAAACTTTTTGGCTGGAGGGCCAAATTCAAGAATTCAAAATGAGTGGCGGGCCGCAAGTAAAATACCATTTTTAGATATACACTATTTATTATCACGAAAAATAAACATTATAAAAAAAATAATGAGAAGAATGAAACTGTTGTACATTTTTGAACATTTTTTTCAAATTCAGGTGTTAATTTTGTAGTTGAAATTTTCAAAACTGCTTGTAAATGGGCATCGGAGATATTTGATCGTAAAGAATTTTTATTGAGGTTCATGATCGAAAATGTTTGTTCACATATATAGATTAATCCAAAAATAACGAACATTTTTCTTGCATAATCTTTAAGTTGGTCGAATTTGTCTGAATTGAGGGCATTGTAAAATTTGGAGATTTCTTCACGACGATGCAATTCTCTTAAATCAGTGTCACACTGCAGATCAATAATCTCAAGTCGTATCTCTGTCGGTACACTATCAATATCTATTGAAAATGGATCGCGTACTATTGCTAAACAAATTTTAATCTATTGTCAATATTTTTTAAAAAATATATAAAAAAGTTATTCGTTATCAGAAGTACAATTAATGATATCGGGCCGCAAAAAAATACCCGGCGGGACACATGCGGCCCGCGGGCCGCATTTTGCCCCCCTCTGTTCTAGATAAGCGAATAAATAATTATTATTGCTGGTAATTATTTACATTTTATAATGTTTTATTAGTTTTCCAATTTTGAGCCACCTGTCAATTTCTTATTAAATTTTTATCATCTGACAGCTAACTAACCTAGAATAAAAATGACACTCAAATAGTTACTATGTTTCTTCATGGATGGCGTTAATTACTATATACAATAATAAAATTAATAACTAACGAGCAGAGAAAATAATTTTTTCAGAAAATTTAATAAATAATTACGAGATAAAAAAGAACTTTTTATATACCTACAACGTTTTAAAATATATGTTGAATTATTATACTCAATATGCTCAAACTTGTACTTGATATGAAGTAAATAAAAAAAAAACAAACAAATATAGAATACTGAAATGCCATGTTGACCTTTCATTTTGATTTCCATAGTAACGCACGTACATATTAATAATTAAGTTGCAAGGACCACCCCTTAGCAACCAATAATAGTCTTTTACTTTTTACGGATTGTTCTGAAATAACTTCACATACAAAACAGAATTAACTGATAATGAATTCAATTCTGCTTAAAGATGGGTAAAAGTATTAAAAGAATGCATTGGCATCGTGTTCTGATATATTCTAAAAGTTTAAAATGTCTAGCTAGTCGGGAAGTTAGTTAAAATCGATTGCAAGATTTGTACTGGACAAACAACCACCGGACAAACAAGAATACGAGCTAATAAAAACGTTGTAATAAATCGGAGTATTAAAATAATTATGTTTTTTATCGTAAACAGCATTTTTTTGAAAAAGGAACCTGAATTCATTTTTCTTCAGCGTTGACTATTCACGACGACTCGACAATTTTCATACATTATTAGGTACTCATATAATTTTGGGGTTGCCATACACGTGTTGTAAAAAATACAATTAATTAGCGTAATAATAAAAATCTCTTGTTTCAGAAATATTAAACTTCTTTGACCGTAGTTACCTAAAATTGCCTGTTGAAAAAATAGTGTAAAACCTAAATTAGTTAAAAACAGATCATGATAATTATGCATGGGGTCATTCGATTTTTCTTACTTAACTGACTTCACGTTTTTTGGTAATGTAGTTTTTCTTAAGAACGAGTGCAGTTGTGGATTACATCCAGGTTTCTTGGGATTGAAGAGTATTCGAGTTTGTTGCCTGTCCAAGTAACATGTCGTTCTCTTTCGATTTTTTTTTAAATTTCTCGTATAGTTTCGGTTTTTATGAATTTGAATTTATGTGATTGTTTTCGTAGTGTACCTACTGATAATTTTTTATATACATCCCCGAAACTCTTGCCGTGACTTGCTACTATCATATTATTATCCACATAAATATTATATAACTATTTTGGGTGAAAGCTGTTTCCTCGTGTCAGGCTCACCAGGCACTAATAGCGAGGGCTGTGTGGCTGGTCAATGCACTCCCTATATATGTAGATATTTTTGGCGATCCATTATACATTCTGTTTTTTTTTAATTTTATTTTATTGTTTAATTTGTATTTTTCGAATTATTGTTTTTTTTATAAAACTATTTTTGCTTTTTTTTCGCCACCTTGTTTTTCTGATTTTCTGAACTGATTACTTGTAATTTTAATTCTAAATGTCATGTTGTGAACGTCCTGAATTAATAATTTGTTATGTACTACACGTGTCTTTTTCAAATAAATAAATAAACATTCTAATACTATTTGGTGCTGGCTGTTTTTTTAATATTACATAGGACAGAAGCCATCTCTGTCGGCAATTTTCCCATTGATAAATTGACCGTTTTACAGAAATATTCATATGAGAGACGTTTTATTGGAAGTATACGAATCGTGAGTGGATCACATCGTCAGATTAATGAATTGATTATCAAACAATTTTCATAGCTCTATATTTTTACGGTCAATTGATTCATGAGGTTTTGCGAATGTGTAGGCTAAAACACTTGTTGAAAGAGACTTGATAAAACATCATTGAGATGAGAAGTTTGAGACTTTAATGTAAATTTTGCCTCACATGAGACACATGCATTTGTTTAATTTTTAGACAAGATTTTTTAAATGAATAATCGTCCAGACCCGCAATATTTTCCGGAATATACTACTGCGACTACATCAGTCATCCAAAGATGTTTATATAATTGCTTGATTCGCAGAAACCAAATATTTCATTTTTAGATTCAACATTCATTGATGAAAAGTATGGACTAGGTATATTTATATTTTATGTACAATACTAAATTTTCTTACGACCGTTTGCCATTGCTACAACCCAACAAATGAAAAACATACACGAAATACCAATTTTCTCCAAAAATTATATTAAAAGTTACAAGTATTTTATAATGAAGGTGGTTTATATTCTACTTGATGAAAACATGGTGGGACTAAAATAAATTTATCAACTTATCACCAGAAAAACGAATTAATGATAGACTCAAATTATTTTTAAACATAGAGTCTACTACCTACAATAATCATTCGTTTTAAGTTGGTGGCATTTCACAATTAGTGTACATAGTGACCCAACGCACAGCAAAAGTTGCCGCGCTACCGGGTAACTTTGCTACAACGCTGGTATGTAATCACTAGACTTAGGATTTTTAGGTATTTAAATATTTTTTTTGAGTGGCCCCACACCAAAATATCAAAAATATCTATCTGTTTCAGACAATTTTGAAAAATTTAAGCCCTATTTGTTAGCACCTATTTTTAAATATTTTTGGATAATTACATAATTTTACATACACATACTTTCACATAAACACAAAATTTCAATTTCAATCACTACCCCCTCAACCCGTGAAAACTAGGTGGGGAACTTGGCTTAGTGCAGTAAATTACTATAGGTACTGCGAATTTGAAAAAGTTACAAGAAATTATGGAGACGCTTGATGTGGAAGATTCCAACTCCATATCAATAGCAAAAGAAATAATGGGAAACCGTTCCATAAAAAATGAATTGGCATTCATCACTTCAAAGTATGGTCATCTGGTAAACACAATTGAAAAATGTTAGAATCATCTACAAAGTTACTAGTGGAGCAAATTAATATTTTAAACAATATTGCCTGCTAAAATAAGAAATGTTCCTGGACCAATTTGGAATAAAAATAAGTACAAAATTAAATAGTGTTTTAAATAAAAATACTGAACGCTGAACTAAACGTTGCAGAATATAATAGCTGTTTTGGAAAATCCAACAGATGCATCTGATATTTCATTTTTTTCTATTTCAGAAATAGTTTCATTTACATACGCAATAATAACATCTGCAGAAGTAGAAAGATGTTTCTCCATCTATAAAAATGTGCTAAGATCAAATAGTCAAGGATTCACTTTCGAAAATTTGAAGCGATATTTTATTACTTATTTTAATAAAGCGTTTTCTGTTTGTGAATAAATAATAAATTAAACTGTTGAAATATGTATGATTTATTGTAATACTTACTTACATTTTAGCACCTATTTTTATTTTTTAGCACATAATTATGAAATTTTATACATATTTTCCATACATAATTTTGAAAAACACTTCTAAGAAAATATTTTCAATAATTAGAATGGTAGGTACATTCTCAAATCTTGTGAATTATTCGTTGAATAAAAGAAATAGTTAATTATAACAGATTTTCCAATTATATCTACATATCCTGTACCTATTATTCATTTTAGCACCTAAAAATCCTAAGCCTATTAATCACTAAATTACAAATGTGTAAACCCCTTGCACTATCAGCAACATTCAGCGTTGATTTCAATATATCTACATCCATCATTTATGTATAACATAAGGTGTCAAATTCACACTGAAAGCAAATCATTTCCTAATACCGAGCAACGACTATTTTCAACAAAACTATTTTTCATATATAATATATCAATAGGTTTCAATTCGATTTCCATATAGTTCATTGCTCTAATCACTTATATATTATTATGTTTACTTATCTTTAGTCTTTTATCCACTCAAAACAATTGAAATATATTTAATGCGTACCCTTCACCTATTTTTTTGTTTACATTCAGTATTAAGACTATTTATATTATTGTATTTTATCGACAGCTTAATCAATAATCTTGGTGTATAGATAACCACGAGAGTCTGTTAATAATGAATTAGTTAAATTTTGTTAATATTTATCACTTAATCAAATCAATATTTTTTTAAATTATGTCATTGTTATTATTAATATTATAAATAATTGTGTGGTATTATGTTGTATAACAAATTTTATTATAAATAATTACAAGATAAAAAGAACTTTTTATATACAACGTTTTTAAATTTCCTGTTGAATCATATAAACTTGACTAGCTTAAACGATCAAAAAAATTGTATTTGATAGAAATAATACTGAAATGTCATTTTGACACTCATATTGATTTCCATAGTAACGCACGTATATATTATTAATTTCCTAGCAACCAATAATAGTGGATTGGATTACGGATTTCTTCCGAAATAACTTTTCGTACAAAACAGAATTAACTGAAAATGAATTCAATTCTACTTAAATGTGGTTAAAAGTATTAAAAAAATGCATTGTCATCGTGTTCTGATATATTCTAAAAGTTTTGAATGTCTAGGCTAGTCGGGAAGTTAATTAAAAATCGATTGCAAGATTTTTACCGGACAAATAAGAACACGACCTAATAAAAACGTTGTAAAAAATGAAAGAATGGTTTTTAAAACGCTATTGAATTTGTAACCAATGTGTATATTAATTTGTTTATTCAATACATGTATATTAATTCATATTGCCAAATATAAAATAAGTACATACTTACCTATATAACAAGTACCTACCTACAACCGTAGTACGAATTATTTCAATAAATTTAGTGACAATTTAATATATAAAACTTCTCCGAGTGACAAAACAAATAAATATGATTAATTTGGGATCCAAGAAATTGATTTAGTAATTTTGTAATAATAACGTATTTTCCACATAATATTATCATTCTTCGTTTTATGATTTTGCTTCTAACGGATTTTGGTATTCGAGTAATAATCGGTCTAGTTTCCGTGTATTGAATTAATTTTTCCTTTCAAATATTACTCGAATTCAGCATTTTTACTATGCATGTATGATTTATAGCGCCTGAATACATGCATGGAACTACTGTCGGCAATTGTGCTTATTTTAAACTGTCATGACAATAACTTTTTACACGTAAAAGTGCTGACTGTCTCTCCAATCTCATTCTTCAAGAGTAAGCGAGGTGCGAGGTTGTCATTTTATACTACTATCTGACAGGTTGTATTTAAAATCGGAGCTCAAAATGAGTAGTTCGTTTTTTTACCGGCATGTTCTCTATCGCTATGTCGCTCTCTATCGCTCTACTTCACAGGCGCAGATCAAAAATAATCTTACTTGCGCGCAATAAATCATCACAGCTTGGAATCTTCCGATCGTGTTAGATTGATGCACGCAATCTTGCCAACTGCAGGATAATACATGTTTCCCCATACATTTTCTTACTGTACACAGTACATCCATGTACGTGTAAACGGGGTATTATGCATTCTAAATTTGAAAAAAATTACTGCCAGAAGTATGCATTTCCATGCGTAAATTTTCATTACACATATTTCAACATATCTGTTTGGCCACTCGAAAAAGTGTTACAAACAAACAACATCGATAAATAGATAACATTACTTTTTTAATGCATCGCAGATTAAATCTATAGGCGAATTAACTATGTAATTCAAATATTAATATTAAAATTATTACCTATTTTCGACGAACACGCCCCATAAAAATATTAATGCAATAGCATAATATTTTAATTCGTTGTGAATGTTGGCTTGGAGAAAATGACAACATAAAATTATGAATTTAGTTTAAATTTATGTCTGGTGAATGTACTTTTTGGCTTACAAACAACCTGGTTTGGTTTCTTTTAATGGGATCGTTCGATACGTTGAGATATACGGTTTATAATAAAATATAGTATTGGTAGGTATACAAAAAATATATATCTTAAACCCCTTGGAAGTGGCGGTGGAGTCTGAAATGATAGCCAATTACGAGCCCTCCTATGATATAAATTAAACCAATTAATTTCTATGCATAGCCCAAACCAAAATAATATAATAGAAATATTATTCAGCAAATATGATTATGCAAAATTTGCAGTTTAATCGGAAGAGTTGTTTATGAAGAGATGCATAGAATAAAAATAAAACACATGATTGCTATTCAAATAACCATAAAATACAAAAAATGACTTCTTAATTTTTATTTTCTGATTTTTATAAATAATTATGACAGAGACTAAAAATTACTTTCTCAAAAATCAGAAAACAATACGTTATGGTTCTATATTATGATAATATTACTTGAAAATTGCAGAAAATGACAGAAATAATTGCCTAAGCATAGTTCTGTGTACTTAATCTGTAGTGCAATTTTATATTATTTTCAGGTATTACAATAATATAATGTAGTTTCCATTTTATCGCATCATAATTTGATAATTAGATTGTTTAGCTCTTATAAAAGTGATATTTTTTAGGGAAAAGTTATACATTCCACGTTTTCAAGTTGGTAAGTAATAAAAAATATTCTTATTATTTATTTTTTATTTACAATATTTAAACTCATTACAGTGAATACTATTATTTTTTTTAAATACACAATTGAAACTAATATTATTACCTATGTATATTTATTTATTATATTATTGTATCCTTATAAATAATTTTGTACGGTCAGGCTTAACATAGTTTGTCATTCAAAAAAATACGTCTTATGGATACGTTCACACCTGTAAATATTCCTTTCAAATTAAATGTAGTTTGGACAGTTTACGTCGTACGAATTCACTTGCTTTTGTCAAAACAACACTCCAGGAGAGACGCGTCGCTGCTTCCGATGAAACCCTAAACGTTTCATTAAAAAATAAACACATTTGTTTTTAAATTACTTTTGTATGGTTTTCAACCACGGTTGAATACAAAAATATTTTTCATATTTTTATACAAATTTAACTATAGATATCCAAAGAAGTAATGCACTATTTTGGGTACTCTTGAGATACATATTCAGGGGAAATCTCAGATATCAAAAGTTGTATAAATATTAGTTTATATAATATATTATTATGTACCTACTTATTAGATATCATTTAATTTTACATCTTTCTCACTCCTATTATATTTAACTCGTTTATTTTTATTCCATATAATTAGTATGTATCTTGGTATTAGGGAATCCAATCCCGAGCCAAAATTCTGATCCCGGGATTTCGGGATTACAATTTTATAATCCCGGGATCCCGGGACTGGTCCCGGGATTGGTATTTTTTCAAAATCGGTCAAAAATAAATCTAGTATAATTTATACTATTTAAGACATATATTGTTAATATTGTATACGTTCAATCTTGGAAATATATAAGTTTAATGGAGTAAATAATATAGTAATATAAATAATAATGTGAATTTAATATGAGATTGCTGCTGAATGAAGATGGGTTAGCGAGATTTAAAATAGTAACGCAAATCATGGTGTACTTATGGCCTTTCCGCTTCATAAATCTAATTAGTCAGCCAAATATGAAACTGCCTTAAAACGTATGAGATCATGGTGGAAATACTTTGTTAATAGTGCTAAGCATTGTTTTTTTTCCAATCTTTCTCATTTTTATTAATTTATGTGAAAAAATAAAATGAATCGGCAACTTACACATGAGTATAAATCAAACTTCATTCAAACTCAGTTTATTTCTAATGTAGTTATTTGTTATTAAAAGTATTTTTTCTGTTATATTTTCGTTTTTATTTTATTTTTCATAAAAAAATGATAAAAAAAATCAATCACGAAAGCTTCGGGATTATGTTTATCATTCCCGGGTATCGAAAATAGCTCGGAATCCCGGGATTGGAATCCCTACTTGGTATGAATTATGTATACGATTAACTCAATTTGATAAGTATTTCATTTAAGAACTACTAGTTAAATTCGTCATAATTAAGTAGGAAGCCCATAGCTTATCTGAAAACGCACACTGGCACGAATACAGCAGTTACAGTCCCGTCGGGTGTCGTATTTTTTTCTAAAAAAATGTTTTGTAATGGGTATATGCATAAGATATTTTCAAATTATGTATGTTCAATATGGTGAATGAGAATGTTACTCACTTTCCACGAGAATTAGTTGTTAGACATTTGATTAACCCACCATTTCAATCTAAAAAACACATTTTGATTTTTTTTTAAATAACATGTGAATTTGATTGTACAAACGGTACTAGCATCTGTTTCTGTATACTGCAATTTATCGTAAATACATAACACGACGCGAAAATAAAACTATGCAATTATTGACTTAAGATAAATTTAATGTTCTCAGTTAATTGGTAAAATTAGTTTGAAAGTGTAATAAAATAGTGTAGTAAAAAAATATAATAAATGTATCGAATTGTTATTAAAACGATATTTCTACGTAAATCCCACAGTACTTAGTTCAGTATTAAATTTATAATAGTGTGAAACTGAGCTGTGAATAATTTATAAACCCAGGATTATTAATGTATCCGTCATTTTACGAAATACAAATTATTTAGGTATATTTTCTCTCTAAAATCTGTCATATGCGTTAAGCGTCAATGACATTGCGCTACTTTACGAGCTGCTTGTTGGCGAATTTAGAATCTGCCTGTAAAGTCGCCCAATGTCATCATCGAACAAGCTAACAGGCACATTGTAAACAATCTACCGAGAAAAGTTGAAAGCCGGTCAACTTTCTACGCTACATGCCGGCGTGTGGGCCTACTGCGTCTGCACAGTAGAGCGATGGTAGCGACTTCCTGGTAAAAAAACGACATTTACCGTTTTGACGTTAATGGAAACATTATTCGGCAAGCATTTTACGTTCATTTACGTTCCACTTCATAGTGCTAGAGCCCGATAAAAGTAAACAACGACACAATATTATGATTTCAACTCGCTAGCTTATGTCTATTATCTATGCAATTACGCTCTGTCAAAATATTCGCTGGCTTGTCGCTTCTCAGCGAATGGAATGTTTTGTGTGTCATCATTACAATCGCAGTAGCTGAATCGCCCGCTTTTAAATTCGCCAACAAACAGCTTGTAAAGTAGGTCAATGTCTTTGACGCTTAAGACTGAATATTTTTTTTTTACAAAAATGCAAAATTTATTCAATAATCAAATTTCAGTGTTCTGTTGCCTATTTGTTGTTTCGAATTTAATGGTATGTAATATCAGACGATGGCAATATGTATATTGAATTCTTGTGATTTAAATGTTGTTCGTACTAAGAAATAACATACGCTATGTAGCCAATTGAAAATGTCTGTAAGGACGAAACTGGTCTTGTTTATAATATAACAATTGTGAAAATAAGACGTACATAAGTTAAATAAAAGTGTTTGTTCTTTCTTATTATGTTTTCCATCAAGTATAGTGATATAAAATGATGATTCTGTCATAACATGATATTGTTATATTTCGCGCCCAGTTTAATAAGCCGATATTTACAAATTTTTATAAGTTATATTATATACCTAAATGACATTTTTGTGCAACTGGTTGGTTTTAACGTTTTTTTCTGTTTTTTCTATTAGCTGATGAGCCAAAATATATTTTACATATTACTCTAATTTATATAATCGGCTTATGTATGTGATCAGTGTTTTAAACAATTCTGACGAATAATTTTGAAACGTTTTAGTAGTTATAGATCATTCCTAGGCTTAGGATGTTTAGGTGCTAAAAATGAATAATAAGTACCTAAAATATGTAGATATAATTGGAAAATATGTGATTAAAATTTCATAATTATGAAATTCGAAAATAAATTGACATTCTTAAGGGCCCACATGCTCAGCGTAGGTCAAAATGGAGATTTTATGGTATTTTCAAAGGATAACCCTGGAATTTCCTTAAACGTTAGAGCTAGAGGTTTAAAAGAATACTATTTTATGTAATAAAAATACTTTATGCAGTCATCAAATGTTCAAAATAAATTTAAAAGACAATAAGGCTTCAAAATTATATAAATAGATTATCTACAACGTTTAAGGAATGTCCAGGACTATGCTCTGAAAATACAATAAAAGCTCCATTTTGACCTACGCTGAAAATGTGGGCCAAATATGCACACGTAAATAATGATTTATTTGTTCATATTATGTTTAAGTTCGAACGGGAAGAGAGTTCTTTTATTTTTATATAAAGCATCGGGCAATCCGAAATAAAAAACATTATGTTAAGAACTAAATTAATTAAAACTACTAAATGGTAGATAGATACTAATTAACTTACTAGTCTACTTTCTGTATCAAATCGTAACGAACGTCTATTTATGCCATTACTGAATGTTATTTCATTCGACAATGCGGTGCCCGATTGTCCCAATGCCAAAAAATTGCCAGTTGTCCCAGCAGAGATTTAGACCTGTAACTTATTGTTTTGGTTCTTGTCTGTTTAGTGGAAGCAAAGTTAGGTTAGGTTAGGTTATCATTCTTGAATTATTAATGAATTTTGCCGAAATCTTATATAAAAATTGCCACTGTTTCCGTTCCACGGCTTCCAATACCTTGTACTTGTAGACTTGTGCCATTGTTTTTTTTTTAATTTGACTCCTCATATTGTGTCCAAAATAGCCGAGATAATAATATAAGTATACAAAATGAGCAATTCATTTAAGAATACTTTATTTAAATTATGTATATTATAATTTATTTTCAGAACAATTAAAAAATGGCGACTATGGTGTATACAGCTTTGTTGTTGCTCGTTGGTGTAGCAACGGTATTAGGACGGGTGACTGGAAGAAATAGAGATGAAGTAGAGACGTTTAGAAGCTTTCTGGATAACTCGCAAACTGGCACTTTGGAAAGTAAGTAGCATTGATTAATTTCTAATTGTTTGCATAATAAATAATACTATATCATCGCATACGTGATTACGGGAAGCAAACACTGATTAAACACTTTGCGCTTTAGGCACAGTGGAAGGTCACTAAAAGGTCTAAGTAAAAGAGTAAAAGAGAGATCCAAAAACTTAGAGTAGCACAACGTGGTATGGAGAGGTGCATTCTGGGCATAACGCGAAAGGACAAAAAGAGGAATGAGTGGATAAGGAAGCAGACAAGGGTTTGCGATGTAATAGAGTTCATTAAAAGCCTCAAATGGAGATGGGCTGCACACATAGCTCGAAGAAAAGACAATCGCTGGACAAATGTAGTCATCCAGTCGTATCCTAGAGGTACAAAACGTCCACAAAATAGACCTAGAGGCCGCTGGATCGATGAAATGATAAAGTTCTGCGGAAGTACGTAGCAGCGCAACGCACAGGACCGAGAGAAGTGGAATCAACTTGGAGAGGCCTTTATGTAGCAGTGGATAGATTCAAGCTGATGATGATGATTTATCTTCACTTGTTATCATGTCATTATTTTATGATACAATATGTTTGTAAATTTAAATTAATAATGTGGAATGTTAATTTCTCAAAGATGTTTTACTTATGTATAATTTTCATATAAATATGTATGCTACCCAATGAATGTATATCGAAGAGTTATTTTATTTCTAGCAAGAGGAGACTCTTTACAAAATCATATGTTGAAGAGGCCTTCATCCAGCAGTGGTCTATCTACTGCAGGCTAATGATGATGATGATATCATCGAAGTTTGGTCGATGGATAAATTTAAGTAAATTAGACTTACAATGTAATTCGTGGATAGTATTTATAATAGTTCTGAGTTCAAATTATCAAGATAATAAAAAATCGCTGTCTTTTTCATTGATAAAATAACCCACGTTTTGCGACATGCTGTATAATAAAGATGTTCATACTGATACCACTGATGATTTAGAACGAAATAGTTACCTACTTTTTAGAGACTTGGTAATAGGCAAAATATGGGTCACGAAAATCAATGTAAGTAAGTATACGGAAGTATACAAGTTTTTGAATGCATAGTTGTAATAATTTGTAAATCTTATTTATTTTTAGAACCCCTAAGCCCTGAGATGGAGAAACTTCAAAATGAATGGGAGAGAAGTGGAAAATTCGAAGGCGATATCATTCTCACCAAAAGGCAGAAAAACAATTTGGTCAATCAATTCCTCGGAAATAAAAACGCCATTATCGGAGCTTCACATCTTTGGCCAGCAAAAACACTAGTCTATGAAATCTACTCATCATATTTTAGTAAGTATTAAAATAATAGCCATTAAATCATAGATAAGTTTAGATACTTTATATGGTAGAAGAATGTTTGTTGTCTACCATGGCTTGGTTAGTTTGGGTTAGGTTAGAATGAACATGAATTAAAAAAAAAAAACTAACCAAAACCATTTGCAAATTGTACTCTTAAGAGTAATGAAAACAAATAAGTATGACTGATAAAGTTTAGTGTGCACTATTTATGTCGGATCTTAACAGCCTACCTCCACCCCTCGGCACTGAAACATACTAATAATAAAAGTATACATCTATGAAATTTTGCCTTTTTGACCACGAAAATTGTAATATAATTAATTACTTACAACAATTGTTTTTTTTTTATGAAACTTGCACTGCTTAATTATAGTACTTTGCTGATAGTTATCAATTGAATTTATTATATCTTAATCTCGAAATTGTCAAACAATTTAACGCAATGTTGATAAAGTTTAAAATATAGTATAGTAAAGTATGAAATCATGAGGTGCAGGTAGGCGTGTATTATACGCCTAGATGCAACCCTAGGCTATATCATTAATTTGTATAAAAAAATCAAATCGAATCAGTCTATTTCTTCACTCTATGTTGTTGTCCGTTTTTATTTCTGTGTTTCACGCGAACGAACTATGTAAATAAAAAAATCAATTCTGATGAATACATTACCTATGCTTTAAAGAAACAAAAATAATTAAAACAAAATAAGCTGTTACCGGAGTCTATTAACACAATGCCTACGGGCCCTTTAATAAATTTTGTAATTAACGTGTTAATTTGCATTTGAAAAGTAATTAGCAAAAAACAATTTTGTGCGGCCCGTAAGCTATGGGTTTATTACAGTGGATTAGGTCGATGAAAACGTACGCGATTCATCTGTGTCTCATATAGCACATGATAATTGTAATCTCATTATTGTATTCGACTAAAACTCATCTTTTCCATACAGCGGTTATAATCGATTCAGAAGTGCCCATGATGAATTAATAAAAAATCAAATTTTAATATATTTTTTGAATTATTTACCAACTCAACATTCACAAAATTTATTTATTTATTGATATATAATTTTATTCATAAATAATACTTACATAAATATAGCCTCAAATCTTGATACACAATCTTTACAATGAAAAATAAATATACACTCCAATATGAATAAAGTTTTATGAATATAAATTAACAGTGTAAAATGTTAGTCTCGAGAAATTTGTTTATAAACATATATATTTATTATAAAACAATATTGGTTATGTTTACAACCCGCGCTGTTTACTTGGTTGTATTGAACGACTAACTAAATGACACTATGCGCATGCGCATGTACCCCTGAGACCGAAATGAATATAGCCACAATAATAAATTATGTGTTGCATCGACGCGCGCACCTTCCGTCACACGCCAAACGTGTTACATCGGCGCGCGCAACTTTGTCACATGCCAAAAATACACTCTGATCTGTTTTCCCAAACGCGCCAAAAGAAATATAACTTCAAAAAATACACTATAACATATTTAAAATTATGGCAAAAAGTAAACTCGTAAAGACTTCTTAATATAATATACATTTTTAACAGATTTTACAATTACCTATGTAGGTACTGCTTTAAAGTGTGCACTGTTGTATTTTCACTATGATACTAATTTTGGCAATCGACTATTATAACCGTAGTGCTAAGGAAAGAATTTTGATAGCTCTAACCGTTAATGTTTAGGGACGTGATGATTTTGTAAATACTTCTATAATTTGCAGCCGCTGATCAGATAGCGGCCATTGAAGCAGGCCTCGCATCGATTGCCAGCAAATCCTGTATCATTGTCAGAAAGAGAAATTCGGCAGATATTGACTATGTCAGAATTGAGGTAAACATATTAAATTTTATCGTTTATATTATATAACGAAGTATTCACAAATCTACTGACTATTTATTAAATTTGACCATCATTATGCCCCAGTTTGGAACCGTAATGCAAATGCGGTAATATAAATATGTCGATACAATCAGTGATATCCCGTAGGCATGCCCCCCATATCTTGAAGCAGGCTAGGATCTTTGTCGGGCCCCCCTACCTATCGCCAACGTTAAAAGCAGTGCAAGGTTCTACAGTAGCTTTTCCAAATGGTGTGCACGGTAAAATTAAGGGTATTTAGTGTATTTTTCATATTAAATTTACATTCACTTGAATTATGGAGTTATCGAGAAATGACACACAATTAAAAATTTCATCGTACAACCATATATTTCAAAATATAACCATTATTGAAGAAAAATAGCACCACAGGCGAAATTTTTTAACTATTAAAGAAAATTTGTGACTCGCCACGCCGGGCCCCTCATGAGCCCGAGCCCCCAAGCTAGGGCCCTGTCAGCTCTCTCCTTGTGGGGGCCATGCCCGTAGGAATAAGTAGGACATGCGTGGCATAGGGGAGGCACACTATAGACGGTGGAAATTGAAGGAACGAATACAAATATGACAATATATAAAAGCGGTGCCGAAGCAGGCCATGGTATCGCTTCAATAATTAAAAAATAAAAAAAAGTCCTGCCGACATAAGTATCATTGTATTGAAATACACATTGTAGGTAAAAGTGGTGTATCGTATGGCCAAAATTGGGTGCCTCCAAACCTGCCAGTACTATTATAGACCTCCACATACCTAAAACCATCACTGTTTGAGAGTAAGTTTCATGGAAATGTCCTAATTATCGGTGGGTAGATGGCGTGTATGTGAATCTAAAGAATTTTGGTGTATTTGTCCGATTAAGATCGCCAAAAATAAATAAGTAGGAGCGTCTAACGCACAGAATAGGGGGGACATGCTCGTCGAAGGTCAAAATTGAGTTTTTATTGTATATTCAAACCATGATCCTGGACACTCCTTAAACGTTGTAGATAATCTATTTATATAATTTTAAAGCCTTATTATTCTTTATAGTTATTTTAAACATTTGATGACTGCATAAAGTATTTTTGTAACATAAAATAGTATTTTTTTAAACCTCTCGCTCTAATGTTTTAGAATATAGTCATATTTCGGTACATAACTGTGCAGTGGTGTTAAGATTTTTTACGTTTATTAATTTTTAAACGCATTTATGAAACCATTAGTATAATTTATTACGAGATAATTTTAGTAAAATATTCACGATAAAAAATTATATTGATAATCTCTGTGATCCCAAATTTTACAAGAATTAGGCATTTTATTATTCAAAAAAGCGGCAAGATTAACACATTTGAAGATGATTCTAAAGATATTTATTATAAGCTATGTCTTTGATCATTCAAGTGTGATAAACATCTTATGAATAATCATTGCTTTATAATAATTATTGACCTAAGAATAAGGTAGTGTTTTTTTGAAATACGATATTTCTTTTGTCATTCCCTAGTGGTTAAGCTACAACATACGGCCGTAGCCATAAATTGACAAATTAAAATTAAAGTAAGGAGTAAAATTATGTTAACGCGCGTGTTTGAACATGTACCTAACCGATTTTTTTTTTATTTTTTTTTAAACGGTACATGTTCAAACACGCGCGTCAATATTATTTTACTCCCTACTTTAATTATAGTTTGTCAATTTATGGCTACGGCCGTATGTTGTAGCTTAACCACTGGGGAATGACAAAAGAAATGGCGTATTTCAAAAAAACACTACCTTATTCTTAGGTCAATAATTATTATAAAGCAATCATTATTCATAAGATGTTTATCACACTTGGATGGTCAACAACATAGCTTATAATAAATATCTTTAGAATCATCTTTAAATGTGTTAATCTTGCCGATTTTTTGAATAATAAAATGCCTAATTCTTGTAAAATTTGGGATCACAGAGATTATCAATATAATTTTTTATCGTAAATATTTCATTATAATAATGTCGATATAAATATACTGATAGTTTTATAAATGCGTTTAAAAATTAAAAAACGTAAAAAATCTTAACACCACTGCACATTTATGTACCGAAATATGACTATATTCTAAAACATTAGAGCGAGAGGTTTAAAAGAATACTATTTTATGTAACAAAAATACTTTATTTTATGCAGTCATCAAATGTTTAAAATAACTTTAAAGGATAATAAGGCTTCCAAATTATACAACGTTTAAGGAGTGTCCAGGATCATGGTTTGAAAATACAATAAAAACTCAATTTTGACCTTCGACGAGCACGTGGGCCGTTAAGGACGGCACTGGATATAGTGGTTAATTCAATAATGCGAATTATATTTTTCCGAACTCATTTTCTTCTAACGATATCAATGCAATCCCTGTCAATCCGAAGAAAGGGAAGAACTACTCAAGTCGGTTCAACCAGCTGTTGGGCCCATCGTTCCGTCCGAATTGGTCTCCACAAAGGAGAATTTGGTTGCATTTATAAAATTTGCGGCGTCATACTGCCAACGTGAATATCTCTTCACTTGAATGTTCGGCAATTGTATTAGATTTAATTACTGACTACAATTTTTAATATTGTCTCTACGTGTTCTTAATTTAAAGTCATGTATATTCAGCCAAAGCACATTTAAGTGCATGGTGATTTCAGTCTTGGGTAACTGCTCCTGAGACCTTCCCAGTCATAAAAAAAATTATGCTTTACATCCATACGTAGGGTCACCGTGATAAGCCCGATTCAAACCGGGTGTGGTGCGGGGCGGTTTGGTTGGTGGGACCATTAACTCCAATGTCAACCTGAAGAGTGATTGTTCTTTTAAAACATTTTTGAAAAATTGTTTTGTCACCTTTAAAACCACTTATTATAGGTAAGTACTGTATTTTAAAGATATTTTTTTTCAAAACACGGCGCACTAACAAAAATATGTTTTGCAGAAAAAGATGAATGCAAAAAAATGTATGATTTAAATTGGATATGTGATCTGGGAAAACAGATTTTACATTAAAATTAATCGTGTTGAATTTACAACTGTAAAAGGAACAAATGATACAACATTGAAGATATTGTTCCAATGTATATCTATGCTATCCAATGACGTTATTAATGGACAACGCACTCAGAACAGTAGCTAGCAAGTAAATTCGCGCATAGCGACATTCGCACATGTATAAGTAGACGTCACGTGACAAAATTTCGCAATTTCCATTATGCGATATCACGCATCGGGAATTTATAGCAATATCACCTTTATTGTAATAGCGTTAGAACAGTGTTTCTAGTGTCAATGTTCATTTGAGCGAGCGATATTGATATTAAAATATGAATTATGCCATTCGGCAGACCCGACAAAAAGCATCGAAATTTATAGCAATATCACCTTTATTGTAATGGCGTTAGAACAGCTGATTATGCCATTCGGCAGTCCCGACAAAAAAGTGAGTGTCATTTTTTTCCAGATGCTTCGTCCATATTAATGTCATTGATGCTATCCAAATGTGTTGAAAAAACTTTCTTTCATGCTTCGTGCGTTTGCTAAATAATTTAAAATGTTATAACAAAAATAACGTACCTATAAGGCTTTTTCTATTTATATTCTAAATTCGATTATGTTTTCCTTAACTTTAAACCAGACTATAGACTTTATCACTTTATAGGTATATTTTGATAAATAAAGAAGAAATTAGTGACGCAAAATCATCATAATACGTTATAGGTACTTCAATTAGGGAGACATAATATGTCATCGATCAAGAATCCTTATTGTCTATGATAAATCATCTCACCACTAATGTTTAATATTTAGTAATATTTTGTAATGTCAGACTAATTTAACTAATAAATGTTATCATTTTAGGGAAAATCGGACGGTTGCTACTCAAACGTTGGCAAGGTTGGTGGACTTCAGGTATTAAATTTAACACCAGCTGCAGTTGGAACCGGATGCTTCACAGCTGGCACCATTGTCCATGAGTTTCTTCATGCATTAGGATTCTACCACATGCAGAGCTCTTGGGACAGAGACTATTACGTCAGCATTATATGGGATAAAATACAGAGTGGTGAGTACAACTAGGCCCTAGAATTATGCCCGCCGCGGTCAATTTTTCGGGTACGTCTTAATTATGTTATCTTCTTCCATCTTTCTCTACGTTGTGAATGGCTTTTGTAATGAGCCTGAAATTCATAGAAAGGAGGAATGAGATATGGACATATTATATATACCTCGGTTAAAAAAGATACAATCGATAAGAACTGCGAGTTTATTTGCCGCATGCAATATATTAGAACTATAGCTGTAAGTATCTGATAAACTTCTTTATTCCCTAAGATGTTGAATAAACCATTTTCTATAGAGGTGGAGTCAAGATATATATGAAAGTGGAGATGAAAAAGAACCACAAGTGTACCGGTGGACTTAATATACTAATTTTTATACACACAATGCAGACTCATAAAAGCATTTTTTTTGTTTTAAAGAAAATACTACTAAACTAAAACTAGCTCCAGATACTTTGATAGGAAAGCCACAGAAAGCTTCATCTGGCACAAAAGTGTTTCATATCTTTGTTTCTTATACCAACTATCGACCAAAATATATCGGTACGACGCGTACAAACTATTTGAAAGTTAAAAGTTAAAATAAATTTAGAAAAAAATACGACGCCCAGCGGATTCGAATTCGCGCCCCTGGGATTTGGGACCATGTGCCCTACCAAAGAAGCTATGTGCATCCTATCTAATTGCGACGTCCTATCTATTTTTTACTTTTTCTTGTTTGTCCAATATTTTTAACTAACTTCCCGACTAGCTAGACATTTGAAACTTCTAGAATATACCATAACACGACAGGAATGCATTTTTTAAACACTTTTGGCCATCTTTAAGCAGAATTGAATTAATTTTCAGTTAATTCTGTTTTGTATGTTTCGAAAAAAATCGTTAAAAGTAATATTTACTACTCACTATTATTGATTGCTAAGTGGGTCCAAGCAACTCATTATTAATATATACGTGTGTTACTATGGAAATCAATATGAAATGTCAAAATGACATGTCAGTATTCTGTATTTATAAATGCATATAATTGTCTGATATGATTCTAATATTATGATTCAACAGAGAATTTAAAAACGTGGTAAGTATATAAAAAGTTCTTTTTATATTGTAATTATTTACCATATGTACTCTTAAATTTAGCAATAAATATCAAATTAATGTTTTTAATAAAATTGGAACATTACACAATGATCGACGAACAACGAGTAATTTTTTGATCTCAATGTTATACGGTCATCTTTTTCCGGAAGACATCTCACGGTGAAGTGTTATACGTACAATTTACATGTAACCCTTGCTGAAAATATACCTAAACTACACACATTAGCTATTAAAACAAAAATAACGAATCGTAATGTTTATGAACGTAGAATTAAGTTTGTCAGTGAAGGCTGTTCTTGTAAAATGGCCGCCAGAACGCAGTTATCGAGTCCATTTTCTCTTACATGTCTCGGCGACCAGTTTATAATTAATATTGTACCGCCTTCTTCTGATTACGCAATGGTACTATGGTTTCGCTGTTTATTTTTTCAAAAATTTTAAACGATTCTAAACACTTTTTTGGACATTTGAACTAAGTAGTTGGTGATATATCAATATTATAAAGATGTCATTCATTATACAGTTGAACTTGGTTATTACGATGAAAATGGGACCGACTGAATTTGCTCGTTATAAGCATTACTCGTTATATATTTTTCGCGCCACGTTCTATTTAAGCATAGAACATAAAAAATCTGAAAACCATCGTAAAAATCCCCGAAACAAGCATGGCATTCATAAACTACAAAAGAAGTTGTTTATTGTAATGAAGTGCTAAGCCACCGGCACTGGTAGTGATATGTATGGGTTTACGGAGGGTGTTGATTAATACTTTTACACTTATTAAAAACACTGATTCAGAGACATTAAGTATATTTAGCTTGACAAGTAACAATTAATTACTAACAACATTTGTAAAGGCGCGCCATGGCACGAAAAAGGTAGCGAATCGTATTTGGAGGCGACGTAAGGGCTGAAGGGTAGGTAGCCGACTGACCGTACCTACCCTCGATCCTTCGTTTGTCTAGAAACAGATAACGGTAACGTACTTTTTGTTTGTTTCGCTGTGCATCATCGTTTAGCCTTGACTCATTTACAGTTACAATAATATTATCATTATATTCTCAACTCTGTCGATTAGAGGATTGTTGATGGGGGATTTAGGCATTATGATATTAGGTACCTACTGACTTCACAAAGCTTGGATTATTTACATGCAATTTCAACCATATGCGTGGATACTTTTTCAATGTTGTCGGCGAAAATACCAATTAGGACTTAAGGATTAAGACACTTAACTAGTGTCATAAACGTAATCCGATCCCGGCGGCATTGGTCTAGTTAACTGCCCGGTCGGATTTTATTACTTAGGGTCGAAAATGTTGTATTTAAACGATTGACACATCAATGGTTTTGCTCGATATACCCGAGAAGTAGCTCGTTATAAAAGTTAATAAATATATGGAAAAATCATAAA
The DNA here is from genome assembly GCF_057557595.1 of Rhyacophila brunnea. Taxonomy (NCBI): domain Eukaryota; kingdom Metazoa; phylum Arthropoda; class Insecta; order Trichoptera; family Rhyacophilidae; genus Rhyacophila; species Rhyacophila brunnea. The sequence continues at coordinate 3,957,832 of NW_028232859.1, forward strand.
CTAAAATGTCAACGAATGTTTTCTCATTACATCCGAGATCTCGCTATTTCCATGATCGTAATAACCATGTTCGACTGTACTTCAATAGGTAGTCATTATTGTAACGCAATGTATCGTTTTTATTTATTTATATATTTGTTTATCTGTTTAAGGTGCATCCGGTAATTTCTACAAGTATGACTCTACCCAAGTGTCCAACTTAGGAATACTCTATGACTATGGAAGTGTGATGCATTACTCGGAATACGGATTCAGTATTGATGGAAATAAGACCATTGTTCCTCTTTACGTAAATATGTTATTTTAATATTTTTAATTGATTATGAAGAGGATGGTACCTACTCAACGCTCGTCTAGGGATTGCAATACCGGTATTTTTAAACTGGTATTCAATTACTTATCGATACCAAAATACCGGTTTCAAAGATCTAAAATACTGGTATTTTCGGTATTAAGAAAGCTTAAGAAAAATTAAGAATATTGAATCATTATTTTTTTTTCAAATTACGATTTAATTTTAAATTCCAATATAAAGTTTTATTGATGATATTGGTGCGCGGATTGTGCAAATGACGCGTGCCGAACGAAATATAATTTATCATAAAACTTTAACATGCGTCCATTTAATGTTATGTTTATTGTTATATTAGTAATAATAATAGTAGATTCATTGACATGTTTTCTTTTTCAAGTACATACGTAAAGTTTTTAGTCATCTTTACACGATTTAAGAATATATTCCTCCGACGCCATGACAAAACAAATTCACATTCAGTCTCCGATTGGCGACTGGTGCGAAATTTCGTCGCACCTACTATTGAAAATTATTTATTAATATAATGTTTGAGGCTTTCACGGTTGTTTTTTATCGTAGTATATTCTTGGGTTTTCACCGTGTCTCCTTCTTCCTTCTTTACTCGACGTTTCGGGCTCGTTGCAGAGGCCATTATCAAGAGATATGTTTTATGATGAAATGTAGTGTAGGTATGTGAATGTAAACGTTGCTCTTAGAATGTCAAAAGGAATCCGATTATCTAAGAATTTTTTCATGGAAAATTTTGAACAGACAGCTCTTGACACGTGTAGATTAAAACCTTCGTGCTGGTTACGGTATGTCGATGACACCTTTTTAATATGGCCTCATGGTATAGGAGCTCTAAATGAGTTTTTGGCCCATTTAAACAATCTACATTCGATGATTAAATTCACGATGGAGATTGAACAAAACGGAGCTCTACCATTTCTTGACGTGGAAGTTATCAGAAAATTGGATGGTTCTCTAGGACACAAAGTCTATCGGAAACCAACTCATACCAATCGTTATTTACATGCTTCTTCTCACCACCACCCTGCTCAAAAAATGGGTCTGATTTCGACTTTGATGACAAGAGCTCGGCGTATCTGCGAATCTTCGTATTTAAAATCCGAGATATCTCAAGTATCAAAGGCTCTTCAAGCAAACGGATATTCTCACAATATGATCCAAAAAGCCACCAGAAGCAAAATCAACCTTAATCCGGTCAGTCAGGAGGAAGAGATACAGTTCAAAGGTCGGGCCTATCTACCTTATATAAAAAACACCACCGATACTATTTCCAGGATACTTCGGAAACATAATATTGAAACAATATTCTCAACATCGACAAAGGTCCGAAATATGTTAAGACCAGTAAAGGACTCACAACCCTTGGACTCGGCAGGTGTATACCAGTTAAGCTGTCGTGGATGCCCAAAAAAGTATATAGGCCAGACCTCTAGAACAGTAAAGAAGCGTGTGAGTGAACACGAGAGAGCATACCGACTCAAACATTACACGATGTCGGCAATTGCCGAGCACTCGATGGATACAGGGCACAAATTTGACTTCGAGACCAAAATATTGGGTCGGAATAAAGGATATTTCGCACGATTGGTAAAGGAGGCCATTGAAATCCACAGAAACCCTGATAATATTAATAGGGATGATGGATTACGATTAAAAACGTCATGGCTTCCGGCACTATCAGCAAAATCTAATATTCGAGCCGGTATCCCCGGTCGTAATAATTGACAGATTACTCTGAGCAACGTTTGCTCTTAGATAATCGGATTCCTTTTGACATTCTAAGAGCAACGTTTACATTCACATACCTACACTACATTTCATTATAACATATCTCTTGATAATGGCCTCTGCAACGAGCCCGAAACGTCGAGTAAAGAAGGAAGAAGGAGACACGGTGAAAACCCAAGAATATACTACGATATTTATTAATACTTTCGACTGAAGGTACTTGATGGAATTTAAATTCTAATGGATTCAAGCTCTGTACTATTCCATTTAAGTCGTTTTTTGCGATCCGGGTTTCGCCTTTCGGCATCTTCAGGCGTCGTGTACACTCACCAAAGGCAAATACACACTGACAACGAACACCCTTAACTCTAGACCTTATATAGTAAATCGATACAATAAAGTAGGTAAAAACTCCATTACCTACCTATTTAGTCAGAAATTACAACAAAAAATACAATAAACAAATTATGAATAGCTGAAGTAAAAAACCTAATTAGTAAAAACCCTCTCTTATTAATAACAATACACTGGACAGCATATTATTATAATAAATCGTCAAACCAAATAATAGGTCAAAATTCTTTATAACAATAAAAATACTACACTCAAGAGGTGTAAATCGTCAATTCTAAGAAAAAAATATGGAATAGTACAGAGCTTGAATCCATTAGAATGAAAATTATTTGCCGTTTCACTGATGTATGCTCTTAATTCAATTAATACGTCAATGCGTTTACCACATTTGGAGTGAAATAAGTTTATTCTTATTTACTAGATTGTTGTGAATGTCTTTTCTTTTTTGCAGCCGACTGCTCTGACCATTGGACAACGCACTGGGCCAAGTTCGAGTGATATTACAAAATTAAAATTGTTATATTCCTGCCCGTGAAACAATATATCAATACTGAAACTGCACATAAATAACATGTAAACCAAACCACACAATAATGACAGTATAAATAATTGAACAAACCGAATAATATGTGTTTTCTTTGTTCCTTTTTACGATTGAATGTATTATTCAATACCTACTATAAATCTAATTAATGTTTTGAAGTTTCCCGAATGATGCCCAATGATAAATTAATAAATGCGCCTAAGTCATAACTCATAAGTCTATAAGCGCATACGTCCGCCATTCACCAAGATGGATGCCGTAGTAATTATATCATAGTGTACTACTTAGTGTTGATTACTAATACTATATTGCATATTGTGCAAAGCCTCTTATTTAGGAGAATTATCTCCTAATAAACCCTTGATATTAAGACTAGACTATAATTAGTGTAAGAGAAAAGAAGAAAGTGATTAAATTAGATGTAATTTAATTCCATTCAATTAAAATTTATTTATTTATTTACATACGGTGAACTTTACAAATTAAAAATTCAAGACGTTCACAACATGACATTAAAACAAAAAATATATAAATGTAGCAATCATATCACTAAAATAAGCATTAAATGAGTGACACACTTTAATATGTATGTTTTGTTGCCAAAACAAAACAATAAAGCGATAATAAGTCAGCATTTCCTCAATCATAACTAGATCAGTCAGGTATATTGTTATTATTTATTAATTGCGACGATATCTGTTGTAAACTGCATCTGTATAAATTGGAAGGGCAATGCATCAATCCTCATTCATTCACGCATCGAGTCAACATAGTCAAGCAAACCACCTTGTACGAAAAAGCAAGGACATGGATTAATAATTCCAATGAATTCAATCTCTTGATCACATCGATCTCACCAGTACATCAGTATCCGCGAATATAATCTCACGCCGTCATTTTTATTATTGTATTCTGGTTCCAGTATTCTGGTCTCTCTCCTCTGAACATCTAAGTAAACCACGACTTCATCTCCTCCACCTCACCTACTGCTAAATAAGCAATATTAGTAAAAGAAAAGTACAAAAATTATAAATTATACGGAAGTACGCTGAATGAGCTAAGTAGACCCTATTTTGAGAATTTATAAAACAACGTCCGCCAATACCTACTCATCGTCACGTAGGTGGAATATATCAACATCCGAAGCGATTTGGTCAAACATGGTTATTGTCCTACCAATTGGCATCACCAATGATAGGTTAGTTATGTACCTCGGGAGAACAAACAACTGATTTGTTGATCCACGATGCATTTTAGCTCGATCAATTTAGATCCATAATCTGTTAGAATGATAGTACAAATTTTAATCAATGAGCTTGTAAAGTATCCGATTAGAATAATATATTATGTTTGTAACCTTGAATAACATGCAATGTAAACTAAATATTTAATAGGTATTGATTTAATCAAATACATCGAATTGAGTAATGTTTGCTTTGTATAACTATAGATTAGATTTATCAACTGTGTAATATCTATATTTTATTAGATACGTATTAATAATCTCAGAAAAAAAACATTAATGCAACAAATCATTATATTCGTTAAAAATATTTAATTTAGAACAACATCAAAAACATACCTACTTCAAAAAAAATCGGTGTGTGTACTTATGTATGCGCGTTAGTAGTTATACTTCTTTGGCGTAACAAAACAAAAATATAACTTGTGATAAACTAGATTCTTTGACTAGCTCTTAATTATCTTGTTAACTTACACACTCAAGAAAAAGGACCGCTTATTGGAACGCCGTTGGTTTATTTCTTTACACTTATATTACTGATTATGGTTTCTCGTTGTTTTTTTTTTAATTACCTACTGTCACTCTAGCGTTTAATAATTTGTTTACGTAAGGAATTGCAAATGGCTGACAATAATAAATTCGCTGCCTAGAAACGGAACAATTCTAAATTATAATATTATACTGTATAATCGTCACGATTGCAGTGCCGCACCGTGGCGTAAAGGTAGTGCGTTCGGCTGATAACCGAACAATCGGTGGTTCGAATCCAATCGAGTGCGTTTTTTTTTTCATGTGAAAAAATAAATTATATGTTACATGTCACACGCCAAAAATACACTGTGATCTGATTTCTCAAACGCGCTAAAAGAAGTATAACTTCAAAAATATACTTACACCAAAGTTAAATAAAAAAAATGTAAATCTACACAATATAATACATATATTAAGTATTCTATATAATATTTATATTCTTTTGGAGAAGGTAGATTTCATTGTATAGAATCGGAGTTTCTCAGTTAGAAACACAATGTATTAACATTGTTTGTTTTAGGATGAACTACGATTAAAGTCTGTTTGTTCGCATAAAAAATTACTTTCGTGAGAACACATACTATTATTATTATCTACATTCATTTACCTCATTGTCACGTGGACACACCAAATAATCCTTGTTTACGTTTATTATCTGTATTTGAATATTTTATCCCCATGACACAAATTTTTAATTGTCTTGTTTTTATTTTTTTATACTGTTACTACTGTATACCAGGCATGCTCAATTTCAATTGGGCTGTGATATAATCGTACTATCCAGTATCAAAAATGGCAGTAATCTACTACACTTTCCTAATCTCATTCTACAGCTTAAATAAACGTATTAAATACAATTTGCCGTGAAAGTGATACGTATTGGTATTCGTTGCACTCATCGTCAAATTATTACCCTTCTGCGCGTCAACAAACGGAAATTATGCCTTAGTTTAAAGCGCGGGGATTCATTTTTCTCTTTCTCTTACTCCAGCAACAGGCTTTAAGTGATGCAATGGTACGAATCAAGTGATACAAGTTCAAGTGGAGTTCATTTGAAAACGACTTTTCAATAAACTGGTTAAGGAAATAAAATAATTATGAATGGTTGATGATTTCTCTTCAACATTTGAATGAAATCATAATAATTATTATTATTATATTACATTTTCACGACTCGATTTGAAAGGTGCGATCGACCAAAATCCAACCCGCGTTCGACATGCCTGCTGTATACATACAAACTAAAATACATCGAATGCATGGGTGGCCAACCCGCGTTTAAATAATATAAGGTAATAAAAATAATATCAAAAAATGCTGCCGCTAGATGTGCTAATTTTGCAAATTGAGATTCGATATTGGCTCAAGATTTAAAAAAGGACTGTGTACTTTTTGCTGCATTTGCAACGCCATTCTCCGTAGACATGAATTTATTACCGAGAAATTTACAAATGGAACATTGTGAAAGGAGAAATTCCACCAGGTTAGTTTGGAAGAGTTTATTTATTTATAAGAGGAAAACCTATTTGGACAAGGAGAAATGTCCTGCATTTTACAAACATGCTCTAATGATGACTTCACTATTAATTGGAAACACTTACACGTGTCTTAACTTTTTAGTCGAATGAAGCATATGAAATCCCGAGTGAAAACACGAATCACTGATGTGCATTTGGAAAACTGTTTCCGTGTAGGAACAACCTCACTCGATGCACTTAGTTCTGCCACACAAAATCAAACTTCTCACTAAAATTTATTATCTTGTTTATTTTTTATTGTTAAAAAAGTCTAATCTAATAAATATGTTTGATTCTCATTATTGTTTTATTTTATTAATATATACTTATTTCTTTTTTTTTAATATAATAATGTATAATAAAAAAAATCGGTTGTGCGGCCCGGTAGGAAATCTCATTTTTAGAATCTGGCCCGGCTGCTGAAAAGGTTGGCCACCCATGATCTAATTTAATATATTGTCTATCCATTTTGTATGGGTAATAATATGTCTCTGAGAGTCTCGTAAATTTCCAAACGAATAAACGATTCCATAATCATTGAACTACAGATTTGAGTCATACTCTCCTCGATTTGTCTTGAATGAATGAATCTAAACCGACCAAATTATCTTCTCATCCTCAGTCATAAGATAAGGTAGGTACCGACAAAGAAGAAGATAAATACATTATTTTATTATTCTTAAAAATTAACAAATAATCTCTTTCTGAGGTATCACAGTAATATTCCTTCGGTGGGCAAGCATTTAAAAAACCAGATTTTTATCACACTAAAGAAAATCTCTCAATCAAAATAAAATCATTTACGAGCTGACAATTAATTTCGTTATAATTATAAATAAAACGACTTAACCTCAATTAATATTGTCCTCCAGAATAATATTATAATATATGATACTATTATCAGCTAAATGCTTTATCAAAGTATGAGTTTTAAATCTATTATACTTCTGGTTCTTAGTGTAACCTTTGTACTTGGAGGAGTGATCACAAGAACCTCAAAAGAAGTTGAAGAGTTCAAAATCTTGTTGGAAAAAAGTGAGCGTGGTATTCCTCAGGGTAAGTGGATAATAACATATTCTGTTTTGAATGACGTTACTTTTTTTAAGTGAACAATTTTTTTTCATCTAATTTCTCTGCAATTTATTATTATTTAAGGAAGTTAATAGGGAAGAAGGTATAATTTGTTTTTGTTTATTTGTTTCTTTATTCAACTTTATCAATTACAGTGGCAAAACTCCCATGCATAATAGATTATGTAAATATATTGCGTCATCACCGGGATTGATCCTTCGAACTTTGTAGTATCCTTAACCTATTTCGTCATAAGTTCTTTAAATACTCAACCCAAACTCATTCAAAATATATTATTACACATACACCTCTCTCTTTTTACATATTATAATACGTGTGTTTTTTCAGCTTTATACACAACATGCATAATTAATTCCACGCAGTGTTACGCTACTCTTATTTTACAACGTTTTTATTAGGTCGTATTCTTATTTATCCGGTGGTTTTTTGTCCGGTACAAATCTTGCAATCGATTTTTAATTAACTTCCCGACTAGCTAGACATTTGAAACTTTTAGAATATATCAAAACACGATGCCAATGCATTTTTTTTTAATTTTTTAGCCATCTTTAAGTAGAATTAAATTCATTTTCAGTTAATTCTGTTTTGTATGGAAAGTTATTTCGGAAGAAATCCGTATTCCAATCCACTATTATTGGTTGATAGGAAATATTAATATATATGTGTGTTACTATGGAAATCAATATGAGTGTCAAAATGACAGTTCAGTATTATTTCTATCAAATACATTTTTTTTTGATCGTTTAAGGCGAATTCTTCACTGAGCCTTTTTTAAAGAGGCACCTAGCGGAAACATACGAAGCTTGCATTTTGAGACATTTTTTTGACAATTTACTATTTCAACTGTATTAATGAATAAATATGTATCTGAAAACATTAAAAAGAAAAATATTTTTTATTTTAAGTCAAAGATAAACTTACAATTGTAAAAAAATGTAATAAAATATGAATTTGTTGAATCGGACCGCACCCTATTATTACATATATTTGATGGTCATATTTATTATTAAAATTTAGTTTATTAAGTTTTCTAAGCATCATCTAAGAGATTTTTGATAGTTTTAATATTTTTTATATCTATTTTAAAAAACATAGATTTTTATAAAAAAATATAAATGTGTGTAACTTGAAATCCTTTTTATTTATATCAAATTTTATTTATGTATGGTCCTTATATTGAAGCTTGATTTGAGCACGTACATATATTGTTTTTAATTTGTGTATGAGTCAGAGTATAGACCTAATAGGTTGAGCAAGTGGCTGACATCTATTTCTCGTAAACACAAAGTCTGTTAATACAAACCTCCACTCTGTGGAGGCCCGTATGATTTTATTAGGATAGGACATGATCGAGAGATCATAGTGAGCATTAATTACATATTTATTTATAGACCCTTTTAACGCGGAAATCAATGATGCTCAAGGTGAATGGGAACGAAGTGGAAAATTTGAAGGAGACATTATTCTGACGGAAGTTCAGAAAGAGAATTTGATACAACAATTTTCTGGTAGAAGAAATGCCATGACCAGTGATGCAGACAAGTGGGTCAACGGAACCGTGTTGTATGAAATTAATCTCGATGACTTTGGTAAGTTAAAATATTTTTAGTCGCCCATTGTTATATATATTTTTTATTATTATATAATATTTAAGACAAAATTATACTATCATCGATTAGATTTAAAAAAAAAAAAAACCCTAAAATACGCACGGGTCTTATTTTGACGCCAAATAATGACATGACAGATGAAAAGAACAAATAAAAAATAGCGTTGCTGTCATTCGCATTAATTACATACTGGGAGAATAGTTACTAATTTCGTGAATATTATCTATATATTGTGGTGGTTCCATAAAATAATTAGTAATATTATGTAAAGAATAAAAAAGATTAATTGGAAGGTTTTAGAAGACATTCAGGACATACGACTTTATTAATTATTAATTGTAGAAATAATAGTTGTACATACGAGTAGATACATAAAACATTTTTCTAGACAGTGCTAAAACAATTATGGGATTAGATATAAACTATATAGGAGGACTATAGACAATCTTTTTCTGTTGTTTTACCGTAAAACCCCCTAACTTCGCCAGGTTTTTTAACAGAAAGTCGTTTTGCCACCAAAATATCCACCAATATGAAGTCTTATAGATCTTATGAAATGTACAATGATAGTGTTTAATTTTATTTATATTGAAGTAATACCCTTTTCATACTAAATAATACAATAAATCACTATTTTTTATATAGACGAAGTTACGGCACGATTCCCTAACTTCGCCCAATGTGTTTTAGTAGGTACAATAAAAAAATATTGTCTATGGATACTCACGAAATCTATTAAAAAATAGCCTTAAGCAAATTCAGGTCTTATGCTTGAGACAATTTGACATATTTTAAAGAAATATCTACGTTGGCGAAGATAGGAATCACTTCAATGACTGTTTCATACAACCTACCAATTTACGCTAGGGCTGCCAAAACCCAAAGCATTATAGTATCATTTTTATGTGTTGATTTACATAGTAAATTTTTAATAAAGGAAATATGAGAAAAATTGTTAACTGGTGATTCAAAGTGATGAATAGTTTTTAGTCTAAAAACAATAAAAATAAAAAAAACACATTTATTTCAAGAAAATCGTTTTTTTGTGACAACCCTAAAGCCAGGGGAAGTGTAGGAACTAGGAACAAGTAGTTCAAAAAACATAGCCTGACATTGCATACTCAAATAATTGATGTTTTATTATAAATATCGGAAATCGCACGTTACATTTGGCAAGCAGACTATATCACTATATTATATTAAAAATATGAAGAACCTACCTCTACAAGATTCGTAGAAATCAGCAAAAGTTCAGAGGTATTCCGAAAAAATCTCTTCAAACCGGACTCGAAAAAACGGTACTAACACAAACACGGCGAAAATAATGGCGGTTTGAAAATTGTGTGGTGACAGGACGAATATTATCTTTAAAATCGCCTCAGTGACTTAAAGTGGTGCAATAGGTAGTAAAAACATGAGTTTTTAGTGTTTAATTGATTTAGGTGAAGTTAGGGACACTTGGCAAAGTTAGGGGGTTTTACGGTACTTGAGGCGACGCACGTTCCTGAATTATTATATTATTATTATAGATGTTACACCGAATGTGCGAAATTGACTATTACATGAAATGGCCAAAATTTTGGCTAATTCATGTAACAGTCAAGCCTGTTGCCTTATTCATGAATTGGGTAAATTTTCTGCTAGGTACATGAATTCGCCAGGGTATGGAATTCTTGAACTGTCAACATGACAGAAGAAAAATTAAATTTAATACGGATGGTTTTATTAGTTATAATTGGACATAATATAATATTATTATTATTAGGTTAGGTTAGGTTAGGTTAGGTTAGGCTTGGTTTTGTAATTCTGAATTAAAGTATTCAACTGAATGTCCATTTTGAGGTTAGCTATCAAGTGTCAACAAACTATCACAAACATTCAATCGACCAAGCACGAATCAAATCACGAAAATACTTTTCAATAAAATTCTTCCTTTATCATATTGTAATTCTAGATTTCTTTGCGCATAGTAAATAGATATGAAAGTCATTGCAGTTACATATTGATTGGTATATTTTTATATTATAATCAATGACATTTGTTTAGTTTGATTAGTTGCAAAAAATACCACCGGAGCGCGATCATAGATAATATATGTACATTTTGACCAATGCACGAGCATTTTGATACATTTAGTTTAGTTGCAAAAAATACCACCGTAGCGCTACTATATAATTTGTCCAAGACATGAACTAGACAGAAAAATTACTGCCGAATTCACGCACTCTCCATATATTTTGTCTAATTCATGAATAAGGTAACGGGCTTGCATTTTTCATGATTTAGGCAAAATCTTGCCCATTTCATGTACTATTCAATTTTGCACAATCGGCGTAACATAGACACCAATATAAAGATCTTAAAATTAACAAAAATTTTGATTTTTTTTTTTCATACTTCTTTGGATAGGTTTTGCAAACTTTATTATTAAAGTCAATAACAATAAAAATCAGTACATATTATGTTAATAGTTTTGCTTGTAATAATGTCATCATGATAGAGCTCATTGGCGCAAATCCAGTGAATGTGGGTTCGAGTCATACTGGACTTCAAAAAGATTTTTTATAGTTTTCAAATTATGAATGTTGCTTCAAATATAGTTTTATATATTTTTTTTATACTATTTCGAGGCTTGGTCGTTCTTGATTTCTACGATTCATCGTACAATATAATTTTTAAGAGCGATTGTAGGACGACATCGATTAAAAAACGCATCTCGAATTCAGGAACACCTTAGTAGGAACAAAGCTTGTGTATTATCGATGCGATACAATAGTTAGATTGTGTTTCCGGTAAATAAATATGTGGGCCTTTAGATTTCATGAGTTGTGGATGCCAATATTTGCAATATTATTTCATCAATTTTTATAACTTGCAGTATTTTTTACGGGCCCCTTGTATAGAAAATCTAATAATAAATACCTACCCTTTCAGATCCATTTCAAGTTGGTGCGATTCTAACAGCGATGAATTATATTTCGAATGTGTCCTGCATCAAATTTCAAATAAAGTCTGATTCCGACCCTGACTACATCCTTATTCAGGTAAAGTTCTTAAATCATTAATAATTGATTTATTTTATTTGATGCGTATATTAAAAATAGCAGTGCATTGATGCACAACCTATTTGATATAAAGGTCGATTTATCGATTTTCTAATTGTTCATGGACCACCGTGGGTAAAAGTGTTGAAAAATAATCTAATATTATACTAGACCAGGGATGGCGAACCTATGGCACGCGAGATGATTTTGCTTGGCACGCGAATGTTTTATTTTAAAGAGAAAAAAAAATACCTAAAAAATACAAAAGAGTTTTACAAATAAATTTAATAATAATGACGACATAGCCATTCTTCGGTTTTTAATATTATTTTTACGAATAATATTTACCTATCGATGCGCAAACAGAAACAATGAAATGCGTAAATGACAGATCGCATTTTATAAAATATAGCATGCAAATACGACAAATTTCAAGAATAAGCATTACGTTTGTAAAATTAATGTAAATATATACTTATATAGGTCGGTCCTTAGGCTTTATGCATCACACATAATATTATCGCACTGACCTCATCAGGCGACGGGAGAAGCCATGCCGTGAAGTTCTCATTTTGATCGATTTACAATGCTTGAGACCAATCAGGCAATTAAAAATGAAAATATTCAATCAACACACCTGATGAAATTTATCGACAGTCATTCAAATACAAACAGCTGATTGCTTGCTATTTAGTCTCAAATATAATCGCTAAAAATGGAAGAGAAAAACACAAATATATGAAGAAAGCGTGGTTAAAATGTTTCCACGATCCTTTGAACATGGAAAAAATTATTCAAAGAATAAAAGATATAAAAAGACTAGAAACACGGCGAAAGGTAGAATCTCAAGAACTCAATTGTAATTTTCCAACTTTCTTAACAGAATTCTTAAAAATATATTTTTTCATTTTTCCCTATGAAAAACTACTCGGCACGTCAGACAGTCGAAAAATCATATTTGGGAAATTTGGGCACGCGTACGTAAAAAGTTAGCCAACCCTGTACTAGACCAAATATAAATTTTATTATTTTTAATTTAATAGTTAAGATACTTCAATCACTCTCCACTCTGCGTTACATGCAAAAAACAATCTCAACAAATAAAAAACAGCACTATATGGTTTTGAAGGTGATATTTGGTGATAAAGTATTTGTCTTTATGGGTTGCGAGTTGTGTATCACTGTTCTAAATAACTCATCATTAGTGATTGAAAAATATAAGGTCCCTGTCCAGTTTATCACAGACTATGTAGATATCTGATTTGATAAGATAACGAATAAAAGCATGCTAAAAGGTTTTTCATTATTTTTTTATTAATAAATCCTGGAAAAAATATGTTCTAAAATCTCGTGTAGGTATAATATGTGTAGGTACCCTGCAACAGGGTAGCTTTACTAAAGGAAATGAGGAACTATCGTGTGGTGATTGATAATGTACAACGTTTGATTACAGAGGAAAATTAAGAAGAAAATGTATTTTGTAAAAATATTCTGTACCATGTGCCATAACAACTTACCGATAATGAATAAATTTCGATTGCAAAGCCGAATATCATATTAAACAATGTGCTTAATTTTCAATACAGGGAAACCCCTATGGCTGTTATTCAAAAATTGGTAAAACTGGGGGCGTCCAGATCCTCAACCTGACTCCAAACACTCCTGGAAAGGGATGCTTATATTTTGGAACAATACTCCATGAGTTGAACCACGCTCTCGGCTTCTACCACATGCATAGCACCTATAACAGAGATGAATTCGTTAAAATCGTTTGGGAAAAGGTTCAAACAGGTAAATAAATGTAAAGTATTTTTAATAAACAGTACTTATATATCTTTTATTTAGTTAACTGTCAATTCATGGTGTAACTGCATTGTAGTGTTGTTTGATTTAATAAAACGCAATTTTTTTTGTAGTACTTATTCCACTCTAATAAATAAATTTGGACCGGTTTCGTCCGCCTCAGAGGGACATTTTCAACTGAAAACATATTCACAAAATCAAAAGCGACAGAAATAATATAAAAATAGGTACATATAATTATCCGTCCAATAATACCTCCCCAATAACAACTTAATTTAAAATCAATGAGGTTGGACATTAATATTTCATACTACATCAGGGGCAAATTATTCTAAAATATTACAAAACACAAAATATGAAACAATCAACACTTACAATAACATTAATATCAAAAAAATATTTATGATTAGTCAAAATTTACAATAAAAAATAAAATAAACAATATTATCACTTTAAATAAGATCGAATACAAATACAACCGATATTTCTATTATACTATTTGACTCATATTTCTGACTATTATTTAAAGTGGAATAAGTACTACAAAAAAAATTTGCGTTTTATTGAATCAAACAACAAAACAGTATATATTACAATACAATAAATTTTAACGACATAGGCGAGTTTCAGATGTCCATGAAAACGTTGACGAGTTCAAATGTGGCATATTATTGGGACATTGGCGCAGATGGAAGTGCTCGGAAAAATTGTAAAGCTTTTCAGAGACTTAAAGAGAGGGCCTGAGCAGTGGAACTCAGAGGGGAAGAGGCAATACACATATTATACAGGCAGGTCTTGCGTTGCATAGGGGTGGCAAATGAAGGCACGAATACAAATAATATTACAATTAGAAAGTATCGACATCTTAGTTTAAAAAATATGAATGGACCAACTGGAAAAGAGAAGCTCTAGACAGAGACGCCTGGAGGATGGTTGTGCAGTCGGCCATGGACCTAAATGGACCTTAGCGCCAGTTTCATCATCAATCAATCAATCAATCAAAAGATAACCTAATTACTGTATTGTAATACATACTTTAATGGCGGTTTATCACATAGATAATATTTTTACAAGAGTCACACCTGTCATCGCCACAGACCTCTAAAACCACCAGTGTTTTAGAATAGATTTCGTGGAAATTCTCTTATGGTGTGCATGCCAATTTAATGATGGACAGTTTTCTACGTTAGTTTATGGGCGGCACTTTGCCTAGAGACGTGACTGCAAGTCACAGTCAAGGCCTCGGTAAAATCATATATTATAATATTATATATAATTATATGTATATGAGCTTAGAGTAGCACAGCGTGGTATGGGGAGGTGCATGCTGGAATGAGTCGATAAGGAAACAGACAAGGGTTTGAGAAGTAATAGAATTTGCTTAAAACCTCTAATGGAAATGGGCTTGACACATAGCTCGACAAATCTAGTCATCCAGTGGTACAAAACGTCAAAGTGCTAGATGCCGTTTGATCGATGAAATGGATAATTTCTGCGGAAGCACGTGGCAATGCAACGCACAGGACTGAGAGAAGTATAATCAGCTTGGAGAGGCGTTCATCTAGCAGTGGATAGATTCAGGCTGATGATAAAAGATATGAAGGGTACTTACTAAATGGAAATTAACTTTTTGGTTAAATTATCATCTGAGTTTTAAGTTGAGACTTTTAGATCCGACATCCGAATTCTATAAAGCTGATTGATTTATTAATTCTTTTTATTAGTCGGGATCTCATGTCAGAGCATCAATTATTATAGGTACTTTAATATTGTGATAATCGACTTATTTTCAGGAGCTACTGAACAATTCTTGAAATATTCATCTGTCATCGTATCAAATTTGGGAGTGCCGTATGACTTTGGAAGCGTGATGCACTATTCAGAATATGCTTTCAGCGTTGATGGAAACAAAACTATTGTACCTCTCCAGGTTTGTATTCATTTACTTCTTAAATAATATTGCTAACAACTCCGTAATATCATGCGTACCGATATGTGTGAATGTAAAACCTTGGTAATGGAGGAAACCAAAAATGATAATCAGGGAATGAACAAAACCTTCAGCTTTACGTTAGTTCGTTTCATACGTAATATAGAAAACATAGAATGGAATCTAAGACGTGCAAAATAAGAATTTTTCTTTTTTTTACAATGGCCCAAATCGAGCAATGATCTCCTCTATTAATTTATTGTCATTGTATCAAATAATCGCCGTTCATGCCAACATGCCAAGCAGTCTTACACTTGAGTGTTAAACGAGGAATATTTTTGAAACCCGCAGAGACGATCTACCTACAGCCGAAATAACTTAATAGTATTTCCTAACCTTTTACACCTGCAGACCATTAAAAATAGGATAATAATTTCTGGGACCGTTAACGCAGAAAAAACTATTAATAATATTATAGTATTTTGTTAATTCTTTTAAAAATCTTTTATTATAATAGATACATTGCAAACACGATCAACAATTTATCATGAAAGTTTTATTATTATTTGATTAGTAATTAGAAACCGACCATTAAACAAATTATTAGTACTTCTAGAAATTTGAGAAACTTGGTTTTAAAAAAAAATGCCAAATCTGTTGCTGCATCTTTGCTAAAATTGTTAATAATCATAGTTTCAGTGAGATAGATAATAAAGGATATGTAAGTCACCAGGAAAGTGAAAGACTTGAGTTTTAGTATGTTTGTTTCTGGAGGTTTTCTAAATCACGTTTTTTTCTATTACTGTGCCAGTTAGACTTTTTTGATCTTCGTTTCGATGATATTTATTTTGAAAATGATATTTTTTCAGCCGACGACTGATACTATCGGGCACCGCAATGAGATGTCCGAAGGGGATATCAAAAAATTGAACCTGCTTTATCAATGCAATATGTAATGAATAAATAATACACTAAACAGTTTGAATTGGACCATAATGGTCTAACTAAAGCAAAGTAACTAAATAAATCAATTACGATATATAAGTCATATTTCTTTCATTTGAAATAACCATGTATCCCATGCAATATCTAGTTCTTCTTCTTCGATGGCGCTACAGCTCAAGTCGAGCCCTGGCTTCCTCCACCGCCATCCTCCAGCCGGAACGGTCCTCCGCACGTCTTTTCCAGTTCCTGATTTAAAAGGAAAAGCAAAAGTAAAGTAACAAAGTAAAGCAAAGTAACTAAATAAATCAATTACGATATAATATAATTCATGTTTCTTTCATTTTAAATAACTATGTATCCCATGCGATATCTAGTTATTATTTCTAAAAGGAACATCCAGCCATTACCGGTACTTCTGCTAGGCCTTATAGTCCACGTCACTTAGAATCATAATTATGACTGTAAACATTAATATGTGATTCTAACATTGTCCTTAATACGTACTTTCAATATCATATTAAAGGAATCATTTTGTCACCAATATAATAACATGTCAATTAAAAATCTTCAAATTCAAACACCCAAGTGAAGCATCACTGCACGATTTAGCGATAGATTAGGCTGAGATCTCATATTATGCACTATCAAAACAGGCAGTGATCTACCACACCCTCACATTTTCATTATGTTATTTAAACAAACGTACATCTGTGGGTGAGGATACTGCGGCTCTACAAATTAAGTAACGCCGGTCTTTCACCATCAGAAAGAACTCAATTTCTTATACATCGTGCAGGATACATCGTGGGCTTCGTTTGATCACTCATTAGAGTGATCAAACGATTTTTCTGCTGTGCAAAGTGCCTACTGCACGACTATGGATTCCAATCCCGGGATCCCGAGCTATTTTCGATACCTATGAATCCCGGGATTGATTTTTTTTATCAATTTTTATGGAAAATAAAATATAACAGAAAAATACTTTTAATAACAAATAACTACATTAGAAATAAACTGAGTTTGAATGAAGTTTGATTTATACCCATGTGTAAGTTTCCGATTGCCGAAATTAATAAAAATGAGAAAGATTGAAAAAAGCAATGCTTAACAAGTAATTCCACCATGATCTCATACGTTTAACGGCAGTTTCATATTTGGCTGACTAATTAGATTTATGAAGCAGAAAGGCCATAAGTACACCATGATTTGCTTTACTATTTTAAATCTCGGTAACCCATTCATTGAGTATTTACTATCAGAAACAGCAATCTCATATTAAATTCACATTATTATTTTTATTACAATATTATTTACTGCATTAAACTTGTATATTTCCAAGATTGAACGTATACAATATTAACAATAATTATACTAGATTTATTTTTGCCCGATTTTATCAATGTTATTTATTAATATAAAAATTTTATATTATTAATGGAAAAAAATGCCAATTCCGGGATTGAAGTTAAAGTCCCTCCACCAAACCCGCCCCGTACCACCCTCAGTCTTAATCGAGAATATCACGGGACCCATCAATTGGTGATGTGAAGCATCTAAGAATTGGCCTGGGAGTGTCCTGGGAGAAGATGCCCAAGACTTAGATTGCTACGCTCAAAGTGAGCTCTGACTGAGTTTACTCTAATGCAAAGTGCCAGGGAGGGAAAAAGCACATGGAAATTACTAAAAAGAAAATGAAGCTACTTGTTTATTAAATTAAAGAACGAAGCTAATCATACAGGCAGCAAAATTTATGTGAAGAGATCTTCACGCCCGTAGTAAGACGCCGCAAATTTTTTGAAAGCAAGGTAATTGGCCTTAGTAGCAACCAGGTTGGACGGGCCGCTGGGTCCAACAGCTGGTTGGACCGACCTGAGCATTTCCTCCCGTTCGGAGCACATACTCAGACACTCCCATAGGATGTGGTTGGCATCCTGTATTTCCCCTCCGCATGGACATGTCGGACGGCTTGCAAGTCCAAGCTCGAAGAGCTTGCCAGCGAATCCACCATGACCAGTCACAAATTGACTGGTGTAATGGTCTAGAGTCAGGTATTTGGTTATCTCCATTCGCCACTGTATGTCTGGAAAAAACGTATATGTGTGCCGGCCCTTGGTCGATTCGTTCCACTTTCGCTGCCAGGTCTTAAAGGCCGCATCGAGCGACATGAGTCTAATTCTGCGCCTCAATAATACTACTCCTTCGCCAGCTAGCCGAGGGGGGGGGACGAGGTGAAAATCACCAACGTCGGCCTCCTCGCCCTTGAGGAGCAATATTGAAGCGCCGCTGACCTGAATGTGCAGGTCAAGTGTGAGAATGCCGGCCAGGACCGGGAGCGCGTCAGTTGAGGTAGTACGGTAGGCCTTGGTAATGGACAGGAGCGCGATGCGCTGTCCTCTTAAAAGAAAGATTCTAAGTTTGACACTTTTGGGAATGCGCAGGCACCAAGCACTGGCGGCATAAGCCGCGATTCCCATAAAAATGGCGCCATAGGCGATCTTGAGCGCCCTTACTTTTAAGCCCCATCCTTCACCAGCCATGCGACCGATCCTCTGGAAGGCCACCCCAGCCCTGTGGACTTGGGTTTCTGCATGGTGTAGGAAATTTAACATTGTGTCCATTTTGACGCCTAGATAGGTGACGATCTTCGACACTTTCACTCTCGTGTCACCGAATTGGACTGTGGGTAGTCTCGAACAGCTAAGACGTCTCGGTCCTTTGAGGACAATGGCTTCTGTCTTGGAAGGTGCGAATGATAGTCAAGTTAATCTACCCCAAGCCTCAATTGATGCTAAGGATTCGCCAACGGTGCTCTCAATCTTCGCCCTGCTGTCGGCCTGGACCAGCAGCAGCGCATCGTCTGCGTAAGCGATGACACTACAGTCGGTTGGAAGCGGAATTCTAAGGAGATCGTCGAAGAGTACGTTCCAGAGAAGGGGCCCGAGGACTGAGCCCTGGGGACATACCATGCTGGTGTTCCTCTCTATTGTGGTTGATCCAACTCGAAACTCGATCGATCTATTGGTGAAATAACTTTGAATTGACGCGAACAAATTTCCTGGTAGTCTCTTCAGCCGGAGCTTTTGAAGTATAAGAGGCCAAGATGCACTATCAAACGCACCTGCAATGTCCAGGAAAACTGACATAGGACGTATTTACGGTGGGAATTTTCAGCAATGGCAATCACATTCCTTATGGCGTCGACTGTTGATTTACCTCTTCTGAATCCAAATTGTTTATCGGAAAACGGCGAGTGTGTCTCCAGGTGGGCTTCAATCCTGCGGCACAGTAGCTTCTCCAGCACTTTTCCCAGAGCGGGCAGAAGTGTTAGAGGGTGGTAGGCTTTGGGGCTAGACGGTTCTCGGCTGCCAGCTTTGGGGATTACCTTAAGTAAGCCCCTCTTCCAGCAGTCGGGGAACGTGCCGCTCCTGATGCAGTCACTGAAGAGGGCTGTAATCTCTGGCGCGGCAATGGCTCATGTGCGTTTGACAAGTAAATTGTCAATGCAGTCCGGGCCTGGGGCTTTGCCAACAATCAACGTGCGTACGATGTGGTTGATCTCCTGTTCGGAAAGCAACGATGAGTGATCCGTGTCGATGGGAAGAGAAGCCTCGAAGCGGGCCATCCTCATGGCGTCATCATCCCTGGATACATCATCCAGGGGGATGAGAGCCTCGAGTAGGACCGCAGCCGTTTCAGACTCAGTACTGGTGAATCCGCCACCCGGTTTCTCGATACCGCACAAGAGGCTCGTCTGTCTGAGTCCCAGCCTCAATGCGCGGTATGGAGGACCCCAGGGGTCCGAACCTCCCTCGACGGTGACGAAGTTACGCCAGTAGTCTTTCTTGGCTTGAGTGATTGCTTTCTTGTATTCCATTCGGGTGGATTTGGCCATGGTTGCAAGGGGATCGATGGAGGCAGGTGGTTGCTTGCGCAGGCGTGCACGTTGATGGGCCTTGCGTGCTTTTCTGAAAAGGTCACGCAGGCGCGAAACATGTTGCGTCCACCACGGCAACTGGCTTGGTGGCTTGGGCTTGCAGCGTCCGAGTGAAGCTTCGGCTGATCCGGTGATGTCTGCAGTCAGTCGTGAGGCGGCCGAGTGTAGGTCCGGAAAACGGGTTCTAGATGTCCTGTCAAGCTTTTAGGAAAGCACCTCTTCAAACTTTTCCCAATTCCCGTCACGCGTTCTAAATCGCGTAGGCGGGGGTGAGGATACGTCCGAAACGCCTTCGTGCGAGGAGTCAGCGGCCAGCTCAAAAGTGATCAACCAGTGATCACTCATGGAAGCGCTCTCATGGACTCTCCAGCCACTGATTCGTCTCGCGACGGACTCAGTGGCCAGGGTGATGTCGATGTGGGTGCTTCCGCGGTTTGCGTTCGACACAAAAGTCGGCATGCTGTTGGGGTCGTTGAGGACGACCAGGTTGTGCTGGTGCACCAGCTCCTCGATGACGTCTGCGTCGCACATGGGGATATCCACGGGCGCCCAGAGGGGGGATTGCGAGTTGGCATCCGCACAGATGATGACATCCCTGTCACCAACTGCGCGTAGAATGCCGTCGAGAACTGATGCCACGTGTTCCTTTGTGCTCTTAAAACTGAAGTAGGCGGAGATAACCACCACGCTGCCTCCTCCGGGAAAGCTTTTATCCGCGCACGTGACTAGCTCAGTTGACAGGTGTAAGAGCGACAGCACGCCAAGGCGGGGGTCAAGAGCGAATACACAGGCCTTTGGCTCTGCACATCTGGCACTGACGACAAGGCCCGCACACCCAAGTCCCTTTTCAGTGACTTTGGGGCCCTTTTCAGAGCCCCAGTGGTACGGTTTCTGGACCAGCGCTAGAGACATGCCCGCGGACTGCATAGTCTCAATCAACTCCGCCGAGCCGGCGTCGCTCAGGCTGACGTTCAACTGAGCGAAGGTTATCATCGCGTGGCAGTGTAGTCCACCGTCGCCCTCTCGCGCAGCTCAGCGTGTAGCCTTGCTGGGCACTCGAGACTGCCAGTGGGATGGTCTGACGGCTGCTTATGCTTGTGGCAAGCCACGCATTTTGGTGGGTTTCCTTTATTGGGGTAGTCCTCTCGGTCGTGGTCGGAGACGGCGCAGTGGCTGCATGTCGGGGTCTTGTTCGCACACCCTTTGGCCATGTGTCCGTAGAGGTGGCATATATTACATTTGACTACCCCAACGTAGTCCCTCAGAGGGAAGGATTCCCACCCCATGTACAGCCTGTCTTCTGCCAGGAGAGCAGACCAGATGGCCGCCAGGGCGAAAACCACAAAGTGGCATCTGCCTGTTCTAGGCCCAGCTTTGTGGCTCAGCCTGATGTCCTTATATGCGGATTCTGGCAGGCCGGTCTGCTCCTTAGTGTAGGTGTAGATAGCTTCCCGGAGTTGAATATCAGTAAGAGTAGATGGGAGGTTAAATATTATGACTCGAGGTTGCTTCTTCCCGGCGAGCTCGGCTCGTAGGGCAACCTCCGAGGTCTCCATGGCTTTTACGAGAGCCTTGGCCTCGACTTCAGAACGGGGGTGAACAATAACGCCCCCGTTCCTTACATTTCGTATCCCGGTAATTTGGACCCCAGGAAACCTGGGGTGGAAGGCCTTCTTGAGGATCTCCTTAGTGGTTTCCGATTTCTTCTCCCCAGAGCCGGTCGGGAAGAAAATAACGCCCGGTCTGGGGGCGAGAGGTAAAAGTGAAGGAAATTGGCTGTTGGTGTTGCCAGGAGCGGGAACTTGAGGGACAGAGAAGGCGATGAGGGGGCGACTTTTTCGGCCGAGGGCTATGGCCTATGATGTGGTCGCTGGAGTAAATGTGGCAGTGTAGTTCGGTGCATTATGTTGGATAGTCAAATTGTAATCCCGAAATCCCGGGATCAGAATTTTGGCTCGGGATTGGATTCCCTATGCACGACTGTAAATAATTAATCTACGCCTCAGTTAAAGCACAAGGGTTTGTTTATTCTCTTCCATAAGTAGTGCAATATAGTTTTTATTAGATTGAGATGCACGTTGCGTACTGTTACGCTATCACGGCGACAAATTTAGTCTACGATTTCGTCATTTTGCAGAATATTTTGAACGTTCACCACCTCTGTAAATTCAATGATAGAGAGTGCCAACTCTAATGTATCAGTATTTCAAATTATTATTTATTATTCATGCTAATTTCAATTAATTTTAACAATTTCTACGTTTACGTACGCTAAAATTACTTGCGATATTATATCCATAGATAATATTTCGAACATAACCCAATCTGCAAACCATAGATAATAGATTTCATTCTTATAGAAAATACATAGTGCCAACCGCTAAAAACAAAAAATGTGTAGGCATGTAGAATATGATATAAAAAAGTTCGTTGGGTCATGCAGATGTCGATGCGGTGCGGTATAACGTGAGGTGGCCTCATTGTTGTTCTAGTGATTTCAAAGGTTCAAAATGTGCTACGGGATGGGAGCATCAGTCTGATAACATTTTTAACATCAAGCAAAATGACATTACACACTTTTTTCCCATAGCTGCAGCTTACTAAGACGTCATGTGATAGTACGCGACGTGTATCTCAATATAATCACAACTTTATGAATGAAAGGATACGATGTGACGTCAAGTTCCTCATTGTTAATTTTAAAATGACTTTAACGTTAGCTGGTTAAAAATATGAATAACAGTGATTAATGCTTTCCCTTAAAAATCTCAATGAAATTATATTTTAATACAATTATTTGATTAGTGTAAAAGACGACAATATCATATTATAATATTGTCGCAAACTTGAAATGTGTTCAGAATTCTGATGGTATATTATCAGTGTCATGTTTTTGAATCCGTAATCCGTTTTATTAGAGTCATTAAGATACTGCAAAATACAATAATATGGAACGTCTGTACCAAATATCATGTATGTAAAAAATACACTGTTATCTTAATTATGTCTGTAATAATTATGTTATTAAAAGCATTACCAAAAACCCGATTCTAGGAAAAAAAACATTATTAATCTTTGTATAAGACGTGTAAAGTAGAGTAGTGGTCTTAGAAACTTTTAAATAAATTGATAATATTAAATCATTACTACCATTATATCATGTCGTAAGGGAAAATCGAATATTTCAATTTGATGTCATTTAGTATAGGTATGTACAGTGACGTCCCTAGACGAAACGCCGCCCCTAGGCAGCACCAGAATGCCGCCCCGTTTTTATACAGTATTTTTTATCATCCTTTCATGTCTCCAATTTCTAAGAAATGTATTGTATGGGTACATTATTAAAAAAAATTTATACCTACCACTAAAACTAACAAAATTAAATTTATAAATATTTTCCCTAAAAGTGGGGATTTTTTGACGTTGTTAATACAGTAGTTTCTTACATTATATCTTTGCTATACAAACATTAATTTATTATGTCATGAGGAATTAAGGGCAATCCGTATCGCTTTTCTTCGAATGGAAAGATATTTTTGTTATAACTAAGTTTAGGTAGCTATTTCTATATACCTATACTTAATGGTTCTCCTCGATTTGCCGCCCTTCAAGTAACTGCCGAACCCCACGTGATGTAACTGGGTATAAAAATGTTTGTAGTTTTGATTAGGTACAGATCCGTCGGCGAACATTTAAACTCAAACTTAAATCTTATTTATATAATAATATATTATACCTATTTAATCTAATTAATAAATCTCTGTTCTACATCTTATGATAATATTATATAACTTGTGTGATCAAATATCAAGGAATGAATTTTAACATTAAAGTAAAGGAAGTATAAATACATTTCACAGACATTTTTTGCGGGCGGTGTCATTTGCTATAGTGAGGAATGTATCCAACAGTTTTGGGTCAGATATGTAGGAAGCTTTCAAAGATTCACCATTTGCCAAACACCGTGTAGACATGGATCATCAACTTTATGAGGCGAGTAGAGATCCAAAAAAATAACACGTTTCATAGTATTTTTCTAATAGGTCTTCTCTTAAGACAGTTTTAAAATTCAAAGATATTTATTTACGTCAGAAAGAATAAACCTTTTTAGTAGTTAAACGACTATTGGAATATAATATCTATTCATTATGCCAAATGTCATAGGTTTATACAAAATAACACAATTATTCAGCTATGACTCCGGACCATTAGTTCAAGTATACATTTATACATGCTGGCAAACAAATTGGACCACAGTGACGTCCCATGGAAATAGGCAGATTGAGCGTCGCTTGGGGGCGGCAGTTACTCGAAGGGTGGCAAATCGAAGAGAATCATTTGGTATTTGTAGAAATAGCTACCTAAACTAAGTAGGTACTTAACAACGAAAACATATTTCTTTTATATAATTCACCTCACTGGTTAGATACACAATGTATTAATTAACATAAAAGGTTTAACAGGACTGTAATTATGTGTCGGGTTCGCGATTTCTAGTTTATTTCCGTTGCCCTTCGACGCCCTTGGTGACCAGAAGCGATATGATCACGGATGAAAAAAAAATGTATAAAAAAATGGGGCGGCATTTTGTCTAGGGACGTCACTGCTGAACATTGATTTATAAACTTTTGCAATGTACATAATCATTGCAAACATTTGTTTCTTTTTGTACAATATGTACTTTTTTACGAGCAGATGTATGTTGGTCAAGATTCAAGAATATTTGTAATGGGTATTAAGAAGAAATCCACACAATTGAACAAGTTGGCTAAACTGTGTTGTGAACTACAGTGTCGGTAAAATTATTAAAAAATATTTGATAAACCCAGATGATAAATATTCTTCTACTAATTGAGATAGTGTAGTTTGTTCAATGGGTGAGTATTAAATCATTTAGGAAGTCAATATAGTATAAGTAACGACAGACTTTGAGTTATTGTTATCTGTGTTTTGAACAGGTGAGGACAATTTAATATAACACATTTTAACCAATTAATTCGATTTAAGGCGAATGATCTTCCTAATAGAGACACCCAGCGGTAGAAGATGAAGATGTTTAATATAATTTTATTAACTCATTAACAGTTCAAATTAGTTTCAGAAATTAACCAATGTGCCTAAAAATATTAAAAGAAAATATTTTTTAAAACATTTTATAAACTATGCATAAAGCGAATTATGTTTTTATTATATATTATTTTTCTGTAGGTACCTATCTACTTATTGTGTTATCATCAAGTTTTATATAGGGTACCTATTTATAGAGATTTCTGAATAATTCATAGTTCTGATTGTCGTTAGCTCTAAATCTGTTTATTATGAATGTTTTATGGAGATAATTGATCATCCAAGTAGTAGCTTCATGACATGTTTACTTTTTGCTATCGCTAAATCAATATTTAAAGCGGAGAGTTAAGTTTTTATCAAAACCTGCAATTTATTACGTTTAACTAATAACTATCATTTTTAAATACTATGAGAACATTAAAGTATTTTGATTATTTAAAATTAAAATTATTAATAAAATGCATTGAATTAAAGTCTTGCAAATTCATTCGCAGCGGTCCCTGAGTTAAAAAATATCCATAAAAATGTTTGACAGCGTCACGTATGTATGTTTGTATTTCTTATATAAATCGCTTTTACACCATTCAATGACATTGTATATAGTTTCAGACACAAGTAATTGAAAATGACATTCATAAAAATTACGACAGTAAAATAAGTACAGTATAATAATAAAATACATATTACAATTACTGATAATAAATATAATATATAAACCAAAATCAAGTAATAATTTGAAAATAACGAAAAAGTCAAATAAAATGAACATAATAAAATTATAAATGACTAGTTATACTCGACCAAAAAGTTAATTTACGGCAATGTTTAACCGTCAATATTATTAAAAAGATGAATCGTTGGTATTGAAGATTGCATTGAGAAATATGTATAAAAATCTACGTGAATTAAGTCTAGTGCGGACACGAAACTAGATCATACCGAAGAATTTAGTGCAATGGACTTATATGGAAACATAATTTAAGAATCAGCTGTGTGTTGCCTTGATTTTAGAGTGGATATATCAGTTATCTCTAAGTGCAAGAACGTAGTGGTCGCGCGGGGACGGCGCGGCGGTGTCTTGCGAAACTCAAACGTATAACCGATTAAAAAATGTTCGTAGACAGTGTGTTTTTTGGGGCATAATACACACGGTTATACGTTTGAGTTTCGCAAGACGCCGCCGCGCCGCGCCCGCTAAATGACTACGGACGAGCACTAACAATAAATTACTGTAGATAACAAATTCAGCTGGAATGCCAGAAATGTATCTGGACATCTTTTATAATTCAACAATTCCTATACTATGTGGTGTCTGCTGATTCCATCGAGTATCGAATAGTTGTGTCGGTTAGTGGAGAGGAAGCATTATTTGTTTTGATAGAAAATAACTAGTTTCTCTTTATGGTATAATAAATGTATAATTTAATGTATTTCCTTTTAGTAAACAAACAATATGGCAGTGAAGATATTGGTCTTTTTTATGTTGGGAGTGACGCTAGTCGTAGGAGGAATTTCCAGGTCGTCCAGGTCATTAAATGCCGTCGAGGAATTGAAGAACTTTTTGGAAAAGAGTGTAAACGGCACAACTCAGGGTATGTGACTTTCTTCTACAGGGATACGTCATCTTGATAACAGGACGACAACTCGTCGTCACCTGGATGCAGAACTATTCTAACTCACATTTGAAATATTTTTGAAATAGCCTACTTCAGTTATTTATAATTTATATAAACAAATGAATACACCATTTTTTTCATGAATAATCCAACTAAAATGCGACTCTAGCATTTATCCATAAAAATAATAAATAATTTCTGTAAGTTGTTTCAAAAAACTCTTTCGTAAAAAAAATCAAATGTAAGTTAGAATAGTTCTGCATTCAGCTGACAACGTGATTTTTGACTGTTATTATGACAATAAATTAGCTGTTTGTACTTGTACTTCCTCCTTCTTCTCTCGACGTTTTGTGCTCGTTTCAGAGACTATTTTGAAACTAAGTAAAAGGGGGCTGATAGTATACTCTGACTGGTGACAGATAAGATAAGCTGTCGCGGATGTCTGAGGAAATACATTTATTAACCAAATCTTTAGTGTAGGTACGTCTTGTGATAAGTATTATTTTTGTGCGTATATTTATTCTCTTATTTCTTCAAAGTGTACCACTGTAATTCTTTCTTCCACGGCGCTAAATCTCGGGGTGGGATTTGGCCTCCTCGACAACCGCTCTCCACCCACTCCGGTCTCTCGCCACACTTCTCCAGTTACCGGGTCTTCCTATATGAAGCCAGTCCACTTCTACGGCGTCAGCCCATCTCCTTCTTGGACGGCCTCTGGGTCTCTTCCGTTGGGGTAGCCACTTCGTCATGATCCTTGGCGCTCTAACTTCAGGAATTCTCTCCACATGTCCCGCCCATCGTAGTCTTTGGGACTTACAGTATCTTATGATTGTTTGCTGTTCAATCAGCTCTTCCAACTCGTAGTTCATTTTTATTCTGTAGTTCTCATTTTCCAACGTGGGTTTAAAGATTTTTCGGAGTATTTTGCGCTCGAAGACAGGTAATTTATTTTATTCGTTTTGAGTTAAGCACCAAGTCTCACAGCCATAAGTGACTACTGGCCATATAATTGTTTTATATATTAGAAGTTTACTTCTTCGGCCTAGAATTTTCGACCCACCAGTCGCTTGCAGGCATGCCAGCATTTATTCCCGGAGATAAGGCGGATTTGTACCTCCTCTGCTGTCTTATTTTGGGTATTTAGGCTGGATTCGAGATACGTGAACTTGTCCGCCCCTTCATATGCATGCTGTTCTATGTATATATTCTGCAGCGGTACCTGATCGCGTGTGCTGACCATATACTTAGTTTTTGACTGGACCACTGTAATGACATGTAATTTTATTCTAGTATGCCTATGACCACTTTTATATTATAAACATTGGTAACGGTCGCGGGTATAATACACCAACCTGCACTATTTGTGGTAATTTTCTTTTAGGCAATGTGGTCAGAATATTATCGTATTTATATAAGTTATTATTATACGAGTAAATGGCAAACGTTTAAATATAGTTCGGTATCGAGGTTTCATTATATGACATGACAAAATTAAGATATAACGATATAAAAATATAAAATATACTATATAAAGATATAACAGTCAGCGGAAAGCCTACCCAAGGACGTACGAAAAATGTTTAAATTCTTGTTAATTATTATGAACTTTACCTTAGGTAAAACAACAGAAAAAGATTGCCTAAAGCGCCTTTATAAAGTTAATAAAATAGTTATACCATTATTTTTAGCATTACCAAGGAAAGTGCCTTGCGTATGTATGTAAAAGTATTACAAAATAGCAATATAAAATGCACCATTTTATATTTAAAAAAAGATTAAATAATTAAAAACGTGCACTTTTTTAACTTATCAGAAATACTGAAATATAATTCTGAAAAATAGATCCTTTCAAAATTGCCCCGTATTCGCATTTCAGAAATCTTGAATATGGGATAAACTTAAACATGTGTCAATAATTACGTCAATCTAAGCTTGTCCTTCATTCTGATAACTGCTCCCGGTTTATGCACTGACGCTCACTTAATATTGGTGTATTTGAAGGTTGTTACACACACTTTTGCACGTCTATAATGTGTATTTAACTCACACATTCAAAACGTTGCTACAAAATGTAGTGTATTTGGGGTATAATATGTATTAATCTGTTAATTATTTTTTTATTCAACGAATAATTCACAAGAATTAAGGATGTAACATTTTTTTCTATCGAACATACGTATACTTCTGAGAAATGTGTAACCATTCGAAAAAATCTTTTTGAAAAAAATAAGACATCCAGTAGGATTGAAACCATCATTAAAAGCGTCTATTTATCTCATTCCAGAACCATTCAATGCCAAAATTGGAGAGCTCCAACCCGAATGGGAGCGAAGTGGAAAATTTGAGGGAGATGTTATTCTGACTCAAAACCAGCAGCAGAACTTGGTTAGCCAATTTTTAGGTGGACGAAACGCAATCCAAAACGGAAATATCTGGCCAGGCAAGACTGTCTACTACGCTATTGCTCCTCGTGTCTTTAGTAAGCATATTATCTGTACCATCTACATCTACAATAATGTGAGAGTTTCACTGGACCATTCATTTTTTTTACTGAATACCTACAGAAACTGCCAATGCTCCTTAGTCTGCATTGCACAGCTGATATCATATATTATGTAGATGTATGCAATGCGTTGCTTGCTTAAAGTAGTATTAAAGATGATGCTTAAACCAGCAGAGGCACCTAGGGGAAAAATAATAAGATTGCAATTTGAGACATTTTTTTGATAATTTACAATTTCAACTGTATTAATTAATAAATTTGTAACTGAAAACATTAAAAAGAAAAATATTTTTTATTTAAGTCATAGATAAACTTACAATTTTTGTTACATATTTATGTTCACAGTTACGTTATTATTATATTATGGTCATATTTATTATAAAAATTTGGAAGTTTTCAATTTTCAACGTGTAGATTTTTGACTAATTCATCGTTTAAATATTTTTTATATTTATTTTAAAAAGCATTGATTTTTATAAAAAAATAAATGTGTATAACTTAAAATCTTTTTGATTTATATCAAATTGAACTTAAACTTAATTATCTTTTACATCTATATTACTTATATATATAGAATATTTTTCTTTTTAATGTTTTCAGATACATATTTATTAATTAATACAGTTGAAATTGTAAATTATAAAAAAAATATCTCAAATTCCAATCTTCGTATTTTCCCGCTAGATGCCTCTGCTGGTATAAGCATCCCCCTTAATTGCATGATTAAATGAATTATTTCATTTATTTCATCCATCTAAACCAGTCGCAATTTTATAGAGATATCTATTTATTATTATTATTCAAATAAATAAAGCGATGATTGTAAATAATTATGTAATATCACAATGATGATTACGCTCTATTTCACGGGGACACCTATGTACAAATTAAGGAAGCTTAAGTCGGGGTCACTAAATCCCACCCCGTTGCCGCGGTACAAATATCGTTTTACAAAATTATGTGAATGCATTAGCGTCTGTATATGCATACTGGGGAGCAAATCAAATAACCCCACGGTGAGTAAAATCGCTCGCTGTATATGTAGTTGTAAAATCTGATAATGGTAACTCTAGATAATAATTATAATTATTAATTGTTAATATTTTTAAGATGTGTTTTTAAGTAACGACTCAGATATTCATATTATGTATTGCGAAAAAATGCTCATTTTTTCATTAATAAAATCATATTACTATAAGTAGCATGTTACATAATATGTGTCGCTAGATTTCAAAAACAACCAATTCCACCGTTAGGTATTTTTTACTTGTTTGTGAATTCCAAAAGAACTACTGCTTTCTAACATTTCTGCATTAACGAAATGTGGAACTTATTATTTTTACATATTCTATACTCGAAATATTATAAACTTTCACCCTTGTGACTGTGTACTTGAGAAAACAAAAAGCTGTTTTTCTCATATTCATCTATTATGGACTTGGCTGATTTTGAAATCAAGCGACACATATATAATAATATTATGGCAAAGTTGGTAGATATGTATATTTAATAATAATTAATGGCTAAACCCCACCACCTAGAAAGTCGTCTAGCCGCCACTGTTGTCACGCATACGTCATAATGTTACCATCATACTAATGCATTGGTAAGACGCGTAAACCGATGTATTACTGTGATTGTGATTCCTCGACTAAAGCAGAGCCAAGTTGATTTTTGTTTGAAATTCGCGCTTTTCAATACGCCTTGAGCTTCGGTGAAAAGGACGAGACAAAAGCGGTCAAATAGCGGCCAACGCAATCGTATTGGCAATTTATTTCGTCTACATGACGAAGGATGGGTTGTTCTCTGACTTTTCTACTATAATTATTAAAAAAAAAATCATGAAAAATCAATACGAATATTTTTCTGCCTTTCACAGAAGTAGGTCATAAGGTTACAATAGGTTATACTATTCATTGAAAAGTCAAAGATCAGTTTCTCAACTGCCAAATTTTGTTTTTTCAAGACTTCGTACAAATGATGGCAATCAAAACTGCTCTCATCTATATCTCCAGCGTCTCCTGCATCTCATTCAGGCCAAGGACTCCATCAACCACTGACTACATTCTTGTTCAGGTGAAAAATCAATAATATTCATTATTTTTTTAAGGGCGGACATGCTCAGCGTAGGTCAAAATGGAGCTTTTATTAAATTTTCAAAGCATGATCCTGGACATTCCTTAAGCGTTGTAGATAATCCATTTATATAATTTTGAAGCCTTATTATCCTTTATATTCATTTTAAACATTTGATGACTGCATAAAGTATTTTTATTACATAAAAGAGTATTCTTTTAAACTTCTCTCGTGTTTGAACATGGTACCTAACCGATTTTTTTTTAAACGGTACATGTTCAAACACGTGCGTTAACATCATTTTACTCACTACTTCAATTATAGTTTGTCAATTTATGGCTACGGCCATATGTTGTAGCTTAACTACTGGAGAATACCAAAAGAAATGGCGTATTTCAAAAGAACACTACCTTATTCTTAGGTCAATAATTATTATAAAGCAATCATTATTCGTAGGATGTTTATCACACTTGAATGGTCAAAGACATAGTTTATAATTAGTATCTTTAGAATTATCTTCAAATGTGTTAATCTTGCCCATGTTTTGAATAATAAAATGCCTAATTCTTGTTAAATTTGGGATCACAGAGATTATCAATATAATTTTTTATCGTTAATATTTCACTATAATAATGTTCACATAAATTATACTAATTGTTTTATAAATGCGTTTAAAAATTAATAAATGTAAAAAATCTTAACACCACTGCACATGCATGTACTGAAATATAACTATATTCTAAAATATTAGAGCGAGAGGTTTAAATGAATACTATTTTATGTAATAAAAATACTTTATGCAGTCATCAATAATGTTTAAAATAAATATAAAGGATAATAAGGCTTCAAAATTATACAAATAGATTATCTACAACGTTTAAGGAATGTCCAGGATCATGCTTTGAAAATGCAATTAAAGTTCCATTTTGACCTACGCTGAGCATGTCCCCCCTTAGGCATTGTTATTTTTTTAACATTCAACAATACATTGACAGCCGACGAGGCACAATTACAGTAATGCATATGCCACTTGCCAGGTGGTGAAACAATTGAATTGTAGTAGTTATTGTGAAACTATCACAGAAATACTCAGGCTTGAGAAAATCACAACAATATAATTATAATTGCCTCACTAGGGATTGAGCCATAATATAAACCAATACTCTCATCCATGGCCCCACATCCTGAAGCGGGGCCCCAGACTAGGATCTTTGGCGCCCCTCCCTACATATCGCTAATGATAAAGGCAGTTTGACACTCTACAGTAGCGTTTTTCAAATGGTGAACGCGCTAAAATTGATGTGTACTTATATTTAGTATTTTTTTGTATATTTTAATACATCCATTTGAATTATGGAATTGTCGAGTATTGATACACAATTAAAAATTGTATGGTACAACCACATAATTTTAAATAACATTATTGATGGAAAATAGCCATTTTTACTATTAGAAAGAATTTGTGATGTGGGTTATCTTACATATCTGATCGACTCGCTACGCCGGGCCCCCAGGCTAGAGCCCTATCAGCCCTCCATTGTGGGGGCTATGCTCTTATTTTATCAAATACACCCAATCTGTTATAAATGTATTATGTACATATATTAAAAACGTAATCGCCTAAAACCCGCATCCCTCACATTCCACATGGATAAATAACCGGTCTTTAATATTGAACAATGTTTCTAGGGTAATGCCGATGGTTGTTACTCATATATTGGCAAAATTGGAGGCGCCCAGGTTCTCAACTTGACTCCATCCGTACTCGGAAGTGGATGCTTCCGTGTAGCTACCATCGTCCACGAATTTCTTCACGCCCTCGGATTCTACCACATGCAGAGCACTCACAACAGAGATTTATTCGTGCAGATCGTTTGGAATAAGATTCAACCAGGTAAAAATATTGATTACTCTCATTATTTCTACTACATTATCCGTTATATTCCTTTCATCAAGTTTTAGTGTCTTCAAATACTGCTTTTATTGTTATTGGGGCATATGACGAGCACTGTCCTTGGTCTACTGCCATGTCTAGTGCCTCCCGCTACGTGAAACCTGCGTAGATCGCTTTTATAGCACCGCTGCAAGGTACATTACTTCGAATACCTAATAATACTATTTAGTATCTAACCACGTGATCATCTAAATTCCAAATGACTATTCTCCATTAACTACAGTCTAACTTGGTTATTATGATCACAGAAATAGCGAAATCTCGGAGGTAATGAGGAAACACACTTGACTTTTTAGTTTATGATTTTCTCCATACATTTATTTTCTTTTATAACTAGCTAATAATCGGCTATACCGAGCAAAACTGTTAATGTGTCGATCGTTTAAAAACAAAATTTTCGACCCTAAGCAATAAAATCCGACCGGGCAGTTAACTAGACCGATGCCGGCGGGATGGGATTACGTTTATGACACTAGTTAAGTGTCTTAGTACCTAATTGGTGTTCTTGCCGACAACAATGAAAAAGTATCCACGCATATGGTTGAAATTGCATGTAATATATCCAAGCTTTGTGAAGTCAGCAGGTACCCACCAGCGGCTCAGCATTTCATTACAATAATTAACAACATCTTTTGTAGTTTATGAATGCCATGCTTCTTTCGGGGATTTTCACGATGGTTTTCAGATTTTTTATGTTCTATGCTTAAATAGAATGTGGCGCCAAAAATGTTATATAACGAATAATGCTTATAACGAGCAAATTCAGTCGATCCCATCTTCCTCATAATAACCACGTTCGACTGTTGTATGCCTATTCATTATCACGTAGGTGGAATATATCAATATATGAAGCGATTTGGCTTAACAGACCTATTTCCCTCCCAATTGGCATCTTCAATGTCGGGTTACTTCTGCACTGGGAGAACAAACAACTGATGCTCACGATTTCTAAGATGGTTGTCAGTGACACACAGTCTTCGAATGCATTAATAATAATAATATTTAGTATTGTCACCAGACATAAAAAAGGCCCTGATGCCCGACAGTTCCAAATTCCAAATCAACGATTTAACTTTAATATCAAAACACCTCCCCAACTAAAAGGTTGCACAGCCCTGCAGTACAAACGAAACGTATCAAACATTTTTGTTACGAACACATTTTTTACACGAAGTCCCTTTCAAGTGTAGACTGCAGGTACCTGCATCCAACCTTAAATACGGCGGACGGACGTAAAGTCCCGTTGTTCGGCCAAGCAGCTTCCCTTCACCCCACAGCCGTGGCGGTCCACCCCCGCGTCTCCTTACCTACCAACAGGCTTTTTGAAAAAAAAGTTTTTAGTTCGCAATTAACCCCTAAATAAACCGGACGCGGAAAAATCGTTCCTCGACGGACGCGTCGCTCCTGCGGGAAGCGGCGTGGTCGCCAGGACAAGCCGGACGACATGTTACCCTAAATTGATATCAGTGCGCCCCTTTTGCCGATAACGTATTAATATTGATTCCCATAATTATCCCAGAACGCGCACCGCGTCCCCGATAAAGTGCCCCGGCGCCGATCGCGCCATTGTGTGAACAAATAATACAAAGTGAATGTGCGACAGCTAAATCTAAGACTCCTTTAAGTGCAATTAATAATGTAACCTAACCTGTCTGGAACTTAATGTAATTAAATGTCCCTGCGCAGGGAAATTGTCAAATCAAAAATATGTGTTTTATATAATTAAACCCCGCGATGTCACGCATCTCCCAATCAAAATAATACTGAAGAAGATTCAACCACCGACATACAAGTGAGTGTCTCCCACCCATTCTTCCCGGTATTAGTATCTAACCACGTGATAATCTAAATTCAAAAATATTATTTTCCAGGAGCTTCACATAACTTCGACAAATACACCTCGGCCCAGGTTTCCAATTTAGGAGTCCCATATGACTACGGAAGCGTGATGCACTACTCACAGTATGCATTCAGCACTGACGGAACCAGGACCATCATTCCCCTTCAGGTAAATTTAAGACTGGAACGTAGAATTGGTAGCTGAATAATCTAGTTTCTGATGATCAATAACTTTCTGATTCCATGGTTTCTAAAAATATATCTTCATCGTAAATAATAATATTTTACTTGAAAAAATACTCCTGTCAAATATCCAACAAACGCTATTTTTACAAATATTTGTTCCATTTGTAAATTTGAGATGCTGAAAATTAAACTAGTTCAGTGACGTCCCTATAAAAAATGCTGCTCCTGAGCAGCGCCATAATGCCGCCCTATTTTGTAATACAATATTTTTTATCTTCCGTGCTCATGTTGTTTCTGGTCAACAAGGACGCCTAATGACAACGGAAGTAAACCAAACATCGCGGACCCGACAAAAATTACAGTCCCGTTTAACTTTTTATGTTAATTAATACATTTCGGTTCCAACCAGTGAGCTCATTTTTCAAAAGAAAGATATTTTCGTTATTAGATACCCAGTTTAGGTAGCTATTTCTATATAAATGATTTTCCTCGATTTGCCGCCCTTCGAGTAACTGCCGCCCTCAAGCAACGGTCAATCTGCTTACCCCCACGGGACGTCACTGAACTAGTTCGTGTGACTTATAATAATTAAAAGATTAATTAGGAAGAGTTACATACCTGAAACATTTCTGAAACATGATTCAAATATATATAGAAAAAATATATGCATTTTATTCCCGATATTGGAGAATATTACATTAAC
This sequence comes from Rhyacophila brunnea, assembly GCF_057557595.1. Lineage (NCBI taxonomy): Eukaryota > Metazoa > Arthropoda > Insecta > Trichoptera > Rhyacophilidae > Rhyacophila > Rhyacophila brunnea. The sequence continues at coordinate 3,994,376 of NW_028232859.1, forward strand.
ATGGTGTAATAAAATGTACTTAATTCAAATTAGAAATATTAATATCATAGCCCCCACAAAGGGAGACTGACAAGGCTTTAGCCTGGGAGCCTGGCGTGGCGGGTTAACGAGATAAGTGAGATAAACACAGAGATATATTCAAAAATACAAAAATACAAAATCGTTAAAATACACTGAATACCCGTAATTTTACCTCGAACACCATTTGGGAAACACTACTTGTGAAAGTCACACTGCGTTTGACTTTAGCGATAGGTATGAGGGCCCGTCAAATATCCTAGCCTGGGGCCTGCTTCAGGACGTTTGAGCCATGATTAATATAATAAGTCTCTTTATACTTTCAGCCCACTAACCAAATCATTGGGCAACGCATTCAGATGTCAGCAGGGGATATCAAGAAACTGAGAATATTGTATTCGTGCTAAAGACTCGATTTTAAAAATCTATTCGAATATTAACAAAATTATATTTGTACCTACCTAATTTAATAAATATAAATACAACAACAGTTTATTTTACATATAAAATGCATGTGTTTTATTTTGATTGACTGATAGTATTTCAACATTTTTGCCGTTGCCCTAATTCTTCTGTATGTGTAAAGAAACTACATTTTTAATCAGCCCCCAGGGTGTTCGATAATTTTCCGTAAATACCAAGATATTAATCGAATTTTATGTACTTATAATTAGAGTTGGGTTTCGGGAATTGCCAGACAAGAATTCTCGGGAAATTTTCGGGATTTTCCATCCCGAATCTCGAGAATGGAAGTTTTTTAACATTTCGGGAAATCTCGAATCTCGAGAATCTTTTCTATATATTTTGCATAAATATTTTGCATAAATATTTTGCATAAATATTTTGCAAGTTACCAACATAGCGGGAAAAAAATTATATGGTTATTAAACCACTGTTATAAATATACGTGTGGCAGTATCTTGGATTAATAATTGTTTCACATACAATTTTCAAGATTGATTCAATCATTTATGAGCAGTAATATAAATAATATTAATTACTTCCATGGCGCATTATTCCATAAACAAATAAGCATTCGAATGTTGCCACAAACATGAAATTTAACGCTATCGATAAATTGTTTTTAATTTGGCACACAGCGCAAATTAATAATACAAAAACAATTAAATTTAATCTCAATAGTTTCAAGATTTAAAAGGATGCATGACATTTAAATTAGACTTTATTTATTTATTGTCATTGTATCAAACAACCGCCGTTCAGGCCAGCATGCCAAGCAGACAAGGAATATTTTTGAAACCCGCGGAGACGATCTATCTACAGCCGAAATAACTTTAAAAGTATTTCCTAACCTCTTACACCTGCAGACCAGTAAAAATATGATAATAATTTCTGGGACCGTTAACGCAGAAAAAACTATTATTAATATTATAGTATTTTGTTAATTCTTTTTAAAATCTTATATTATAATAGATACATTGCAAACACGATCAATAATGTATCATGAAAAATTTATTATTAATTGATTAGTAATTAGAAACCGATCATTAAACAAATTATTAGTATTTCTTGAAATTTGAGAAACTTAGTTTTAAGAAATAGTGCCAAATCTGTTACTGCATCTTTGCTAAAATTGTTAATAACCATGGTTTCAGTGGGATAGGGGATAAGAGATTGGGAATTCACTCGGAAAGTGAAAGACTTGAGTTCGAATATATTTTGTTTCTGAGGGTTTTTCAAAATCATGTTTTTTTTTCTATTACTGTGCCAGTTAGACTTGTTTGATCTTCGTTTCGATGAAAAATAACATATTTTTTTTCAGTCTACAACTGATACCATCGGTGATAGCAATGAAAATGTCTGACTGGGATATCAAAATTAACCTGCTTTATCAATGGAATATGTAATGAATAAATTAATAAATCTGACAAATTGAACTGGACCATAATGGTCTAAATAAATCAATTACGCTACATTATTCATGTGTCTTTCATTTTAAATAACTCGGCAGATTTTGTTAACGGACAATGTTCGTTCAAAGGTTCAAAATGTGCTACGGGATGGGAGCATCAGTCTGATCACATTTTTAACACCAATAAAAATGACATTACACACTTTTTGTATAGTACGCGACGTGTATTTCAATATAATCACAACTTTATGAATCAAATGATACGATGAAGTCACGTGAGGATCTTCATTGTTAATTTTAAAATGGCTTTCACGTTAGCTGGTTAAAAAAATAAATAACAATGGTTAATGCTTCCCCTTAAAAATCTTAAATAAATTATATTACAATTTGACAATTATTTGATTTGCGTAAAAGACGACAATATCATAATATAATTTGTCGCAAACTTGAAATGCGTTAAACATACATAACTTGAAAACACTTCAGATATACATACCCACTATAAAAAATCATATTTGAAAAAAATACGAACCTCGACGGGATTTGAACCCGTATAACCATTGTGTCGCGTCAATCTGTGCGTTAACCAATTATGCTACGAGACTCCTAACTAATGACGATAATTTAAACTAGTAGATTATACATGAATTGCTTATCAAATTGCATTATTATTAACTATCAGTTTTTGTGTATTAAATCAAAGAATATTAATTATCTTAATTATGACTAACCGACGTCCGGCTCTCGCCAATATTTTAGTTAAGACGTCTACTTGAACTTGCTTACAATTTTTTATAAACTATGTCTTATATTCAAATGAATAATTCACAATATTTTGAGAATGTAACATTCCATAAATTGAACATACTTAACTTGAAAACATTGGCACAGATTGGCGCGACACCAATGGTTATACGGGTTCAAATCACGTCGAGGTTCGTACTTTTTTCAGATATGATTTTTTTCTAGTGGGTATGTATATATCAATATATCTGAAGTGTTTTATGTATTTTCAATATATGGAATGTTACATTCTCAATATCTCGTAAATTATTCATTTGAATATAAGAAATAGTTTATTTGAAATCTGTTAGTTCAGATGATAATATTATCACAGTGTCATGTTTTTGAATCCGTAATCCGTTTTATCACAATAGGACACTGTAAAATACAATAATAAGGAACGTCTGTACCAAATATTATCATGTAAGTATGTAAAATAATACATTGTTATCTTAATTATGTGTAGTAATTTATGCTACCGACTCAAGGAAAAAATGCTTTATTAATCTTTGTATTAGACGTGTAAAGTAGAGTAGTGGTCTTAGAAACTTTCAAATATATTGATAATATTAAATCATTACTCCATTTATATCATGTCGTAAGGGAAAATCGAATATTTCAATTTGATGTCACTTAGTATAGGTATGTACAGTGACGACCCTAGACAAAACGCCGCCCCTAGGCAGCACCAGAATGCTGCCCCATTTTTATACAGTATTTTTAATCATCCTTTCATGTCTTCAAGATCTAAGAAATGTATTGTATGGGTACATTATTAAAAAATATATACCTACCACTAAAATTAACAAAATTAAATTTTAAATATTTTTCCCCAAAAGTGGGGATTTTTTGACGTTGTTTATACAGTAGTTTCTTACATTATAGTTTTGCTATAGATACATTAATTTATTATGTCATGGGGAATTAAGGGAGATCCGTATCGCTTTTCTTCTAATGGAAAGATATTTTTGTTATTACTAAGTTTAGGTAGCTTTTTCTATATACCTATACTTAATGATTCTCCTCGATTTGCCGCCCTTCGAGTAATTGCCGCCCCCAAGCGATGCTCAATCTGCCTACCCCCACGGGACATCACTGGAAATGTAAATGTTTGTAGTTTTGATTAGGTACGGATCCGTCGGCGAACATTTAAACTCAAACTTAAATCTTATTTATTAATAATTAATTATAAATAACTCAAATTAATAAATCTCTACGTTCTACTTCTTATGATAATATTATAGAACTTGTGTGATCAAATATCAAGGAATGAATTTTAACATTAAAGTAAAGGAAGTATAAATACATTTCACAGACATTAGCGAGCGGTGTACATTTATTGCGGCATTCGAGGTGAGAGCACGTTAATTTTTTTGTGATGGCGTCGTAAGAATATAATATTCTTATATCGTGGAAAGATGCCTAAAACTCGAAAATAAAACATATCAATGAATATATTATTATTATTACTACCAATATAACAATAAACATAACACTAAATCAACGCATGTTGAGTTTTTATGACAAATTATGTTCCGTGCGGCACGCGTCATTAACACAATCAGCGCGTCGCATAGTTACGATCTTTTTAGGCCATGCCTCAGCTGAGGTATAGCCTTATTTATTTACGTCAGACAGAATAAACCTTTTTAGTAGTAGTAGTTAAACGACTATAAGAATATTATAATATTTATGCATCAAGCCAAATGTCATAATTTTATACAAACTAACACAACTATTCAGCTATGCCCCGGACTATTAATTCAATCTATACATGCTGGCAAACACATTGGACAAAGGAGACGTCTCGTCGGAATAGGCAGATTGAACGTCGCTTGGGGGCGGCAGTTACTCGAAGGGCGGTAAATCGAAGAGAATCATTTGGTATATATAGAAATAGCTACGTAAACTGAGTAATTAATAACGAAAATATCTTTCCATTAAATGATTCCGATAACTGGTTAGAAACAAAATGTATTAATTAACATAAAAGGTTTAACAGGACTATAATTTTTTGTCGGGTTCGAGATGTCTAGTTTACTTCCGTTGCTCTTCGACGTCCTTGGTGACCAGAAACGACACGACCACGGATGATAAAAAATATAGTATTTATAATTACGAGATAAAAAGAACTTTTTATATACAACGTTTTTAAATTCTGTCGATCCATATAAACTAGCTTAAACGATCAAAAAAAAATTGTACTTGACATGTCATATTGATTTCCATAGTAACGCACGTATATATTATAATTTAGTTGCTAGGACCTTAGACTAGCAACCAATATTGGTGTCGAAATAACTTTTCATACAAAACAGAATTAACTAAAAATGAATTCAATTCTACTTAAAGATGGCTAAAAGTATAAAAAACGCATTGGCATCGTGTTCTGATATATTCTAAAAGTTTCAAATGTCTAGCTAGTCGGGAAGTTAGTTAAAAATCGATTGCAAGATTTGTACCGGACAAAAAACCAACGGACAAATAAGAATACGGGCTAAGAAAAACGTTGTAATAAAAAATGGGGCGGCATTATGGCGCTGCCCAGCGGCGGCATTTTGTCTAAGGACGTCACCGTAGGACAATCAATTATAAACTTGTGCATAAAAATAAGTGCATGTACGTAATTAATGCAAATGCTTGTTTTTTAATGTACTTGTTTACGAGCAGATGTATATTGGTCAAGATTCAAGAATATTTGTAATGGTTATTATGAAGAAATCCACATAATTGACCAAGTTGGTTAAACTGTGTTGTGAACTACAGTGTCGGTAAAATTATTTAAAAATATTTGATAAACCCAGATAATAAATATTCTTATGCTAATTGAGATAGTGTTGTTTGTTCAATGGGTGAGTAGTAAATCCTTCAGTGGGCCAATTTGATATAAGTAACGACAGACCACTATGTTGAGTAGTTATTGTTATATGTGTTTTGAACAGGTGAGGACAATTTAATATTATAAATCCTTTACCAATTAATTCAGATTTAAGATGAATAAACTCCCTAATAGAGACACCCAGCGGTAGAAGATGAAGATGTTTAATGCAATTTATTCATAATTAATATTTCAAATTAGTCAACGTACCTAAAAATATTAATAGGTTATATTTTTAAAGCACTGTGCATTCGTTAAAGTGAATTATGTTATTATTATATATTATTTTTCGTTATGTATTGTAGGGTATTTATAAATATTTTTGAATAATTCATATTTCTGATTGTCGTTAGCTCTAAGTCTGTTTATTATGAATATCTCGGAAGTAGTAGCTTCATGACAAGTTTACTTTTTGCTATCGCTGGATGAATATGTAAGGCGGATAGTTACGTTTTTATAAAAACCTGCAATTTATTACATTTTACTAATAACTAGTATTGTGAATAATCTAATAGTAAGTATTTTGATTAATAAATTATCAATAAAATGCATTGAATTGAAGTCTTGCAAATTCATTCGCAGAGGTCCTTGAGTTAAAAAAGATCCATAAAAATGTTTGACACCGTAGCGTTGTATGTATTTCTTACATAAATGGCATTTACACCATAGAATGACATTGTATATAGTTTCAGATATAATTAATTGATAATGACATTCATAAAAATTACGACAGTAAAATAAGAATACAGTATAATAATAAAATACATATTACAATTACTGATAATAAATATAATATATAAACCAAAATGAAGTGGTAATTTGAAAATAACGAAAAAGTCAAATAAAGTGAACATAATAAAATTATAAATGACTAGTTATAAAGGTACTCGACTAAAAAGTTAATTTACGGCAATGTTTAACCGTCAATATTATTAGAAAGATGAATCATTGGTATTGAAGATTTCATTGAGAAATATGTACAAAAATCAACGTGAATTGAGTTATATTTTTCGAAAGTCTAGTGTGGACACGAAACTGGAACATACCGAAGAATTTGGTTCAATGGACTTATATGGAAACATAATTTAAGAATCAGCTGTGTGTTGCCTTGATTTGAGAGTGGATATATCAGTTATATCTACCATTAAATTACTGTAGATAACAAATTCAGCTGGAATGCCAGAAATGTATCTGGACATCTTTTATAATTCAACAATTTCTATACTATGTGGTGTCTGCTGATTCCATCGAGTATCGAATAGTTGTGTCGGTTAGTGGAAAGGAAACATTGTGTATTTTGATAGAAAATAACTAATTTCTCTTTATGGTATAATAAATGTATAATTTAATGTATTTCCTTTCAGTAAACAAACAATATGGCAGTGAAGATATTGGTCTTTTTTATGTTGGGAGTGACGCTAGTCGTAGGAGGAATTTCCAGGTCGTCTAGGTCATTAAATGCCGTTGAGGACTTGAAGAACTTTTTGGAAAAGAGTGTAAATGGCACAACTCAGGGTATGTGACTTTTTTCTACAGGGATACGTCATCTTGATAACAGTACGATAATTCGTCGTCACCTGAATGTAGAACTATTCTAACTCACATTTGAAATATTTTTCATAAGATTTTTTTGAAACAGGCTACTTCAGTTATTTATAATGTATATAAACAAGTGTATACACCATTTTTTTCATCAATAATCCTACTGAAATACAATTCTAACATATCCATAAATATAATAAATAATTTCAGTAAGTTGTTTACTTGTTGTGCCTTTGATTGCCTAAAGCCCCGTTTCAAAGTTGGTAGAATAGTTCTATCTTCTATCATTATTTTTAGCATTACCAAGGAAAGTGTCTTGCATATAATTATTGTGTGTAAAAGTATTACGAGACAGCAATAAAAAATGTACCATTTTATATTTAAAAAAAGATTAAATAATTTTTAAAAAATGCCCTTTTTAGTTTACCAGAAATCCCTACCGACAATAATAATGCTGAAAAATAGTTTCTTTCAAAATTGCCCCGTATTCGCATTTCCGAAATATTGCCACCAGAGAACGCAAAATTAGTGGGAACTGAAATAGCTAATGGGCGTGGAGTAACAGACAACCAATTTCGAGTGTGGAACAATATGGGATAAACTTGAACACGTGTCAATAATACGTCATTTTAAGCATGTCCTTCGTTCTGACAAGTACTCTCGGTTTATGCACTGACGCTCATTCAATATTGGTGTATTTGAAGGTTGCAACATAAATTTTTGCACGTCTATAATGTGTGTTTCATTTTCGTAGGACACTCACACTTTCAAAACCCTGCGACAAAATGTAGTGTAAACATTTTATTAATCTGTTCTGTGCTTGCCACCCTATTTTTTATTTAACGAATAATTCACAAGAATTAAGGATGTAACATTTTTTTTATTGAACATACGTATACTTCTGAGAAATTTGTAAGCATTCGAAAAAATCTTTTTGAAAAAATAGGATACCAGGGCTCGAAATGGACCAGAGCGCCGTTCCAGTTCTTAAAATTGGTAAAATTATCGTTCCATCTCGTGGAAAAAATATTTTTACCATCTGAGCTAGATATGCCATATAATAGAAAATCTAACACTTATTTTTATAAAATACACATAAAATTTGATGTAAATATCTTTAGAAAATTGTCGAGCTCTCCAGTTCGTAAACTTTTCCAGTTCGAGCACTGTAGGACACCCAGCAGGATTCGTACCATCATTAAAAGCGTATATTTATCTCATTCCAGAACCATTCAATGCCAAAATTGGAGAGCTCCAACCCAAATGGGAGCGAAGTGGAAAATTTGAGGGAGATATTATCCTGACTCAAAACCAGCAGCAGAACTTGGTTCGCCAATTTTTAGGAGGACGAAACGCAATCCGCAACGGAAATATCTGGCCAGGCAAGACTGTCTACTACGCCATTACTCCTGGTGTCTTTAGTAAGCATATTATCTGTACCATCTACAATATTATATGAGAATTTCATTACACCATTCATTTTTAGTACCTACAGAAACTGCCAATGCTCCTTAGTCTGCATTTCATAGCTGATATCATATTATGTAAGGAATGTAGGCAATGCGTTGCTTAAAGTATATCGATAGGAATTTTACCATGAATATTGTCACGCATACATAATGTCACCATCATACTAATACATCGGTAAGACGCGTAAAACGAGGTATTATTGTGATCGTGATTCCTCCACTAAAGCAGAGCCAATTTGATTTTTGTTTGAAATTCGCGCTTTTCAATACGCCTTGAGCTTCGGTGAAAAGGATGAGACAAAAGCGGTCAAATAGCGGCCAACGCAATCGCATTGGCATTTATTTTGTCTACATGACGAAGGATGGGTTGTTTGCTGACTTTTCTACTATTATCAAAGATCCGATTCTAAATGTAACTTTTCCAGACTTCTTTGGGGCTAAAGAGCGTGGTGTGACCTCGATCGCCTTTGAATAAGTAATTAAAATAAATTCCGTAATCGCCGTGATACTCGTAGTTCAAAAAATTTTCATGAAAAAATCAATAAGTACGAATATTTTTGTGCCTTTCAAAGAAGTAGGTCATAAGGTTACAATAAGTAATTACTATTCATTAAAAAGTCAAAGATCAGTTTCTCAACTGCCAAATTTTGTTTTTTCAAGGCCTCTGGCAAGTGATGGGAATCAAAATTGCTCTCAACTATATCTCCAGCGTCTCCTGCATCTCATTCAGGGAAAAGACTCCAGCAATCACTGACTACATTCTTGTTCAGGTGAAAAATGAATAATATTCATTATTTTTACCATTACATAATATTATTATTTCATGTCCCGTCTTCAGTTCCTTTATTTATTATTTCAGCATTGCTATTTTTTAACACTCAACATTACATTGACAAGCGATGAGACATAATTACAGTGTGCCAGTAGGGATTGTAATACCGGTATTTCAAAACAGGTATCTCAGTATTTTTCGATACCGAAATACCGGTTTTATAAATCGGACTATACCGATATATTCGACATTGAAAGTGGAAACAAACTGTATTTACTAACATAAAAGGTTTAACAGGACTGTAGATTTTTATCTTGTGACACGATGTCTAGTTTACTTCCGTTCCCATTCGACGTCTCAGTGTAAAAGTGTAATAAACTAATAAAACATTAGGTGGAATTATTATCAATGTCGCACATATACATCTAAGATCACTTCAAAAATCATTCGAAGAAGAAGCAATCATTCAACTACTAAGTATTTGAAAATATCAACATCTCTACCATATAATTCTTATCTTTACATATTTTTAAATGTTTACATATTATAATATGTACTATGTCTATGAAATATCACTATTTTAAAGATATATATTTATTGGTAGATACCTATTTCTATTTTTTTCATATTTTTCAAATATTTAATACCGGTATTCAATAAGAAATACCGGTATTTGTATTTTCATTCGGTATTACTATGCCTATGTGCCAGGTGGTGAAACAATAGAATTGTAGTAGTTATTGTGAAACTATCACAGAAATACTCGGGCTTGAAAAAATCACAACAATATATAATTGCCTCACTAGGGATTTAGCCATAATAGAAACCTATTTTTTTTTCTACCATGTCCGATCCTAATAGGATCATATAGGCCTCCACAGAGTAGAGGTTTTTATTAACAGATTTTTGTTTTTTTACGAGAAATGGATGTCAGCCACTTGCTCAACCTATTAGATCCATACCCTGACTCACACACAAATTGAAAAACAATATGTGTACTTGCCAGACCCAGGATTCGAACCTGGGACCCACGGCATGATAGTCCAACGCTTATGCCGCGCGGCCACCGTGACCTATATTCCTATAATTATATATTATAAACCTATAACTATATATTATAAACTTATACTCTCATCATATCAAATACCCATCAATCTGTTATATGTAAGTACATAATATTATATTAAAAACGTAATCGCCTAAAACCCGCATCCCTCACATTCCACATGGATAAATAACCGGTCTTTAATATTGAATAATGTTTCTAGGGTAATGCCGATGGTTGTTACTCATATATTGGCAAAATTGGAGGCGCCCAGGTTCTCAACTTGACTCCATACGCACTCGGAAGTGGATGCTTCCGTGTAGCTACCATCGTCCACGAATTTCTTCACGCCCTCGGATTCTACCACATGCAGAGCACTCACGACAGAGATAACTTCGTGCAGATCGTTTGGAATAAGATTCAATCAGGTAAAAATATTGATTACTCTCCTTATTATTTCTACTACATTATCCGGTATTAAGTGTCTAATTACCTAATTGGTGTTTTCGCCAACAACATTGAAAAAGTATCCACGCATAGGGTTGAAATTGCATGTAAAAAATCAAAGCTTTGTCAGAAGCAAAGTCAGTAGGTACCAGTGGCGCACCCAGGATTTATTATTGGGGGGGGGGGGCTGGAGGAGAATGTAAATTAGTCCCATAGGCTCTTTTTCTTCTTCATATAAATATTTTTACATAGTTTCACAATACACGGCGATATATTTGTACAGTTTCTCCTAGTTTTTATTAAATTGGAGGCATAGTGGCGGTAACCGTTGAGCGTGTCATAAGCGACTGGCGGATTGGAAGTGAACAGCGACCATGCAGGACATATGTACCTACTCCTAGTATGCTAAAAGATTACTTAAATAATATCGGCTATGCTACCCGCTTGGTCAAGAGCAGTGTTTCCCAAAGTGTGGTAAGCGTACCCCCTGGGGTACGGGAAGAGTTTGATGGGGGTATGCACTGCACCGGGTTATGGCTACGCCTGGTGCAACAAGCATTAATACAATATCCATGCTAGAAGGTTTATCGCATGCGGAAGAAGAGCAATTGTTGGAATTATTAGCTTCAGACGGATTCTTGCAAAATAAATATGAGGAGTGTACTTAAACATCATTTAGGTTGCAAGTGCAACATGTGTATCCAGTTTCCAGTTGTGCAGAGACATTCCTGAAATACATCTTGCCTTTCCAACTTCATATCTATGTGAAGTTGTTTTTTCAGCATTTGTAGACATTACGTAAAAAAAAGGAACAGCCTTTTGGGTGTGGAACCGCACCTCAGATTAAAATTAATAACCAATGAATGTTATTTTTTATAATATAACTTTTATTTATATTTTATTATGAATGAATTTTATTTTTCGTTTATTATTATTTTGTTTATGTACTACAAAAGGAATATATAAATATATTTTGATTGTTATTAAAGTATTTTATATGCATTTTTCTTTGACGACGAGTACTCAGTGTTACGAAAATTATAGAAGGGGTACACAGATATTGAAAGTTTGGGGAACACTGGTCTAGAGAGCTACAATATTTATGCCGAATTCCACCGAAAAAAATGTTCTTTTGATTTACACCACCACCGTAGTGTAGTCGTTCTTTTCGCCGAATGTTTATCGTAGATTTTTGGTTTTTCAATATTGAGGTTCCAACATATTAATCGAAAATGGACAAAAAATCAGGCTAGGGCAGTGGTCGGCAAACTGCGGGTCTTTGGCCCCTTGAGTGCGGCTCTGCCACAGATGCTCTCTGCCATATTTGACATGGCTACAAAGAAGGAGCAAAGAAAATGGAAGAGGATAACCGTAAATGTAATGTTGAATAGACCGAGACTTCGCGTTTATTCAAAACTTAAATGGCTTACCGACCTGTATTTATGTGTCGGGAAAAATTGGCGCATTGAAATTTAGAAAGATACAACTAAAAACTCGTGATTTTCCGCTAAATATTCTGTCGATGATGCAAGGAAGAAAGCAGCTGAGGAGAAGAGTCAATAAAAATAAAGTTCTGTATTTAATTTGGTACTGAATAAAATCTGTCAACAATGTTAATATTGCAAGTTTTGTGGTTAGTAAAAAGATTTTCATCAGAGGAAATCAAGAGTAAATTAAGAAATCGATTTATTGATGAGAACCTGGAATCGTGCTTCAAATTAAATCAAAAACATACGAAACTGACTTACCCAAACTTTACAAGGAGATGCAAGGCCATTATTCACATTGAGTTTGTCAGTCATTGTCGTGATTCAATTTTATGGATACCTGACTTACAATTTAATTTTTATTAATAAATAAGATCATTATTACGTATGATATTCAGTTTTATTCAGTGTACCTACCTATAATTTAATTAGGACTTAAAACTTTAACTAAAGTTTATTAAGTAAATTAGCAGTGTATCTACTTACTACCTACGTATATAATTTAAGTTTAAGAAATTTGGCTCTCAAAAGAAATCTCAATCGTTGTACTGTTGATATTTGGCTCTATTGACTAATGAGTTTGTCGACCACTCGGATAGGGTATTTGACGGGCCCCTTACCCACCGCTTAGATTAAAGGCATTGTGAAATACTACATTAACGTTTTTCAAATTGTGTTTTAGTTCAAATTGAGGGTACTTATACAGTGAATTATTGGCGATTTTCAATACATTTACTTTAATAATGGAGCTGTCGAGTATTGACACATAATAATCAGAAAATATATTGGACAATTATATAAATTAAAATGATCATAGTCATGAAGTATAATAGCGCCGCAGGTGACTTTTTTTACTGTTAAAGCTAATTTATGATGTGTGTTTATCGCACTTATCTGGTCAACCCGACACGCCAGGCCCCCCACAGCCCGGGCCCCCAGGTTAGAGCCATGTCAACCCTCCCCAGCCATGACCTATACCACTCCGGAATTCAGGTGGACACCGAGAATTTCATTAGGGAACAGGTTTCTAAAAAAACCTGACATTAGTGTTTCGAAATTTTTGTGTTAGAAATTAAAATCTAAGAAATGTTACTAAAAAGGGTGCTGGAGAATTACAAATCATTTTTTGCCGTGTTGTTTGTCTAAGCCCAAGGTATAGTTTATTGGCTTTCGATTTCAATGTGTAAAATCATTCTGATGATTTTCATATTTTGGGGGGGTCTGCCCTCCCCCTGGGTGCGCCACTGATAGGTACCTACCAGTTCTAACCTAAATTCAAAAATAATCTTTTCCAGGAGCTTCACATAACTTCGACAAATACACCTCGACCCAGGTTTCCAATTTGGGAGTCCCATATGACTACGGAAGCGTGATGCACTACTCACAGTATGCATTCAGCACTGACGGAACCAGGACCATCATTCCCCTACAGGTAAATTTAAGACTGAAACGTAGAATTGGTAGCTGAATAATCTAGTTTCTGACGATCAATAACTTTCTGATTCCATGCTTTCTTAAAAATATATCTTCATCGTAAATAATAATATTTTAACTACTTGAAAAGATACTCCTGTCAAATATCCAATAAACACGAATATTTTTTACAAATATTTGTTCCATTTGTAAATTTGAGAAGCTGAAAATTAAACTAGTTCGTGTGACTTATAATTAAAAGATTAATTATTATCATTAGTTTTTACATACCTATATATTCCTGAAACATGCTTCAAATACAGTGGAATCTCTCATAACGAGCAATTCGCATAACAAGCAAAACAAATTGTAAAAAAATGGCTCCCTTAACGAGCGACATTTCGCATAACGAATGACGCGGAAAGGTGGAATCACTGACTTGTGCGTCGGGACATTCCGCGCCAGTGCATCAATGCATATTTCACAGCAAGATGTTGTGGAGAAGAGTTTGTCAGTGGAGGAATAGGAGGTAGCAAAGCCACAATCTTCTGGCGCAATAAGAGAAATGCTGAAAGCATGGTAAACTGTTGCGTCCATAGACTATAGATACATTTGCGTCGTATATTGAGAAGCATCACCCTAATGTGATTACTAGACTATGTGCGCTACAAATTTATTCAATGATAATGTTGCCACATTTTCACGAAATTATTAAATGTCGGCAAAAACAAATATCTCTATATAGCTTTCTAGTAAAAAAGAATTAGTTATTGTCATAAATTCATAAATAATACTCATTAAGTAATTTCCTATAAATAAAAGTTACAAATAAAAAAAAATGAATATTTTTTTCGACATGGAACGCATTATCGTATTTTACATTAATTTAAATGGGAAAAATTGTTTCGCTTAAGGGGGGACATGCTCGTCGAAGGTCAAAATTGAGTTTTTATTGTATATTCAAACCATGATCCTGGACACTCCTTAAACGTTGTAGATGATCTATTTATATAATTTTGAAGCCTTATTATCCTTTATAGTTATTTTAAACATTTGATGACTGCATAAAGTATTTTTGTTACATAAAATAGTATTCTTTTAAACCTCTTGCTCTAATGTTTTAGAATATAGTCATATTTCGGTACATAACTGTGCAGTGGTGTTAAGATTTTTTACATTTATTAATTTTTAAACGCATTTATAAAACTATTAGCATAATTTATTACGAGATAATTTTTGTAAAATATTCACGATAAAAAATTATATTGATAATCTCTGTGATCCCAAATTTGACAAGAATTAGGCATTTTATTATTCAAAAAATCGGCAAGATTAACACATTTTAAGATAATTCTAAAGATATTTATTATAAGCTATGTCTTTTACCATTCAAGTGTGATAAACATCTTATGAATAATGATTGCTTTATAATAATTATTGACCTAAGAATAAGGTAGTGTTTTTTTGAAATACGCCATTTCTTTTGTCATTCCCCAGTGGTTAAGCTACAACATACGGCCGTAGCCATAAATTGACAAACTAAAATTGAAGTAGGGAGTAAAATGATATTGACGCGCGTGTTTGAACATGTACCGTTTAAAAAAAAATAAAAAAAAATTCGGTTA
The DNA here is from genome assembly GCF_057557595.1 of Rhyacophila brunnea. Taxonomy (NCBI): domain Eukaryota; kingdom Metazoa; phylum Arthropoda; class Insecta; order Trichoptera; family Rhyacophilidae; genus Rhyacophila; species Rhyacophila brunnea. Next base: position 4,009,728 of record NW_028232859.1, read on the forward strand.
GGTACATGTTCAAACACGCGAGTTAACATATCTTTACTCCCTACTTTAATTATAGTTTGTCATTTTATTGCTACGGCCGTATGTTGTAGCTTAACCACTAGGGAATGACAAAAGAAATGGCGTATTTCAAAAAAACACTACCTTATTCTTAGGTCAATAATTATTATAAAGCAATCATTATTCATAATATTTTTATCACACTTGAATTGTCAAAAACATAGCTTTTAATAAATATCTTTAAAATCATCTTGAAATGTGTTAATCTTGCCGATTTTTTGAATAATAAAATGCCTAATTCTTGTCAAATTTGGGATCACAGAGATTATCAAAATAATTTTTTATCGTGAATATTTTACAAAAATTATCTCGTAATAAATTATACTATTGGATTTATAAATGCGTTTAAAAATTAATAAATGTAAAAAATCTTAACACCACTGCACAGTTCTGTACCGAAATATGACTATATTCTAAAACATTAGAGCGAGAGGTTTAAAAGAATACTATTTTATGTAACAAAAATACTTTATGCAGTCATGAAATGTTTAAAATAACTATAAAGGATAATAAGGCTTCAAAATTATATAAATATATTATCTACAACGTTTACGGAGTGTCCAGGATCATGGTTTGAAAATACAATAAAAACTCAATTTTGACCTTCGACGAGCATGTCCCCCCTTTCTGGAACGAATTATGCTCGTTATGAGAAGTTCCACTGTATATTGAAAATATGTAAGCATTTTATTCCCGATATTGAAGAATATTACATTAACATGGTGTAATAAAATGTACTTAATTCAAATTAAAAATATTAACATACTAAGTCTATTTATACTTTCAGGCCACTAACGAAAACATTGGGCAACGCGATAAGATGTCACCAGGGGATATCATTAAACTGAACAAATTGTATTCGTGCTAAAGACTGAATGTTAAAAATCTATTCGAATATTAACAAAATTAATTTGTACCTACCTAGTTTAATAAATATAACAACAGTTTATTTTACATAAGAAATCCATGTGTTTTATTTTGATTGACTGATATCATTTCAACATAACATTATTTTGGCGTTACCCTAATTCTTCTGTATCTGGAAAGAAACTATGTTTTTAATCAGCGTCCAGTGAGTTCGGTAATTTTCCGCAAATTTTCTTTTTATCTTCTTTCTACCATGTCCGATCCTAATAGGATCATATGGACCTCCACAGAGGAGAGGTTTGTATTAACAGATTTTTTTACGAGAAATGGTTGTCAGCCACTTGCTCAACCTACTAGGTCCATACCCTGACAGACACAAATTGAAAAACAATATGTGTACTTGCCAGACCCAGGATTCGAACCTGGGACCCACGTTATAGTCCAACGCTTAAGGCTATACCTCAGTTGAGGCATGGTCTAAAAAGATCGTGGCTAGGCGAGGCGATGTGGATTACGGGTTGCGGGTGGAAATGACGTATGCTGACCGAAATATAATTTTTCATATAAATCCAACATCCGTCTATTTAATGTTCTGTTTATTGTTCTATTAGTAACAATAATAATATATTCATTGACATGTTTTCTTTTTAAAGTAAATGGGTAACGTTTTTAGTCATCTTTACACGATTTAAGAATGAATACCCCCATCGCCATCACAAAATAAATTGACGTATTCACACCTCCACGTTCGGTCTCCGAGTGCCAGCGAGTCCAAAATTTCGTCGCGCTTATAGTTGAAAATTATTTGCTGTTTCACTGAAGCATCGCCAAGCCGCGCGGCCACCGTAGGTGTTTCCGCAAATATCAACATATTTATCTAATTTTATGTACTTATAATTATATAAAAAGAAGTGTGTTGGATATTATTTATATTATAATATGATGCTCTTATGGTCAAATGGATTAAATGTCTTTAAACTTATGGCATGCAAATGTTGTTGCATGCAGCAGGTGAAAAATGGGGTGTAACATACGCCATAAATATAATTTTTTTACTATTATTCCAACAAGTTTTTTTAATAAGCTTTAAAAAACATATATTAATCAGTGAATATAATTAGTTTTTAATAATTGAAAAGTAGAAACTCAATATTAAATTTTCCACGAGTATGATGTATTGCAATCCCTAACCCCATCAGACATTTGGTTTATGAAAAACAGCTTGAAAGACCTCAAATCAGTGAGAACAACAACGATGAAATAGTGAAATGAGACGGACGTAATCTGAGCATTTACCAATCAAGAAATCATTGAAACATCGTCCAATTTCAAGAATATCTTAGCGAACTCGAATCTGAATACAGCGATTCCATTTTGTATATCAAAATACGATGGCGGAGTCGAGTAAACTGTTTAGATTTTGGAAATTGAGGGAAGAAATTTGATTTTTTATAAGCAAAAGTGGCAATAATATATGTGAATTTTACGATGACCAATGGCTTCTAGATTTATGTTTTCTGATAAATATAACAATGAAATTAAATCAGAAGCTACAAGGTGAAAAAAAGTTAATTACATAATGTTATCATATAAAATCCTTAGTAACAAAACTCAAGCTTTATGAAAATCAATTACGGTCAAATAATTCTATACCAGATCCGCTTTTATGCAAAAGTATGAGGAAATGTTCAAAATAACTTTTTAACTCCATTTAACGTGGAGGTGGAATCAGCGCCTCCAAATTTATAAATGGAGCTAATAAAACTGCAATCAAGCATAGAGTTAAAGTGCATGTTCGAATGGAATAAGCTTAAGTTTTATCAGAAATATATCCTCAAAGATTGATTTCCAAAATTAAAACGACTGGCAATGTGCATTACTTCTTCTTTGTGTGCCATATCCGTTATCAGACGTCGGCGATGAATTTGGCCATTTGGCCCCTGTCCGTCGCTTCTCTGAATAGGGTTGGAGTGCTGAGCTCAAACCAGTCCCTGAGCTTTTTGAGCCAGGACGTTCTTCTTCTACCAGGGCCTCGCTTACCGGAGATCTTCCCTTGAATGATGAGATGTAGAAGGCGATACTTCTCGGGATGCCGCATGATGTGGCCAAAGTATGCCAGTTTCCTGGTTTTTATTAGTTTGACTATTTCTTTGGTCTTTTTCATCCTTGACATCACCTCGACATTTGTAACTTTGTCCTTCCAGCTGATACGAAGCATGCGCCTATACACCCACATTTCAAAAGCTTCAAGTTTTTTGAGAATCGTTTCTGTGAGCGTCCAAGCCTCTACTCCATATAAGAGGACTGAGAAGACGTAGCATCTCACCATTCTAGTTCTGATTCCCAGGTGTATATCAGCAACATTAATTATTGTGACTACAAATCGCTGCGAATCGTTATTTTAGAAATTAAATGTAGTAAAAACGAAGTGTCGCAGTAGGTTTCTCGATGAAAACATGACCAATCAACTGCGATGTGCGCCGGCTAAATTACCACTTAATATGAAAAAGATATCAAACAATACACAAAAACTAGTGTCACATTAATTATAGGGTAATAATTTATTTTGAATAAGTTCTTTGTTTTATTTTTTATGTTTGTGGCCTACCTAAGCTCAGTAATATTTTTTTGGCTCACCAAACGATTTGGGTTGGGCACCCCTGCCTTAGAGCTTGTTCAGATGGTGTGTGTCTCGCTGCGCTTTCCAAATATGTGCTGCGCCCAATGACATTAATATGGACGAATCATCTGGAAAAAAAAAATGACACACTTTTTGTCGGGTCCGCCGAATGGCATAATTTGTTCTAACACCATTACAATAAAGGTGATATTGCTATAAATTCCCGATGCGTTTTGTCGGGTCTGCCGAATGGCATAATTCATATTTTGATATCTTTCGCTCAAATGAACATTGAGACTAGAAACACTGTTATAACGCCATTACGATTTTGTCACGTGACGTCTACCATACATGTGCGAATGTCGCTATGTACGAATTTAGTTGCAAGCTACTGTACTGAGTGAGTTGTCCACTAATAATGTCATTGGCTGCGCCCATATAACGCGATTTATAAGCGGAAGTGGTGTGAGAAGATAGACTGACAACTCAATCATGACACGCGGTTCCTTTGAGATGTAATAGGTCGTGATTAGGGATTCTAATCCCGGGCTATTTTCGATACCTATGAATCCCGGGATTGATAAACATAATCCCGGGATTTCGGGATTGATTTTTTTATCAATTTTTATGGAAAATAAAATAAAAGCGAAAAAATAACAGAAAAAATACTTTTAATAAAAAATAGCTACATTAGAAATAAACTGAGTTTGAATGAAGTTTGATTTATACCCATGTGTAGGTAGCCGATTCATTTATTATTATTAAAAATTAGAAAGATTGGAAAAAAACAATGCTTCGCACTTTTAACAAAGTAATTCCACCATGATATCATACGTTTTACGGCAGTTTCATATTTGGCTGACTAATTAGATTTATGAAGCGGAAAGGCCATAAGTACGCCATGATTATTTGCTTTACTATTTTAAATCTCGCTAATCCATTCTTATGTCTTTACTATCAGAAACAGCAATCTCATATTAAATTCACATTATTATTTATATTATAATATTATTTACTCCATTAAACTTGTGTATTTCCAAGATTTAACGTATACAATATTAACAATAAATGTCTTAAATAGAATAAATTATACTAGATTTATTTTTGACCGATTTTATCAATGTTTATTTGTAAATATAAAAATTTTACATTAACAATGGAAAAAAATGCCAATCTCGGGATTGTTAAATTTTAATCCCGAAATCCCGGGATCAGAATTTTGGCTTGGGATTGGATTCCCTAGTCGTGATATACTGGCAAGATATTCCTATTCTTCGCAGTGTACAAGCTAGGTGACGTAATTATTTTTTGAATTTCTATTCCCATATCCGTGGGAGGTCCTTGTTTTAGAGGACTCAATTTTGTACTGTGTTTCAAAAAAATCACAACTTCTTCGCAGTGCATATAATAAATCTGATCGTTTTACATAATATAAATTAAAATATATTATTAATTGCTGCGTTTTTTCTTTTTACCATGGTCGTGGGTGTAGGAGAAGAAAGATCATTATTTAGTGCAGCGATTATAATAACTTATATATTCTATATCTCACGTCTACACTATTGTGAAGCGCGCTGGCTATCTCGTGAAAAAAGTCTGAATGGGTCAAATCATGTTGAAATTTGACGCCAGTTTGTTTAGGAACGATAATTTTGTTGTATTTGGTTGAAATTTAAAAAAAAAGAGTGACTAAATAATGCAAGGACCACTAATACATTCACTGATTCAAAAAGACATAGTGAAGACATTCATAAAAATTTGGAGCTTTGGAAATCAAAATTACAAAAAAAATAATTTCGCCATGTATCCACATTTAAATTATTTCTACGGCAGATATGAAGACACTAATGACACAATGACATATTGAGTTAGTTATACCAAAATGTTCCTTATTTCAAACTTTACCGTCTGGAAACCTTCTTAATAAATAAACAGTCTTTATTTTAAAGTCATCCTTTTTACGATTACTTAATAAACTCACATGATAGACCATTATTTTCAAACATTTTAACAACTTCAAGTTTAAGTCAAATTACTCAAAATTAGTATTCTCCAGTTAGTGTGTTCTGCCAGAACAGAGACGATATATTGATGCAAACAAAAATCTATTTACTGAGTTCTTGGATAGTTTGATAATGCACTTATAACATTATTTTTTTAATAGTAAAAAAGTCACCTGCGGCGCTGTTCTATTTCAGGGCTATTAAATATTTTAAATATATGGTTGAAAGATCCTGATCTCGGGGCCCGCTTCAAGATGTGGGGCCCATGATAGAATCCATTTGTCAATGAACGATGATAAATTTGGATTGACTAGAACTACTATTGAAATTGATTGTGCTAATAAACAAGCACATTCATTGCATGAAAAACAAATTAATTTAAAAATGAATATATAAGTACTTAGTAAAACGTTGTTTATTTTTTTTTTCATTTTTGTATTAGTACCTACATTGTTGCCTATTTAAAAAGGTGTCTGTATTATTTAATGAAATAAAGGGGAAGGGGGGGCGCCAAGATTAGTTTTTTTATAATGGAGGCGTAGTAACATAAAGTTTGGAAACCACTAATTTAGTGTATGAGTTAATCATTCTTCACTTACAGTAAGACCATGGATATGGCAAAAGCAACTCGCAATTTTAGCGGTATTGTTCACCAACATTGAAACAAACATTGTAGCAAACAATGCCAATACCGTGCTAGAAAATTGTACGTATACAGTAGTCCGTATCACACTTAACCGTGAGATGATGTATCAGAAACCGATGACCTTATAGCATTAATACCATGTCCAAATAATGAATATTTTAAAAGTGCTATTACTCTTTCTGTGTGAAATAAAACAGCATATAATATGACGTGAATTCCGATGATATATGGGAAATTTTGAATGCGTAATCATAAATTTGGAATTTTAATAAAGCGAATATGACGATGTAAAACACAATAATACTATAGAAAATCCGGCAATATAAAAAAATTATCAAAAGTACATTGTTATCTTAATTATGTGTGCATTAATTTAATTTATGTTATTAAAACCTATACGATAACAACATTGCCAAAAACCCAATTCTACAAAGTATTATCAATATATTCTGTTTAAGATTTGTAAAATAGAGTAGGTAGTTGTCTTTGAAACTCTTATAAATATATAAATTAATACTATCGACGAGGGTACTTGATGGAATTTGAATTTAAATTCTAAATGTTTTGTAGTACTCTATTTGAGTCGTTTTTTGGGATCCGGGTTTCGCCTTTCGGCATCTTCAGGCACTATGTGCACTCACCAAAAGATAAATACACACTGACAATGAATACAGTTAATTCTAACTTATATAATAAAGTAGGTAAAAACTTTATCACCTACCTATTACGTCAAGATCACAATAAAAATATATATAACAAACAAACTATAAATAGTTGAAGTGTTAGTAAAAAGCCCCATATCAGTAATAATACAATCAATGGGCGTATACATTGTCAAAACACTAATAATAGATCATTAAATAATAATCGATTGACTTCAAGAGGTGTAAAATCGTCAATATTGGGAAAAAAACAATGGCAACATATTGGCAATTCAATTAGTTAAACAAATATTCTTACATGCTACTTTTTTATTATTTTTAATACAACAAATCCACAAATAATCCCACATACATACCTAAATACATATATAAATACACACAACATTTTTTTCCGACCATGTCCGATCCTAGTAGGATCATATGGGCCTCCACAGGGTAGAGGTTTGTATTAACAGATTTTGTTTTTTTTTATGAGAAATGGATGTCAGCCACTTGCTCAACCTATTAGGTCCATACCCAGACTCACACACAAATTGAAAAATAATATACGTACTTGCCAGACCCAGGATTTGAATCTGAGACACACGGCGTGGTAGTCCAACGCTTAAGCCACGCGGCCAACGTGGGCGTTACACACAACATAATACACGTATAACCTACATCAACATACATACATAGTGCCTGAAGATGGCGAAGGGCGAAACTCGGGTCGCAAAAAACGACTCAAATTGAATAGGTCAAAACTTAAATCAATTAGAATTTAAATTCAAATTCCATCAAGTATCGAGGTCGATAGTATCAATATATTATAATAAATATTGATATTAAATCATTAGGTACTCAATGTATAATAATAATTCGTCAGATACAGATAGAAATAAATAAATATAACAAACAAGTAGCTGCATCACTACTGTATGCAACGTTCGTAATTTGGGTATCTATCTTTAGTTATATGTAGTTAGATCAATATGTCATGTGCATAACAAAATATGCAATTGTTTCTAAACATTGGTAGCAACACAAATATACGTGCATAATTATTTACACATATTATTCTATTTTATTATTCTCAGGGTTGGTATACAAAATTATTGTCATGTTTACAATGACATCATTAATGGACGACGCACTCAATACAGTAGCTAGCAAGTAAATTCGCATGTATAGGTAGACGTCACGCAATTTCCATTATGCGATATCACGCATCGGGAATTTATAGCAATATGACCTTTATTGTAATGGCGTTAGAGCAGTGTTTCTAATGTCAATGTTCATTTGAGCGAACCCGTTCGAACCGAACCATTCGGCAGACCCAACAAAAAGCATCAGGAATTTATAGCAATATCACCTTTATTGTAATGGCGTTAGAACAGATTATGCCATTCGGCAGACCCGACAATAAAGTGAGTGTCATTTTCTTTTCCAGATGATTCGTCCATATTAATGTCATTTCATGTTTATATTATTATCATATGGAAATTTATGTTATGCTTAGACGTGTATAATAGAATAAAATTTATACTCAAAAGAAATCCACATAATTGAACAAGTTGGTCGAATTGTGTCGTAAACTACTGAGTCTGTAAAAATAATTTTAAGAAAATTGATAAACCCAGATAATATTGTGTTAATAGAGATAGTCTTATTGGTTTAATGGATTAGTATTAAAATACTTTACACGTTATCCGTTATTAGTGGGTCAATATGATATAAATAATGACATACCAATACATTGGCTTATTGTTAGTTTGTGTTTTGAACAGGTGAGGACAATCAATTAAATATGTCAATTAAATTTAACATCATATTATTAATTTAGATATAATTTGAATTCTCTACTTACTAGTGGCATCAAGAGATAGAATTGGAAAGCTTACAAATAGTAATATATTATGTACATAAATTAATCCATTTTAAAGAAACACAATTATGTCATAATATTAGATTATAGTTACATTTATTTACTTAATGTGAAACCTAATGATATAACAATGAATATTTTATATGATGTATTATTTTGTCACTATTTCTTTTCAGTGAAAAAATAATATGGCCTTAAAGACATTGATATTTTTTGTGTTGGGAGTGACGCTGGTCTGTGGAGGAATAACCTCCAAGTCATTAGATGACGTCCAGGATTTCAAGAACTTCTTGGACAGGAGTGCAAACGGTGCACCCGAGGGTATGTGACTATTTATAGATTTCTACATATTATTGAAAAATCTCGCAATCCATTTCTTGTGCATTATCTAGATAATATCTTGAGAACACGCGACATTCGACAAGAAAGTAATAATACTATAAAATATTAACGTAATAGATTTTTTGGTTCTCATCGCGTGTTATTTAATTGCAAGAGGTCACTCGCAAGACAAAATGTATTGCTGAGATTACAGTTTACTGTAGGTATATCAGTATGAACGCCGCTCTAAGTGGGTCGAAAGGGGGTATATTTAACCAAGAGCATGCGTGGAATCTTTTTTTTTTTAATTGGCGTTAACTAATACGTAATTTGGAAAAAAGTAAAAAAGTCATATTCAGTTTAGAGTTAAAATTTAGCCAATATATAAAATAGACACCCCGTAGTCCGGTGCGTAAGATACTGGACTTTCACCTGGGAATACCGAGTTCCATCTCGGTGAGGTCACATTATATTTATCTGATTTTAAGTCTGGGTTTTGTGATTGCTTCTTTTCTATTACTAAAAACACTACTGTTTCACTACACTGCTATCATTGGGCTTCATGGCATATTGTATAGTAACAAATAGTAAATATCGGTAATGCACTTATATATCAAGTGTATTGACTTTATAACGACTAAGTAATCAATTCGTAGAATGTAATACAAGTCTTCAACCCAATTACAAAAGAACAGTTGTTGGGAAAATATATGGAAGAAGCAACTGCGAAATATACGAAATTTGTGCTACTATCAGTAGATTTATGTGTTCAATATAATTATATAAAATAAACAAATCCAGATTACGTTGAAATATCCGATAATTATTATCTTTATGGTCTATGTTGTTGTAATATTTATCTGTTTTATCTACTATTAATAATAGCAATGACACTAATAAAACAAGATTATGAAAAAACTGATTATCAATAATTTCAGTGATAAAGACTACTGGATGGAGATAAACAATTATAATAAACTAAAAGAATAACTCTGTTAGCCAAAGTAACAAGCGGGAATTATTATACTATCTTGTTATTATACAGTCATGGATAAACTAGTAGCAATTTCCGGCGGATGACGTTCCTATTTAAAATCCGCGCCAAAGCTCATATTTTAAGGTATTTTTAAAACAGGGTTGCCACTGGCCAGACATCTCGTATTTACTGAATGCTTTTTTTATATTTTATTTCACTGTCTTGTTAAAGATTATAAAAAAATGTCTCGTATTTAAATAATTATCGGTTGAAATCTATAGATATTCATAATGTAAGAATAGAAGCGCTTAGTTTCAAATCCCCCTAAAACTGTTTTTGAAAATTTTTGAGTTAGATATGTATTTAGATGGATATTTTTATTACCTATATGATAGCCAAAGATTGAAACCGTCAATACGTATGATCGAAAATTAGGGTAAATTCCAAAACCCGCTAAAATTGCTGGGTGTGCTTTCCAAATACCCCTAAAATGGATAAGCCAAAATACTCTTTAGAATGTACGAATTAAAAAATAAATACATAAAGTACACAGATTTAATGGATAGGAATTTTTCTCATTTTTCTCAGAACTACCTACTTACATAAAACCGTTTTAGGGGTTTTTGAAACTAGGCGCTTAAATAGTAAATCAGTAGCCATTCGTAATATGTTGTAGGGATTTGTAATAAAACAATTTTCAACAGAAAATTCAAACATACTAGGAATAAATACTGAATTTACAGTTGAATATCATATTTTAAAACATGACCAATCATTTATTTCAACTGATGATTGTATTAACAAATTGTTTTAAAATAACTTTTTATGGATTCCACAATTGTACGAGGGTGGGTCAATAATTCCTTAGAAAAAAGCATTAAAACAGGTTTTATTTTTGTATTTTTTTTTTATTTCTCAACATAATTTCCTTGGAGCTCAATACACTTGGTTAGACGTTTCTCAATTTTTTTTAAACCGTCAGAAAAATAAGTTTTCGGAAGGTCCTCAAAATAAGCATTTGTCCGATCGATGACTTCTTCATTTGAAAAAAAACGTTGTCCACTTAGCCATTTTTTTAAGTTTGGGAAAAGGAAAAAGTCACTGGGGGCTAAATCTGGCGAATACGGTGGGTGGTCGACCAATTCGAACTTCAATTCTTCAATTTTAGCCATTGATCGTAAACATGTGTGAACACGGGCATTGTCCTGATGAAAGAGGATTTTTTTCCTGTTTAAATGAGGCCGTTTTTCTTCAATTTTGTTTTTTAGCTGGTCCAATAAAGATGCATAATAATCCCCTGTTATTGTTTTTCCTTTTTCCAAATAGTCAACGAAAATAATTTCACGTGCATCCCAAAATACAGTAGCCATAACCTTACCAGCTGATTTTACGGTTTTCGCCTTCTTTGGACATGGTTTGCCTTCGCAATCCACTGCTTTGACTGTTCTTTCGTCTCGGGAGTATAGTGGTGTATCCATGTTTCATCTACAGTCACAAAGCGACGAAAAAATTCATCCGGATTGCGTTGCATGAGCGACAACAGCGCTTTAGAGGCCACCACCCTACTGCGTTTATTGTCGACTGTGAGCAAACGCGGCACCCATCTTGCAAAAATATTTTTCATGCCCAATTTGTCATGTAAAATAGAAATGACGCTACCTTTTGAGATCCCTGTAACCTCAATTATCTCACTCAACTTTAATCTTCGGTCATTTAACACCATATCGTGGATTTTATTGATCATTTCTGGTGTAGTCACCTCTACAGGACGTCCTGAGCGTGGTTCATCCTTTGTTGATGTACGACCACGTTTAAATTCATTTAACCAGTTATAAATAGTTGGAAGTGAAGGAGCAGATATGCCGTGAACTAAATCCAACTCATTTTTTATTTCCTTTGCTGTTAACCCTTTTATATTAAAATGTTTAATAACAACTCTAAACTCAATTTTCTCCATTTTCCATTTTCCACAAGCATTTATATTATATTCATAAATGTACGAGAAACACACAACAACCCGACCAATCTGATTGAAACTTCGCAGCATACTGAATCGGTAGTGCCGCTGCATGAAAACAAACCGCTTGCAGTACTAGTCGCGCCACCTGTCGGCTTTTCTAAGGACTTATTGACCCACCCTCGTATCATACAAAAAATCTCATGTTAGATGAAAACTTAAAGACTAATAAGAAAATGCTTCATTTTGTAGGAAAAAAATGATTATATAATTATTTTTAAGTTGCAGCAATGATATTGTTTCCTTTCATTCGAATTTCCAAAAACTCTTTAAAAGCATGTGTATCTCGTTGTATCTCATTCCAGAACCTTTCAATGCCAAAATTGGAGAGCTCCAGTCTGAATGGGAGCGAAGTGGAAAATTCGAGGGAGATATTATCCTGACTGAAGACCAGAAGCAGAGCCTGGTTACCCAATTTGCTGGTGGACGAAACGCAATCCTCAGCGGAAAAATCTGGCCAAACAAGACTGTGACCTACTTCATCACTGCTGGTGTCTTTTGTAAGCATTTTTTTTAATCAATTTGTATCTTTAATGCAAACGATGCAACCGATTCGTTAGAATAATATTTAAAAGGAGGCCTCCGATGAGCCATTAAATTATATTTAAATTTTAAAAAAGATGCCCGTTCTCCAATATTGGTGGCTCGAGAACCTTTTAGGTGGTGAGGCTTAGCCATTAATTATTAAATATACATACCTACATACTTTCTCATATTATACATTATGTACCAAGCTACTTATAGTTATATAATTTTATTAATGAGGAATTGAGTATGTTTTCAGAATAAATAATATAATTATCTGAGTCGTTATCTACTTAATCACATCTAAAAAGCGTGCTTAAAAATATTAATTTAATTAATAATAAAAATTATCATAGACTTACCATTATCAGTTTTGAACAACGACTTACAGCGAGCGTTTTTTTTTCACCTATGGGTTATTTGATTCGCTCCCCAGTATGCGTATTATACTAACGCCAATGCATTTACAACATTTGCAGAACGAGATATGTACTGCGGCGACATGTTGGGCCTGGCGACCCCCAGTCATCAACGAATAGAAAAATAGATAATTATTTTAATACCACGTAATCATCATTATGTTATTACATTATTTACAATCATTGCTTTATTTATTTGTATAATAATAATAAATATCTCTATAAAATTTCAACGGGTTTAGATGGATAAAATAAATTAAATAGTTCATTTAATTATGTCATTAAATAGATATATTATGATTTCTTATGACATATTATAATAATGCAATAAAATAGTCAATGATCTGTAGGTATCAACTACTTACTTTTGTTTCAAATTCTAGCCTCCGGACAACTCAAGGCAATTCAAGATGCTCTCGCCTATATCTCCAAAGTCTCCTGTATAGTCTTCAAACAAAGGGCCACAACAGCAGAAGTGAACTACATTCTTGTTCAGGTGACAAATCAATACAATTTATTATTTTATCATATACATACATACATATTTGTTTATGTCCTTTCTTTTCTTATTTCGGTATTGTTATTTTGTTTTTATTCAACACTTCAACAGGCCATGAGATACAATTACAGTAGTGTAGGTGCCAGGTGGTGAAACGATAGAATAGTAAATAGTAGTTATCGTAAAATATCACAGAAACACTCAGCTTTGAAAAAATCACAAAAATATATAATGACACCATCAGGAATCGAACCATAATATAAGACAGTTAGTTACTACTCTAATGATATCAAATATTCATCCATCTGTTATATGCAAATATTATAAAACGTGTTCGTCTAAATCCCACATGCTTAGATGACTGGTTTTTACCTTCGAAATGTTCCTAGGGTAAATCCGATGGTTGTTACTCAAATGTTGGCAAAACAGGAGGTGCTCAGATTATAAACTTGACTCCAGCCACAGTTGGGAGTGGATGTTTCCGTTTTGGCACCATCGTCCACGAATTTCTTCATGCCCTCGGATTCTACCACATGCAGAGCACTCACGACAGAGATGAATTCGTGAGGATCGTATGGGAAAAGATTCAAACAGGTAAGAATATTGATAACTATCTTATTTTTTCATTTTTGACATTTTTATTCATCGTTTTCCTCTATATATAAGTATAGTTTCCCAAAAATTTATCTGCATGTGCAAGTGCGTCCTCGGCCCTTTTTAACTGCGCCGCAGTAAAATTTTATCATCGGTGTATGTAAATCGCCGGATTCATGCAAAAGTAGAAAAAACAAAACTTCATCCTCAGTTGGGCAAAATCTACCTAGAAAATAATCATAATTTCTGATTTTATTATAAGTCTGCTGAAAATCATATTTTTTTATTTATGTTTCATACAGTGAAAGTGCAGCGTAATTTTTTTTTTTTGTCAATCAAATTTATTTATTTTACATATAATGAACATAATAAATTATAAATCCATAGCGTTCACGACATGATATAAAATAAGTGTTAACAATTTTTAAAATAAAAATACAGATAAATTTGAGTTAATAATACAATAAGTAGGTAATAAAATAAGAAATAAAATAAAAGTAGATGGAAGCACACAGAGTAAACTATTGATATACACTATCTTAAAAACGTCCACCTAAATTCAGCTCTCGTAAATGGAATATATCAATATCCGAAGCGATTTCAGTAAACATGGTTATTGCCCTCCCAATTAGAATTACTACTGCCCGCTTGCCTTCTTTCCTTGCTTACTTCTTATTAATCTTCAACAAATTGTTTTCTCAGTAAAAAGTGTATATCCTTAAAATTGTAGGCAGGGCCGCAACTACGTGAAGGGTAATACTCTACCTAAAATGCTAATATCCTTCCTTAAAATAGCCAACATAGAGTAATATCCCTCTTTCTTCCATCACTTAACCTCCTGGTACACCAGACAGACCAATTCAACATAGGCGCCCTACTTCAAATTTGGTTTTAGCATGCCTTGATTGTAAGTATAATATTTTCACTCTAAAATTATGGATGAAAAAAATAATGTGCCCGTCACTCTCTTCTTCATCATAGATATGCTTCTGATCAATATCCATGTGAGAACCCCTGATCCAATGCGTAGATGAGCTTTAGAAATAAAAGCAAAAATTCCAATGAAATACAGTATAATTTAGTAACTATCCGTCAGTGGCAAAGGCTCCATAGTAGGCGATTATTTAAAGCATACCTTCTAAGAAAAATAGATCTTCAAGTAACTAATTTAATTTAAAAAATAAATAAATACACAGAAAAATCCATTCAATTGAGAGTCATCTATCGTCATAATTTAGAAGTTTTAGGTTTAGTTTAAGGTTTATAACCACATACCCATACTAGCGCCGCCTGGATTCAACTATATTATGAATTAATTTGACCCCTTTTCCAGATCTGTTTTGTATGACTTCAGTCTCATGGCGCCAATCACTGTCTGGCTTTTTATTCCGAAACCACAAGTTGTTTAGTTTGCGCTTACATCGTTAGGGCACATTTATTCAAAATAATTAAAAAAATTATTTCTATGGGATTCAATCACATATAAATATTGATTGTTAAAAATATAAAATAATTTATCTCGCGATTTTTATTTATCAGTTATTTATACCAAAGTCTGTGTTTTAAATATAGAAGTATTTTAAACTGTCTAGTTTTACGGGTTAAATTAAAAATTGTTATGGAACATATTATACACAACAACGGATATTTTCAAAGATGAAAGGTAATATATTTTGAGCACAGGTATGTTACGTTTATAAATGTTTAGGGAAATACATAATTCAAACTAATTGCTTATTTATAAACTGAGTATATCAAACTAATTGAGCTTTTGAAATTTTATCGATTTAGTGTACCTATCCATCAATAGTAATATTGGGTTATCTTCTTATTTCCCGTAAATATATCTGACAAGCGTGTTTACTCCACAGCCTACCTCTTTCCAAAAGTCACCCTTCGCCACTGCTATCCGTATTATAACAATACGAAAATTGTAAAGTGAGTACATGGAAGTACGCTAAGGTAGACCATATTTTAAGAATTTATAAAACAACGTTCACCTATACTGATCATCATGTAGGTGGAATATATCAATATACAAAGCGATTTCGTTTAACAGACCTATTTCCCTCCCAATTGGCATCTTCAATGGTGGGTTACTTCTGCATCGGGAGAACAAACAACAGAACTGATGCTCACGATTTCTAAGATGGTTGTCACTGACACACAGTCTTCGAATGCATTACTTATAATAATATTTAGTATCTAACCACGTTGTAATCCAAATTCAAAAATATCATTTTACAGGAGCTGCAAATAACTTCAACAAATACACCTCGGCCCAGGTTTCCAATTTGGGAGTCCCATATGACTACGGAAGCGTGATGCACTACTCAGAATATGGATTCAGCATTGACGGAAGCAAGACCATCGTACCACTGAAGGTAAATTTAGAACTGAACAGTACAGCCTGTTACTGAATACTTTAATTTCTGATCATTAACTTAAAAAATCAGCAATAATTACATTTTACTTGAAATTCTCTCCTCTTAAAGATTCAGCAAACTTGAACAATATGGTGAATTTTTCCTATTTGTTTCTGTTGTACAATTGAGTGCTCAGTTTTCAAATCAACATATTTAGTATTATACATGATTCTTGATACATGATTGAAACTTATAAAAGCTTTATATGAAAAGATATAACAATTTTATTCCTGATATTGGAGATATAAAGATAGGATATGATCAAATGGACTCTGTGTATACAATGTTAATTCTTATAAATATACATATATATATATCGTTTTGGATTCACGATTGACGTATTTAATAAACGATTTTTTTTATTCAACAAATAATTCACAAACTTTAAGAATGTAACATTATTTTATTAAACATACATATTGTAAAGTGAACACTTCTGAGAAAAATATATGCACTAAAAAAAATAGTATACTTTGATTTAAAATACAAAAGCTTATTGCCAAAAAGTAACGTAACTTAGAAAATGTTTCAGAATATTATTGTAAAAACACTAGTTAACTACGTCACAATTAGATAGGAGACGTATAGCTTAGTAGTCAGGGTACATGGGAACGAATCCCAGGGGATGCAAGTTCGAATTCTGCTTTCAAGATGATTTTTTCTAGCGGCTATATACATATTCTGCCCTGTTAAGTAAAAATACAGTGTTTTTGGATTTAGTGAAATGAGAACCCAAGTTTTCAACTACCTTTTCTCTTATATTATGTAAAATTATTGGATTTTTTGACATAATCTCTAAGTAAACAGTGTCTATTGTTTTCAAATCTATTGTTTTAAGTGTTTTCAAATTATGTATGACAAACGTATTTATTACCGCGTTTTTATAAGCTCGTATTCTTATTTGTCCAATACAAAACTTGCAATTGATTTTTAACTAACTTCCCGACTAGCTATACATTTGAAACTTTTAGAATATATCAGAACACAACGACAATGCATTTTAATAATACTTTTAACCATCTTTAAGCAGAATATAATTCATTTTCAGTTAATTCTGTTTTGTATGGAAAGTTATTTCGGAAAAAAATCGTAAAAAGTAAAACACTACTATTAGTTGCTAATGGGGTCCTAGCAACTAAATTATTAATATATACGTACGTCACTATGGAAATCAATATGAAATGTCAAAATGACAATTCAGTATTCTATATTTATTCAGTATTTCTATCAAGTACAAAAAAAGTATTAATTATTACATAGAATTGTCAAGTTTATATGATTCAACAGAAAATTTAAAAACGTGATACTTATATAAAAAGTTCTTTTTTTATCTTGTAATTATTTTTACATTAAACTTAATTATATATGGTAGGCTAGAAGAAGAATAGTAGAATATTTTCTCTAGCCTCTTTTGAAGAAAATACTAACGATTTTATGGCATTACATATTATAATAAAAATCTTTTTATGCTTTCAGTCCACTACCGCAGTTATTGGGCAACGCATTGAGATGTCAGCAGGAGATATCAAGAAACTGAACACTTTGTATTCATGCTAAATACATATTAATAAGACAACAGATATAATTAAGACAACAGTTTGCTTCACATATAAGATATTCATGTGTTTTATTTTAATTGACTGATATTTCAATACATTTTGCTGTTACCCTAATTTTTATGTGTGTGTGTAAATAAACTATGTTTTTAATTACTATTCGCATGTGTATTCATTGGTATCATACGCTATATTGCCTGTTTCAATGCTAGCAAGTAATACCACTACAATTATTGCGAATCGCTTTTTCCGTTCCTACCCATGTGGTGGTACTAAAATGATTTACCATTATGGTGAAGCCTTTACTGAGCCGTTTTTAAAGAGGCACCTAGCGGAAAAATACTATATAAATAATATCTCAATATTGAAGCTTGATTTGATATAAATAAAAAGGATTTCAAGTTATACACATTTATATTTTTTATAAAAATCGATGTTTTTTAAAATAGATATAAAAAATATTAAAACTATGAATTATTCAAAAATCTCTTAGGCGATGCTTAGAAAACCTAATAAACTTAATTTTAATAATAAATACGACCATAAAATATATGTAATAATAAGATTCGGTCCGATTCAACAAATTCACATTTTATTACATTTTTTACAATTTTAAGTTTATCTTTGACTTAAAATAAAAAATATTTTTCTTTTTAATGTTTTCAGATACATATTTATTAATTAATACAGTTGAAATTGTATATTATCAAAAAAAATCTCAAATTGCAAGCTTCGTTTTTTTCCGCTAGGTGACTCTTTAAAAAAGGCTCAATAAAGGCTTCACCTTAATACTGAGAATTCCTCAATTACTCAAAATGATACACATTTCAATAAACGTTTGCTTTACGCAAAAAAACGGTTTGAAAGTTTACAATAAATGAAAGGGAAAAAATTGACGATTTCTTCAACCCGACAAAAATCCAGAGACTTTAAGGCTTTGTCACATTCAAGTGGGCACCTCCTGCACCTGTGAGATGAACTACAACTGTCCATATATACATTCTCATAGGTGGAAAAGGTTTTATCTTTGATTTTTGCCCGGTATTAGACTATTCACCGTTATATTGTATGAAGAATATTTTATAAAAAAATATACAGCTATATTTTATGAAATGTGTCTTTATAAAAAATCTTTTATAATAGGTTATTACGACATTATATTTTATTAAAGATTAGTTTTAATTTCAAATTGGAAGATGACAAGAAATTAACCAACAAAATGGTTGATGTTAGAACAAGAAAAATATAAAATTCTATATAATAATCACCACACAGATCACAAAAAGAGAAATTAATCAATTTATACAATTATTAAAAGCCAACATTTACATTCGTTGTCATTTTCGCCACGTCTTTCTTAGCTCGTATTCTTGTTTGTCCGGTGGTTGTTTATCCAGTACAAATCTTGCAATCGATTTTTAACTAACTTCCCGACAAGCCTGCCACGATGCCAATGCATTCTTTTAATACTTTTAGCGATATTTAAGTAGAATTGAATTCATTTTCAGTTACTTCTGTTTTGTATGAAAAGTTATTTCGTAAGAAATCCGTAATCCAATCCACTATTATTGGTTGCTAAGGAGGTGGTCCTAGCAACTAAATTATTAATATATACGTGCATTACTATGGTAATCAAAATGACATTTCAGTATGATATATTTGTTTGTTTGTTGCAAAATAGGAAAAAATGATTTATTGACAATTGCCTTATTTGTCCTAAATTATTAATACATAGAATTGTCAAGTTTATACGAACATAACAGAACAACAGAAAAATTGAAAACGTGGTAGGTATATAAAAAGTTCTTTTTATCTTGTAATTATTAAAACTTATCTTTAAAAAAATATGCGCAGTATAATGCGCCCTCTAGTGTTTTATAAACGAATGGTTTTAAAAAATAGTAGGTATTTAAACTAAAATTAGTAAAACAAAACAGGGAAAATAATAATAATATGACGTTTGTTCGAATTTTGAATTCATAATCTTAAATTTTGTGTTTTGATAACATCAATAATACCTACCTCATAATATTTGATGCTAAATTACAATAACATGAAATGTTTATTGTACAATAGGTTCATTGTGATTCACAAAAATGCATTTTTATCGAAATAATTAATTATGTTTACCTACTCTATTCGTTTATATTATTACAGTTGAAAAGATAACAACTTTTATAAAAACGTAATTTCATAAAACCAGTATTTCTCAAATTTACCTACAACATGCCATAAATTTACTACATTATATGCAATGTTCGATGGTTTGTACAGGAAACAAGAATAAGTATCTGAATGAGACAAGGCAATACAATAAGTACGATGTAAACACTGACGGCGGTAGACAATAGATACATTAGGCTGCGCGCACACGGCAAAGCGAAGTTTCGGATTCATCCGCCAAACGACGTTTGCGTTTTATTTGCGAGCCGATTGCGTTTTATTTGCGAGCCGATTGCGTTTTAAATGCGTTAATATTTCGACAATGCTGTCCAAGAGAAAACACGGTTTTCAAGGGGATTCATAAACGCCTTTTTTTGAAACTGCACCCTGCTGCGAGAGTATTTATCTTTCATTACAGTGGCGTACAAGGATAAATAAATCAATATAAAATCAGTACATAATATTGCATTATACCTACATTTATTTTCCCACTATTGCTTCTTTTGGAGCTGGACTGTTTTATATCGAAAGCGTTTTGAAAATTACCTATTGTTGAGCCTATTATATACCATCATCATCAATACTATCGACCGAGGGTACTTGATGGAGTTTGAATTTAAATTCTAATTGATTTAAGTTTTGTACTATTATTATTTATTAATAAATTATTAATAAAGATTTTTTTTATCCTTTTTGCTCCTGTCCTTGGAGCGTCGACAGGCTATGCGACATATCGTATGAGGTATCTCAACCAATCCCGATCGACCTGTATACATCACGCGATGTATCTAACCCTTTAAGGTTGACTGACTAATATTATTATAATTAATACTACTTATTTAATATTATTATTATATTTGAATGGTAGCTAGGAGGAGGGTTACTTACTTATTCAAGACCAGCTGACTAATAGACTGGAGGGCGATGATCCGGTCTTTTCGTACCCTAGAGGGGCCGTTTGCTGAAGGCAGACAGTTCTGTCGGTATTAATAGGTACAAGTTATCTATTTAGCCGCTACAGTACCATATTCAATTACATATTCAAAAAAAGTTGGTAGTTATGAATTCAAAACACCTTTCATAAAAAATAGATTGAAATATTAGTAGGTACACTAACACAAAATTACCTGATATAGTCTCATTACAATAGCTATCTTTTTAATATGTAGCTATTGAATTCTAAGCAATAATATTCTATTGGAAATATGAACAGATTTTAAGGGGAGATATTTCAAATGTTTATGAATAATATGTTTTAAATGTTTATTTAATAAAAGATACAATAGGTATAATAATATATTACATTGTTCTAACAAATTATATACAAAAAACCTATAAAATATTTTAATTAAATTATATCTGTTTTCCCCATTGCATCAACGCCACTGTGAAATTCTTGATGACACTAATTAAGAAAGAAGGAAGATTTTTTTAATTTTTTCGGACTAAAGTAATAAATTATGTCATACAATATGTGCCTTATTGTGTTCGACAAACAAGAATTTATTTATTGCACTATCCGAAGAATTCAAAAAAAACTTTTTTTTGTCGCCAGTGGCGAACTAAGAAAAATAAAATATAAAAATATAATATGTAAACATTACCTACATAATTATTAAGTATTTCTTTTTTACCATTTTACCTATATTTATTTTTTCCACTATTGCTTGATTTGGAATAGAATTCTGTTATATTATATCGAAAGCGTTTTTTAATTTGATGATATTTTCATAGTGTAGAAATTATTTTTAATGACTTTCATGCGGATTTTTGTTAGCTATACGCAAATGCAGACATAGTCCAAATAAGCATTAAGCATTCAAGTGAATCTTTCTGGTTGCAAACAATTCATCATGACTTCGACAACAATAACAATACAGAACATGATAAAACAGAACAGCCAGGTTTTCTCCAGGTGTTCTGTTTTGTCACTGTCCTGTTTTGTCATGGAACCATTTTTTCATGAATGAAGTCATTATGAATAATTGTATTAATATGTATATTTATATTTGTATATAAAACCAGATCAAATGTTTCTTATACACATAAATTTTGCGTGTAAACAATGGATTAGTTGATTTGAAACCTTTAGTAAGTAGGCATTATTGAAAATACAAAGATGGCAATACCTACCTACTTTAACTTTTACTATAGATAAATGCTGTTATTTAATTCATTTAGGATATTAATGATTTTTATAGATAAGTACGTAGTAGCGTAAAGACCCAATGGGTTGGGCGAATGGTTAACAAGTGACAACATTCTTTGTAAAAAGTTTATTTATTAATATAATTTCCATTCAATGGAGCCCAATGTATTGCGCTATGGAGCAAAAATGTTAATTATTTAGCTAGTTCCAGTACAAGCGATTGTTTAATACCTTTCAGACTTGTTAATTGATAATTTTAACAATAATGATGCACTATAGATTTTTTTTTGTTTTTAATACAAGTAAATAATTTGGACAAAACTAAAAAATAAAGCAATTATTGAAAATTTTTAAGAACTTTTCAACACTTAACTACATATTAGACAATTTTGACATAGGCACTTCTTTTACATAGATCCAGATTTATAATTCCTTGTGTAATATATTGGAATCATGTAAGTATAGATAATTGATGATTTTTATTAGTAATAATATGTAGTGCCAGCTATTTATTGGTGGGAATTAGGAAAACATTATATTAGGTAGGTATATCTATAAGTCATAGTAGTAGTAGTAGTATAGTCACTAATTGAATTTGACAGTAGACTAATTGAATTAAAACTTATTGTAAGTAGGTGTAGGTTTGATAGTGTTCCGGAGGTGCACGGAGCAAGAGAAATTGATTCAATAAGTTTGGTGTACAGCCGACAATAGTAACCCTAAGAATAATCACATGAGCCTAATTTATGTCCTGGGCGAAATTAGAATAAATCGCTACGTGCTTAAGGTGGGAACAGATAGGAAACACGCCACGTCAAGCGACGAAGCGCCATGCGTGTAGAATGACAAAATACCTTACCATTTTATATTTATTTATTTAAGAAAACAAAACATTGTGGACATAACAAATCTAAATTCAAGACGTACCTACACAACATGAGATTTACATTTTCACAAATATTACCCACACAAGCGAGAAGAAGAGAATATAGAAAATAATAATAATAATAACAAATAAAATAAAATAAATAAAATAAAAACATACTTAAGGCCATACCTCAGTTGAGACACAGTCTAAAAAGATCGTCGCTAGGCGATGCGCGGATTGCGGGTCGCGGGTGCAAATGAGGCATGTCAAACCAAATATAATTTGTCTTATAAATCCAACATGTGTCCATTTAATGTTCTGTTTATTGTTTTATCAGTAACAATAATAATATATTCATTGACATGTTTTCTTTTTAAAGTAAATGGGTAACGTTTTAAGTCATCTTTACACGATTTAAGAATTATTACGGCCGTCGCCATCACGAAGCAAAATGACGTGTTTCCAGCTCTACATTCTCTCTCCGAATGGGAGCGAGTGCAAAATTTCGTCGCGCCTATGGTTGAAAATTATTTGCCGTTTCACTGATGAATCACCTTAAATACAATTTTATACAGAAAAATAAAATTTCGATGTCTACGTTCTACGTTCTACGTCTTTAGGGAGCGCATTGACTAGTCTTGCACCCCTCGCTAATGGTACTTGATAGGCTTGACACGAGGATTCCAATCCAGAATAAACCATGGCTGCGACCACGTAGGTAATTGACAGACGCATGTAAATTTAAATTCATTTGGACACCAGGATTGGAAACCATCCCTCGCGATAACACGCAAAAGTGTTTCAAGAGCAGAAGAGACCGACGAGATTCAAGAGAGTGAAAAGTAAGTATGCCTTGTAGAAAGACAGTCGGAAAATAATCATTTGACAAATTATCGAAAGGAAAATAGTTATAATGTCTTAAAATAAAGACATCGAAGAAATTTGTTCTGGACGCGTTCTAAAATAAGCTTATAGGAAACCTCATAAGGACACTAGTTAATCGACCCATATTCAAGAATGCGACGCACTAATGATACGTAAACTATATAGAGTATAATATTGTGTATTATGAAACAGAAACACCCGATACGACGCGATATGCCTACACGCCACACGATACAGTCAACCTGAAGCGTGTTGTAGGTGAGGAAAAACACCCTACCCGACGCATCGTGAGCAATGAGTTTCTAGTCAATATATTTTAATAATATTAATTCGTAGTATTAAATATGACAACTGCCCTTAAAATTCAGTGGAGACAACGATTTTCAAAGCGCAAGAGTCGAGAGCTTCGGGCCTTGGCAAGATGCCACATCTCACACCCATAGATTCAACAGCGTACTACTTTAAACCTTTCTCGACCCACAAGTTGTACCTACTCTTACCACTGCACCGTTTGAGAAACACTGCTTACGCTATTATAAGTTTGTACTTGTGTGAATGTTTTGATGTGAAAAATAGATTAGTGGTGTAAGAGTCCAGATTTTAAATTGTGATCTATTAAATTTTTATCAATTATACAATTATTATTGTATGCAGTTTTGACCTCCAGACAAATTTATTAATAAGTGATAATATTATGTTTATCCATCGGTTTATTATCTTTGCTATCCGGAATTCTACTTTGCCGTCATCATCATCATCATCATCAGCCTGAATCTATCCACTGCTGGATGAAGGCCTCTTCAAGTTGCTTCCACTTCTCTCGGTCCTGTGCATTGCGTTGCCACGTACTTCCGCAGAACTTTATCATTTCATCGATCCAGTGGCCTCTAGGTCTACCTTGTGGACGTTTTGTACTTCTTGGATACCACTGGATGACTAGATTTGTCCAACGATTGTCTCTTCTTCGAGCTATGTGTCCAGCCCATCTCCATTTAAGGCTTTTAATAAACTCTATTACATCGCAAACCCTTGTCTGCTTCCTTATCCACTCATTCCTCTTTTTGTCCTTTCGCGTTATGCCCAGCATGCACCTCTCCATACCACGTTGTGCTACTCTAAGTTTCTGGATCTCTCTTTTACTTAAGGTCCATGTTTCACACGCATATGTCATCACGGGAAGCACACACTGGTTGAACACTTTGCGCTTTAGGCACAGTGGAAGGTCACTTTTGAAGACATTATTCAGGCGGCCAAAAGCACTCCAGCCTAGCTTTACTCTGCGAACAATTTCATCAAATATACATCCATCCATAGATACTTGTTGTCCCAGATAGATGTAGCTTTTCACCTGTTCGAGCTGAGTGCCATTGATGAGGATCTCTTTTTGGCCTGCAAAGCAGTTGAACATGACTTTCGTCTTTGTTACATTTATTTTCAAACCTACTTTGTTGCTTACTTCAGCGAGTTCCTGCATTCTGCTTTGGAGGTCTTCTGAGTCTTGCGAGAAAATTACTATGTCATCGGCAAAGCGCAGATGACTCAGGTATTCTCCATTTATGGGGATCCCTTTGTCATTCCAGTCAAGTTGCCTGAGTAAGTCTTCAAGGGTAGCTGTAAATAGTTTAGGTGAGATTGTATCACCTTGTCGGACTCCTTTGCTGATAGGAAATCTGCTTGATGGTTTATGGAGATTTACAGATGCTGTTGCGCTACTGTATATATTATTGAAAATATTTATATAGCGTCCAGGGATTCCTTGTTTTCTGAGTGCGTCGAGTATTGAACATTTCTTTATCGAATCAAACGCCTTCTCATAGTCTATAAAACCCATGCATAGTGGCAGTTTGTATTCCTGGTACCGCTCTATGATTTCTCTGACGACTTGGATATGGTCCATAGTGCTGTATCCTCCTCTAAATCCGGCTTGTTCTCTCGGTTGGTTCTCGTCTAGTACATTTTGCAGACGGTTTGAGAGAATTTTTGTGAACGTCTTGTAGAGAATAGGGAGTAGACTTATTGGACGATAATTTGCTAGGTCTTCTCTGTCACCTTTTTTGTGAAGAATGACAATGCTGGCATTTTTCCATACCTCTGGGACATCCTCTTTGCATATGCAGGCTGTGAACAATTGTGCAAGTACTTCATTTGCATCCTTTCCTGCTTTTTTGAGGATATCTATCGTTAAACCGTCTTCCCCGGGGGCTTTCCCACTTTTCATGTAATTTAAAGCATGGGTTACTTCCCAGGATGTAATTTCGGGAGTATGGTCTTCCGAATTTCCATTTCTCTGAAGATCTAAGTCTATAGTCGTATTGTCAGTGTCATCACTGTAGAGATCGCTGTAGAACTCTTCAACTCGGCTTAACTTAACGTGCCGTATGTACCAATATTAATATATTACACCTACAACTAGATTTATTCAAAACTATTAAATCTCAACTTGACACTAAGGTCTAAGATGACTAAAAATCAAGAAATTAAGTGATTGTGATATACGAATAGATACGTTTGATGTAGTGTGGAACTTTTATAATAGTTTATTTAGGTCAGACAGAGAAGTTTTATTACAAGGTATAAGGACCACATATTATTATGTACAGTCGAACTCGGTTATTACGATCTCGGACATAGCGAAATTTCGGATGTAATGACGAAACATTCGTTGACACTTTGGTTTATGATTTTCTCCATTTCACTGTTTAACGAGCAACTTATCGGATATACCGAGCTAAAATACTGTTAATGTGTCGATCGTTTAAAAACATTTCGACCCTAAGCAATAAAATCCGATCTGACAGGATGCCACCGGGGACGGATTACGTTTATGACACTAGTTAAATGTCTAAGTACCTACCTTATTGTTGTTTTCGCCGACAATAATGAAAAAGTATACACGCATATGGTTGAAAAATCCTAGGTTTGTGAAGTCCCTAGGTACCTACCTGCGTTCATTACAATAAACAATTTCTTTTGTAGTTTATGAAGGCCATGCTTGTTTCGGGGATTTTTACGATGGTTTTCAGATTTTTATTTTCGACTTTTTTGTCATGCGACTGCTCATTTAAAAATATCTATTCTCGGATATAACTAGTACTGCTTATAACGAGCAAATTCCGTCGGTTCCATCTTCCTCGTAATAACCGAGTTCGACTGTATATGGAAATCAGATAGGACATATTCACATTTTCCAGATACTTTCCGAACACCTAATTGTGTAGGGTAGCCATATTTTAGACTCGACTCTTATTCCTGCACCTGTGCATATATATATGTGACAATGGTACTCGAATTACCTTTATGAAATAAAGTTGATATAAATAAATCATGTAAAAAAATCCAGATATGACCTAATTAATGTAGATGTTAACGTTTAATGTTTCGACATAATTAGCATGTTATTTAAATGCGGTAATTAAATAGTAATTAAATGCTCCGCGGTCAACAAGTTAATAACATACCTTTGAAACTGTTTTAATTTCAATCCAACGTTATTTTACCTCTGTAAAAATAATCCCTCCCAACGCACCGCTCCCTATGTACATAATAAATGTTAAAAATAAATACTGCAAAAATTAAACCTAATTGCACCACTATCGTGTGTAGAGGGACAAACAGATAGATTTCAGAAAACACATCCTCTCCATTCTGTTATGATAATCAGACTGAGACTCTATACTCACAAGGTGGTTAGGTAGATAGATCTTATTTAGGTATGGTCCCAATATTGAAGATCGATTTTATATACAGTATAACCCCTATTTTACGTTTTTTAAGGGACTGAAGAAAAAAAACCTAATTGGAGGGAAAATGTAAAAGGGGGGTATTGAAAAAAAGAACATTTAAATTTTATGTTTCTAAAAAAATAACGTTTTAATAAAAAACAACATTCAATTAAAATTTTTATTGAAAAATCGTTGTGTCACGACCCAATCATTGTCAAGTGCGCGTAACTCGCATATTTTGAATATCGCGGGAAAGAAAAACGTAAATGCGGGTATTAAATGTACTGAAATACATCGGGACTGAAAAAAATACACGCAATTGCCGGGAAAACGTGAATTCCGGGCACGTAAAAACGAGGTTATACTGTATATAAAAAGGATTTCAAGTTATACACATTTATATTTTTATAAAAATCGATGTTTTTTAAAATAAAAATAAAAAATATTAAAACTATGAATTAGTCAAAAATCTCTACTTTTAAAAATAGAAAACTTAATAAACTAAATTTAATAATAAATTTGACTATAAAATAATATGTAATAATAACGTGAGACCCTGCACCAAATTCACATTTTATAACATTTTTCGTAAATTGACAATAAAGAATATTTTCTTTTTAATGTGGTCAGATACCTACATATTTATTAATTAATACAGTTGAAATTGTAAATTATCAAAAAAATATCTCAAATTGCAAGCTTCGAATTTTTCCGCTAGGTGCCTCTTTAAAAAAGGCTCAGTAAAGGCTTCACCTTAACGTCTTTGACATTGACTCACTTAGGTACGTGCTTTGCGTAGCCAAGTGAATCTCATTCTACATACACGTCTGCTGCTCTCTATTATGAGTTGGAGTCAATCATAATTCTCATCACGGAAAATATGGCTGAAGTGTGCGGCTTTTCTGCACTTTATAGTCCAGATTTTAAATATTGTGATCTATTAAATTTTTATCAATTATTGTAACAATCGTATGCAGTATTGACCTCTAGAGTCTAGACAATAATTAATCCGTATTATCATACGGCTTATTATCTCTATGTATTTTTTATATATATATATATATATGTATTGGTGTCCATTTCATACAATTTTTCTCCTACAGATCTTGTCTATTCTAATAAAAATCATAGTTTCCTATACTTTTCTGACATTTTCCTG
Organism: Rhyacophila brunnea; assembly: GCF_057557595.1. Classification (NCBI taxonomy): domain Eukaryota; kingdom Metazoa; phylum Arthropoda; class Insecta; order Trichoptera; family Rhyacophilidae; genus Rhyacophila; species Rhyacophila brunnea. Next base: position 4,038,726 of record NW_028232859.1, read on the forward strand.
TTTGTATTAACGAGTCAGATGCTAGGTTATTTTGACATATAGTGCTGTATTTCCCAGATGGTCAAACGTGCAAATGACTCCATAATCAGCGAACTACAGATTCGAAACAGACTCTTCATGGTTTTAATTTGGCGAATATAGCCGTCATGGAAGATGAAAATTTAGATAAATTCATGATATTTGGTCAGGTCGAAAGTCGGAGAGAAAATAAGTCCCCCCAGATGGACGAACAAAATTAAGATAGCGACGACTTTTTCACTAACACTGGCCCTACGTAAGGCATTTTGAGAGACACTTAGCGAGACCGCGAAGAAGACGTTAGACGGGCCTCCGGCCGGATCCTCAGTCGTGAGGATCCAACAAAAAAAGTAGAATTAACTAAATACCTACATTATTTAATAAACTATTTCTTTTATTCAACGAATAACTAACACGATTTGAGAATGTAACATTTTATAATAATAATATTGAATATACATAATTAGAAAACATCTCATGCATATAGGTAGCTACCCACTACAAAAAATCATTTTTAGAAGAAAAAAACGACACCAACCGATAGACAAAAATATTAACGCAATTTGATTTATCAATTTCATGTAAGAACTACATACTGGTTAAATTCGTCGTAATTAAATAGTATGCCCGTAACTTAATCAGAAAAGCACACTGGCGGAATCCAGCGGTTATAGGTTCATGTCCATTCGGGTGTTGTATTTTTTTCAAAAAAGGATTTTTTTCTAATGGTTATATGCATGAGATGTTTTCTAATTATGTATGGTACCTACATTATTATTTACAAACTGGATACATACCTATTCTTTATTTACTGATACTTTATTTTAAAATCAGCTATTTATCAGCCTACAATAGCCGAGCGGCTTACGCGTTGGCTTATAATGTCGTAGGTCACAGATTCGAATCATGGATCTGTAAAATACAAATACCTATTATTACATATTTTTATACACATCTTTTTCTTGTATACATGTTTTTCAATTTGTCTTTGAAGTAAGAGTTAGAATATGGACCTAATAGGTTAAGCAAGTGGCTAACATCCATTTCTCGTAAAAACAAAAACCTGTTAATACAATACTCCACTCTGTGGATGCCCATATTATGATCTTATTAGGATTGGACATGGTCAAAAGAGATAATAGTAATATTTTATGTAGGTATGTATTACTTTGATCGGGATTTTAAATTTATTGTTAGTAATCAATAACCAGTTGGTTGCTTTGTGCTGTGATCTACGGAGTCCATTTAATTATTATGTTAAAAATTTGATAAATTAATAATAATTATTTATAGATCATCTAGATAATCAAATGATTTACACAAAGGGTCGATAATGATATAAATAACGGTACATCAATAAATTAAGTTATTATTGTTTGTGTTTTGAACGTGTTGAAAGGTGAGAACAATATAATATTATTTTAATATAATATTTAATTAAAAAATAATTACATTTTACAACAATAGGTATCCTATTATAAATATTAAAATATTCAAGTTTTTATATTATAATATATTATACTGATTTAATTACATACATAATTTAAAAATCTTTCTGAGAAATATATAACCAATAGAAAAAATCTTTTTGAAAAAAATACGACACCCAGCGGGATTCGAACCTGCGTCTCTCGGGAATCGCGCCCATGTGCACTGACTACTATGCTATATTATGTATCTTATCTAAATGCGATGAATTTAACTAATGGTTCTTACAATACTCTCTAAAGTGCTTTGTAAATTGGGTTACTATTGGAAATCGGCTTTTGTATTTTAAATCAAAATATTAAATTATATATATAAAATTAGTTAATTGATTTAATTACATATTCAGAGTTTTGTTTCTAAGTAATCCATATGGAGAACACGGGGCATATTGAACCCCCGAATTTATGTTTTTTTTATTTTTATTTACCCATGGCTACAGCTTTTTTAGCTTAATGGCATCTGGCCTCGAATATATGTAAGACAAGCAGTAGGTATAGTGATGTTGATAATGGTCAAAGAGAATGATTAGCTATAAAATATCATTTTAAGATTTCCACTATCTGATTTCAGTAAAAACTAATATGACAATGAAAACATTGGTATTTTTGATGTTGGGAGTGACGCTGGTCCTCGGAGGAATAACCTCGAGGACTTTAGATGAGATCAAGGAGTTCAAGAACTTTTTGGACAAAAGTGTAAACGGCGTACCTGCAGGTGTGTGAAAGGCTTTGTTTAATTTAATAATTGACTGGTAAACGATTAATTGTTGCAGCTGTGTGTTAAATAAATAAAATACGAAATATCGAAAAACCCCCGGATAATATATTCAGTTTATAATATACGTTATAAGTACTATTTTATGATGATAGATTAATATCATCATTCACACATCGTGTACCTTCTAAATAATTGCTAATATTATTATATGTAAAACTTTGGTGACATCAGTGGGAAGTTCAAAGATTTTTTCTACTCTAAAAATAATAAAAACGTTTTAGGGAACATATTAAATCAAGAAATGTATATAAACTCTAGACATCTTGTGATATTGTATTTTTTTTTCTTCTTCTTTAAAAATGTGAAGTTTTTAGTGCACGCCCACTAAATGCTAATCTGAAATCCACCGACCGCCACTGATGTAATGATCATTAAACTTAATGTTTAAAGTTTTAAATCCATATCAATAATAATAATTGATACATGATGAAACTACTTTTTTATGTTCTTAAATGTATGTATTGAAAGATGTTTAAAACATTATTTTATAAAGATAGAGAAACAAACGTATGAAAGGACACTAGGACCAATGATTATGGTAACTATACAGGTCAATCTCGCAAATTTTCCGACAGGGCAGGACATAAAACTGTCATAAAGTTCTGTATGCCCGGATGAAGTTTTTTTTAAGTAAAATTCTTTTATTTACAAACTATTTAGTTTGATTTTTTAATTGAACTAAATACCTACTCTTTTCTCATTAATTTTCTGTGTTAAAAAGAAAATAATTTGTTCTGGGAAATCCAAGGTTGGAAATACTTTTTCTTTTTCGAATTGTAGGTATAACGAGTTTATTTCTTCAGCAAAGATTACTGTATTGAGATTAAACAATTTATAACTTAACATATTATTGTATGGGCTATTATTCTAAAGGCTTGATAAAAATGTAGGTACTTGATGAAAATTTAATTGTGAACCAATGAGTTTATCGTAAATATTGATTTTATTTAAGCGGGTTTTGCCATTCAGCATCTAGGGGGGTTTGTGCTTAATTATGACAGGTACTTAAATATTATTATATATATATATATACAGACTGAAGACGCCGAAAGTCAAAATTTGTGTAACTGAAACGAAAATGGAACGAAACGAAAAACTTCAGTGAAAAAAGTGTAGGTATAAGTAAATCAGAAGTGAAATTTTATTAAGTACCTACTTACCTAATTTTAACTCTTGTTTTTTTATTTGTGTACTTAGGTAGACAAATATTCTGGTTTTATTTACGCCTATTTTTTTGTAATAGTAAAAAAATACTTAAATATGTTATTGAAAAAAAACTGAAACTTGATTTTGCAATTGTATTTTTTCGACAATTACTCAATTACATTTACGTTATCTTGTAAAATAAAACATTAAACTCAACATATTTAAAAAATAAATAATATGTAACACGAATATTATTATGTAGGTATTTAAAAAAAATGCTGATAAATAATTAACATCTGAGTGCGGCCCTATCACTTTTAGCGTTGATAGAAAAGTTGAAACTTCAGAATCGTTGATTAGCTTAGTAACTGCGCGTTAACAATAAACCGAAGTACGTTTTAGTATTTGCTTCCGTCTTGTATAAATGAAAATGGATTGCATGTATTTATCCCATTCCAGAACCTTTAGATGCCAGGATCGGAGAACTTCAAGGCGGATGGGAACGAAGTGGAAAATTTGAGGGAGATATTATCCTTACTGAAGAACAGAAGCAGAATCTCGTGACACAATTTACTGGTGAACGAAACGCAATCAACAGCTATTTCGGCCCCTGGCCCAATAAGACTGTGCCCTACTTCATCACTCCTGGCGCCTTTAGTAAGCATTTTTGTATATTGGGATAGCTTCATTACATTATTAATAATAATATAACGGACTGCTCATACTGCGAATCCTTATAATAGTGCCATTGCGTTGTCAGTAGTGTAGTTTTGAACAGTTCTATTAAATAATGTGTTGCAGGGCTTGAAATGGACCGGAACGCACCGGAGCGCCATTCCGGTTCGTAAAATCCCCAAAATTATCGCTCTGTCTCGTGGACCTATTAATTCTGAGTTAGATTTGCCATATAATGTAAAAATCTAACACTTATTTTTATAAAATACACATGCAATTAGATAACTATGTTAATATTTTCGTAAAATATCGAGCGCTCCGGTTCGTAAAATATCCCATTTTGAGCGCTGATGTGTTGGATAAAATAGTGTTGAATTACGTGCATGTAGAAAATTGCGTCGTTATTTTTATCTTGGGAAACAAATTGATAATTTAAATACGTATATTCGTACCCAATAAACTGGGTGTGAAAATGCAAAACAAGCATTGTATTAAACCACAGAATAGATTAATAAGATAGCAATGTAAAAGTCATCGCCATGGACCAAGGTTTTGAAGCAGGTTACTTTATGACGGTTAAACCATGAAACTTGTGTTACATTGACCACATGGCTAACTTCTGACTGATTTAGTTATAAAAATCACAAATACAATATTTTGAGATGTTGAGGTGTTACCTAGAATATTATATTTAATCAATGCTCCGGAATCAACGATATTATTAATGGACAACGCACTCAATACAGTAGCTGGGAAGTAAATTCGCGCATAGCGACATTCGCGCACATATAGGTAGACGTCACGCAATTTCCATTATGCGATATCACGCATCGGGAATTTATAGCAATATCACCTTTATTGTAATGGCGTTAGAACAGTGTTTCTAGTGTCAATGTTCATTTGAACGAACCCGTTCGAACCGAACCATTCGGCAGACCCGACAAAAAGCATCGGGAATTTATAGCAATATCACATATTTCGTAATGGCGTTAGAACAGATTATGCCATTCGGCAGACCCGACAAAAAAGTGAGTGTCATTTTTTTTCCAGGTGCTTCGTCCATATTAATGTCATTGTCCGGAATTCTCATTTAGGCAGAATTATCCCTAGGCAAAGTGTCACCCCTTTCATTTTAGTCTACAATTTTCTAAATTGGATAAATTGACATTTTTGTCGATTCGAGTGAGAAGTTTTAGTATACTTGCACATATGTGTAAAATATCAGAAAATTTTGATACTTACTTAAATGGTTTTTTTTTAATTAAAAAAATCATTACATAAATAATTCATAAATAATTATTCATTACATAAATAATATGTCGTATCAAGATATAAACATTTTGCATGTTAGATATTTACTTAATCTGCGTCATAATTATTAATACTCTACAAAAAAGTACTGAAGAAACTATTTACAACTTCATCATACATTGCATTATATGCGGGTTGTAAAATTTATGAATTTTATTGTGGGTTACGACATAATGTTATGACAGTTTGTCGAACGATATGGTAATAGATCTTCTTCTTATTGTGCCATCCCTTAGCGGAGATCGGCCACCATCAAGACGATTTTAAATTTGTCGTCTGCTACCCGGAACAATTCAGTGGAGCTGCACTCGTACCAATCACGGAGGTTCTTAAGCGACGAAACGCGGCGCCGTCCTCTGCTACGCTTGCCATTGATCTTTCCTTAAATGACATGTTGGGGAATACTGTACTTTTGTCCTCTCATAATGTGGCCGAGGTACTATAGTTTCCTGGTTTTGATACTACGTAGAATTTCTCCTATAATCCTATATAATATCCTAATATAATAAAAGAGTCGAATATTGCCGAATTTATAGACGCAGCCGAAACCAAGGCCATTCAAGACGCTATTGCTTACATCTCCAAAGTGTCCTGCATCATCTTCAGGCCGAAGACTTCAACAGAAAAGGACTACGTTCTCGTTCAGGTGGGTAAACAATAATACTCATTATTTTGAACACATATATATAGTATCATATATTTTTTATATATACAGGGCACAAGCGCGTACACAAAGGGAGAGGGGAGGTTTCGGGTCCGCACACAGTCAGTGTCGGGTACGATGCTCAATTCGATGGGTGATTAACGCAAAAACCTATTTACAAAAAGTCGGTTTTTCAGGACAGGCAAAACAAACTTTTTTTTGCTTCAAGAGGTTTTTTTAACAAAACTAACAATGATAGAAAGATGGAATTTTCAACTTCTTAAAGTTTAATCATTTCTCTTCTAAATCAAATCTACAAATTGGCAAGTTTTAATGAGTGGAAAAAATAAGTTTTTTTCAAGATTTATACTTTTTAGCAAAACTTGTATAGATAATAAAGTTTTTTTTATGCATCGGAATATTTTTTTTCCTTTCAATACAGTGAAAAGTTTTTAGAGATTCATCATACCTGATGTTCATTATTTATAAAAAATGGGATATCATCCTATGTTTTTGTGTTACCAAATATTAGATTTTTATTTGTATGCAGTATTTCTTGAGAAACACTATGTAAAATGTCTTCAAAATGAAAAATAAATAGTTTGACAGTTGAAAAACAAGGCGATATTATGTTTGTGTGTTTCCAAAATGTCAGAAAAAATTCCATAAACACAGAAATGTATGACCTGATACGTTTTTGTGTTAATTTTTTTCGATTAAATTATGAGATACGTTTTAGATTATTTCCTTACTCAGAGTATATAGCGTTTAGCGTTTTTCTTACCAGATCTAGGATTTTTCGATAGGCATCTAGCTTGTGGCGTTTTTACTAACATTTTTTGATGCCTGTAACATCTTTAAATGTGCTGAAAACACGCTAGATATTTAGTTTATTTATTTTTATACGCATCAAATTTCTGACAATCAGATACCTACTTAATGCAGGTAGGTCAGTAAGTACCTATTTTAGTGGCGTGAGAAATAAAACAACACAATTTAGCACGTATTTCATTGTTACAAGAAGTGTTAATAATTCGATACTTTCCTACCCTATTTAGCTGCCGTAGCGGACCGAAAGCAGCCTTGTGTATAGCGTCAATTACATTGAGCTTTTTTATGAGCTGATTATTGGCAAATTTATAATCTGCTTGTAAATTCGCCCAGTGTAATCATCGAATAAGCTAATAAGCAGGTTGTAAACACTCCACCTAGAAAAGTTGAAAGCCGGTCAACTTTTCACACTACACGCCGGCGTGTGGGCTTACTGCGTCTGCGCAGTAGAGCGATGGTGGTGGAAAAACGAACTACTCATTTTGAAATTTATATTTTTGACGTTTAATGGAAACATTCTTATGGAGCGTAGCGACCTCCCGGTAAAAAAACGAACTACGTTCCGTCAAAATCGCTCGCTGGCTTGTGGCTTATCAGCGAATGGAAAGTTTTGTGTGTAATCATGAAGTCGCAGTAGCTGAACCGCCCGCTTTTGAATTCGCCAATAAGCAGCTCGTAAAAAAGCTCAATGTAATTGACGCTTATAGAATAGATGCGCTGGAGCCTTTTGCCGTATATAATGCCGAAATACTTCACGCGTATTATGTTATGACACTGACAATGTTTTTTATTAATACCTTTAGTACATGTATTCCTTTCGTCGGCGTTAACCTACATAATATTATATAGACAATTCATATATGTCAATATAAGATTCAGTTTGTAGTAGGTTATACAATTTTAATATAATATATTTTAATATTATTATTTCAAAATAGTATTTTGCCGCCTCCTGAATCCTGCCGCCCGGGTGCTGTGTACCTCTACTTAGAGCAGCCCTGAGCCTATTATATCAAAATACTCCGATCAATCCGATATAATATTATGTACATGTATTGTAAAACCTAAATCCCACATCACTCACACCTTGCATGCATAAATGACTGTTCTTTATATTTGAATATTATTCTCAGGGTAAACCTGACGGTTGCTACTCACATGTTGGCAGAATTTTTGGCGCCCAGGTCCTCAACTTGACTCCAACAGGTGTAAATGCATGTTTCCGTTTCGGCACCATCGTGCACGAATTCCTCCACGCCCTCGGATTCTACCACATGCAAAGCACCTACGACAGAGATGATTTTGTGACGATCGTTTGGACCAAGATTGAAAAAGGTACGAATAGTTGTCTATAACTATCCCTATTATTTCTGCTATCTTTATCCATGGTTATCCTAACTTTTTTTTTACTTTTTAATTATTATTTAATTACCACATTTAAATAAAATGCTAATTATATCTAACGGCCACCCGATGGGCAACGCAACAGTTGCGTTGCACGCAGTAAATAAGTTTATTTATGTAATAATTTAGTTTTAGCATCAGTATCTGGGTACAAGTGTTTGAATTTAGTGCAAAAGTGGAATTCTCAAGTTATGAGGAAAAGAACCTCTTATCACGCACCTAAATCTGTTGAATGCTGATTAAAATATATATTCACGTTTCTGTTTCATACATTTAAATATTTTATTTTAATAAATAAACATACAATTAAAAAACGTAAAATTGTAGGCATAATGTTTCCACTATGATATCATGTTCAAACACGCGCGTTAACATGATCTTACTCCTTACTTCAGTTTTAGTTTGTCAATTTATGGCTACGGCCGTATGTTGTAGCTTAACCACTGTTAAATGCCAAAAGAAATGGCGTATTTCAAAAAAACACTACCTTATTCTTAGGTCAATAATTATTATAAAGCAATCATTATTCGAAGGATGTTTATCACACTTGAATGGTCAACGACATAGCTTAAAATACGTATCTTTAGAATCATCTTCAAATGTGTTAATTTTGCCCATTTTTGAATAATAAAATGCCTGATTCTTGTCAAATTTGGGATTACAGAGATTATCAATATAATTTTTTATCGTAAATATTTCACTATAATAATGTCGACATAAATTATACTAATGGTTTTATAGATCCATTTAAAAATTAATAAATGTAAAATATCTTAACACCACTGCACATGCATGTACTGAAATATGACTATATTCTAAAACATTAGAGCGAGAGGTTTAAAAGAATACTATTTTATGTAATAAAAATACTTTATGCAGTCATCAAATGTTTAAAATAAATATAAAGGATAATAAGGCTTCAAAATTATATAAATAGATTATCTACAACTTTTAAGGAATGTCCTGGATCATGCTTTGAAAATGCAATAAAAGCTCCATTTTGACCTACGCTGAGCATGTCCCCCTTTAAAAAAAATTCTTTTTAATGTTTTCAGATACATATTTTTTAATTAATACAGTTGAAATTATAAATTATCAAAAAAATGTCTCAAATTGCAAGCTTCATATTTTTCCACTAGGTGCCTCTGGGTTAAAAATACAAATTAATTCACATTACTTAATAATAAAACAGAATATAAAAATAATTTAAGAAATACATATTAGTAATAAAAATATATTCATATTACACCAATCAAATTTATTGGATAAATTATTGTTGGCAATATCTAACATTCATGCGTTAATAATTAATTTATTCAACGGATAATAACGAATAGTTTAATACACTATTTTTGTTGGCAAAGCTCACCTGGTACATAACTCAAAATGGTTAGCGAGGTTCTGGGATCGATACCCGGCACCTCCAAGGTTTTTTTTTTAATACTATACATGACCACGAAACCACAAAATTTTACACACTAAAATTATTACGCATCAAACTGAAAATCTACCAAAAAAAGATTAATGTAATTATTACATACTCCGTTTGGAAAATAAAATGTTATTAAAATTAATTTGTCTGTTAATATTCTCTTTGTAAGACAATTGAAACGAAAAACATTGAAAAATAATAAAATAAAATATAAAAATATTTGTCAGCTGTGGGAATCGAACGTTAAGCAGTCACCCATCCAACCAATATCCGCGCGCAATGTTGCTGAACTTCAGTGATCCACAAGACTGTCAGCCACTCGGCCGGTAACATTCTGCGTTAGCATTGCACAGAATTTTATTTTTCATATTCACGCCAAGCGGTAAAACATATCCATGTTAACATGTACATGTTGAAATATGTCTACGATTGCCCAGTAATTTAGTACCATCTATAGTGGAACAACTTAATATTGAAATGGCGCAGATTGCGATTTCTTCCACTGTGCACGAATTACATATGGTAAAGTTAATTATTATTGTTACCCTTATTATTTCCGACTGCTCTTACATGAACCCAATTGTGTCGTTTTCTCTCGCTCGTCATCGCTCTAATACGTCATATTTTATATAAAAAATATCAAACTTCACGCCTATGTGATAATATGTTTATAACCACGTATTAATAAAAATTCAAAAACACTGTTTTCCAGGAAAAGCAAACAATTTCGATAAATACACCTCGACCCAGGTTTCCAATTTGGGAGTCCCATACGACTATGGAAGCGTGATGCACTACTCAGAATATGGATTCAGCATTGACGGAAACAAGACCCTCATCCCGCTTAAGGTAAAGACTGGTAAATTTTGTAGCCCTATACGTACCTATATATATTGATATCATAAACTCAACTGAAGAACTATTATCAATTATCATACCAGATGTACAAGTATGCACAAAAATAACTAATCTTGTTAATTATTATTAAGAACATATGCAGACAAGTAAAATTTAGATAAGTACCTCATGTATAATAATAATAATTATAGAAACAGATTGCCTAAAGTCCCCTTACAAAGTTTGTACCAAAGAGTTTTAACTATAGAATAGTTAGAAAGAGCCTTATGCGTTATTTCTGTTATGACATTTAAAATTATTTAGAAAGTGCATGAAGCATGGTTAAATTGGCAAACTCCACAAAAATTAACATCGCTCAGTTGCCATTCCAGTTTACTTAGTCTCGCTATGGCGGTCATTTTTTATGTCCATTGTGATTAAGTATTTACATATTGTGTGCAGTTATAAGCGGTATACTATTGGCTGCTTATCTACATATCATGGCCGATTATATTTTGTCGATTAAATATCATAGCAGTCATGTGAAAACTGCAAACTAGAGCTAACTTGACCTGGGGTCTTATTTTTGCTTAAAGTTCATACATTTAAGCTCCACTCTATAGAGCAGGGGTAGTCAACCTGTCCTTGCCGCCCACTAGTGGGCATTCCGGCTTTCATGGTGGGCGGTAGGGGTTTTAACAACATTTTCATAAAATTCTCCGTGACAATTTAAATTTCAGAAAATATACTAGGTATTTGTATCGCCCTCGCATTAGTTTAGTTCACGTTACTTCTATGTATGCAAAGTATAAATAAAAAGATAGATTTAACTACAGTTAGTTGTTTTATAAAGATTTATTCTGCCAAACTTAGCGTAAGTCTGACATAAAGTACTTGGTTAGTAATTATTATTATACGTTTTAACTTGTCGTCGCTATAGGATTTGTTTCCCGAATAGACCAAATGTCAATTTTACAGGAGACGAAAAACGAATTTCATTGTCGTATATTTAAATATCAGTAAATGTATCAATCATTCTTTCTACACTGTATGATTGCAACATTATCTAAAAATAGATTCCAAGAATAATATACTGGTATAAATCATTAAATGCACAGAAAATACGTTTTATTTACAAGTACTCACTGTGGATATTCGGGAAATTTTTAGCGCTCTCTCAGAATAATGGATATTCGGGACAAAACAAGGACGTTCGGGATTTAAGACCGTAGCGTATTGCTGCACGGCCCACTGATTACTGAGTGGTCAAAAAGTACACGCCTCAAATGTTATATTTATTTACACGATAATTGTTACTTCTTTACTTCTACTATTTAAATACTTAATGATCGTAATCAGCGAAGTTCGTATGTAATAATAACATGCGACAATCGCTTTTCCGGTTTTTTTCGGATTAAGTACCTAATAAAATAGTTTTTAAGTAATTAACTATTTTTTTATTGAACGAATAATTCACAAAATTTAAGAATGTACCATTCTAATAATTGAACATACATAATTTTTAAAATCACTTCTGAGAAAATATATTATAACCAATAGAAAAAATCTTTTTGAAAAACTAAGACAACCGGCAGGAATCGTCCCTGCATCTCCTGGGTTTACGACCCAGTCCACGAATTATCCACTATGCTACGAGGTGATATACTTATGACGACAAACTTTAACTATTGGCCTTTTAATACCTGCTCATCAGTATTCTTCAAAATCAAGCGACTATCGGCGATCGGTTTTTGTTTATTAAATAAAAGTAGGTATATACTACTTCAATTACTAACCGACGTCACGGATTTCTCCAATGTGTAATGATGTACTTACTCGTACTTGCTAAAAAATTTATATTAATACTTTTTCCAAAAAAAAAAAAAAAACTATGTATTTTTTTTTCCCCGACCATGTCCGATCCTAATAGGATCATATGAGCCTCCACAGAGTAGAGGTTTGTATTGACAGATTTTGTTTTTTACGAGAAATGGATGTCAGCCACTTGCTCAACCTATTAGGTCCATACCCTGACACACAGAAATTGAAAAAACAATATGTGTACTTGCCAGACCTATTATTCGAACTTGGTACCCACGGCGTTATAGTCCAACGCTTAAGCCGCGCGGCCACCGTGGGCGTGTATATATGTATATATATCTGTATATTATTATATCTATATATTTCTATAATTAACAATTAAACTTATTACAAACCACCAAATAAATATTAGGTATATATTTACTATTGGAATGACAACACAAAATAATATCATCGATAAACTAATTACCATTGGCTGCTAATATTAGGTAGGTACCAATATCCTAAGTATATAATATTCACCAAATAAATAGTTACTAACATACATATTAAATTAAATTAACTATCAGCGCATTCAAAAATAAATAATAGCGTCGCCTTTATTTTCATAGAAATACCTAGATTAAAAGTAAAATAAAGACAAACAATGTTTGATTAATAATAATTTGAAATAACAATTATTTTTTACGTCATAGTAGTTGCCGGGTCATACTGTAGAATTCATATAACCGTTGGGATTTTGTGTCATTTATCAAAACAAAATGCAGTTATTTAGGTTAAAATACTCGCTTCCATAACTTTACTATAAGTTCAGGGCGAACTGGTGATGTATCAGCTATAAATGATCTTTTTAAATTTGATGAATTCACTATTAAAACAATAGTAACTTTAAAAACAATATCAATAAGACAAAATTTGAAAGAGGTCTCCAGACGGCCGAAAAACATGAAAGCGGGCGTGATTGTTTTAGAGCTAGACAGCGTGATTGTGGGAGCGAGATGCACGGCGTCAGCGCGGTTTGATTGGCTAAAAGTCATATTCGGGAAATAAAAACTCAGCCAGAGATTTATTTCGACAGAAATTAACTTGGATATTCAGGTACGAATAGTTGGACATTCGGGAGAACACCACGGAGTAATTGTAACTTAACATGGCGTATTCGGGTTTTTTTAAAAAATATCTCTGTTCCTAGATAAAAATATATTGATTTTATAAATGATTTCGGTAGAGTTCGATAAAAGATATTGAACTGCATTAAAATGTCGATTTCGACAAAAATGGATATTCGGGAAACAAATCCTATAGCGACGTTGTCTTGCTGTAGCTCTGCTTTATAAATTACTTATATAAAGTAAAGTTACTTCCGTACTTTATAAATCACCATTACTGTGGAACCGGTGGGCAATCAGAAAATTTTACTAGTAACATAGATACAAAAGTGGGCGGTAGGTATAAAAAGGTTGACTACCCCTGCTATAGAGGAAGGTTAGCTAGTACCTAATCTGATAAACATTTTTAACGCTGCCAAGGACACTTGGGTGTGAATATAGAGGTTGTGATCTCCATCTGTGTCTTAGCGTCTCCATTCTTCCTGTACCTCACTCCAAAGATGTTTTAAGTAGATCTTTAAATTAGAACCCTAAATCTAATATATTTTTACGTTGATCTCTTGATTGTACATTTCTCTTCCGGTTTTCTATAGAATATTATCTTGGAGGGGGTTGAGTTTCTACTTTTTTTCCACCCTTGAGATCTAGCCTGTCTAACGATATGATGATATTACCAAACAATCTCTTTATGGTTTCAGAGCACCACCGCAGTTATTGGGCAACGAGTTGAGATGTCAGCAGGAGATATCAAGAAACTCAAAACTTTGTATAAGTGTTAAGACGGAATATTTAAAGATATAAAAATTCCTCTAAAAATATAATTAATTACCTACGTTATTAAATATAATAGATAAACCATCACTTAATTTTACACTAGGTATAAAGCCTATCCAAAGATGTGCGAAAAAATATTTAAATTCTTGTAAATTATTGTAAACATTATGCTGGCGTCCATAATATAGGACATGCCACATGTAAAATATACAGAAAAGATTGCCCAAAGTCTCCCTACACACTTGGTACCTAATCTTATCGTCATTCATTTTTAACCACTGTCAAGCATAATGTCTTGCATATGTAAACGTGATATTTCCACAATTAATAAATAATGAAGTCATCCAAATGGCCTTCTAAAAAAATTTTCACGCTTTTTAAGGAACCAATGCAAAACGTTTATATATTATTATATATTCACGCACATATAGCTATTTTTCATTGCTTTATGTGAATGACAGCAGAGATATTTTCATTTTTTTTTGTTCATCTGCCATTGACTCCAAAATAATATGTTTTCAAATGATACTGCACAGAAGACTCGTTTGCATTTCCGGTTAATTATTTTTTTAAATATAGCATTATAATATAATATTATTATGATAAGAAATTTGTGTTTTATTTTTATATTTCAACATATAACTTTGTTTTCAAATTTGAATGCTTTGTATGTAAAGAAAATATATTTTTAAAAACTACGTCTTCTTCTGTTCTATTACCTAATATAATATTATAGAAGGATTCCTCCATCATTAAAAAAATATTAAACTAGGTATTCAAAAAACGTTTATTATATGAAGAAATGTCCTGAAAAGATCAAAATTTGCTGTCGTTCATAAAAAATGAGGTCACACAATTTTCGGTATTTTTGATCGAAAATATTATTTATATAAAAAAAACAGCGTGCTCAGACAGAAGACTAAATGAGTCATAACTCACATTTTGCAAATTTGTCACTTTTGAATTAAACATATCAAGTGATTCTAAAGGCACTAATCTATATAAAGAAAAGAAATCGTTGACAAAGTTGACTGTTGGTGTCATAACTCACATTTTTCAATGGATAATGTGAGTTCTGTTGTCAAGGCCTTTGTGACCAATCAGGGAGCTCTATTTCTGATGGTGTGCTTTGTGTTTGCAGCCTTATGAGTATTATATATAGATTTTTTTTAAATAATGTAAATCGTCTCACGCACTCATAAATATTCAAGGGAGTTAATACTTTTCTTCTAATTACAAAAAACAGTGCTCTGGTGGATTTTTGGGATTATCTCGAAATTCGATTTTTGGAATAAGTGAGTTATGACTTTAGGCAACTCAAATAGAAAAATCAAAAACAAAGTTCATGTAAGTCTATTTTAAGATTTTACAAAATGACATTGGGAGAACAAACAACCAATTTCTAATCAGGGATATCTGGGATCAATACCTACTACCTAAAATTCTAATTTTAAATTATATAGATAAAATATAGATCTTTTCTAACTTTTAGACAGCAGTGTAAGCATACCTAAGGTAAGTAAAGTCAAGTTAGATAAAGCCACGGATAATAATAAATTCATACAGCTTAAGGGAGATCATATACCTATGCCAACAGAGAACCTAGCAGAAAAATACGAAGCTTGCAATTTGAGATTTTTTTTTGATAATTTACGATTTCAACTGTATTAATTAATAAATATGTATCTGAAAACATTAAAAAGATTTTTTTTTTTTTGGGTCAAAGATAAAATTACAATTGTAAAAAAATGTGAATTTGTCACATACATATTTGGTACATAGCTTTCGTTATTATTACATTATTTTTATGGTTATATTTATTATTAAAATTTAGTTTATTTAGTTTTAAAATTTTCGCCATTTAGATTTTTGACTAATTCATAGTTTTAATATTTTTTATATCTATTTTATAACTTGAAATCCTTTTTATTTAAAATTTAATCTGTCAGTAGGTTTTTCGATTATCCGCCCATTACATTGTGCGATAAAATTGACAATGGAAGAAGCATCCATCACACAAGTTATTTCTTGTAGCATTGAACGATTGAACTGATTACTTTTTGTTATGGCGAAGACAAGGCAAATTGAGAATTGAAGCCGCTTGAACCTATAGGTAAATAACTTAGAATCAATGTGATTATGGGAACAACATACCTAATAGTTATTCCGACGCTACGATTGCTACTCATCTCAGGCACCCAGGTCTGAAACTTGGTTAATGCCACAGTCGGGTATCAAGTAAGAATTTTTTTTTGACTAAAAATTCCAAGATCAAATAAAATCGTTTATTTGGTATAATACATATTTTTACAAAAAAATGTGGATCTTATACAATTTCATATAATTCCCTCCTTAAAGAAGCAAATTTAAAAATAATAACACCTTTACTCAGTGGAATACAATAAAAAATAATAGCAATTAATACTATCAGACAAGGTTTATTTTTTCATATATTTTTATTTTAAATCACTTAAATGTTGAGCAAAAATTATTAAAATGCAGTAAGTATATCAATATTATGATTATACGATATGTATCTATTTAATAGTGTTAACTGAGAATCCTCGGTGGAAAGACAATAATTTATAAATTAAAATAAAACAGTACGTATAATATAATCCGTCAACTGAATTAACAATTTGAACAAGTGGTGGCAAAACTGACTAGAATTATGAATAGCAGGGTTTGCATGTTATTCGATTGGATACAGGGCATGGACTTAATAAGTTGAGCAAATTTACTTATATAAGAAAATCCGCCGAGTAACCTCTTCTGAAGACAGTCAAGATCCATACGGTGTCCTAGAAGCGTAGAACCAATGATGACGATGTTGAGTTGTTATCTCACAGTTATTATATTGATATAGAAGGTACTTTGCATATACAATATAACCTCGTTTTTACGTGTCCGGAATTTACGTTTTCCCGGCAATTGCGTGTAATTTTTTCAGTCACGATGTATTTCAGTACATTGAATTACCCGCATATACGTTTTTCTTTCCCGCGATTTACGTCGGAAATATTCAAAATATGCGAGTTACGCGCGCTTATCCAGTGTGATGTTAATCACTGGGAAAGGATTTCAGACCAACCCTGGGATTATGTAAACCTTGACTCCAATGTTATGACATCAGACTTGGTGGAAGTTGATGACATTGTTGACAGTCATTTAACACCAGCAGACTTATCTGCTGAAGAACTGTCTGATGAAGAAGAGGTTGATATTCCAACAAAAGAAGAAGCAATGAGGTTCATCGAGGGTTTAAAAACCTACTTTACAAGATTTGCTGATATTCAAGATGACACTTTTAAATGTTTATATTATAATCTTGAAAGAGAATTACATAACAAAAAAAAAAAATGCAACAAACTAATATACATTATTTTTTAAAATAAAATTTTAAAATTTCAATAAAAATTTTAATTAAATGTTGTTTTTTAATAAAACGTTATTTTTTTAGAAACATAAAATTTAAATGTTCTTTTTTTCAATACCCCCCTTTTACATTTTCCCTCCAATTAGGTTTTTTTTTACAGTCCCTTAAAAAACGTAAAATAGGGGTTATACTGTATTTTGTTTTATTTTAATTAATTAGTATGCATCCAAATTATTAATGTATGACAAAATTTTATGACATTAAAACTGCCTTTAGTCTTTTTCACAAAAAAAAATAAGTTATAAATTAAAGCAAATTATCGTTCTTGATAATGAAAACAATAGAATATTACTATAGTATACATAGTCATTAAATTGAACAGAAATTTATTAAATTTTTGAGTCCTACCCCAGTATAAAGATAATAATAATAAAAGGAAAGTCATTACAAAATATATATGTATAAAAATATTACTATTTTCAAAAAATAAATTCGCCATCTGAAATAAATAATTCATAAAAATAATAGGCCTTCCTCGAAAATAGATATTACTAAATCTGAATAGGTTCTATCTACAAAAAAATATTTAGTGATAAATTATTATATTATCATCAGTCTGACTCGGAGTCGATTTCATTGTCGGCGACGTTGCCGCTGGCGTCCGACTGTGTCGAGCTGATGCCCAAGTCCACCTGCGAGGAGCGGACTGTTTCCCGCCCTCTGAGGCGTAACGAGCCCGATGCCAAGCGGGAGTTTGTGTTGGTGTCGGAGACGGTCGATGACGATTCATCGTGAGGCTGCCGCCGGTTGCCATGAATGTGAACAGGCGTCGAGTTGTTAGACACAGATCCCGCTGATGACACCCAAAACAGATCAAGAGGCTCGATCTGTGAAATAATTTAATCCAAATATTATTAAACATACATAATTTGGACCACCTCAGATACATGCAAAAAAAAAAGCAAATACAGGTATGTTAAAACTACAATTTGGAGGAATCATAACGCTGTATATTTATATGAATAAAATTTATTACGTATTTATTGTTAATACCTTGATTCAAACTAAAACATAGTCGTTAATGTTAAGGCTATACTTCAGCTGAGGCATGGTCTAACAAGATCGTGACTACGCGACGCGCAGATTGTGTAAACGACGCGTGCCGAACAAAACATAATTTGTTATAAAAATTCAACATGCGTCTATTTAATGTTATGTTTATTGTTATATTAGTAATAATAATAATATATTCATTGACATATTTTCTTTTTCGAGTACATGCGTAACGTTTTTTAGTCATCTTTACACGATATAAGAATATATTCCTCCGACGCCATCACAAAACAAATTGACGAGCTCACATCTCGACTACCGCTCCCCGATTGGCAACAAGTGCGAAATTTCGTCTCACCTATTGCTGAAAATTATTTGCCGTTTCACTGATGTATGCTCTTAAGGGAATCGAAAATAACACTTCAGTTGTATATTTTTTGTAAATTAAGCCCATGATTAATGATTGCAACAATAGTTTAATTGGTAAAGCACAGTTCTCAGATTGTGATAGTAATGGGTTCAAGTCACATGTGTTATGTATTATGCATATTCAATAAAGAATGTGTATTCTCAGTATTATTATTCATTGAATAAGAAATATAGTTAAACCTTGTTAATTCGAAATTCACCGTGAATCGAAATTTTCGCAAAAATTCATAAAATCTATTTATAGCGATTTCGAATGATGATACAAACATGTTTTTCAAGTTTTACTGATTTTCTGTCCCGTGGATTTCTAAGTGACGGGGTATTACTGTAGTATATTCTAAATATCAAAGTTCATACAAATGTATCACAATTTTTAATAAGATTTTTTAGGCTAGTAATGAGGAAGAACAGGAAGGGTGCCAAGTGAGACCAGCCGATATGACAGATGTGATATAATGACTGTCGGCAATAACAACCATAGACAATAATATGACATAGTTCCATCCTTCACATGGAAGAAATGGTATTTGCCACATATGATGTAACTTTAGCAGTATTTTCACATGAAAAAGTTATTCAACCTTATCTGATATAAGTAAGTCTTCTTTAGAGAGACAGCTGCACTACAGATCTTTATAGGATTACTGACTAAAATTTATCTTTAAAAAATAGTTGCAGGCTTTTATACCATGAGCACAAGACCAAATAATTACTAATTAATTACCACACTTAATTATCATGCTAATAGTATCTAATGGCCACGCGCCTTTAAATTCTATACGAGCTGTTGTTAAATCTTCTTGGCTACGTATTAAAACTGTGAACTAACAAGCTCCTTCCATTTAGTCGACGACAGCGCCTTACGGCTTATGCCTAAATCTTCTTGTTGGACAGAAGTGTCAGATTGCAATGTTTAATAATGACAAATGTTCAGCTATGTTCAGTATATTGTTATGGACAATAAAACAATATTTTGAATCAAGAAAAGCAATATAAATATTACTATAATTCGATCTGTGACAGCGCATTTTAAGGGACCACCAACCTGTGGATCATCACTGAGAGATCCTGATGAATTTCCCGAACTGGTACTGGAAGAGACAGAGTGGACCCCCGGCCCATCACCAAAAGCACCCCACTGAGGCTCCTCCAATGGACCCACGAAAGGAGCTGCCGGTGGCACTACTTCCTCCTGTACCTGGAAAAAAAAACAGAAAACTCTACACTAAAATATCGGCAAATGGAAAATTTGAGAAAACAAAAAAATTAATTCCTATTCTTTGAGAACCCTTTGCCAAAAAGTAAGTAAATAAATCTGTTAATAAATAATGTTAAGTGACTGATAATATTTACATTGGTATTACTCCTTGCCAATAATATTTCAAACAACCAATCGGGGAAAAGAGTTTCAACGGAGACAAAACCACTGGATGGTGTAATTTTCTGATCAGGGTCCTGTTCAAGAGAAAGAATTTGAAGGTATTAAATAATCCACAATTATATTTTTATTGACCACAAGCGAGCACTCTTTCATTAGGGGATATTCATTGCGTTTATGTTTATAATTATGAAAGAATGTGATGTCTGTTGAGTACCCAGAATATAGATAATGTACAGAACAAAATAAAGTACCTACACCTAATTCTCTTTTTGCATGGTGGATACTTTCCGAGGACCATCGTACAAAAAATATATTATTGGGCTAGAAAAATAATACTCACATCAGTTATAAAAATATCCATATTATTTAGTATGATATAAATGAAATAATAAATTTACACAGTTTTCGATTTCAATTGAATATAATAAAATATTTGTTCAGTGTCGCTGTTTGACATTATATGAAACCTTTTATTTTACTTATCTGATTTTTCAGGGTTTTTTTGTGTGCATCTTGAAATAAAAAAAAGTATTCTATTCGAGGTCAGAGTGCGTGGCATGTCATACCTATCGACACAATGCCGATGACTGTGCTTTCGTGCTGGAATAATTATTGATTGTAATGATTTCTTTACGGAGCATAACCATAAGTTTTTGAATATGGTATAAAACAATGGTTCTTAACCGGTGCACCGCTGGCTTGTTGCAAGTGCACTGCGAAAAAATGATAAAAGCAGAAAAATTTTCGAAATAGTGAAAACCGAAAAAGTCCTTCGCAAAATTATGCACGAAAATGTTGTTACAGTTTTCAACATAATATTTGTGTGAACTCGGTTTCTCAACAATAACTTATATAAAAACTAGAAAATGAAAAAGACTCATGAATTTAGACTAAGAATTAAATGTAGCTATATCAAATATTCGACCTAATATTTCTGAAATCTGCAATATCCGAAAATGTCAGAAATCACTTTTAATTAATTTTGACATCAAATAAATTCCATTTTGAAGGGTAATTTTAGTTACAGTTTTTCCATATTACTGATGTATACCTAGGTATACCTTTTTTTTAATATTTTTTTTCTTTGACTGATATATATAAGTACATAATCTGTTTAATTTGTGTTTTTGTCCGCATATTTTTCTTTGTTTTCTGACTGTTTGATTTTGGTGCACTGCAATTTTTTCTTATGATCAAAAGTGGACCATGACTACCAATTTAGCAAACTTCTTCAACATTAATCGAAAAAGAAATCATCAGTTAATAATGTTATAGCGATTTAATTTGTAAATGAATCAAAAAACAAAATGGCCACATAAGTGGATCTCAAATACTTAGAAGTTTCCTATGCAAAAAAGTGATTCAAAACCCTGCAATTGTTTTGTGTGTTCACTAAAGTTAGAGTATTACATTAGTCATTAATAAATAAAAATAATAATAAATCACAACAAACCTCACTTTCAGGTTTCGGGCACTCTGGAGACAATCTCTTCTGATCCTCCTTTTGAAAGTAATCCGCCAGCAAAAGCACGGATTCAATTTCTTCCTCATTATCACAAGCAAACTGTCCAACGCCAAAAGAACAACCAGGCAACTCTGGGTCATTACCAAAGAGTGAATATTCCAAATCTACTTGTCCCACATCGTAACTGCTCTGATTTTCGAATAAGTTTGTCATGGAAGTGAACGTATCGCCGTCCCTTATTATATGAAAAGCTTCAGACGAACAATTTATCTCGGACTCACCGCCATTACAGATACTTTCACCGTTAATTGTATTATCTTCAGAAAAATCTATGAGGTCAGTCATTCCATGGCAACAAGTTAGGTTATACTCGGACGATTTATTGCATGATGGTTCGTTATCCTTATCCCCGTACTTCGAACAGCTCGCTTGGAAATTCACTAAATTCATCATATTGTGGTAATCGGTCGGTGTGGTTTGGGTTAATGGAGACAATTTTGAAAATGTGTCCAAAAAGTCTTCGAATGATTTGTGCTTTGAAGAGTCATTATCATGGTCCACTTGGTGTAATTTGTGTTCAATTTTAAGTATCTTTATTTCGTTAGTAGGCGAGGTGACAGAGTCGGTTGATTTTGAATTTAATGCTGACAAATCTTTGATAATATCAGCGGGTAAATTCCTGTAAACAATTACTGATTATTTAAGACAGTATAACACAGTAAAGTGATGATTATTAATTCTCAAATCCTTGATTGTCCATGTTGTACATTTTACAGATGTCAAATGTTGTCCATTGCAGCGATTAATATGTCTTCTTTCCTCTTGTACATACATAGTTTTAATAGACTCGTACTCATGTTCAATATAACATAACGATTCACATTACTAAGTATATGTATAACTATGAATTTCTTGTCTATCAGGCACCTTCATTCATCGACATAACACATATTATCAGTACCTTATAGTTAAAATTTAATAAGGATCCCATGTCTGGAAAATGCATGTCCTGTTCCATGTTTTTTCATTGTGTGTATGATCCGGAGCAAAAATCCAAACAAATGATTAATAACCACTCCATGTAAAAAGATGACCTGCACTTTGAAAGGCAAAGATTTTGTATCTTCTTGCATGGTGGAGGCCATGACCCATACATCCTGAAGCAGGTCCCCAGGACAAGATGTTTGGCGGGCTATCGCTAAAGTTAAGGGCAATGTAATGTTCTATAGTAGTATTTCCTACTGGTATTCCGTGGACCCCTAAGGTTCCGCGAGGTGAAATTAGGGGAATTTCGTGTATTTTTAGCGATTTTTTGTAGTTTATAAATAAATCTTGTATTATTGAGTTGTCGCAACTTGGCATCATATTATGAAGCACTGATCACGATCTCATTTTGTGGTAGTCATGTAACATGCGACCCTTCGTCATATTGGATAAATAACCATTTTCATTTATTAGTCAGGAAATACACTAAAAATGATTATAAAATAAGATTTTACATTTGTAAAATAGCGCCGGCGACTATTTAAAACCTGGGCCCCCAGGCTAGAGCCCTGTAAGCCCTCCCCCCTTGTGGAGGCTTCTGAGATATTGTCCCTATAAAAATTGCTGTCGGCAATTTCAGTTTGAAAAAATATAAATCACTTTTATCTTTTCAGAATTTTTATGAAAAATAATTACTTGTTTTTTTATGCAGTCACTTCCATCCGTTTAGTCTCCATCTCTATACATGAAGGTTTTCTTCTACATTTTAGGTGAACGACTATTATAATTATATGCCCGCTTAGGACTCTTAGGAGTAAACATGATAATTTACTGTCTATCTTATTGAATAATGATTACTACAGAATGGATTGTGATTTGACTGAAACTTTCTCTGGCTATTTCTGTAAAGTAAATGAATGAATCTTATTGTCGACTTGGAAGGTAATAAAAATATATGACAGAACACAACTGGGTGGTACCCAGGAATTATTGTGTAATTCTTCATACAATAACTTCAAATTTTACAATATAAAAATTGAAATACTATAAATTTAATGTACCTACGAATTGCCTCAGATAAAATTAAATAAACAAATGTAGTGTTTCTATACAAAAATACTATGAAATAGTTTACCACAAGTAGAATTGTAGTCTATTCTGAGAATCATAATACTGAACAGGTCAGAATATCATGATGCTATTTTTTGACATCAGATATTTTGTCGTATGACTGCAAGTCAATGCAAATGGCAGTGGCGAAGGGTGGAGGTAGGCTGTTAAGATCCGCCATAAACAGTGCACATTAAACTTTTTCAGACATAGATATTTGTTTTCGTTGAAATAAGACTACAATTTACAGATAATGTTGGTTAGTTTTTAAAATTCAATTAAACCCTGAGAAACCAAGCCATAATAAATAGTCAAAAAATACATGTATATCTATAAAATATCTAAAATTATGCAATTAAATCATACATAACTTTAAATATTTTATAAATAGAATAATATTTTATATATATTATAGTTTGGTTTAAGCAGGGCTTAATGAATTTAAAAAAAATAACCAAGAATATGTGCAATATGTATTTTTAATCCAACGAAAACAAATAACTATGAATGAAAAAGTGTGCACAATTTTGTCGTTTTGCCCAAATTAGACTAAAACTGTTATGGTTTCGTTTAGGCAGGGGTTAATTGATTTTTAAAAACTAACTAACACCATCTGTAAATTGTAGTCTTAGTTCAATAAAAACAAATATATATGACTAAAAAAGTTTAGTGTGCACTATTTATAGCGAATCTTAACAGCCTACCTCCACCCTTCGCCACTAAATGGCATAGTTAAATGCGTTGTTTTGTGATTAATGGAAATATTTTCATTTGTGACTCATCTGCCTGGCGTAATTTCTAGTTGTGTCCTGGTTACTTCGTTGGCTACGCAGAATATACATACCCTTTATAAAAACCGTCATTTTCGTTAGCCTCATTATTCTCCTGATACTCTAATATATCTTCAACAATCTCCCCGTGATCAATCTCATGGTTAATTTCATTCACTAGTCGGTCAATCTCTTGATCCAGTATCAAATGGTTCTCATTGTGCCTGTCCAGGTGGAGCCTTAGTAATTCACGATCGTCTCCCATATATTCCCCGTGAAAAATGTTACCTAGACATAAAACAACTATATATTATTACACAAAGCATATGAGCATTAACTATTGTTGTCACTTCTGTTAGGTAGGTACAACTTAACTTAACGTATCACTACTCAAAAACACATAAAATTGCACATACCGGTGAACGACAATTTCTTTAATGTTATTTAGAATTCATGATTTTATGGTATTTCCAGCAATATGTAGATCGTTTCTTGTGTTAATAACTGACTGATATGCTATTTGAATGACTATGTATTCTTATAAAAGTACATTGATTAATTATGTAAATATAAAAATATATATAAATAAAAAAAAATCATAATATAGACAATTTTTCGATGCCATAAAAATTATGGGAAACCTATTGTATGTATCATAAGTTCATAAGGACGTTTCTGTTTCACATAATCAATTTTGCTTACTACCTACTAATCTTATCATAGAATCGTTTTTAATTAATCACAAAAGAAATAAATAATGTTATTCATGACATTATAGGTATATTGTTTCAACTCTTTATAATTATACATATTTCATTGCAAAAAGACTCCTTTCTTGATTATAAAGGTGCTCCTGGTCAAAAATCAGGTGGGAAACGTTGACAATAGACAATAGACAATAATTAATGTTTTGCGAGACTATCCATTACTTCCATAGTGTCCATAGCATTGATTTACTATTTAGGATAGGTTTTTGGTTAAATTCACATATAAATTTGATGCATACACATTTTCTGACAGTTCGAAAAACATTTGGAGTCATTCATTGGTCTTGTATAGGCGTATTGTATTTAACGGTGTGCAGCAAATATAGTATCAACTGACTGATTTGGAGTGGTTTTCAGCCATTGGATTTTCCCAAACTGATAGTGAGCCATGAACGATTCTAGTTTGTAAGAAGATCCCCATTAACACAGTGAAAAAATTAAAACTCATCGGTCCATAGGCATTTCTGCTAGTTATTATAAAATAAATGTTTGACAGATATAGTACAATGGATTCAAGCTTGTCAACAAATATAATATAACGTGTAAAACAAATATAGCTAAGTACATAAATTAGATAAGTAGGTACTACGATAAATCTAAAAGGATAAATAAATTCAAATGTTTACATACTTACACAAAACTATAGCAGCATTTTGGAAATATTATCTCTTACATTAAAATAATAAAGGATTTCGCAATTGCATGCCTAAAATAAAAATAACAAAAAATGCTTAGCAAAAGAAATATATTTGAAAAAGGAACAATGACAGGGATAACATCAAAAAATAAATGCATAATTATAATATGGCTGTACACAAGAAGAATACAGAATAAATCACAAGTATTTTTATAAATAATACAACAAATAGAACAATAAAATAATAAATCTGCTTATTATACGTAATGCAATGATACATTATATTATTTTGTAACCAATGATTGCACAGAACATAACCAGGTTATCACAATAAGTGTTATGAACTGAAAATTTGTATAAGTATCCCCAAAATCATTGTATAATGTAACCAGAGATAATTTGTAATATTCTTGATTTTTCCTATGGGGCGAACACAATACCATCACATCACGTGCGCTCACGTGCTGCCACGCTGACGGAGATCGAAACTGTCGTTGTTTTTGCAGTTATCGATCAACAAAATAAAAGGGTGAAAAGAGCATGGGTGCAATTTATAAATTAATAGAAAACGAGAATCATTAAGTCAAGCAATTATTGGCAGTCAAAATTATGTATGGAAATTTCTGCTTTTGCACGTTTTTTAATAAACATTTTTATAATGTATATTTATTTTTACAAAAAACCTCAAACAATAATTATTCCTGCATGACTGATAAATGCACAGTCAATTACCTAAACCAAAAATTACATTTTCGGTCTTCAATTTTATTGAAATCTCATCTGGAGACGAAAACTTCGAAATAACGAAAGAAGGAATTTGATACATAAGGTAAGAACAATGCTTTACATTCGATATTTTAAACTACTATTCATGATTCATGGTAATTTCAATTAATCTTAACAGTTTCTACGTGTGCACACGTCAAATTACTTATTGCAATATTACATGCATAGAGAAAATATTATTTTGAACAGAACCCAACCAGCAGATCATAGATAATATACGTAAACACCAGACTAATACAGTCATAGATAATCATCTAATAAAAAATCCATGACGAGAGTCGAAAATGTGTAAGCTTGCAGAAAATAAAAAAAATGTTCACTGACTCGTGCGGTTGGTGATGTAGCGTGATACGCGTGAGGTGACCGCAACGTTGTTCTGACCGTTTCGGTAGATTCTGACAATATTAATTTTTTGTTCAAAATGTGCTACAGGATAGGAGCGGAGATAACATTTTAAATACCAAGAAAAATGACATTGCACACTTTTTAACATCGTGAGCGCATGTGACAGGACAGCATGGCACGTGATGGTAGTGTGTTCGCGCCATTATTAGTAGAAACTTTGTGCGAAATCTCTATAATCATCAACCAGGTAGGTAACCTTAATTTCTTGAACAATTTAAGTGCAGAGTTTTAAGGACATTGGACCCGTTTTTTCCTGTCTTCTCAGAAACGTGGAAATGACAAGCATGGTTAAATTGATAGACAATTAACTCTTTATTTATTTTAAATCTGATGTTATTAATTAATCTGCATTCTAATGCAACTATTAGTATCATTTAAATTTTACGAATCGGGTTATTTTTAAAAATAAATGACAAATAGTCGGTCCTGTTTTCGAAATTGGCCAAAATGACTAGTACGCCACAATGGCTGTAGAACTTAATAATAGTTTTGGAGGTATAGATTGTATGAAAGAAATGTGTAGAATAATACATTTCATTGATTAACTCACGTACTTTTTTTAATATCAGAAAAATAAAGATTTTAAAGCCATTTTAGTTTGAGCATAAATATTAGCCAATTTTGAATGATTTTTTCTCACAAAATAATATATACTGCTCAATAAAAATATTTTTTTATTATAATATAACATTCATTTAATACTATAAATAATAATCAACAATGAAAAAATAAATAGAACTCCATAAATTCTGTATAATTAGTGAAGCTATATTACCAAAACACGTAGTACGTTTCATGTATCTTATCCTAATTTCAGACGTTTTAGAAATATAATTATTTTTCAAAATTAACAAAAAAAGACAATCTTGATGGTTTTGGAACCGATATAGTTTTTTCATTCTTTAGATATAAAATAGTTACTAGAGGACCGACTTTGATGCGGTGAGGACGTGTATTTTTTTTACAAAATTTAGTTTTTCTCGGAACATTATTCGACTTTAGTAACTACATATTGTTCAACAAGCCACATAATACATACGCCAGTCACAAGGTTGAAACATATTTGATAAGTTGTTTTAAATCAAAAATATTATTATTAGATTTGTGTGCACGTTAATTTAAAAGATAATTAATACTAAACTATATTCTTTGAAGGTGGCTTCGCATTATTCATGGGCAAATCATGAGTCGTACATTTTCAAAGATGACGGCTTTTGGATAGATAAAATGGAATCACAACTGACAAGATTTTATATGAATTGTGTATTGCCTGAACTCGTTGATCCTAGACTAACACGGTCGATGGATATAAGAAACCCTCAACTAGATGATATCAATAGAAAAGAAAATAAAATTATAAAAAAAAAAAAATTTATAATAGTTATTCTAATACATTACATACCGTTAAGCTAACACACTAATTAAGGAATCAATTATTTATTTTCTATACATTAATGTTCCGAAATCTTCCGCGGCGACCAAAATGTACTGCCGTCAAATGCACGATATAATAATATGGTTTCTTAAATTTTAATTTTTGTGTACTAAATTTTAAAATTTAGTTAGTAGTCTTATTGTCGTTCTGATAACAGGTTTATAGCCCAAAACAGCGGTCAACATAAATAACTCTATTATTGAAGAGAAAAAAAATGTTTACAAACATTTTTAACTACATATGTAGAATTTTGAAAATTGAAAGTAGTACCTACCTATACATTACCAAAATTTAATATTTACCATTAAAAAAATCAGCGTCTTATTATGGTATAGATACATTATTGATTGATTAAAAACAATGATCTATAATCCTACATTTTAACTATTTCAAAATTAAAAGTGGGTAGGTATCTAGGTATATTAACATTAAAGATGAATTAAAAAACAAATATTGACTAATTAAAAAAATTACATGTGCCAACCCTTGAAAAGCCAAGATAGGTTAGCTGTTTAGCATGTGCATGCGTTATTTTTTGTTTCCGACTGAATTTTTTATTATTATTGCTGCTATTATTATCGCTGTCCTGGCGCTTACGTCGCAATTGAAATTGGGATATGAATCCAACAGCCTAAGAGCCCATACGCACTTGCGGCACGCCACCTCGCGGCTTGCCGCCTATCGTTTTTTGTATGAAAAGTGCCTACACCATACACACTACATCTCGGCGGTTGTCATGCACAGCGCGGCCCGCCCGTGGTCTACCACACGGCGGAGCACTACGCACTAGGCAGTTAGACGGCGGCTAACCGCATGAGTCATAAGGCAGTGTTTTTGTTAAAAACTTATTCCTTGGATTTCATCACGGAAAAATTTATATACAATGTAGAAAAACGACCTTGCATATTATAGAACATGAAATGTGCCGAATATTTAATTTAAAAAATATATATTAAATGAGTACCTACTAATAAACGAGAAGTGGTTCCTAAATGAACGCCCAAATATTTTATTTCTGAAATTAATATTAAGAGAGTGTACTAACAAACAAGGAGTGAATAAAACATTTAAATCTTCGATGAGTTTTATTTTATAACCATTCTCAGTTGATTCGCCTCTCCTTCAAGTGTCCTAGTTCCAAAACTGTTCAGACAATTATTTACAATTTGATCTATCTGGGTTCTCAAACATCCTTACCTAGCTAACAGAACTCCAAGATAAGTCACGTTAATTTTGAAATTAATTTAATTTTGCTAGCCGCAAACGTAACCGCTGTCCCCGCGGTCAGCCGCCTTGCGGATAACCGCGAATACAACCGCGACTCATGGTTAGCCGGAACGCGGCCTGCCGCTAGTGCGTATGAGCCCTTAAAAGGTTGTTACAATATTAAACATTTCAAAATCACCATTCTTGCTTTTATGATAAATGAGAATACATTTGGAATGAAAAACAAAAATTATTGATAAGTTGAATTTTTAAACATCTAAAATTATGAGATCATTAAAACGTTTTCATAAAATAATACCAATTACAATATTTAAAATAGGAGTTGAGAATAATCTAACCTCCGTCTCTAAAGTGAATTTCATCAGCATCTTCACCACCCTCAAAATTATTTCCTTCAAAGTCCAAATTATTATTTAAGCGATCTCCATTTTGGAAAACAGCAAAGTCAACATTTTGAACATCCAGGAAATCCGGCCGGGCCATCCGTTCGTGGATACGAAACCCTTCTGCTACTCGTCTGTCAATATTTCGCGGGTCCAAAGCCAACTGACGCATAGGAGCATCTTCAATACCATCGTCAATAGGACTTATATCAATCATTTCAGGTTTATCATCATTAGGTATCGGACTCCACGGTTTATAATCATTAAATCTTGATCGATCTGAATGATTTCTAGATCCGACACTGTTTGGTCTTTTTGATTCATCAATATCTGATTTTGGACTAGTCGTACACATATTTAAGCTTTTTGGGCGAGACATAACTGTCGATGTTCCATCATTAAATTCCGGATGTTTTGATTCAATTCCCGGTCCAATTGATTTTCTTCGCAGTCGCGTGACGTCTTTAGAGGTTGACGAGAGACAGTTGAGATTTTCTGGAATGCATTCCAGTATGGTTGACTGCATCTCTAAATAGTCTTTGTCGGGGGTTATTAGATCATTTGAGAATGTGTCGGAGCATACTGGTGATTGAGGTGAATCCTGCTGATAAATTGTATACAAAATTGATTAACGTATTCATCTACTACACTTTTTGGATGATTTATAATGTTGTGATAGAAATTGGATGAATAATAAATACATATTGTAATCTATGACTGGAACATGTGTGTTTGGCATGAGGTTATAATATTATCATCCGCAGTATGGCATTAAATTGCACAATGGAATTTTTAAAAAATCTGTGGGTGCAGAGCACGCACGGTACAAGTGATACTTATTAAAGTAGGTGATGACACAATGAACATAATTTTTCTTTTTTAAATCGGCAGAGGGTACAATGGTACCTAAATGTATGAAAACTGCAAAATATAAATTGAATGATAATAAATTCATAGAAAAACCATAAATAATTTAATGGTCGCTTTATCAGTGACTTGTTTGAATACTTAAATTTTTAAACAAACAAAAAATAATTAGTAATTTTATCACTACACCAAAAAAGGCAAATGCAAAGGAGTGCAGCGAGTTTAGAACGATAAGTTTGATAAGCCAAATGTTACAAGTTTTATTAAAAATCATCCATAATAGGATTTTTCGAAAATGCGAAGAAGACATGGATGACACACAATTTGGCTTCAGAAGTGGTTTGAGCACTCACGAAGCACTCTTCAGCTTGAATGTTCTAGTGCAAAGATGCCTAGATGTTAATGTTGATGTTTATATGTGTTTCATCGATTACGAGAAAGCATTCGATACTGTTAAGCATCCTAAACTTCTCGAAGTCTTACAAGAGAAAGGCATCGATGCAAGAGACGTTCAACTGATAGCTAACTTATATTGGAAACAAACAGCAAATATTAAGATCGAAAAAGAAATCAGTGGAGAGGTAAAAATTCACCGCGGTGTACGACAGAGTCACCTCTGCTATTTAACATGTACTCAGAAGCTATTTTCAAGGAAGCCTTACAAGGTGAATTGGTGGGTATTTTGGTTAATGGGAAACATATTAACAATATACGATATGCCGATGATACTGTGCTGATTGCTGATAGCTTAAAGGTTAATGAGGTCAGTAATTCTTATGGTTTAAAAATGAACCTCAAGAAAACAAAACTATTACTAGTATCAAAAATAGCGACACCAGACACCAACACAAATTTTGTCATTAACAACGAACCAATCGAACGTGTGACCCATTATAAATATTTAGGTACATGGGTCAATGAGAAATGGGATCAGTCTCAGGAAATAAAAACAAGAATTGAGATCTCAAGGATTGCCTTTCTCAAAATCACACGCCTCCTTAGCAATTAAGACCTTAACCTAGGTCTGAGACTATATGAGACATATGGTACGTTGATATGTTCTCTCAATTCTTTTCTATGGTATGGAAGTATGGACGCTAAACCAAGAGATGTCACGGAGACTTGAAGCTTTCGAAATGTAGACGCATCCTCAAAATTCCTTGGACTGGCCGGGTGACAAATGTTGAAGTTCTCAATCGAATGGGGAAGGACCGAAAAGTTCTATGTAGTATCAAAACCAGGAAACTACAGTACCTCGGCCACATTATGAGAGGACAAAAGTACAGTATTCCCCAACTTGTCATTCAAGGAAAGATCAATGGAGAGCGTAGCACAGAACGGCGCCGCATTTCGTGGCTTAAAAACCTCCATGATTGGTACGAGTGCAGCTCCACTGAACTGTTCCGGGTAGCAGACGACAAATCAAAGATCACCTTGATGGTGGCCAACCTCCGCTAGGGAATGGCACAATAAGAAGATGTTACCAATACTTTTAATAAATATTGATATGCGAAAGGAAAGGGTGCGATAAGTTTAAAATATTGAAAAATGAATTAAATAATATGCCAAATTAATCATACGTAAGTCAAATCTACATCATTGAATTAATAAATTTCGGAGTACATGTTCCCATAATATACTATCCTAAACGTAATTCTTTTTTTGCTTTACAAAAAGTAGTGATTTTTGACTTATTGCCTACCGAGTGCACACAGAATTAATTGGTTGCATCTACAATAATTTCAAAGGTAGGTATCAAAAGGTCCCGAGTTCAAGACCGCATCCTTACTGAAATTTTTATTTTAATGACTACAATACTACATAATATAAATGTACCTGTGATTTGAGATATCCAGAATCAGACAGTCTCTGCTCGTCAGTCGAGCTTTCATTTGGTCCATAGAATCGTGCCAGAGGGCTATTCAAAAGAGATCCGTCCTCAGTGCTGGACCCTGTTAAAAAAGGAAAAAATTAACCAAGAATTATTTTTCATGCAAAATTTCGTTATAAATCAAAACATATTATTTCGTAATTCGAAATGGAATTTGGTCCCAAAATTTTAAACTATATAAATCGAAATAAATAATTGTAAAATACTTCTAAGTATTAAATTTAATGGCTACAAGTAAGTAGTCAAATGCAAATTTGTTAGTGGTGGCAAATCCCATAGCTGAAGTAGTAGATCTACCTATAAACTCCTGCGCATCTATTCTATACACAAGACTGCTTTCAACCGCTATTTAGGGTAGGAAAGTATCCAAGTATTAGCACTTATTGTAACAATTACAATAAGTTAGTTGTAATTGTTACAATAAGTGCTATGTTTTAACAGCACCTCTCTTGGCTGTGATAAATTTTATAGTGAGATAGACAGTTTTGACAGTTCTGCGCTTCTATTCTATACACAAGACTGCTTTCGGCCGCTATCTAGGGTAGGAAAGTATCCAAGTATTAGCACTTATTGTAACAATCACAATAAGCTAGTTGTAATTGTTACAATAAATGCTATGTTTTAATAGCACTTCTCTTGGCTGTGATAAATTTTAGAGTTAGATAGACAGTTTTGACAGTTCAAACGGCTAACTTATTGTAATTGTTACAATAAGTGTTAATATTTTGATACTTTCCTATCCTATTTAGCTGCCGTAAAGGCCGAAAGCAGTTTTGTGAATAGAATAGATGCACGACTGAACTATGGCACATGACTCATCTAAGCATTAATATTATTACAGTGAATGTCAATCAGAGGACTGTGTACTATCATTCATATTAATTCAGAATTCATTGTTTTATTTCATCATATTTTCATATGACATTGATTATAAAATAGATACTTAAATTTTTTAATTCTCTTTTAAATAGGAATAAGAAATTAAAATAAATTATCATAGAAACTGTAAAATAAAGATAACAGTGATACAATAGTAATAAACCATTATCATTATTTATGTATTTACTTTCATCTGTAATATCACCATCAGAGTTTAAAACTTCTTAGGATTCAGTTGCCAATTGATCTCTGCGTTTTCCCATAAGGTATAATTGTTGTAAAACACTGGACTATAAGACCCCGAATTAAGGGACACCGAAAAAAAAACGCGTATCTTATAATCGATAGAAGAACTACCTAACATACGTTTATGAATCCATAGCAAATACGTTATCATGTCTTGTAATTATAACATCCCTTCTATTATTAGGCTAAAGCTGTCTCGATTTTGGTAAGCTAATAAAAATACTTTATGTAGTCATCGAACATTCAACATAAATGTAAAGAAAAGTGCTTCACAATTATATAAATAGATTTTCTAAGACATCGAAGGAACGTCAAGTCTCTAAATTTCTATTTTGACCTAGATGTCAAATTGGCACCGCTGTTGACCAAATGATTCTGGACAATCGGCGTCAATTTGATGCTGCTTTTGGCAAAAATGTTTATTTTTACCTTTAGATATTTCTTGAAAATTTCTTAAAAAAATTTCTTAAAAAGATGAGTTTAATTTGAAGTGTTTCAATACCCATACATGTTTTGAAGAAATATTTAAATTAATCATATTATAATAAAAAAGTTGCAACAGTTTTAGTAAACTCTTGTTAAATTTACTAAAAAATTTAATCTGGCTGTTGGTCCACTTTTTTCTTCATTTTTGTCTGTCTCTAATGGGTTAACATTCAATATAATTTTTGCAGACAAGTCATTATTCATTTGTAACTTTATATATTATTAACATTTACATAACGTCTACTACTATTGTATACATAACCTTACACACCTAGCAAACGGATATCTCCTATAGCAGATTCAGACATTTCCGGTGGAGTATAGACATCTGTACGGAGATGAAGAGCATCCTCATTCATCATTTGGGGTGAGCGAATCAAAGTATCATCATTATAATCCTGAGACTTAGTTTCTCGTTCGTGAGGAGCACCAGATGTGGTTTCTTGAGGAGGCGGTTCTTCATCCCATGAAGGCTCATCAATCCACAAGTCCCACTTCTGCAATTTTTAATGATTTAACATACAACAACAAAACAGTCATTTTATCATTTCCGCTAAATGACCATAACAAACTATTGAGTGTGGGGGTGGGGGTATATAAAAAAAGGTAACTTTGGACTATAACTAAGTTCTATGAACTTTTTTATTACAATACTTGACGGTGACTTGTCAACATTTTTGGTGTGGTTGACTTGGTGGACTGGTGGACTGGAAAATTAATATTCAGTATGTTGGCGCCTTGGAAGATGATGGTTGTCTTAGCAGTGTATTTAGAAAATAATGGTTGATATTCACACATTAAAAA
Organism: Rhyacophila brunnea; assembly: GCF_057557595.1. Classification (NCBI taxonomy): domain Eukaryota; kingdom Metazoa; phylum Arthropoda; class Insecta; order Trichoptera; family Rhyacophilidae; genus Rhyacophila; species Rhyacophila brunnea. Next base: position 4,074,373 of record NW_028232859.1, read on the forward strand.
AAGAACATGTGATTTTTTGCCATACTACGGAGGATAGCGATGAAAATTTATAATGAACCCTTCCGTCTTCACATACGAAATTAATGATTTCATCAATCTGACAGAAAATGCTGACAAATAATTACCACCAGCAGTAGGAGTACGTTACGATTGTTATTATTACATATTGCAATAAACTGTATCTGACTTGAAATATCGTCTTTTATTTATTTTCGACACAATTTCAATTTTATGATTATAAAATAAATACTTTTTGAGTTCTGGGACTCACATAGTCAAAATGTATTGTCACTCCAAGAGATGGCGTCAGCTGTAGGGGCATCCTCTTATATGGAACTTACGAATCTAATATATATATACTTATGCATACATACGTCTTTTATCTATGGTGTAGATACTTTACCTATATATTTTTTTCAAATCATCCCCTTAATCAAAACTCATCGCACACCACTGATATATATATATATTTATTTCTTTGTTTTCAGGTTCTGTGCCAAAGCGAACATGTTCGCGGATATGGCCGGGCATACAGTGCCGGCCATACAAAAAAAGCAGACTTGTTCACCTGTCTTTGAAGACAGAATGCGCGTCTCAGGCGTTTGTTTTGAATAATTTAAAATTCGGAAAAATACTGGTTCAATCATGAGACATTTTGCATATGATTGGTAAGTGTATATGATAACCTTTCAACATATTTAAAAAAAAAAAAAAAGTTTATTTTTGCTAAAAAATTCGCGGCCTCTCACTTGCCGCCATACAAAACCTCCCGGCACAGATCAGGTTAAATAATATATTATGTAGCTTGACAGCATACACTGAAATGCCATATTAAAATGTAGAATAAAATAATGTGAATTTGAAAAAGATCTGATTGTTCTAGCTTCTAATATATAGTGGGCGCTAAAAAGACCAGCTATATCCTTTGTGAAATCAGATAAAGCATTGAAATATTATCACATATATTCAATAGACATTACCTTGTAATCAATGGCGGAGTCATTGATTTCTTCATCTTCGCTGGTACTCTCATGGCTCTGATCAAATATTAGAAAGCCATTTTTTATTTTTCGACCATTGTTCGACAAGATACTCCTATAAATTATAAACACACTTTATAAAATCTATACAACTTCCATATCAATATCCAGAATGTCAGAATTAATTTTAGAAACATGTGTTTAAGTGCTGGCGTGTCACAACCACTTGCCGCTGAAACTTGTGCCAACCACATGCTGCAGTTAGCATTTCTCATTCTGTTTGTACGGAACGTGCACACATGGTAATTTCGTATGTCAAACACAATATATATGACTTGCTGCATTAGTCGTTGGGTCCCCAGCTTGCGGTGCAACCGACCTCCGATCATGTAACACAAGCGGCAAATACCTCAGATGCACCTGTGACCAATGGCAATCACCGGTGGGTACCCTCGACTACTAGTGAATATATCTATGCTAGCTGTAAAGCGATTGATAATAATTTACTATTAAAAATCATTCATACCGTAATTCTTCAACATCCACTGTAATGTCGTTGATTCTTGGCAGTAATCTCTCCAGTGGCACCCTCCATTCATCACAAGTTTCATCAAAATAATCATAATCATACCCAACTAACAAATTAAATGATGAAATAGCATCGTCCAATATTTTTTCTTCTCTGCTTCTAGTATCGACCTAAAAAATACCATTTAATGAATGTAAATGTATGTCACCAGATGGAGAACAATATACCCTCCAAGACGTGGAATATCTTAACAAGATTATTTACAAGAAAGAGGTATTAGCTATTCACGCACTTATTTAGAGAGAATAACGAAATCATTACAAATACCGTTCCGTAGGTACCGATAAAAATATGTTGATTTCAAAATTTATGTGAGATTCAAACCCAGATATAAAGATATAAGTACAAAAATAAAATCCTAACCTATATTCTACAATGTGAGGTTTTGTAAAATAGTCAAATAGAAACAAAATGTTCTTGTGATTTGTTAAAGAAACAAATTGACATTTTTGCATTGAGTATAAAGGCCTCCACAAAGTGTTGGTTATTTTAAATCGATTTTATGATTAATGGTGGTCAGCTATTAACTCAACTCATTGTTTCAATGCTTTAAGTACAAACACACATAAAAAAGCAACATGATCCAGCTATGGCATTTTATCCACACATTAAATGGTGAGATGCTATGTCCATTAAGTCTGTTTAAGCATAAATAATGACATATTTAGAATCAGTGTATGTAACTGTTAGAATTTATTTGCTAGAATTCTACTCCTAGCTATGTACGAAGGGCTTATTAAAATAATTTTAAATTAGTCATTGATACAATATAAATTTATGACATAAATATAAAATTAAAGATCTGTTCTGTACCTTAAATGGGTAGATATAATTTGCGATTAATTTGTAATGGTCATGATCTAACACATTTTCCCAATTCCTCAAATCCCACACGAAGTCTGGTTCAGTGGCAGGATCCAACGGCAAATTTGAACTCCTGTAAATTGTTCAATAGTCCAATATTTCATACACCACTTGATAAAGAAAAGATTTTTACACATAATAATCATGATGTTGTGTAGTGACATCTGTATTAATTAACATTTGACTAATTGAAATTTTAGGCTGTAATTTATTTAGATTTGCATCGCGAGATGGCAGTATTGAAATTATTTATCGACTCTATTAATAAACTGATAATCTTTAACTGGTATAGTAAAACCTCGTTAATACGAATTCCATGGGACTGAAAATCGAAAAAAAATTCGAATTACGAATTACGAAATGTATGGAGGGAAAATATAAAATTTTTTTGATTTTCATTAATTTTGTTTCTAATCATAGATGTGCCTACCGAATTGGGTCATAAAATGTCAGGATTATTTTTATTACCATCATTAAATAAGTAATTTTTGATGTTTTAAGAAAAGTCTGTCATAATTTTCAATGACTGGCTCATGAAATAGTGTACTTTATTATGATTTATTGAATATTTTTATATGCCAGGGTCTCTGAAATCATTTCGAATTACAAAATTCGAATTAAAAGTATGGTTTTATATGAAAATAATGTTCAAGGGACTTTTTTTTCGGGAAAATTTTGAATTACGGCTAATTTCGAATTATCAGTGTTCTTACTAACGAGGTTTTACTATATTCAAAAAGTCAGATCTAATAACATGTATATTTAAAATTTCGCCGTGTTTGGAAGTGAAATCCTTCCAAATCTACCAATTGTAAATCTGCATCGTGTAACTGTAATTAAGTTAAACAGTTTAAATCTTTTTTTAATATAGGCAATTCTTCCTTACACTGTCATCGGCCAACAACCTTCAAATAGGTACATAAATACATAACAAATATACTATTATAAAAGTACCACATTGTACCTAAATAAGGTTCGATACTTTGAACAACACCGGAAGGTGGGCCAAGTATGGCAACCCGATACAACAGGTGTAATGTAAACAGTATCGGCAATAGTGACCATACACCAGTGGCGAAGGGTGACTTTTGGAAACAGGTAGGCTGTGGAGAAAACACACTTGTTAGATGTATTTACGGGAAATAAGAAGATAATCCGACATAACTACCGATGAATAGGTAGGTACAAAAAAACCGATGAAATTTCAAACGCTCACTGATGGTATAAAATTAAGCAATTAATTTGAATTATGTATTTTCTTAAATATAAACGCAAGATACGCTCAAAATATATTGAAAATATCCGTTGTTGTGAATCTGTTCCATAACAATTTATAATTTAACCCGTAAACTAGACATTTTAAAATACTCCTATAGTTAAAACACAGACTTAGATACAATATCAGATTTCAACTTACATAATTGGCTGAATAAATTGTCTTAGTCTATGAATAAACTGACAAATAAAAATCACGAGATAAATTATTTATTATTTTTAACAACAATCAATATTTATATGTGATTGAATCCCTAGAAATAATTTTTTTAAATTATCTTATAAATTATTTTGAATAAATGTGCACTTACGTAAAATGTAAGCGCTCCTTAAATAGCTTACCAATTTATATGGGCCGCCGCAGACGTTTTGAAATTATGAGAAACAAACTTCATATAAAAAAAGTTTTCGATTCACGCAAACGTAATCCATACAATATGTGAAGCGAAACGAGATGTCGCTTATTTGTTTAAACCTTCGAGACATGCCATAAATGGTGCTTATTGAAATAGTGGAAAAGATCGTAAAATTATTATGACAATTATACGATAGATGTCATTGGGCATATTGAATATATTATTATGTGATTATATTATTTAATATGTATGTCAATATAAAATTAAAAAATATTTTTCTTAAGAAGGTAGGCTTTAAATAATCGCCTAGTATGGAGTCTTCGCCACTGCCATACACAATATACAAAAGAGTAACAACTACTTTTACACATGGGAATAAATGATATTATATACCTTACACCTGTGATTTCACTATCATTATGTACCACAAATCATATTAAGTCAGCATTAGAGACGGACGTCAGGCGACACTATATTATTTATAATAGAGTGTCGCAAAATAAATTATACAAAAATATTAATTAAAATAAACTCTCAATATTAAAATTGAAAAAAAACTTACGAGCTATCATCTGACGTGGGTTTTGTAGTCTTAGTGATTTTAGTAACATCTGTAAATAGATAAGATAAATTAGTGATGAAAATGGCACTTTTCCATGAACATTGTAGGTAGGCACTAAAATGCGTCGCCTTATAATGTCGTTGGTCAAAAAACTAAAATTATCCAATTACATGTGTGGATCAAGTGTGGACAATAGATGATTTTAGTTTTATAATAACTCAAAGAAATTCAATTCTTGCTAATTGTCCTGTCCATTAGCCTATTAGGTCCCACATGTGACATGCATCAAATAACAAAGATGATGTGTAAGTGGTTTTTGCAGTATAACATATATTAGTATACCTATCTACAAAACACAATCTAGTGTTAGATCTAAAAGGAATTGAAGATTTCGTCACTATTAGCACAGCTATGGATTTAAAACCCCAGGTGGCAGCACCAAAATCATTTTGCCAACTTAACAAGTAAAACATACAATCACCGAGAAGTTATCAACTACCGGGTACTCAGACTTAAATCACTTCCGATCTCAAGTCAATCAGGCAACATATAACTCAGTTCATTAATTAAGTATCACCTACAGTGTAAACTTAAAAAACAATAAACAAAAACTCAATCGAAATCATTATTTCAACATTTTCCATGGCCGGCTCATGACCTTTGTTCAACATTACAAATAACAGATGTGGGATGCTTGACTCTAGAGTCGCAGTCAACGGCAACGCAAGATTTTGGTGATATAAAAAGGGAAGAAGAAATTCTCTGTAATGAAAAAAATATTTGTAAAAATAGACACCTGGTTTTATTGTCTGGCTAGTACTTCCGTGGTTTTCTTTATTATAGTTTTTGTTTACAAAAAGAGCCATCTGTGAACAACATCCCAGATGTTCCGTACCGTCGGGCCCTGGTGCGATACCGTAAAACTCAACATCATAATCAGGGTAGCGTAGCACTACATTATTGGCCCTATAAGGAAAAATAAAAAATCATCTGATTATGAAAATACGATTATAAATGTTGATTTGTTGGTGATTAAAAGTAGAAAAAACCCTTAGATCTTCGGAAAAATACTTGATTGGCAAATAAGGGGACCTTTATGAAAAGCGATTTTGAAGAGAAAATTTTTAATAAGCTGCTCAGAAGATAAAAAAAGCAACTTGTTGCTAGAAACAGAACATGCCTAGGGATTTGTACAGAATTTTTGCAAACATTCAATTCAGGAGGTTAGAAGGAGGTTAGAAGGAGGTTAGAAGGAGGAGGAACTTTAAAAACATCTGATCGACTCTGATTAAATTATATTTAACTTACCACTCTTCGAATTGATCTCTTGTCCACTCAAATCTATGATCATAATGTCGAAAGCCGCCGTCCTTGAGTTTTGGAAACAGTACATTAAATTCAACATTGGGAGTTGTGACAAAAACTAGGTGTGGTCTAATAAAGCCAAATATATTGTGTGGAAACCGATCAAGGGTGGCGGGATCCAGATGTTCGATCAGCTCAATGCAGATAACTGCATCACAGCCGATCAGTCGACTGTCGGGGTCCGAAACACTTCCTTGGAGTATCTGAAAGAAACAATACAAAATAGGTATGTAGTTATCACCTACGTGACGTGATAGATGTTGCCAAACTGCTAAAATGCCAATGGGCTGGACATGTCACTCGTTGAATGGGTTATTAGTGGTACAAATACTGTTATTCAATAGACCCAAGAGGGTAATTATGAGCATAGGGCTAATCTTGCTGGATCACTGAATTGATCTAGTTTGGTGAAAATAGATGGCAGAGAAAATCTTATGACCAAGGTATGGAAGTAGCTGGAAGACGAAGCATTCATACAGCAGTGGATTAACAGTGGTGGTGATAATGAATACCATCCAAATTATCATTTTAAATAAATTTACTTTGTTTGAAATAGTAACTTAATACTGTATTCTTCTTTCCTCGACATTTCGGGGTAATTACAGAGGCCATTCTCAAGAGATAATGATGTAGCAAAGTATTCTATTAGTTGTATGAATACGAACAATGTCACTCTAAGTGTATTGAAAAGGGTTCAGTTTAACTAACAGCAGATATAATATGTTCAAACTAAAAAGGAAGTGATAGTTTACACTGTTTACAGTTTAACTGGAAGTCATGTTGTTAACTGTAGCCCACCATCATTGTTAACTAAGGGGTTACAAAGTTCTGGTGTATTTCAATGGCCTACTTTAACAAGAGAATTTAACATTACGAAACGTCGAGGAGAAAAAGAAGAAGCTCTTTTTTTTATTTTCTATGAACTTTTCCTACATCAATCACTATAGAATAAAGGATTAATTTTGTTTACGATATTTGAAGGAATTATTTATTCAAAATACAGCCAAAAGAAATTTTTACCGAGACATTCAATGGTGTTGACCGTTCGATTCGGTAATCATAGAGCAAGGGCTTTGCTCTATCACAGTAACGCTCCAACAGCTCCTTGTCAAAATCCACCTCGAGAATCTCGTTGATCTCCTGAATATTTTTCAAAAATGTGAAGAGGGCCAGTTCGGCACATCCAAAGTCCACTACCTGTCAACGGTTAAATTATCTTATTATATTGTGTCATACAGTAGAATTTCATGGCAAGTAAGCAAATGTTATAAATTAGTGAAAATTTTAACTTAATATCTGAGGCTGAGAAGCAGAAGGCGGTAAGTCACAAAAGTGAAATTGTTCAGGGGAGCAGTTTTAAAATTTAAAACTGCTTTGAATGGTAAAATATAACAAATGAGGCAGACAATAATAGTTTTTTTTATTTCAGTATAAAAACATAATATTCTAACACATTGATCGCCAACTAGTTTTACATAAAATAGTTAAAAAATGATTATTTGTTTCTAAGGTATTATTTGATAGGTTATGAAAGAATATAATGTTTTTTTTTCATTTTGATGATTTTTTTACGTAAATATTGGTTTTTATGATGTGCCGGTCACATATGTCCGTCGCGGCGCCAACAAGTTAATTTATTCTATTGCGCCGGGCCGGCCATTTCGCCGGTCACCTGTCCATATGTGTTGACGAGAGCATGATGCCATTTCGCGGTCGAATTATATTTAGATTTAGATAGTATAATAAACAGAAAAGGCACAAATAAGGAATAAAAGTTTTCATTTGGGTAGTATAATACCTGGATACACATAACTGGATATATACGTATACATATCTTATAATCATTTTTGTAATTCTATTTTTTTATTATTTACATATTTTTTATAACTTACATTTTTATAATCTATTTCATTTTTATTTTTATATCAATAAAAACACAATTACAATTTAAAAGGAAAAATTTTTTTTTTATTATGTATATTCTTTACATTAGTGAGCCTATATTTTGTGACTGGGAAGACATATTTTCAGGCCAAGTGGCAGTAATATACAGAAGGGCCATGCCGGTCACCGCGTATCGAAAAATGCACTGCGCGCGTGCCCGCCGGCGCTGTAGAACAACTCTAAGGCAGGTCTTCTTTGCCGGTCACCGGTGACCCCCATGGCGATCAACGTGTTAATTTTTTTTAAATGTTACATATCAAAATCAGTGTATCTTTTAATATAAAATAGCATTAAATGCGAAATAAGAAGTGGACTTCCTTCACTCTGCTACTGAAAATGTTGCCAGCCAAATGAAAAACTTTAATAGCACAATGAAGTAAGTCCAAACTTTAATAGCAGAATGAAGTAAGTCCAACATTTTTCATATATTGTAGTCGATATGATTGTCACAATTTAGAAGCGTAATGCGATAAGTCACTACGCTGCATTCTGCTTCTACAGGGTAGAGGACTTACTGCACAGATTTACGATTTATCTTTAAAAGTACAACATTTTTGGACATGTTGCAATCTGCTTCTTGTAGATATTAGTCTCATTTAAAAATTGGCACCAAAACATCATTTTCGAAAAAAGTTGACTTACCGCCATCTGCTTCTGACCCCCAGATATATCAACTACTTACTATTATAATAGTGACCATATTTTTGTTTACCATACCATGTATACTTCAGTGACGAAGAGTGGAGGTAGGTTGTGGAGATCTGACATATATACATACATTAATTACACCCAATCAACCATCATACAATTTGTCAAAATACAGAATATGAAACCTTAAAATGTGAATATAGGTTGACCAAAAATGAACTTAGGGACTTTTTGACTATCCAAATACAATAATTCTCTTGTATGCCGGTTTCACAACAGTTTTAGGAAAAACTTGGTGAAAACCAATGACAACTTGACCAAGCCGCTTACATTTTAGTCTCCCAGATTCATCTCATACAAATGTTATTCTTTATCGTAAATAAAGGATAACACAGATGAAAGTGACGGGAAAAAATAACTCTTCCTGCACTGCAATAAGAGTCCATTTTGAAACTGCGTTATTTTGTATTTAATAATATGCTAAATGTTCATTTTATAAATAAATATTGTATGACAATGTATTTACTCAAAACTGAACTTTACCGACATTCAAATAAGAGTGACTTTTGTCAGCTGGTGTCTAGACCTTTTTCTGGAAAAATACCCATTTTTTGTTCAGATTTGTATGGCATGGTGTTCATCCTGTAAGTAGATGATAGATATATAATATCTGATAGATGTAGATGATAAATATAGATGATGGAGATAGATGATAGATATTATAGATCTGATAGATGATAAGTAGATCAATGATAAAACACTTAAGTACAACAATCAACATAAAACAATTTAATTGGGATTTTAGATTTGATATTGACGGGAATGACCGTGTTGATTACATGTTTTCTTTTGCTTATCAGTATCTTTCTAAATTGATATAAATATGAAATATATTATGTATGTCGAAGATTAAACCTTATTTATTTTTCCCGACCATCGGCTATCGGATTTTATGATGTCGCAAACGTCTCCGTAGCGCTGTAGATAAGCCGGGGGTGAAAATTTTACACCATCCTCATCCAAGACAGCGCTGGGATTCATTTTAGACACGGTATGCTTTTGTTGGAGAATTTTATTTGGTGTGTTTTCCTTCTTTGCTGTGCTGTAAAACGTGTCGCGCAGCAATGAATACGCATGCAAGGCTAAAATCATTGCTCGTTTTCACTGCACCACGATTCACATGCACATAACTGACCAATCGCTTATTATTTTACGTATATTATCAGTTATGTTTACTACCATAACAAGATGGAAATTTTGACAGATCCTGATACAATGTTACTGTGTTGCTATCTAGTTGTACTAGTGTAGTATATTTTACAGAGTTGCCATTATTATTTGCGGCGCATGTCATGCTTGTGTGGGTGGCCGTTTTGCAGGACGTTTTTTTTAGCAACAAACTACGGTTTCCTATGATTATTAATATGTGAATAATATCTACCTGGGGGACTAACGGGGTAGTGCATGCGTACCGCACGACACTGTATCCTGATAGTATCGCATAGCCTCTCCTACTCAATTCCTATCTCTACCTCTACGTGGTGAACCCTGGAAACCTGAGCAACTACACCTTAGATCAGGTAGTCAACCCTGGTGGAAGGTGTAGTCAGGGCTAACGGAGAAGGAAGAAATAATGGCCCTTCGAAAAGGGGGTTGAGCGTGGGGCTAACAACCTCAAAAACACATTGTTACGAAGCCACAACAACAGCCTCGGAAACCGGACACTAAACTCAGACAACCTGGCAAACGCTTTGGAAATACGATTTGGAACATGGAATACAATATCACTCTATAGACCAGGAGCACTTAAACTCCTTACAGAACAACTTATAAAATACCAATGTGATATTACGGCCTTACAGGAGATGCGATGGATAGGTACGGGTCCAAGGAGTGATGGAGAAACGAGACTGCACTATACTCTATAGCTGCCATGATTGTGAACATCACTTTGGGACTGGATTCCATCGTAAGCAAACGAGTGAAACATTGTATTATAGGGTTCGAACCAGTCAACCCAAGGATCATGCGACTGCGAATTAAAGGAAGTTTCTTCAATTACTCATTTATAAGTGTACATGCCCCTACAGAGGATAAGTCAGGTGAGGAAAAAGAGGACTTCTACGATGCATTAGAAAGCACGTACAACAGCTGCCCAAATCACGATGTGAAAATAATACTCGGTGATCTAAATGCCAAAATAGGACGGGAGGAGATCTACACTGCCATTGTCGGAAAACATAGTCTTCACAATGAAAGTAATGACAATGGTACCCGACTAATTAATTGTGCAGCGTCACTAAATATGGTTATTGGTAGCACAATGTTTCCCCGTAAGGATATATAAAAGGGAACTTGAAAATCTCCGGATGGGTGCACAATAAACCAAATAGACCATATTTTGATAGACAACAGGCACAGATCGGATCTTATGAGCGTCCGGACATACAGAGGGGCTAATGTAGACTCAGACCATTTCCTAGTGTGTGGAAAAGTTAGAGCAAAGATCTCAAACACCAAAAAGGAAATGGAAGCAAGAGCAAAACCCTTTGACACAGAGAAACTGAAGATTCCACAGGAACTGGCTCGGTACCAGGAGAGCTTGAACACTCACCTGAGCGACAATGTTGAGGTTGGAGACCATGAAGAGGTGAATCAACACTGGGAAGAGTGCAAGACTGCCATAGTATCCTCAGCTAATGATACCTTAGGACGCCGAAAAACCGGTGAACGATCAGAATAGTTTGACGAAGATTGCTGCGAAGTCACTACGAGAAAGAATGAGGCTTACTTAATGATGCTACAGAAGAAAACACGGGCATCAGACGATGAGTATAAAAAGCGCCGGCGTGATGAAAAGAAACTACACAAGAAAAAGAAACGTGATTATTTAAAAAAGGAAATGATCGTACTCCAAGAACACTATAAAGCCCAAGAAAGTCGACTGTTCTATAGAAAGATAAATAATGTTAGGAAGGGTTTCAAGCCTCGTGCATCACAATGTGCAAGGATGACGATGTCATGATACTCACAGAAAAGTACAGTATTCTTGCCCGGTGGGTGGGTTTCTTTGATCAACATTTAAATACCCCCCATAATGATGCCGGCAACACTAACATTAATACTCATGACCAGGAATCAGTACAAAGTGGCATGGATGATAACGAAGAACCACCGACATTAAATGTGGTAAAAAGTGCCATGTCAAGGTTAAAAACAAACAAATCGTCTGGAATAGATAACCTACAGAGTGAATTAATAAAATGTGGGGGAGAAAGTCTGCTCAAACATTTGCATAGCCTAATCCACCAAGTATGGACTTCAGAAAAGATGCCAGAGGAGTGGAAGGATGGGCTGATTTGTCCCCTGCACAAGAAAGGAGACCAACTAGAATGTAGTAACTATAGAGGGGTGACACTCCTTAACTCTCCATATAAACTGTTGTCGATTCTGATATTCCAGCGGCTGTAACCCATCGCAGAAGGAATACTCGGGCACTACCAAGGAGGCTTTCGACGAGGGAGATCATGTGCTACTCAAATATTCACTCTAAGGCAGATTCTAGAAAAGTCCACTGAATTCAATATTAACACGTATCACCTGTTCATCGATTTTAAGGCAGCTTATGATAGCTTTAATCGATACCGGTTAAACGAAGCAATGCGAGAATTTCAAATTCCGACGAAAATAATTAAACTTGTAGAGATGACAATGACACCAGTACAATGTCGGGTGAAGCTTCAAGAGGAAATATCCGAGCCATTTATATCACTGAATGGCCTCAGGCAAGGTGATGCTCTGGCATGCCTTCTTTTCAATATTGCGCTAGAAAAGGCAATACGGGATGCAAAGATTGATACCCGTGGCAGCGGCACGATATTTACTAAGCCTGTGCAGCTGCTGGCGTATGCCGATGATATCGACATCATTGCCATATCAGAATTGGCACTGAAAAAGGCATTCACAGCACTAGAAGCATCTGCCAAAAGAATGGGTTTACAAATAAATGAGGCAAAAACTAAGTACATGCCTGTCTATGTCATACCACGAGAAGTCGCACCAAAGTTAGATATTGGCACATACAAGTTTGATACGGTCGACAGTTTCATATACCTTCAGCGCTCGCAATGGAAAAATTTACGAACCGGAGCGCTCGACAGTTTCCTGAAGATTTTTACATAGTAAAGTTATCAAAGTTTATGTGTTTTTTTTTTTCATAAAAATAAGTGTGTTAGATTTTTCTATTATGGCCTATCCAGCTCAGATGGTCAAATTATTTATTCCACGAGACGGAGCGATAATTTTACCGATTTCACGAACATGAACGGCGCTCCGGCGCGTTCCGGTCCATTTCGAGCCCTGTAATACCTTGGATCTCTTGTAACTCGACATAATGATATTACAGAAGAAATCAACAAGAGAATCATGTCTGCGAATAAATGCTACATTGGCCTGTTAAGACATTTTAAGTCCCGCATACTATCTCGCCGAACTAAAAGCACTCTTTACAAGACACTTGTAAAGCCAGTGCTCACCTACGCATCGGAAACCTGGACATTAACTCTGCGAAATGAACGAGCCCTGAACATCTTTGAAAGAAAAATTCTCCGCCGTATATCAGGACCAGGGAACTCAGAAATAATGGGAACTGAAATACACAACGGGTAAGGCGATAGCAGGTAATCGACTCGAGTATGGAAGAATCCGGGTTAAACTTACACACGTGTTTAGAGTACGTTTTACGTCGAATATTGAAAACTGCCCTCGGTTTATGCATTTACGCTCATTTAATGTTGGTGTATTACACACACTATTGCACGTGCATAATGCGTGCTTCATTTTCGTAGGACACTCACACATTCAAAAGCCTGCTTCACCATGCGGTGTATTGAATATTAGCGTATCGGTATTCTATTTATTATCTGCTCTGTGATATGGACCGATCGGATGGCACCAATTGGAGGAGAAGATATAATGCTGAGCTCTACGGGCTGTACGAAGATTGCAGCGCAGTTCAATCAATTAAGATTGGGAGACTGCGATGGCTAGGTCATGTGCACCGTATAAATGACAATGAACCAGCAAAGAGAGTGATGTCCAGCAATCCAATAGGACGTAGAAGAAGAGGGAGGTCAAAGATTCGCTGGTTGGATGGAGCTGCCAGTGACTGCCGTATTCTGGGTGTACCAAATTGGAAAGCGGCCACACTGGATATGGACGACAGGTGGAGGGAGGTGTTGGAGGAGGCCAGGACCCACACCGGGTTGTCGCACCCCTGATGATGATGAATAATATCTACCTACATAGAAAAGGGAAAAAATACCTCCCGGAAGACCGGTAAACTTTAAATAGTAAGTACAGACCTACAAACTTATCTGGAGAATGGCCAAAAATGGAACTACGAATTGCCATAGGACGCCATATTGAAAAACGTCATTCAAATGTCAGATTTTGCCAGTTATGAGTCGTGATTGGGTAGTTTTCGATCGTGACTCCCCCATCTCATTCACCAGATAGGTTTGTAGGTATGTATCTATTATTTTAGGTGTTCTGAGTAGGTAGGTACCTACCTACCTAATCATTTTGTGTCAGAATAGTGTTCGTAGAAAAATCTACTGAATACTGACAATTTTAGTTTCATCCTTTCACAGTTATTTCTTCAGCATAATAATCTAAAAATATTTGCGTGTATATTTCGCGCACCAATACATTTTTATTGATTTGTTATGGTACTGGCAATTTTATTTTTTTTCCCGCTTGATTTTTAAAAATATCAATTACTTTTAACAAACTACGTTAAACAAAATGTAGGTACATAACAAAAAAAAAATACAATAATGCTGTACATCTACCCATAGGCATGTGAATACTAGGTACCTGCCTACCTAGGTACCCGTTTAATAAATTTAATGCAAATATCTCATAAAGTCGTTTGAATGTCAAGCAAATTCTATGAACAAGACGGATAGGTAAAAAAAAATCACGAGTGATTAACATTGTTTGAGTCCGCAATCCACAAGCATTACAAGTATTTTTGATTGTTATTTTTTCATTAAATAATGAATATACACAAGGTTTTAAGAGTCTTTGGTTCTTTATAGAAATAATATAATTATTTTGAAAAATCTCAGAAACATAAGTACAGAGAAAAAAATTTTAATTCTTAGAACAACTTTTAAACAAGATTTTTTTATACTACCTATGTAGGATATGATATTTCTGAAGTTTTCAAAGTTATGTTATTTTTAAATTTTGCAAAACAATGGTTATTATAATATATCCAGACTATATATCTTCTTCTTATTGTGCCATCCCCTAGCGGAGGTCGGCCACCATCAAGGCGATCTTAGCTTTGCCGTCTGCTACCCGGAACAGTTCAGTGGAGCTGCACTCGTTCCAATCACGGAGGTTCTAAAGCCACAAAATGCGGCGCTGTCCTCTGCTACGCTTACCATTTATCTTTCCTTGAATGACAAGTTGGGGAATGCTGTATTTTTGTGCTCTCATAATGTGGCTGAGGTAGGTACTGTAGTTTCCTGGTTGTGATAATACGTAGAACTTTTCGGTCCTCCCCCATTTGATTGAGAACTTCAACATTTGTCACCCGGTCAGTCCAAGGAATTTGGAGGATGCGTCTATAAAGCCACATCTCGAAAGCTTCAAGTCTCCGTGTCATCTCTTGGTTAAGCGTCCATACTTCCTTACAATAGAAAAGAATATTGAGAGAACATAACAACGTACCATACGCAGTCTCAGACCTAGGTTATCAGTACTAGACTATGTATAGTAGGTATGTACTAATCTAATTATAATTAAACTTCATTTTTATAGTTTGTAAAAATAGGTACCAAATTTTCACTACCTACGTCCTATCTATGTTATCTCGATGTCGTAAAAGATTAGATAAGTATGATACATAATTTTCCATTAACTATTATTTTAGTACTACAATAAAATAAATTAATAAAATGTATGTGGCGCTCATAAAATGAAATTTGTCTTCGGATTTTCGACTTCGACCACTTTATTTACAGCAGCCGTATGACGTAGCAGCTGTCATCGAAATTCATTTTAGCGTATGTTTTCGTATCTATATTATTTTGAAGAAAAAATACGATACGATATTTATTTTTTTGTACGCAAGGCGTAGATTGGATAAAAACAACTAGATACTAGGTACGCATACCTGATTATTTATTACAATGACAAAGTCAAACATCGCGGAAAATTCGTGAAATTGTTTGTTTTGAGGTTATACCGTTGATTTTTTATTGCACGGCGCGTCCTTGTTGACCAGTACCCGTTACATAAAAATAATTAATATTGGATCTGTTGTTTTTTTTCAAGATGATAGTCAGCGTCCGTCATTTTAGAAACGTTGCCGCGGCGGTGACAGGCTCTTTCAGAAACTGTCTTCGGTCGAGTCGATCTTTGAGCGTCTCGTCACCCGACAACATGAGTGGAAGCAAGTTTGATTTACCCGCTAGACTCGGGGGAGGAGAAAAAAGCGTTTGGTAAGTGATTCCAGTTGGGAATATTTCGAATAATATTTAATGTAAAATATATAATTAATCTTAAAAATAGCTATCTATACTTGGTACGAATTTGTATAATTTTCGGTAGGTACTTATAACCGGTTTTCATCTACATTGCAATCATTTGTGTAGATAGGTATTTATTATGATGAATAGATATTCAATAGAAGAACACATTTAGTATGTTTCAGAATATTTATATTATTTAAGTGCTTAATAAAATTTCTAATAGATTAAAAAATAACTGCTTAGGAGGTTTGTCAGTTTAGTATTTATATTCCTCATGGTGTAGGTGTCCATATGTTAATTTAAAAGTAAACAGAAAGAAATTAGTGTTGTATTAGGTAGTTACTATAAAATACTAAATTTGGTTTTTTATTTATTTATCGAATTATTATACTTAGGTACCTACCACAGAATATTATTAACACTTCAGATTTTTTTTTTAATAATGAATGCTACATTATTTAAATCTTGTATATCGAGTATTTATTGAATAAAAATAAAAATGTTTAATTTATAATGGAATAACTTAACTTTGAAATTATGCCGATTGCGATTTCTTCTACAATGCTCAAATTACACAGGGTAAAGATTATTATTGATACCTACCATTATTACTTTCAACTGCTCTTACATAAACCCTACTGTATTGTTTTCTCTCTCTCGGCATCATTTTAACTATGTCATATTTGCTGTCAAAACCATCGAACTTCACTCTTATGTGGTATGTTTATAGTTTATCCTATTGGTTATCAAATGCGGTTATCAGCACCTTTTCATTGTGGCCACGGGATGTTTTTTTAAATGTATCAAAATATACTCTTCACCGGTGAGCTATGAAAGAAATCTCAATTTGGTTAATTAATTTTAATTTATTGTCATCAAAAAATGATGTATACATTGTACACTATCAAATTTTAATAAACCATCCCTATCAGCCCTAATCGGCTATTAATATTTTTAGATCATTTATTATTTAACTATTGTCAGCAATCAATCAAATCAAACTTACTTGATACTGAACTTTATAAATTATTAATTATTTAAGACCTGAATGTCTTAGCATAACATTTAAAAACAAAGAAATAGTATTAAAACAGTATAATATAAAAAAAGTAGATGCTGTATTTATTAAGTTATTCAACAGTAGAAAGACTTAATACAAAAATTATTATAAACTAGATACGAGGAAGTACACCGAATGAGCAATGTGCGCGAGTACTAGGAAACATCCCATTCGCATACCACATTATCCTAAGTTACTGTTATTTGACTGGGGGTATGCGATAGATTAACTGGAAACAAAAATATTTTAGATCATTTGATTTAACACGATTTTATTGATAAGTATTGATGATCAATCATCACTGAAATTTTTAATGAAAAACTTGAAAAGAGTTCTTGTGAAATGATTGATTGATGTTTGTCAAATCTTGTATTTTCTTCAACTTTATCAGTGAGCATGGCTTTTTATCTGCCACAAAATCGATGAAAGTTGAGAATAGAAACCGTCTGAATTCAGATTCCGCAATCATTCTTGGCCATAAATTGAACTGCTGGTTTCAATAAAACAAGTTCAACGCATTACAATTTGCCACAAGATATAAAAATGATCTTATCTGTTACTATCTGTGACTATGTTTACAAATAAATTAACTCACTGTAAGCGTTTATAATCTTAATAACACTGTCCTAGATAATATTTACAACTCTAAGATAATGGCATATGAAATTTATTTTATTAATTAATGTTAAGCATAGCATCAGTAATAGCATAACGCCAGAATGTTTGCATATATGTAATAAAGGTCTAAAATTAAATTTACTCGAACAGTTGGAAATTAATCGCGAATTATCCAAAAGTAATCATATAAGTAATTAATGAAAATTTGGAAATGCATTCGTCACCACTATTAAATATAAATTAAGCACATGATTAACACAATTATACTAGTAATATTTTAATTGATTAATAATGTCAAGAAATAACCAAAGCACTCGAACACTGTACTTTCGATAAAAAAAATTAATTTTGATAACCATTAATAAACCCACTTAGGGTTTTCAAAGTATTAATAATATTACAATTAATAATAAGTATACAAAGTCATAATATTGTTTGAACGAATAAGAAAATGTATTCTGTCTTCTATTTATACATATAGTATTTAAGGTGACGCATCAGTGAAACGCCAAATAATTTTCAACTGTACGCGCGACGAAATTTTGGACTCGCTGCCATTCACTGAGAGAATGTTGACCCGGGAACACGTCACTTTGCTGCGTGATGGCGACCGGTCAATTAATTCTAAAATCGTGTAAAGATGACTAAAAACGTTACCCATTTACTTTAAAAAGAAAACATGTCAATGAATATATTATTATTGTTACTAATAGAACAATAAACAGAACATAAAATGGACGTATGTTGGATTTATATGACAATTAATATTTCGTTTGACAGGCGTCATTTTCACCCGCCACCCGCAATCCGCGCATCGCCTAGCGACGATCTTTTTAGACCGTGCCTCAACTAATGCATGGCCTTAAGCAAAGGCAAACGGCCTATCTGAATAGTCTTGATAATGGTGTTACAACCGAAATAGCTATCGACAAACCTTTTAAAAACCTGAAGAATTTAATATTAATTATATTTTCATTTCTTGTAAATTTATTTTAAATTCAGTTCAATATAATTTATAACTGCGCAATGAAGTTTTACAGTTCAATAATGAATAAATTCAGGCATCCCCGTATTGAAAAAAGACAATGATTAATCCTAGAAAGGGTTGTCCGATTTTCACATTAAAGAAATGGATAAAGCACTCACCCGGTGAACTTCAATGGTTTAATTGAGAAAATTCTCTTGACTCACTGCTGAGAATTGTAATTCATTTGAAATGTCCTAGTTATGTCTCTCCAGCCCTGCATTCCACTGTTCGCATACTTTAAGATATTGAGAGACCCGCATCATTCTAATATTAAAATGTGAAAATAATGTGCAACTGCAATCTTCTTAATGATATATATTATATTTCCAATAGATAATTTTTTGTTAACTCTACAGTATTCTAGTTTTGTATTCAAATGTGTACGATTTACTAAATTATTCTGAATATTTGAGCTCGTCAATTAATAACCAATTGGAAAAAAAATATCTCTAAATTGTCAAGTGCTTACATGTAGGTATCAATGTAAATAATTGAAAAGATGATAACGTTCTGTTGACCTTGACATTTTAAAACTTAAGATCGAATCTCAAATATGTTATTTTTATACGAAACATACAAATAGATATTATATAAATTTATTCAAATCATTTATTGTTCAATATTAACGGCCCACATGCTCAGCGTAGGTCAAAATTGAGTTTTTATTGTATTTTCAAACCATGATCCTGGACATTCCTAAAACGTTGTAGATAACCTATTTATATAATTTTGAAGCCTTATTATCCTTTATATTTATTTTAAACATTTGATGACTGCATAAAGTATTTATTATATTTCAGTACATGAATGTGCAGTGGTGTTAAGATTTTTTACATTTATTAATTTTTAATCGCATTTATTAAACCATTAGTATAATTTATGACGAGATAATTTTAGTAAAATATTTACGATAAAAAATTATATTGATAATCTCTGTGATCCCAAATTTGACAAGAATTAGGTATTTTATTATTCAAAAAATCGGCAAGATTAACACATTTGAAGATAATTCTAAAGATACTAATTATAAGCTATGTCTTTGACCATTCAAGTGTGATAAACATCTTACGAATAATGATTGCTTTATAATAATTATTGACCTAAGAATAAGGTAGTGTTTTTTTGAAATACGCCATTTCTTTTGTAATTCCCCAGTACCGAAATATGACTATATTCTAAAACATTAGAGCGAGAGGTTTAAAAGAATACTATTTTATGTAATAAAAATACTTTATGCAGTCATCAAATGTTTAAAATAAATATAAAGGATAATAAGGCATCAAAATTATATAAATAGATTATCTACAACGTTTAAGGAATGTCCAGGATCATGGTTTGAAAATGCAATAAAAGCTCCATTTTGACCTACGCCGAGCATGTCCCCCCTTAATATTAAGTAGATTTTAAAAAATAACAATTTTTGAACGGTTTTCATATAAGAGTTGTCTAACTCTGGGCACAATTTAATTTATTCTCTATTTTATAAACATTATTACAATTTCTAACTGGCAAGTATTCAAATGTTTTTTAGATTTTTAAAAAAAACGTGTACCTACTATTCTGTGTTTATAATAGTAATTATGAAATGAACCGGTACCGAGGAATAATAGCTTTCTGATTCTTAATGCTCAAATGATTTTGTAGAAACTCCTTCCCCAGTTAGCCCAGTCGCACATTGAAAATCGTCTCGACAGGGATATAGTCAACTGGGTGCAACATGCAACTTTCTTCCGTGCGCTTAGACAAAACAGTGACAACATACGGCAAGCGAAATTGAATGACAAAGTGCGACATTTCGGGATACCTTCGCTGCATGTCGGGCAAATTTTGTTGAATGCGTCACCAGCTGTTTTTTTCCCGCGCGGTTCAAGCGTCGGCCTATGGTGTCGTGGGTCTCAGGTTCAAATCCTGGGTCTGGCAAGTACACATATTGTTTTTCAATTTGTGTATGAGTCAGAGTATGGACCTAATAGTTTGAGCAAGTGGCTGACATCCATTTCTCGTAAAAACAAAATCTGTTAATACAAACCTCTACTCTGTGGAGGCCCATATGATCTATGATTAGGATCTGACATGGTCGAAAAAAATAAAAAAAAGGTTGCAATCATGAGGTGTGCGGCGGTTAATTTAGTTGCATGTGTTTTGTGAATGCCAACAAAGTCACATCGACATATTCGACGTGTTGCATTCGTGACGAGTTTAGATATGTGAGCCCATGTTAATTGTTCTGGCTCCGTTATCATGATCCTACTGATTATTTCATATCTTTTATACCCTACCGTATGACAGGAAGATTCATATTATATATACTAGATATCTGATAATATGGATGTTGTTTGTTAAGTTAATTGTTTGGATACTTAGAGATAACTGGCGTTATCTGCCTAATTTCCTATTCATAAACTAGTAGAGCAATATTAGTGATTAAATCTATCCATATATTATTATGACATAACTAGCAAACAGTTTGATAAGATACAATATTGAATGATATTTAGTCACCTACAACTGTTATCTAAGTGACCTTTTATTTTAATGTTTTTTCTCTACTAACCGCCTGTTGATAATTATCTCCAAATAATAAAAAAATTAATGCATGCCGAGCAGCGCACGCGATGTTTTGCTCTCCAATTTCATAATCTTCAACATCGTCATTCGAATGCATGGTGTACTCAAAGTGTCAACCAGCGATTTCTCGTTTTTTCGGTTTTTGTTGACAATTTCATTAGAGTTACACGAAAAAGAACAGCGATTGTAATCAATACTCTCTCTCTTCTCGGTCGTTCCCCTATTGCTGAAGATCGTGACTATCCTCCCGGTCTGCTCCCGGTAAGCTCCTTCATTTTGTCGGTCCAGCACGCTGACGCTTTTTGCTTCAAGACCCTGGAGACTACCCAAAACAACCAGTCACCTCCAAGTTGTCCGGTCCCCGCTGAATAATATGTCTGAAAAACTTCAGAATGCGTCTTTGACATAATGTCGAGAGCCGTTCTTTTATCTGGAGTCTCAGGATGATTGACTGGTTCTTCCTGAACTCTGTCCAAGAAATACGAAGCATTCGGCGCCAACACCACATTTCGAAGACATGAATTGTTTTCCACTCACTTGCCCTCAGGGTCCATGACTCGATGTCGTACAAAAATATGGAGAACACTAATGTTTGCACAATCATCATTTTTATGACAATTGAAATCCTTCCATATAGTGATAAAACGTGTCATCGCATTTTTTTGCAATCCGTGTGAACCTTCTAATAATAAATTACTGTTTTACATCCGCCTCTTCCACTAATGGTCGTTCCTAGATATACTAACTCATCCACTGTTTCTAGATTTCAGACTGTATTTGTTGCGGGTAGAAGGTTAGCCCGATCGATAACCATTAACTTGGCCTTATTCCATAGGCCATATTTGCAACTCTCTTCCTCTACCCAGTGTTGCAACTCTGTGAGTTCTCTTACATCAGCAACTATTACCTATCATCTACGAATCTCAAATTATTTATTTTCCGGCTACCAATTTTTATTTCGCCATGTCAATAATCTAAGGCTCTGCATATATATTGATTAAGTGAGGATATAAAACACATCCTGATGGATGGGAAAATTTCAGAAAATGCGTTACACAAGCCATTCAATTGATCAATTGTGTATTTTAACATGTTGAATGTTAATATCAATTATATATTTTTTTTACAGGGTGGAGTACATCCAGCTAGCTTCGGAATACAAGCCTCTTAATTTAGGACAGGGCTTTCCTGATTTTGCAGCTCCCGATTACATTGCCAAAGCACTTGTAGACATCGGTACCGGACCTAATACAGATCTGTTGTATCAATACACAAGAGGATTTGTATGTTAATTTATATTTGATTTAATTCATGATATTTGATATTCAGAAATTGAGAGGTGTGTTAAACTAGCTTCTTTCCTTCGCACAACAGTGACGTAATTAATATGCTTTATTTATTTTTATTTTTGATAATTATTTCACTAGAAAAATCATACTTAAAATTTCTTTCAATAAGGTATTAAAACAGTTTTTAAAGAGAACTATTAAACAGGTTCACATCTACATTAATTAGGTCTTCTTCAGACTGTTGCAATGTGTTTATTAATCTCAACTTGCTCCATGAGGTTAAGTCGATGACCCGTGTCACATAGATACACAGGTACATTCTCTAAAGGCTTAATTACATTGGCAGACGCACAGACCCAACCCGATCCAACGATCCACGCCGACCGTCGTCGCCAGCTATTTGCAATTACACGCAACGATTCAATCTCGTTGGTCCTTGATTTGATTGGCTTAAAATAATAATAGTGTTGCTATTATTAAAAATATAGGTTCAGTGAAAACTAGATATTTCTTAGATTGGTGGCTACACTGAACGCATTCCCGCGCAATTTTACGTCAAAAAAACTGAGCTGTCAGCTGTCAAACCTAGCGAGCATCAGATCTGTTAAAATTTACGCGGCCGTTTGACATTTATAGAAAGTTTGTATACTTATTGTTAATTTACATCATGAATAACTGGGTGAGCTTGAATCTCCAAACCAATTGAGTAATTCGAATATCGAAATCGAATAATCCAAAGACTAATTTATTGTAGCGAGTATGGCTAGGTATATTTCAACTGGCTCAGGCGGTCAGGACTCGCCGTAAACGAAAACACTGGGTCAAAAGTTGGCTAACTGAAGAACAGCGTGATCGCCATTGAATATGGCGGGTTTTTTTACGTTCCACACTATATCTTTGGCGTGTATTAATTCGACGAGGACTGTGTCCTCGGTGATACTCCATATATATTTTTTGAGTTTTCGCCATTTTGTAGTTGTTCAGTTGAAATCGACCAGTAGAATGAAATGAACGACCGTTTGCATGACTCGCGAGCAGGCGCATATTCGGCTATTTTCGTACGCTTTCGCCAATCTTCGCTTGATAATGAATGGATCGCACGACGGATAATAGAAAATTTTCCACTTTCGTCCCGATCGCTCACGATCCTTGAAAACCATAGAGAATATAGTTTGACAGTCGTGGCAGACGATCGGGCCAGACGCAATCTGCCAATGGAATATGGGCTTAAGTCTATAAGTTGCTTGGTGAAGTTTTTATCTGTCTTACCTGTTTCCCAAGAATGTATATGATCTTTATACATAGTAATAAAACTTCTGCCTGTCAGACCCAGATAAGCTGCTGTACAAGTTCTGCACTAAATAATTACTGTATGTTCATGAATGAGATCTTAGTGTCAATCAGTAGTATTTTTGGCTAATATCTTGTAATGTGCACGACTACTGAGCCAATAATATATTCTAATAAATTGTAATGTTTAATCTAGTATCATTATAATCAGCATTTCTTATAACTTTTCATTATGCTTTTAAATTATTGAGATATAGCAGATCTATCAAAAGAAATACAAATTTATGTAGAAATGACAACGACACTTATGATATCAACCAGGAGAACAAAAATAAAGGGAAGTGGGTTGCCCTCTGACCTAATATATTTATGCTCCATTATTGTTTTTAGGGGCATCCTAGATTAGTAAATGCAATTTCTAAATTGTACTCCAAGCTCATCAAGAGAGAGATTAATCCAAACACTGAAGTATTAGTCACAGCTGGGGCGTACGAGGCTTTATTTTCAGCTATATTAGGTAAATTATCACATTTGGTAACTTAAGACTAACCACTAATTGTGAAATGATCCATAATCCAATAGTCACGCAAACGTATGGCATTAAAATGCATGATAACGGCTTACTTTTACATTGCAAGATTATATTCGCTAGCTGAATTCAGAACTATTCTTACTCACATTTGAAATATTTTGCAGTGTTTAAGTGTTTTTTGAAACATCCTATTAATAGTTTTGTGTTCAGCTGGCGATCTGAATTTAGAAAAATACTTTTATTTAATGTTTTTAAGAAATACATATCATCGTTAATTTTCTACAAACACATATCTTAATTTTTGTCAGTTTTGGGTTGTTTGATGAAATATATTCAAAATTTGAATATTTGAATATGCACATATTCCACTAACACGTATCTCAAAACATACTTTATAACATAATAGATTTAAGCAATGAGAAAAAATTTGTATCACAGTAAAAGACTTATATAATATTATAAACTCGTATCTTGAGTTACGTGTTTGTAAGTACACAGAATACTGAACTCCGACAGATGATTATATTGAAGTTCTTTCT
This sequence comes from Rhyacophila brunnea, assembly GCF_057557595.1. Lineage (NCBI taxonomy): Eukaryota > Metazoa > Arthropoda > Insecta > Trichoptera > Rhyacophilidae > Rhyacophila > Rhyacophila brunnea. The sequence goes on from NW_028232859.1 coordinate 4,099,423, forward strand.
CGTAAGTCAAGATACGTGTTTACTGCAGTAATATTGTGGAACGATTCACAGTAAAGTTGCAACGTATTCTCGTATCTCAGAAAGTATGACTGATAGGTCGAAAGTATAGTGCGATAGATTGAAGAAACATAACATTTTTTTCATGAAAATGTGTGTAACTATACTAAATGGATATTTCATAGAAGAAAATCTATTTCTGAATTAAAAACTGAGAGAATAAAGTTGTTATTTGCTTCTCCTGAAAAGTTGTGTTTTTTGAGATACGTGTTTGTAGAAAATTACCAACGATATTGATTAGTTAACATATTTTTAATTGTAAATTATCAGATAATTGTATTATATTGTTTCTTATTCGGTGGTTAGACATTGGTAGTAGCATTACACTGAAGATAGGATAAACAAAATATCGAAAATTAAAACTTTCTGGAAATATATAGGTATATTATCTTTCGAAAGAATCATATTTTTTTTAACTATATTTGTCATAAAAAAAAGTGTTGAAACCCTGCGATTTTTTTTGTGCTTACTGAATTATTTAAGTACTTAGTCATTTGCATGATAATTAATTATTAATGGTTCACACTTCAATAGCTCAATAATAATTATTCAGCTATTGTCCTTAGTAAACACACGTTTGAATTAATAATTTATTTCTTTTCATCTCAGGCCACGTAGATAAGGGCGATGAAGTTATCATCATTGAACCTTTCTTCGACTGCTATGATCCCATGGTTCGAATGGCAGGTGGCACACCAAGATTTATCCCCCTTAAACCGGTAAGTGCACGTTCATAAAATCCAAAATAGAATGATGGTTAGGTTTATGAACACTGTGAAACATTCAATGCTTGCACTGAATCGCTCACTTGTGTCATTTTGCATTGAGATATGGAATTGAACTAATAATGATCCGGGAATAAGATTGCGGATTCGTATCTTTTCATCAACTCGTCGCAAACCAACCTTTCAGATATACATATTTACCAGAATTGTCAGTGTTTAATATGCTGATTGTATCAGGGCTAGAAGTAGTTTACATTTCAATTGAAAAATACCCGTGGTATGGTCAAATCGAAACCAATTTCATAGTATAAATCTAGCTACAACTGCCTGTGAAAGGACAGATCATATCACCAAAAAATGTGTAGTCATACTTACCTACATAATAACGAAACATTAAAACAAGCCAGTGTGTTTCAATGTGCCAATGAACAGAATATTAATTTTACTATGGCTACTAATTCAACAATAATAAAAACATCAAAGTATCAGAAGTATCAAGAATTTCTCGTGCTTGGTATAGGTAAATCATTCTACAGTGTTACCATAGGCGATTCGCGCGTGTATTGAATTGCTTGCGACAATGCCTGTTTCAATGCTAGCAAACAATACCACTACAACTGCAAGCTGCATTTGCCGTATCCATGGTGCCACTGTAAAACGATTTACCTATACAAAAAACAAAAATGCCGCACGAGAAATTCTCGTGTTTGGACGGTTATGGGTTAATTTACACTCGGCCTGCAATGGTCAAGCAGTAACATGTCTACTTATGAAGCCATGAGTCTTGAGTTAAAATCCTGCGTCTGGCAAATTCACGTGATGTTTTTCAGTGTTTGTTGGGACCCAGAGCATGAACCTAATGGGTGTTGAGCAAAATGGCTAAAACCATTTCTCTTAAAAAATCTGTGTAACATCTTAGATCCACATCGAATTGTAGAGCCAATATAACAAATAATTAATACAGCGTTATGACTTCCAGAATAAGAAAGAAGGTACTATCTCATCAGCTGACTGGGTTTTGGACGAAGACGAACTGAAAGGTCTCTTCAACAAAAATACCAAAATGATTATCTTGAATACCCCCCACAATCCATTGGGGAAAGTGTTCAGTTTGAAAGAGATGCAGGTCATTGCAGACTTGTGCAAGAAGTACAATGTACTGTGCATCTCGGATGAAGTCTATGAGTGGCTGGTCTACAAACCAAACACCCATGTCAGGATGGGTAAGCGATTTATCTTGTATTATATATTTGTGGGATTGGTGGGTGACCAGATGTGTAAACACATTTGACTTCCATTTATTTGAGTTGATTGTATATAATGTTAATTTTGACTTATATGCGTAACTGTTTAATATGTGTGTGCTTTTTACTGAGGCCTGCAATACACTGGTAGAATTAGGGCCGCTACAAGACACCCCTCGTAGTGGAATACTTAATGACATGAGATTGTAGCATTGTGATAGTATTCTATACATTGAGCATAGTTCTTCCTGAAAAGCTGCGCTTCGATTTTCTTTTAACCATGTCTGTGGGTGAAAGGAGAAAGATTATTTAGTGTGTGTACATACATACCAACTGACAAAGATTAAAAACTTTCTACGATCAATAATGAGGCAAGACCTATCTAAATAGAATGGCGAGTGCATGTAAATACTTTCGATTATTCCGAAATAATCACTATATTTGCTGGCGAAAATCTTTTGTCAAATAATTTTTGTACCTAAATAAATATCATATTAAATACACATGTACAATTTGGAATTTTGAAAGAGGACTTCAAAAATACCAGCTGCCCCATGTCTCGCGTTTTGTCTGAAAAGTCCTGCATATGAAACCACATGATATCGTCAGCTGAATGCAGAACTATTATAACTTACATTTGAAATTTTTGAGGAGATAGTTTTTTGAAACAACTTACTGAAATTATTTATTATCATGGATAAATGTATGCATCATATTATAGTAGGATTATTGATGAAAAAAATAGTGCATACACTTGTCTATGTAAATAATAAATAACTGAAGTAGGCTGTTTTGGCTTGTTATTATGTATATTTTTACAGCCACAGTATTGTTTCTTGATGTCAAAAAGATTTTTTTTAGCAGTACATTTATATCAAAAAGACCATAAAATATGATTGATAATAGTAAAATAGATGAAAAATCTACTTATCCAGCGCCATCTTTAGATTAATAAAGCCTGAGCATATCTTTTTGCACAAGCTACGAGTAGTCCACTGTTCAGCTGTCAAAATCAGATCCCAGATTGCTTGACATATTGATTCGCCCTTTCTCGTTTCAAATTGAATTATAAAAAAACTCTCAAATCAAATATATGAACTAACAGTGTTATTTATACTTAAATAATATACATTCCTGTTATTCATCAGCTGTCAAAGTCAGACTAGTCCTTCATTTCCAAAAAATAAGTAGCATTATCTATGCATTACATTTGTAGAAAGTGTGTTAATGCTAGTGTATTATTTGTCATGTAACTCATCTATCCAAATCAAACCATTCCCTGTGTGAACACGACAGACACGTCAGTATGAGCACTCTATAGAACAATGACAGGTCATCCATAGACAACAACGGGAGGGGCGGAAAAAATAGGACCAGTCGCTGTGAATGAATATATCGGCTTTCTACTTGAGTTGGCAATGACTTATCTCATTATTATTTTTACTTGTAGCAACATTGCCTGGTATGTGGGAGAGAACAATCACAGTCGGTTCGGCCGGGAAAACGTTTTCCGTGACAGGATGGAAAACTGGATGGGCATATGGTCCTGAAAATCTCATGACGAATCTCCAAGTTGTGCATCAGAATTGTGTGTACACATGCAACACTACTATACAGGTCAGATGATGCAAATTAATTGTTATAATACTACTATTTTGTAGATTGGACTTGAATACACTTCTTGCTACTAGAAAAACTGTTAGGAACATCCTACGTCAACTATGGATAATACTGACATTAACAAATTACCGCTGAGGCCTACGGTCATTTGTCACAGCATCCTCTGGATTAACTTTGGATGATCGTTCTAAATATGGTAGTATTTAGTTTGTGGCTCAATAGCAGTTCTCAAATTGTACATTCAGAAAACTCAAAATTAAGGGGCCAGAGACTATTAAATCTTCCGGTTTTGTCAGTATAAAGAATAAACAATGTGACAATACACCAAGCTTTACTAGTGTGTACTCTGTGAGTTTTTCTGCTTGTGTCAATTAAAAGACAGCTTAATACAACAATATTATCTCTGTTGCTTTCAGGAAGCTGTAGCGAGAGGTTTTGAAACGGAAATAAGCCGGATGGATTCTCCTGAATGCTATTTCTATTCACTTGCCACCGAACTGGAATCCAAGAGAGACTTTATGGGGAAATTCTTATCTGACGTAGGAATGAATCCAACCATACCTCAAGGGGGCTACTTCATGATTGCAGACTGGACTAAACTAAGTGAGACCAACAGTATTTCAGCATCTATATTTTTATCCTTCATTCCTAGTAATAGCTTCTATTGGTATAAAAAATAGATCACATACCGCATTCGTAATTTTAGAAAAATGGACATTTAATTTTTTTTTGTTATACTAAACATGTGTTTTGACATAACAACCATAAATAATAAAAAATCTACAAATAAATGCCAACGAATCGCTCAGATTTCTTTAATACAGTAAGTCCTTGACTTAAGTGATAAATTCGTTCGAAGATTTTCGTGTAAGTCGAATAAAACTTAAAATCATGCAATTTTTTTTTAAATTATATGTATCTCTGAGTTTGAAAGGATAGGTGAAAATAAAATGGACCTACATACAAACTACTTATCAAAGTACATACTTGTCCAGTCTTGTTTGCCTTGTAGCACTTTTCTTTTTATATGTTCAGTACGTTGGTAATTTTCACTAGTTCGCTAATAACATTGTCAACTTCTTCAGTTTGCATACTATCCTTGATCGATTGGGGGATGAGCTTATTCCATATTATGTTACTCAATGTAGAAATTGAAATTTCACTCCAGACATCACTAAATATTTTTAACAGCTTTATGTTATACTCTTTACAGAATTGGGTTAACGATTTGCCGTTCTGTCCATCAATAGCTATAACTGCCTGCCTAACTGTGTTCTGTATGTAATACTTTTAAATTGCATGAATTGCAGTTAAATAAAAAGGAAATACATTTTTATTTAATTGCGTGAGTACGAATTCACGTAAGTCGAGGACTTACTGTACTATACAATGTGCTATTTTTAAAGTTGTTTCATCAATTACACAATTTTTAAAATGTATGTGGAGTATAAACACGAAACGCACAAGCGATTATCAGACCCTTTCTAGTCATTTACATGGAATCTGTAAATATACAGAACATTGTTCAGAAGTGAGACTCCGCCATTTAGACACTAAGGCCAGCGCTACACTACGCGGAAATTCCGTCGCGGAGGATGCGCGACGGAACGCCAATACATTTTATTACATATAATTTGCCGTCATCAGGCACATTGCGCGGAAGATCGGTTGTCCGTCAGCGGGCCACTAAACATCGGCGTTTGCTCCGTCCTCCGGGAACCGATTTTCCGTCAGCGTCACATTGCACGTTACTTAATGCAACGCGGCTCATTCGGCGTCGCGTGCGCAAGTAAATAAGCGTTGGCAGTCAACTGATAATCTGCCACGGAATATTGAATGTGGCTGCAATGTTTAGTAATGGATTTACCGCGACGTAAATTCCGTCTAGTGTGGGCCTAGCCTTAATGTTATAAAATAATATGAGACAAATATTTTTGAATCAGTTTTGGAATAATTCCGTTTCTTTTTTACTTTCAGTTGACAAAGTGGATTTATCGAAGGAGACAGATCCACAAAAAGATTACCGATTCACAAAATACATGACCAAGAATGTTGGACTTCAAGGAATTCCTCCAAGCGCGTTTTATGGCAAAGACAATAAATATCTAGGAGAAGACTACGTCAGATATTGCTTTATTAAGGTGAGCCAAAAGATATATTTCATCGCTGCATATTCAATATGACCTATGTGCAGTTTTTGGTCAAAATGAGTTAATGATACCACTCGAAGCGGATTTTTTTTCCCCACAATCTGAACGTATGCTTATATTTAAAAAAAAATCTGAGACAGCATGAATACCATATTAAATAAATTGTATGTGCAGCTATTCTAAAAATGCATCTGAATTAGTCGTATGTGAGCAATGTTGCACATACGATCATTTCATTTCGCACAAATTTTTTACCGTAGAGCACATCCGATTTATTTCACACTGACTATGATTTTGACGGTTTGCTACAAATCGACTTCGTTGCCGTTGAAGGTGTTGTTTCACACTAAAGACATCACAATTTATCGATTATTATTTATCATCTTTCAAAGACTTAATTTACAATACATTATACTTACGTATTGACGTTTTATAAAATCCTTATTATCCATTAATTCGTCAATAATACTGTGAAAATATTCACGCATCGTTTTTAGATTATGTTCTTGAAGCGCTCGGTACATATGTCATGTTTATCACAATGTAGTGTCCTTTCTTTAGTATTATTTAAATATATTTTTTCAAATTAGGGAAAGATTTTATTTTTACATATAAACTGTTAATAATACATCAACATTACGTAGTATTCTTATTTTATGCAGGGAACTAATAAAGGTGTAGGTAAGAATCGAGTCGCGGGTATAAAATATTAGGTACCTACTTCTTTCGAGGCAACAAAATGGAATTGAAGACACTGAATCGTCAGTATCACGTAAAGTAAAAAATGTTTCAAATACGATATATTTTTAACGTTTACCCCACCCTCGCAATGTAATGAAATTAATCCTCAACCTTCAACATCATATTAACCAGAGGAAATTTATAATATGCCCACACTCTGCGAAAAGGTATATTATCAAACTATATACTAAGATAAATGTCTCAAAGACAACAGACAAAAGTGATGAGGAACTGTTTTTCGGACCCTGCGATTATCTGTATTTCTGGCACCCAACTCGAGCAAGTCAGCAGCTACGTCTATCTCGGACAGCAGGTGTCCATAGACGGAAGCATGCATGATGAAATTGCTCGAAGAACAAAGCTGGGATGGAGTACTTTCGGACGTCTGAATAGTATCTTCAAGAGTGACCTACCATTATGTCTTAAGCGTAGGGTGTTCTAACAAATGTGTGCTATCCGTGCTCACGTATGGCTGCAAGACGTGGACTCTCAACACGAGAAATGTCCAAAGGCTAAGAGTCACACAGCGAGGCATGGAGAGGTGCATGTTGGGCATCACGCGAAAGGACCGTAAGAGAAACGAATGGGTTAGGAAGCAGACAAGAGCACGCGATGTAATAGGCGTTGCCAAACAGCTGAAATGGAGATGGGCGGGGCACATTCCGTCATCCAATGGTACCCAAGGGGTACGAAACGGCCACAGGGTCGCCCTAAAAGCCGCTGGATTGACGAACTGATAAAGTTCGGCGGAAATACGTGGCAGCGAACGACACAGGACCGAGAGAGTTGGAGAAAGCTTGGGGAGGCCTTCATCCAGCAGTGGATTGACCCCGGCTGATGATGATGATATACTATGTGAAACTTCAGGAGAGTTAATATTATAAAAAGAAGCAGAAAAAGAAAACGTAATGCCTCCATCATCATCATCATCTGAAGACAATAACTACTAATATTGTGCTTTGTGAAAATACTGGTGAAATATTACATACTATGAACAGTATGGACTATACGTCATTGTCGTTGGACATTCCTGTTACGCATTTGATGAAACGAAATAAAATAAGGAGAACGTTAGGAGAGGCATACATTGGGTACAGAAAAGTGAATGATAAATATGTACTCGATGCTGTGAAACCTAGAAAAATATTGGGCGAACGGTGTCAGCACAAACTACCCAATAAAATATTGAAAACCTCATATTTGTGCCATTTAGTTACGGAAGACGACGGAATGACATTATAAAAAAATATTTTTATCCTGTTCTTATTTTTATAACTGTAACAATGTAGGTATTTCTAATAACTACCTAAGTATATACTTTTTTATATCGGCCCAATGTTTTCTTATCTTGTTCGTTTATATTAATATGTTTTTGTGAAAAAATAATTAATAAATCTTTCCACAAAAAGTTTCTTTTATTGAATGATCATACAAAACTCCTTTTGCTACATAAGCATACCCACAGTTAGTCAATTTCTGGAGCATGGGTTGAGGGTTAAATCCCTCGGCTGGCAAAATATGCATGTTATTTTTTCAATGTATGTTTGATCGAAAGCGAAGACCCAATAGGTCGGGCTGTTGGTTAAAGACAATTCTCCTAAAAAATCTTAATAATATAACCATTACTCTGTGGACGCTCTGACTTGGCACAGAAAAATGGTGACTTATTTTTTAATATTTTTTATAAGTATAGGTACACCAATAATATTATAATAAGTAATATCACACACAATTTTCGTTCATGCTTAAATGCACTATTCTAATGTTTAGATGAATCTATTTTAGTATGAATTCTAACAAATTGTGTCAGTATAAAATAAATCGTATGTGCACAAAATGATGCATAGAAGATGTCGTATGTGCAAAATAATCGAAAAATCGCGTATTTTATGTTGAAATAGTTGTTTTTTTTGTTTTTCCAAACTCAAATAACATGTGAAATATTTAGGTCGAATTTAAAAAAAATAAAAAATGTATAAAATATTTTTAGTTATTTTTTAAAACAGTTTTTTTCGATTATCTCAGAATGTGTCAAATGACACATACGATTTATTGAATATGCAGCGACGATTTTCAGTGTGAATTCTATCTACACCATACTATATTAATTGTGTTAGATGTAAGATTGTGGTCACTCTCCGAAAGCAAGCCAGAGCCAACATTTGACAGCCAAATAAGCGCAATTAGTTGCAACGTTTGTTTCATATATTTGTGTAGTTTTAAGAATTGTAACATTTATTATGTATTGAGGCCCAATTCCGAGAAAGCAGATGGCACCTGCAATTGTACGCCGCCACCAGATAATAGGATCAGGAAAACAGATTGATTGTTAGAACCAGCCAGTTTTACCTGGGCCAGGTCACTCAACTTTAATTTTCGACCTGTCAAAATACCTGCACGATTTTATTTCGACTGTCGAATCAATAGGCCATAATCGTCTTTCTTTATCCCTCAAGTAAATACTGTTCTCCGCTATAACTTGTGATTATTGGAATCTGATTTACCAGGTCTTCTGACCGAGGCATTCCACCGAATAGGGCTCTGTTATAATAGATGTCACACAATAAAACTGGCTTGTTTGCAGGTTAAATGTTTTTATGTATTCTAGTTTTGTATAATTGCTGCTTTAAAACATTTCACAATGTCAATGTGTTTACAGATTAGTTAGTGTTGTGAAATTGTGTCGTAAAAAAAAAATATGTTTAATATTTATCTATTTTTCATGTCACGTTCTTTACCTTGACTGTTCCCCTTTTGCAGAAAGATGAAAACTTGAAGAAAGCAGCCGATATCCTACGCAGTTGGAGTAGTGATAGCAAATTGTAAAAATGGAAAATAATCTTTTATTTTAAATAATAACAATTAAATATGGTGTAATATGAGAAATAATAATATATTTATTTATTCAATGAAAATAATAATACAATATGAATAACAATTATTTAAAAGTTGCATAGGTAGCTAATTTAAACTGTTTTGAATCTGCATGCCCGCTTTTTTAAATTGTATAAATGTCATTTTGTAAAGGTTTATTTTTGTAAAAAAACCATTATATTTTTGTATACAGTATTGTAATAAAAGTACCTATACGTATAAAAAAAATGTAACATTGACAAAAAGTTTACCAAAATATTATGTGGTTGAATTTATTAAATGTTCATAAATAATGTATGTATGTGTTTTTACCCTATCACTAATTAAAACCAAATTTTTTAACGTCGGTTAAGGGCAGCTCCGGTTCGTGGATACAATAAAATTTTGTGAATATGATGCTATTTTTTTTGTACAGTATCGTCCTAGATCCCTTATCTTTACATGTATGTGATTGGAATATTATGTAAATTTTTCTGACATCGTAAAAGGTGGGTATATAAAACAATAACCCTATTATTGTAAGAGTTTACTGCATTTCACTATGGAACCACTATTGTGTAATACACATTATTAATTTTTATGAAGCCATCTCTTTGCGTCAACTGTGTCCTTTCCAAATGTCTTTCCTTGTCTGCAATGAGATATAAAAGGAATTACAAACAGAGACAACATAAAATACCAATGATAATTATACAACTCGTTGAAAAATAATTTCATTACCTGAAAATAGCTCCAGGTACGTGACCAGAATAATTAGGCATTAGTCCGATTTCTGAATGGTAAATAATATTGCGGTGGCTAATCAAAGGTGCTTCATGGCTGTAGATATAAATATGACATAGATTAAATAATAATCAGAATATTATTTGAATAATAGATACATATTATATACATCACAGATTAATAGAATGGATACGTTTACATATTGCCTGTAACTACACACCACTACTATACTGTAAGGCCCCTTACGCATAATATTGTAAAATTTACTACCATACAATATTGATTAAATGACAAAAATTTGCAATACAGTGAAACCCTAAAAAAACGATAAATGCGGATATAGATTTTTTTTTAAAAAAAACTTGTTTTTCTCCTGGATTTTTTTCGACGTCTTGAATTGTTTTCAGTTTTTCAGCTAGAGTTCTAGTTTTCTTCATGGGGGGCATTTTAGTTGCGACTTGTAAAAATTCATGATATGAGATGCGAGGCAAGCCTGAGCAAACAAAGCGACGCGACTGAAAGGTATGTATGTATCATAAACAATTCTATGAAAGCGAAATGAAAAATATTCAACAAAAACGGTCAATTGGGATAATATTTGAGACGGGACCAGAATATTTAGACGATAGATCGAGGGGAACGGTTAATGCGGGATTATTTAACATTGTTCTTATGAGTGTTTGGCGGGACTTTCAAAAATTAACGATCCATGCGGGAAAACGATTTATGCGAGAACGGTAAATCGGGGTGGGGTTGCACTGTATTCAATAAAATGAAACTATTTTAAGGGAAGTAATGGGAATTATAACTTTATTAATAAGCAATATTTATTATGTAATATTTTATTAAACTCTTAGAATATATAATATATTTACAATAAAACTTAATAAATATTCATTATTACAAACACAATCGGAAAAAAATTCCAACTGTTGCAAAGAAATACTACGTCCATACATGCTCGAGTCAAGAATTTTTATGTATCGAGCATTTTGACCATGTAAGGTCCCTCCAAATGATAGCCCAACTTGGCATAGTAATTCCTGGTGCCAACTCCTGAAATTACGGCAATCTTATTAGATCCGTGTTCCTCCTTAGAAATTCTTTCGGCTTCCTCCATTAGGAGCAGACCAAAGCCTTGATGCTGAAATTTTGTTGGATCACGTGCATTTACCTAAAACAATATTCAACAATATTATTACTACCGACCGAAGGTACTTGATGAAATTTAAATTCTAATGGATTTAAGTTTTGTACTCTTCCATTTGAGTCGTTTTTTGCTCTCATTAGTTAACTCCATTAATTTCTAATACTTTACTATTGTTCCTAGAATTGACGATTTTATACCTCTTGAGTGTAGTATTTTTATTGTTTATAAGTATTAATGATCTATTAGTAGGTTTGACGATTTATTATAATATGCTTATTGAGTGTATTATTATTAAGATAGCGGTTTTTACTAATTAGGTTTTTTTTACTAACATTTTAAGTATTCATAATTTGTTTGTTATATTTTTTATTGTGACCCTTGACTTGATAGGTAGGTAGGTAATGGAATTTTTACCTACTTTATAGTATTGATTTATTATATAAGTTTAAGTTAAGAGTGTTCGTTGTCAGTGTGTGTTTGCCTTTGGTGAGTATACAGAGCGCCTGAAGATGCCGAAAGGCGAAACCCGACTCAAATGTACAAAACTTAAATCCATTAAAATTTTAATATTCAACAACTTCAATGGCTACTTGATGCAGCGTCAATAAAAACATGATAAAAAAAATTAGCATTTAATGGTGAATATTATCCACTACCTTTGCGAAAGACCTTGCAAATTAAAGCCACAAAGTAAGTTTAAAGATGTCTCAAAGAGAAAAATAATAATAAATTGGTTTGCTGACCCGAAACCAATCAAGTGCGTCAACAACAACGTCTATTGAATGTCAATTGATAGAGATATGTATGAAGAAATTAATAGCAGAACCAGCGCATTTCAGCTATTTAATACTATAAATTCATAGTTTAATTTTTAATCTTAGCATTTTTTTAATGGGGGAGAAAGGACCTTCGGATAATAACACTAAAATTAAACAGTACTAAAATACATTTATCATGGAATTTAGAATGGAAAATTCAATTGAAAAATTGGCCAATTTAATTTTATCATAATATTATGATACAATTTAATTAATTTGTTATTAATGAATTATTAAGTAATTAATTTACGGTGGCCGCGCGGCTTTAAGCTTTGGACTATTACGCCGTGGGTCCCAAATTCGAATCCTGGGTTTGGCAAGTATACATATTGTTTTTCAATTTGTGTGTGAGTCATGGACCTAATAGGTTGAGCAAGTGGCTGACATCCATTTCTTGTAAAAAACAAAATCTGTTAATACAAACCTCTACTCTGTGGAGGCCCATATGATCCTACTAGGATCGGACATGGTCGAAGAGTAGAATTTAATTAAACTCTAATTTTCATTCAATTTAACATCATATGTTGTTAAATTGGATGAAAATTAGAAATATAATGCACGTATTGACAAAATAATACATAATTTGAAAAGTGCTATAACCAAATCGACTGTGTTTAGGAAAAAGGGCGTAACCCTTGATTTTTTGAAAAGTGCTTTTATTAAATATTAACAATGTATACAACTAAATACACGTTCTATAAAAAGGAAATAAACCACAAATGCCAAATTATTATCTAAATTCAGGTTTTAATTGAGATTAATTAATTTTTAATTTATGGAAAAAAGCATTTATCCTCAATTTTAATGATTTTTCTGTAATAACTTCTTTAATTATTATTAGATCGAAAATATATTACACTAAATCATCAATCATCATGCACCCAATGTCTGTGCCTATTTTTTAAAAAACATTAAACTAAAAACTCTCAAAAAAACATTTTTTGCCTCTCCTGTAAAATTTGTTCAGTGAGGGTTACGTCCTTTTTCCTAAACACAGTCGAAATGCATATGGCTATATTCTCAATTCTAACACAACATTTATAATAATATTCTTTTATGTATTGATATTATGAGAAAACAGAAGATATGTATAGGTAACAACAACTTTCTTAAAAAATCTACAGATTATTTAGTTAGACGAAGCTCGCAAAAATGCCCAAAATTCTTCATTTTCGACTATCACACTCACTCTAATTTAGAAATAAGAATAATAAATTAATCAAAATAAAAAATTAATTTCTACATACCGGTACAGCTCTACCATAGACATGTAACTCTCTGACAATGCTGCACTGAGAAAATTCTTTGCATGGCCTCAATTCTGGTCTGAAAGTTTCTTCGGTGCACTTTCTCAACCGTAATAGTCCAACCAAGATGTCTTGCTGAGGATCTTCATACGCTAAGAAGGTTTCCCATCCGCCGTTCGCTACATAGTCTCGACGGATTAATTCAACCTACAGATAAAAATAAAAACAAGAAATTCAGTTGGTTCCGTAGTGCCAAGTGATTTTATTTTTTAAGTTTACCATAAAAAAGCCTTTTGAGAGTTGTACAGTTAAACAAAGGAGATTACCGATTAGACCACTATACGACACTAATGCTTTGTCATTTTAAAAATACATACGTATGTATGTATGCAATTCAAAAGAAAAAAACGTGTGAACTGCTACTAGCAACAGAATACATTTTAAAAAACTGTTGTGCATTAAGACGATACATCAGTGAAACGGAAAATAATTTTTAACTATAGGCGCAACGAAATTTTGGACTCGCTGGCATTCGGAGAGCGAACGTCGAGGTGTCAATACATCAATTTGTTTCGTGATGGCGACGAGAGTTTTAATTCTTAAATTGTGTAAAGATGACTAAAAACGTTACCCATTTACTTGAAAAAGAAAACATGTCAATGAATATATTATTATTGTTACTAATAGAACATTAAATGGATGCATGTTGGATTTATATGACAAATTATATTTCGTTCAGCATGCGTCATTTGCACCCGCAATCCGCGCATCGCCTAGCCACGATCTTTTTAGACCATGCCTCAACTGAGGTATAGCCTTAATTTGTTAAACATAGTCATTTTATTATTACATATTTTTATGATTATTTTTACCATTAAAATTTAGTTTGCTTCTCTCGAAGATGTTGAAAAAATGTTTAAAGAATCCACCAACGATGGCCGCGTGGCTTAAGCGGCATGGGTCGCAGGTATAAATCCTGGGTCTGGCAAGTACACATATTGTTTTTCAATTTGTGTGAGTTCAGAGTTTGGACCTAATAGATTGAGCAAGTGGCCGACATCCATTTCTCATAAAAACAAAATCTGTTAATACAAACCTCCACTCTGTTGAGGCCCATATTATGATCTTATTAGGATCGGACTATTTTTAGTAAATAATGTGTTGAAATCCTTTACATTTATGTCAAATCTAGTTTCGGTATGCTTACAATTTTTGAAGGTAAATTATCTTTATTCCATCTTTTGTTTTCTGCCGCTAGATGCCCCAAATAAGACTACAGTAGCGCGCTGCGCTTGTCCAGAAACTTACATGGATGTATATTGGATTTTACATTTTTATTATTAGATTAAATGTGTTACTAGCAGTGTCCATTACTCAAATTACATTTAAAATCCATGCTCGATGCAAGCAATGATGTTGCTTATAAATGCAGCCACTATTCAATTAATTATAAACAATATTTGACCTAATGTAACTGAAACGAGATCTATTGAATAAGTTAAAGATAATAATCATAGGATGGAAAATTTATCTAGTTTTCAGGAGAATATTCACAATTCAATCCTACAATATCAACTCATTTCAATACACACCTCGTAAGGACGAACTTTATTGTGAATTTCTTGTATTCCAACTTCTCTGGTTCTGACATCCCTACAGTCGGTTCCTAAATCCTTCATCCTGGCAAGCGCTAGTTCTCTCAGATTTCCGTGTTCAACTCCTGAACTAACAAGCGGCATTGGGATATCTCGTTGGACCCTGGAAAGCAAGAAACGGGTTATAAACTCTCATGTCTTCATGTAGGTACTTAACTATTCAATTTAATCAATAGTTTCAAGTCTAGACCAAATGCAGTATCCATTTGTATGAATACTTTATGGCATTCCCATTTATATAAGAAATTGAATAAACAAACCTATAAACCCTCGTCCACGGAGGCACCAGAGCAAGAACTCTTGCAATTAGATCAACTAATGTAGAAGGAGGATAACTCTTATATCTCCCAGTCTTCCACAATTCGTAAAGCCCTGTGCCTCTGATGACGAGGGTTGGGTAGATTTTAAGGCCGTCAGCTCTGAATGCAGGGTTTTCAAAAAACTCCATGAATTGCTCTACGTCACGTTCGAAATCAACATTCGGCAGATCAGGCATCATATGAGCAACAACCTGGAAAGGTTTATTTTAATTAGGTAGGTACAAAAAACGAACAATTGATTATTAACTGAGGAATTATTATTGTTTTACCGCTTACTTTAAAGCCTGCATCTTTGGCCATTTGGAAACTCTCACAAACGGCCCTGACTGTGTGTCCTCGATTTGTGTCTCGTGCAATATCTTCGTATACCGATTGCACTCCAATTTCTAACCTAAAAATTGATTTGCAAATTTATTGATCAGGGTAGTTTTAATTTAAACATTTAGAGCTATAATTCAATGATTTAATTTTAAAGAAATTTATTTCGAAAAATCAATCACTTTATTTGATATTTTATAGCGCCTGTACCATGCACGTGTATGGATTTACTGGCACCAATAGTGTGTAAATTCAACCATCACGATAATAATTGTTTACATGTAAAAGTGCTGACTGTTTAGGCAATCTCATTCTTCAAGTGTAGGTGAGATGTGTTGTCATTGTATGGTACTATTTCACCGGCTGGGAAAATTTGTAAATGTCAAAAATCGGCAGGTTCGCCACTATCGTTCTACTTCACAGGCGCAGATATCGCAGATTTTTTTTTTATTCTTTGTGTTGCATAGTTGGGGCATTTTTTGAATATCTGTTTCAATAAAAGCTTAATTTTTTATTAATATAATATCTATATCAGTAATATTTTAAAGATTATGACTCTTACCATTAATATTTTAGTTAATAAAGTATATTACATAATATTAAGAAAATCTGACTACAGTACATTCTCAGTAATCGGCCGTTATTTTTACTAGATGAAAGCACAAAATCAAGCTCTATAATTTGCCGGTATTCGATTGTCAAATTCAGTAGTCCGCTGCGTTCAAGTATACAACGCAGATGTTACGGGTTTATTTTGGAAACTTCTCCTTCATAAAACGTACGTTCATCGCGAAGAAAGTAATGTACCAGGAAGGAAAGTGCCCAAGGACCGCATCACAATTATGCAGTGTTCCAATGCAACCGGGACACACAAACTGAAGCTTTTGGTCATAGGGAAAGCCAGGATGACTAAGCCATTCAAGAATATCTGCCTCACAGAACAACTTGTTGTGTCAAGTGATTTACTGTGTAATATTTAGTTAATAAACTCAGTTTATAAATATGTATAATTTAGTAAATACTTGATTTTGATTATAAATAAAACCGTAATTTGCTAGTACAAATTTCTCAAATAAAAAAACTATTTTTACAAAATACTTACCTGTTTTAATTTTTACCATATTTTGTATGAATGCACTATAATCCGCCGCTTTCACTAATTGGACACTCGTCTGGTTTTTTGGGTGGCGGATTACTAAGAGAGTACTGTATAATATTTACCTGGTACATCCGTACAGTAACATATCGGAGAGATGTCGTTTGAGACAATAGTCCGGTCTGGTTTCTATCGTGATGCCGATACACTTCACACGAGATTTCTCTGAATATTTTACAGCTTCTGCCACACTAGAAGAAGTATGGCCTGATAGAGCATCATGGAGGTTTCTAAAAATGTAAAAATCATTATTAAAATTCGTTAATTACGTTCCAAATTTGGAACAATATACTAGGCAGGTATAGTCATAAAAGTATTGAAATCAAAGAGCAAGTGTACCAACCTTATAAAGAAGTCCCTGTACTCCTCAGACAAGCACATAAATGTACCTCCCATGACGATAAACTCAACTTTATCAACGCTATGTCCCAACTGTTGCAATTGTTCAACCCGATGTCTGGTTTGCAAATATGGATCGTATCTTGCACGTATAGCTCGCATGGACGTCGGTTCATAGCCGGTGTAACTCTGCGTAGAATATTCGAAATCGGAATCCGGACCGCCGGGACAATAGACGCAAACGTTCCCGGTCATGTTAATATGAGGACATCTGTGAGGTTTGCACATGACGGCTACGACCGCCACTCCCGAAGCTGTACGGATCGGTTTCGCGAGGAGTTTCGGTAGCAGCGACTTCTTGGCATCGGCGGGAACTGCCGCGATAATATCTACGAGCCGCGGTGAACTGTCTAAGCCGTGTTTGGAAGATATTCTTGACTTTGCACTATTGAGGTTCAAGTCTTTTCCGTCACGCTGTGCCGCTATAAGTTCTTGTATAATTTCTCCTATAACAATTACTGTTTTTTCCTCCCGGCTAAGGCCTGGATGCGGGTCCTTCTTTGTCATTTTGTACTCAGATATTTCGTAAATACGTTTAAAACACAAACGTCACAACGCAAAATAATATCACGAAAGGCGAGCTGTCATCCGACAATGCGGTGGCTAGTTGGTGCTGCCCGTTGAAAATAAGTGTCACTTTTATGATTAAAAGTTGTAAAAAATAATATCCCTAAAAAGTACTGGGGACAGTCAATAACTATCAGATTCTAGGTATTTGATATTGGGACAATGGGCTGAAAAATAGTTATTATCATTAAGGCCTACCGCGCATGAACGATTTACTATCGTACGGTCAACAATCGAGGAGTTGTAACCATCGTATTGCAATGCAACCCCGCGCATGGACGATCGAGCGAACGGCCGAATTGAAAATCTGTGTTCAGACACAAAATTTTACACCGATTCGAACCGGCCGGGGTCCCATTGGCTATGCTATTAAATGAGAGCCCGCACATGACAAGTCATGGCCGGCCGAGAGTGCACTCATACATGCACGCACAAGTGACGCGGTCGTATGGAGCACACGCATACATCGAACCGTTATGAGATCCACATTTGACTTGACAGTTCATCGATGCGTACCTATTGGCTTTGCATGCGCGTACCAGTCCCATTTTTTCAGTTTCTTTCTTCATAAATTAATAATATATACACCCACATTTTAAAACAGTTTGATAATCTATAAAAAACCTCTATATATTATATAATATAAGCTCTACAAAATCCATTTTGACGTTTCTTATATTGCGTCCGCCATTTTTCGGTGCGGATGCATATCTTCAGTGCGTGCGCATTGCCTCCGATCTATCACGCCATGCGCGCTCAAACATACCGGCCGGTAATAATTTGGATCATGCGCGAGCAAACCAACAATTGTCCGAATGCTAACGGCCGGTTATGTAATCGTCCATGCGCGGTAGGCCTAAGTTGCTTTTACCTAATGATGTCAGCCGGGGCTTTTCTTGGTGTCATCTGATGTTCAGGTAAATCATGAAATGCATCAAAATAATTTGGGTTTCGCTTAACATCAAAAATTGGTTGATTTTGTAAATACCCATTAGGAAGATATTTTCCATTATCTAGATATAAAAAGAATAGGTTTTAGTTTCGTTATTAAGTTTATTTGGGATTTTTTTTTATTTAAAGCAATTTAAATTGATTAATTTATTTTTCTTCAGTTTATCATACAATACACAATGTTAACATATTTTGATAGTAATTAGGTACTTACGTCCTATAATAATATTAGTTTATCTAAAACCATTATACCCAATAAAAAATAGGTAAATTTAAAAAAAAACCTGGTAGAATAGTATCAGATTCTTTTGGAAGTGTAGGCAACTCATTTAGGCGCTGGTATCGTTACTTTCAAATTAATGACACTAACACCGTTACAAAGTGATTTAATCATGGTCGCAATACCAAAAGAATCTGTCCTTCATCTATCACCCCGTATAAAACTATTTTGAAAGAAAACTGGGGGCCTACCGCAAATATTTTCATAATATGGGGTTTGTTGTTTGGTCATAAAATATGGCTGAGTTGACTGCCAAGGAGGAGTTTCATCCGGTTCTTCCACTGGCAACTCCCTCAAAATTCCCGCGCATTCTGGTCGAACCCTAAAGAGCGGCATTCGATATCTGGGTTTGGGCACCTCGAGAGAAAACAACGCGAATTAGATCAGATGTCATTACTTCAGATATGTTTTTTCTTATGAATAATAACAACATCGGTATACATAGTACCTACGTAGTTATATTTCGTTAAAAGTTTGACGCATCGCCACAAATATATTATAAGTGATTGCTTACCATAATATTTTTATTTTCTGCGTCATCAGAATCACTAAAGTCGACACCTCCACTCTGCGAGCGTTGCATTTGTTTTCGAGCCCTTCTCTGCTGCATGGCAAATTTCTCGTCTTGGGACATGGCTTCCGTCACCGCCACGGAAAATCGTTCCCCATGCTGACCGCTCAATCTCGGCACGAACCCTGTGTGAAAAATACAGTCATTTCAGTTGTTAAAACCACTATACAATAAATTAGTGTTTTGCAGACTATGTAGGTACCTACGTAAAATTGTAAGAAGCGATGTTTACAAGTGATTGCTAAGTTTTATTTGTAACGTTATTGCTGAGTTCCAGGTATATGGCCGATATGTCTCGAGGTTGGTATATATTATAACTATATTAGCTCTAATATATCTACCCACTAAATATTGTTTAGTTTTACACTGTCTTAAACACCAGCTAATACCAATATCACAAGTGAATCATATCTTATCATACCATTGGCTCACTAGATGGAAAGCAATTAATTGATATTCCTATGTCAATTCTAGCTTCCTATCATATACATAACTCTTGTCTTTGACGTCTTTACAATAATTATTATTATGTGATTATAATATAATATTACCAACTAAATAATGGATTACAGTACCCATATAAAATTATATATTTTATTATAAATTAATAGTATTGTTTTTGATGTCCCCAAACCTGTAACACAAGCATGAAGCAATGTCCAATTGACAGAGATTTTCAGGGCTGTAACTAGAACAAAATTTTATGTACTTACCATGGGCATAATTTTTATTACATGCGACGTAGGACGCCAAATCACAAAAGGCGGAATATTCTGAATGATGCAAAGAGATTGAAGACTAAATCTCTTTGGTGTGATGGGTATTTTGTTGTATTGTGTGTTGGCTACAGCCCAGTAACCGTAGTGTTGTGATAATAGTAGATAAGAAAAACTTATAGACATACCTACCGTCATTTTAATATTTTACAATATGCAAGAAACAATGCAGCCACTCTTCGTTGAATATTTTCATTATTAGTGTCACATCTACCATGCATACATAGTACCTACCTGAGACTAGCCCGGAAAAAAATAAGTCAATGTAAACATGTTGAATATTAAACGTATCGGAGGGCGAGAAAAATGTAATACACGCAACACGACAATATTTCTGTGATATCATAATTTGTAATCTTAATATAGGTAGGTACCTATCTACATGCAATCCTAACTCAATTTGTAATAGAACTGTTTAGAAAAAATTGTATTTGGGATTCGTTAGCGTATCGGGATTTCTCCCGGTATCCTGCCGGACGAATCCACCCCTCCTACCAAAGCTGTCATGCCTAATAAAATGTACATATTACTTACATACTTATTGAGCAATTACATCTAAACATCAATTATCAACGTTGCTCGCAAAACAAAAACTACTTTTAATGCGTTTGTATGTAATTCTTCGGCTGTTTTGTTGGTACAGTAGATTTATATTACGCGATTTACTAAAAGAATACGTGGAAAATTTCACGGCAGTTTTGTCATAATGGTGTCTTGAATACAACATAAGGTTGCACAAAGCAACGTCATGGATGTTGCGCCAGGATTAATTATTATGATGGTTACCGATTGACTTAATTACAACTGGCACACGTATTATTCAGGCCCACCTACTTACATAATAAATAATAAAAATATTGCATTGCGCTTTGGGAGCATCACACGTTACTACGCAATAATAATTATCGGCGCGTATTGCAAAAAATGGATGCAATAAAAAATAGCGGTGCATTCGTTGCTCACCGTTATTTATAGGATTGCACACACAGTATAAGGAGAGGCTTGGATTTTACACCATCGATGAAAAACTATATTTAAAAAAAATCTAGAAATTACGAAATTAGGTGCTCTCTAATGAGTTAATGAATTTGTACGAAGCATATGTAGGCAACACATTTTCACTTTAATGTTTTCCTGATAACGTTTTCTTACTAAGGTAAAATATTATGATTAAAAGCGCGTTGACACGGTCCAAGTACGATCCAAGTACACTTGGACCGCGTCCTACTCATCCAAGTTAGCTTGGATAGGAATAATTAGTATGAAGCTGTCACTTGGATGGCACTCGGTCTAAGTGTACCTACTTGGATCGTACTTGGACCGTGTCAACGCGGCTTTAATAAGAGAGTGTGTAATATACGCTTATTTAATTTTTTTGTAAAACATATTGTGAACATTACAAATTATAAGTTTAAGACGATCACAACATGACATGAAATATTATTGTAAAGAGGGAAAAAAGTAATAAAAGCGATAAAAATGAAAATATAATAATTACAAGATAAAAAGAACTTTTTATATACAACGTTTTTAAATTCTGTTGAACCATATAAACTTGACTTGACTAGCTTAAACGATCAAAAAAAATTATACTTGCACATCATATTGATTTCCATAGTAGGTAACGCACGTATATATTAATAATTTAGTTGCTAGAACAACCAATAATGGTGTCGAAATAACTTTTCATACAAAACAGAATTAACTGAAAATGAATTCAATTCTACTTAAAAATGGTTAAACGCATTTATAAAATGCATTGACATCGTGTTTTGATATATTCTAAAAGTTTCAAATGTCTAGCTAGTCGGGAAGTTAGTTGAAAATCGATTGCAAGATTTGTACCGGACAAAGAACCACCGGAGAAATAATACGAGCTAAGAAAAACGTTGTAAAAAGAGAACATAATATAAACACACAAAAGCAGTAAAAATACAATTATATATCTATAGAAGTTCAAAAAAGTACAACAGAGTTTGCTAAGGAGACCCTATTTTAAGAATTTATAAAATAGCGTCCACCTAAACTCACCCTCACGCAAGACCCGAAGAAATTTGATTGAACATAGTTATCGCAAGTTATTGGCAAATTAAAGTTTTAAGAACAATGGGGGAAATGTATTTATATTAATTATTGAAAGATAAATAAACTGAAAAACTAAAAAAATCTCTACATCGAATTATTATCAAATTTGTTTTGGCACACACTGGTTTTATGTTTTATAAAATGAATAGCTATTGAATTATACATAATAATTCAGCTTGTTGGCTTTAGTGGGGTTTGAGATATTTACAATCAAGCTTCTTTTTTATTTACATATTGTAAGTTTATTACATATATTTACATATCTTAAGTTGTAATATTTTTATTTCCAAAATATTATGAATAGTAAAGAAAAAATAAAGAACAGTATAATGTAACCTAACCCAACCCACTTTACATGGTTATGGATTTATTGGATTTGCATCTAACAGCTTCACGTGAAATATTATCGAAGTTAACGTGGGAAAATTAGGTTTCGGAAAATTTTCCAACCGCGCGTTGAAATCATTTTCTCGTATCTATGCAGCCGACGCGCGACATTCTACAGTTCAGATGTCGTATCTAATTTAAAGTCATACATTATATTATCTACTTAAGGATAGTCGATTAATTTTATTATAAATACTTTTATAGGTAAAGACGTTAGTCATTTTTACTTAAAATAGTTATTTGCAACAAGGTATTAGGTACATAATATAATTATTGGTTTTATAGAAATATCCGTAATATAATACCGACTGTAGAAAGGAAAGAGGACGTACCTCTCAGTTTTTTAAAAATAGGTTTTACTGGATAATAACGTTGTACATGACTAAATAGTTAGGTACAGCACTCGAAATGGGGATTTTTATGAACCGGAGCGCTAGGTAATTTGAGTAAAATATTAACATAGTTATCAAATTTTATGTGTTTTATAAAAAAATAAGTGTGTGATTTTTCGTTATATTATGGCCATTCTAGCTCAAATGATAAAATTATTTTTTCCATGAGACGGAACGACAATGTTGCCGATTCTACGACCTGGAACGGTGCTCCGGTGCGTTCCGGTCCATTTCGAGTCCCGGTTAGGTAGATGTTGTGTCCAAAGGATGTAAGCTGCAAATGCTGATTTATTATGAAAATTTAGCTGGCAATTTAAAAATGAAGTGTAGTGGGAAAAATGACTCAACCGTCATTTTTGTTGGTTTTTCTTTGATTAACTCAATAATTATATAAATATATAAGTATATATAAACCTAATTAATAATTATCATGCACTTCAAGGTTATGCCTATTTGTATTTAACTTTGAAAAATCTTTTTGTGCCACTTGTAAAATTTGATTTGTGTGGATTACGTCCTTTTTTCTGTCTACAGTCGATATGAATCAATTATAAACATATTTTTCAGTTTTCCAAACTGAATTGTAATATATAGTGTTGTATTATCTGAAAAATACATAATTGGAAAATAGCCAGATGTATCTTCTTTACAATGTTATAGTAGCAATAATAATTATTAAGCTATCCGAGTGAACTCTTCACAAAAACAAAAGTTGATGCCATTCAATAATATTTAATAATAATTACGAACAAAAATTCTTCTTTCACTCTGTCACGACCCAGCGTTGGGGCATAAGGCACGCACAAGTTTACGCCACTTCCCTCTCTACATCGCCAACTCTTGCGCCTGGCGCCATACCAGACCTGCAGCGCGTAGATCGCTTTTGCAGGGTGAGGGAGGACCGGCCACGACGGCGGTACCCTTGACGCTCTACCACAAGGGTACGAAGTGTCGCACTCTTTGGCGGCATCCGAAACACATGTCCCAGCCACGTAAAAATAAAAATTACTAATTTGATTTAATTCTCACCGTAATATCCAGGCGTCATGGGATATTTATAAATCGGATAGTCAGCTCGGGGACGATTATTCACCAGCGTAATGTCATCCAGAAACGATCGTTTAACCTGAAAGAATAAATAATAGTACTTAATCCAATATGTATGATAAAAAAATATTCTTTCGATGTTACTCAAACACATCACGGTAAAAAAAAATGTCAAACATTTCAACAAGCGATTATGGGAGAAAAAAACAAGTTATGTTATTCATATAATTAAATACTTTAATGTTAGTTTTTTAAGGTTTGAAAGTTATTCAAAGACGCCTACAATTTCCGCGGATACCTACCTTCATACTCTTCGATTGCGCAACACAGTGATGACAAATATTATTAAAGGTAGCTGATATTGATTACCGTTCATGCATTATGCATACGTATTCAAATATCAGAATTTTGATTGCTTTTTTTTCGACATGTCATCTCAATACGTACCTAAATACGATTTTCATAGTCACTTTGAGAGGAAACTTGCTTGAGACACAGTTTATCATAACAAAAATCTAACGAAAAACGCAAAATAGTATAATAATATGTACTTCTGTGAAAATGCATTTAGTTTTATTATACAGTCGAACTTGGTTATTACGATCACGGAAATAGCGAGATCTCGGATGTAATGAGGAAACATTCGATGACATTTTAGTTTATGCATATAAGCATATAAGTTTCACTTTTATAACGAGCTACTTCTCGGGTATACCGAGCAAAACTGTCAATGTGTCGATCGTTTAAAAACAACATTTTCGACCCTAAGCAATAAAATCCGACCGAGCAGTTAACTAGACTGATGTCGCCGGAATTGGATTACGTTTATGACACTATTTAAGTGTCTAAGTAGGTACCTAATTGGTGTTTTCGCCGACAACATTGAAAAAGTATCCACGCATATGGTTGAAATTGCATGTAAAAAATCCAAGCTTTGTGAAGTGAGTAGGTAGGTACCTACCAGGGCCGGCGCCTCAGCACTTATTACAATAAACAACTTCTTTTGTAGTTTTTTGTGGATTTTTACGATGGTTTTCAGATATTTTATGTTCTATGCTTAAATAGAACGTGGCGCGTAAAATGTTATATAACGATATAACGAGTAATGCGAGCAAATTCAGTCGGTCCAATCTTCCTCTTAATAACCAAGTTCGACTGTATTTATTCATTTATCTAATCTTCAGATGTTTTTTTATGAACCACACTAAGTAAAATATCAAAAGTTTAAATCGATATACCGAATACGAGAAGCGCTTGTTTTTTGTATCTCTACTATATCAAAATAATATTTAGCTTACATATTTACATTTATTCTTACATTTATATATTACATTTACTTTGAAATATGTAATATATAAATGATTATTATAATATTTTGGGACTTCTTAGTATTGCGAAGGGAAAATTTCCCATCCGTAAGACTTCTCCCATTCTCGTTAGGACGCTTGGTGAATCAAATACGCCGGACGATAATAAGCATAAAAAAATCTCGCATTTGATTCTAATAATTATTATTATAGTTAATTAGTAAAATATTACGGGACAATCTATGCTTGCACTCAAAAAAGAAATCATTCTAATCTATAGTTGTCCAAGTACGAAGATTATTATAAAAACAGCGATTATTTTAAATTTGGCATTTATATCGTCCAATTTGCAGTTGTACAAATTTTTTTAATTTTAATTGTTGATTTATTGATAGTAGATATCAATGAGATCTTTATTATTTTTCCGGCAGGTGAATTATCAGAAGTAGTGAATAATAGTGATCTATCAATATCTACTCATATTGAAAAAGATTTATTCATACTTAAATTGATAAGCAATCGTAAGATATACCTACTACATTCTTAGTTTAAAAGGGAAATGTGGAAATATAAAGCAGCTCATAATCTAAATTCAAATCGGAAATGAAACACATCCGTCGCGATAAAGAAATATTATAAAAACAACAAAATTACATACACATTTTCTTATGTACGAGGGTGGGTCAATAAGTCCTTAGAAAAGCCGACAGGTGGCGCGACTAGTACTGTAAGCGGTTTGTTTTCATGCAGCGGCACTACCGATTCAGTATGCTGCGAAGTTTCAATCAGATTGGTCGGGTTGTTGTGTGTTTCTCGTACATTTAAAAAAAAAATTTGCTTATGGAAAATGGAAAAATGGAAAATGGAGAAAATTGAGTTTAGAGCTGTTATTAAACATTTTAATATAAAAGGGTTAACAGCAAAGGAAATAAAAAATGAGTTGGATTTAGTTCACGGCATATCTGCTCCTTCACTTGCAACTATTTATAACTGGTTAAATGAATTTAAACGTGGTCGTACATCAACAAAGGATGAACCACGCTCAGGACGTCCTGTAGAGGTGACTACACCAGAAATGATCAATAAAATCCACGATATGGTGTTAAGTGACCGAAGATTAAAGTTGAGTGAGATAATTGAGGTTACAGGGATCTCAAAAGGTAGCGTCATTTCTATTTTACATGACAAATTGGGCATGAAAAAAGTTTCTGCAAGATGGGTGCCGCGTTTGCTCACAGTCGACAATAAACGTAATATGGTGGTGGCCTTTAAAGCCCTGTTGTCGCTCATGCAACGCAATACGGATGAATTTTTTCGTCGCTTTGTGACTGTAGATGAAACATGGATACACCACTATACTCCCGAGACGAAAGAACAGTCAAAGCAGTGGATTGCGAAAGGCGAACCATGTCCAAAGAAGGCGAAAACCGTAAAATCAGCTGGTAAGGTTATGGCTACTGTATTTTGGGATGCACGTGGAATTATTTTCGTTGACTATTTGGAAAAAGGAAAAACAATAACAGGGGATTATTATGCATTTTTATTGGACCAGCTAAAAAACGAAATTGAAGAAAAACGGCCTCATTTAAACAGGAAAAAAATCCTCTTTCATCAGGACAATGCCCGTGTTCACACATGTTTACGATCAATGGCTAAAATTGAAGAATTGAAGTTCGAATTGGTCGACCACCCACCGTATTCGCCAGATTTAGCCCCCAGTGACTTTTTCCTTTTCCCAAACTTAAAAAAATGGCTAAGTGGACAACGTTTTTTTTCAAATGAAGAAGTCATCGATCGGACAAATGCTTATTTTGAGGACCTTCCGAAAACTTATTTTTCTGACGGTTTAAAAAAAATTGAGAAACGTCTAACCAAGTGTATTGAGCTCCAAGGAGATTATGTTGAGAAATAAAAAAAAATACAAAAATAAAAACTGTTTTAATGCTTTTTTCTAAGGAATTATTGACCCACCCTCGTATCATCAATGGAAACTCAATGATTTATTATCTTTGAATTTTTATCAATTATTATACATTTTAATTTATATTAGTAGGTAGTGAATAATGTCAATAATGATAAAGTATTAAAAATAACCGTAGACGAGTTCCTGCCATATTATAATGGGGCCACTTTCACCCACGGCGAAATTCTCATTCAGGCCAAAAACGCATTAATGAATTAATTAGACGATTTTAACGACATCTGTATCCAATTAATTGTGACTTTTGTATTCAAGGAGGCGCCTAGTTAGCCAATCAGCCACCCACGCATTAAAAAAATTAAATAAAAATATATTAAGTACTTAATTAAAAAAATGATTATAATTAATGATAGATACAAAAATAGTATAATAATTTATTATGAACACTTGATAACTGTTCCACGTACTTGACACAACATAGCTTTAGACTTGTTTCTCTTTTTTAAAATCAAAAATGTTGAAAAAAGCATTGCTCCATATAAATATACTCAGCATATACACACATACATGATACATGAATAAAAGGTTACCAAGGTTAATGATTAAATTTGACACAAATCATTTCTCATTGATTGTAGATTCATTTGAAGTAAACAGTGATGTAGGTATATTTAAAAACACCTTACATTAATGATATCGGCACAAATCAAATTCTTTATACAATTAACTATCATGAAGTATTCAAAATAATTCAGATAAACAATCACAATATATCGCAAGATTTTTTACATTATAACCAAATGTCAAAATATGCCGCCGTCATCTTTAATATAATTGCTATTGTCAATGCGACGACGTACAGAATATTAATAATAATATTGCTAACAAATAACCACACTAAAGCCGTTTTGAAATCGTCATGAAATATTTTTTTTATATCAACCAACAGGATCAATCACAGAATATAAATATAAGTATAATATAGAAAAAAATAATATGCGATGTTCCCAATAACAGGCGGACACAAAAAGCATAATAAATCAAATTAAATTAGATCAAATATTAGGTATATACAGCTGTAATGAATATAATTGGAGAATTATTGAAAATCGTTAAAGAAAAATAGAAAGAGAGAAAAAAACAGAAAAACATAAAAAAGTATATAAGTACATAAATAAGACAGGAAAAACAAGAAAAGAAAAATACAATAAAAATACTTACAATAAAAATAAGCAGTCGTCCAGATATAATTAGTCGTGGATTTTGGAGCAACTTAATTTGAAAGAGGCAAGAGAACAATTGCTAAATATTGTTAAGTTATTAAAAAAATTACGAAAAACTATAGAATTAAAGTTATTATTAGATAATAACCATTTGACTGCTTTCGTCTCCCGTGATTTTGAGATTTTGGCTAATTCTGAAAACTAATCCCAGCGCTATGAAATGCATTTATCTACTCGTAAATATTTATTGGAATCTAAAAAATACTTGCCAGTATCAACTGTAATCGTATGAAATATGGTTAACATGGCTATAAAGGTATATATTAACAGTATTAACACTATTATATGAAGATGAATCGATGGTAAGATATTACTTCAAAAAATATAATTCAAATCATTGTGATGATAACGTCAGATAAATTAACCTGCCTCACCAACTATCTTCAATCTAAGTGAATGACGAATATTCTTCATTGGTCATGTAAATGCGAGAGATGTGCCTAAAAGCCGTTTTGGACACCGTAATGGCTGCATCATTGAGTTTAAAAATGTCATTGACTGAGCAGCTGGATACAACGAATAGATAGACTACCCCTTGATCCACAGTTTCTTCGGCGCTAAATTCGCAATTTGAAGAATCATCGGAGTATCCCCACTTCTTCGTATTGTTTTTAGTTATAGGTACTTTGATTTATATCAAATTTATGGTCCTTCAAATTGCAAAGGTCTGCATAGCCCATGGTTGTTGTTAGATAAATACAAGAAGTTTAACTTAAATACTACATAGTCTTGCTCACCTGATATTCATCATCGACCCTGTCTGAGATCACCAACTTCTCCGATCGAAGACCACAGGGATCCAATAAAACTTTGTGCGACAGGCTTCCAAAAGTATCAGCGATCCTATACTTGAACTCGGGACAGTGACCTCCATACCTGTAATAACCAACACATAATTATTGCATAAAATATGGTGGTGTTGTTGGAATGTAAAAAAAATCAATACCTTAAATTGACAATAAAATAGGCTGAAAAAATACTACATCAATATGAAAAATGTTCTGTTTATTTTCATCTCGCCCATATATTCGTATCTCGGAAAATGTGATGAAAATCGAACCATAATTGGCACACGCGTCATGTAAGGTCGAAGAGTGTATAATATTATTATTATTATTATTATCATCATCATCATTATTATTAGTATTATTATTATTATTATGTTCACTTCTCCGTGGAATAAACACGTGGAAACAGTGACAAAATTCGGAACGGCCATCACCGTGAGTGTGTTCGAGTAAAAGCCCCTCTTCGCACAATCGCTATCATAGAGCACACAATTAATTGTGTGGTTTAAACTGTATGATCGGAGTCACTGATTTTTTTTAAAATTTATATCGTAACGACTATGTACTATAAAAATTACAACTACGCGGTAATCATAAAACGTTCAATGTTTATACACTTATGTAAATATCATTGACTTAAGATGGCGTTTATAATATTTAAAAAGTCAAGTCCGTTTATTCTATATCGTAATAATATGTATACATTCTGAAATTGTTAAAATACCAATCCATCTTACGTAACAAAATAACAACTAGGTATATCTTATACATCAATCATCAAAGGAGTTTTTTTTCCTCAATACTATTGGACTTCAACGACTACACAAAAAAGCTTGCAACAGAGAATTAACTTCTTGACCCCACACTAATCTAATCCACGTCGCCGACCTTGCCTAGAGTAACTTCCTCAATATCGAAAACTTACGGGCATCATTTAAATCGTAAAGGGGCCTCCGAAAAATTATTTACTCGCCCAAGGCAAGGCCCAGAAAGTGAACTATCCACATGCGCGCGCCATACAAGCATCCCACACCTAGTTATTTCATGTAGGCAGACTGTGATACTTATTTTCCACAAGAGGTAAACCAGGTAAATCTATAAAAATGCTTTGGAATGTTCATTCAAAGGTGCACATTAATAATAATGGTTGACAGCTGATACGAAAGTAAGTTGCACCTAAAACTGTATGGATGTTGTACCTCACTACGTAATAAATTAAAGTTTTCATATCGTGTAAGTATAAAGTAAAAAAATCTTCTTATCAATCAACTACATAATATCAGTATATGCTTAAGGCTATACTTCAGCTGGGGCACGGTCTAAAAAGATCGTGACTACGCGACGCGAAGATTGTGCAAATGACGCGCGCAGAACAAAACATAATTTGTCATAAAAAGTCAACATGCGTCCATTTAGTGTTATGTTTATTGTTCTATTACTAATAATAATAATATATTCATTGACATGTTTTCTTTTTCAAGTAAATGGGTAACGTTTTTTAGTCATCTTTACACGATTTAAGAATTAATTCCCCCGTCGCCATCACAAAAAAATTGACGTGTTCACAGCTCGACTTTCGCTCTCCGATTGCCAGCCATTCCGAAATTTCGTCGCACCTACAGTTGAAAATTATTTGCCGTTTCACTGAAGTACCGTCTTAATATATATGTTTGTTACTCTTGAATTACTCCAAGTAATGGAATAAGTCTTGAAAATAATTTTTACCTGGAGGTTTCAAATATTAAATTACATTACATATCACCGTGGTCGATCTGAAGAGGATCATATGGGGCTCCACAGGGTGAAGTATTCAGAAATTATTAGTTTTACGAGAGATGGAATAAAAAATAGACACTCTATTTATTTAATAATATCTACATACTCTGGGTCTAAACACTCTAAACACACATATTATGTAAATTTACCAGACCCGGGATTCGAGCTTGGGACCCATGACATTATAAGTCGACGTGTAACCGCGCGGCCACCGCGCGGCCACCGTGGCAACCACCATAACCTATACCAGGGGGGGGGGGGGGGGCAAACTGCGGCCCGCCGGGTATTTTTTTGCGGCCCGCCATCATTAATTGTACTTCTGATTACGAATAACTTTTTTATATTTATTTAAAAAATATTGACAATAGATTAAAATAGTACGCGATCCATTTTCAATAGATATTGATAGTGTACCGACAGAGCTACAACTTGAGATTATTGATCTGCAGTGTGACACTGATTTAAGAGAATTGGATAGTCGTGAAAAAATCTCCAAAATTTACAATGCCCTTAATTCAGACAAATTCGACCAACTTAAAGATTATGCAAGAAAAATGGTCGTTATTTTTGGATCAACCTATATTTGTGAACAAACATTTTCGATCATGAACCTCAATAAAAAATCTTTACCAACAAATATCTCCGATGCCCATTTACAAGCAGTTTTAAGAATATCAACTACAAAATTAACACCTGAATTTAAAAAAATGTTAAAAAATGTACAACAGCTTCATTCTTCTCATTATTTTTTTTTGTCATGTTTATTTTTCGTGATAATAAATAGTGTATATCTAAAAATGGTATTTTACTTGCGGCCCGCCGCTCATTTTGAATTCTTGAATTTGGCCCTCCATCCAAAAAGTTTGCCCGCCCCTGACCTATACCATAATATACCTAGGTACCTAAAGTATTTTATTATTTAAAAAGTACTTAGTAACCGGCAACGTTCCCTTTAATTTTTATATTGTGTACTACAGATCATAAACTATTTAGACCAATAAAATAGATGATGTAAAAAAACACTTGTATTGTATTTGAATTTATTCTCAATTACTGGCAATAATTTATGAAAAGTGGAAACAAATAGTTGCAAGACAGATGGGAAATAGTTGTTAATAATGATTCTGCTCAATTAAATAATGGATTAAGCGGCTTCATATAATATATGCATAAATGTAAAACATCATTTTGAATAAAACGTACCTAAATAAAGAGACTAAAATTCAGCTAAAAATATGTTGGCAACCCTGCCAATCCCGCCTTTCAGTCGAGAGAAAGGAAGGCGAAAGGGGTGATTTCATCGGTCAGTGAATTAATTGCCGCGAATGCAGACGACGCACGATGACGCCATTGACAATTATTGTTGTTATTATTTCTTTCGCCGTCTGTACAAAAACAAAGTATGTATCTTCCCAGCATGTCCACTCGACAATGATACGAGAGCCCACGTTACTCGGCCGCCTGCGGGTCATCTTTTGTGGATAAAAAATCAATACGACACCATATCACACTGAACGATTCTAATCAGCGTTCTTCTGGCCGACGATCAAATATAATTTTTATCAAAAACGGCTGTAATCAGTAAATGAACCCAATGTACGGTAACATTACTATTAATTATGAAGCCATTCAGGCTAGTTAGATAAATTGTCCACGAATAAAAAAATTGGTGTGTGTACCTACTTGTGTACGCGCGTTAGAAGTTATACTTCTTTGGCGTAACAAAACAAAAACAAAACTTGTGATAAACTAGATTCTTTGACTAGCTCTTAATTATCTTGTTAAATTACACACTCAAGAAAAAGGACTGCTTATTGGAACGTCGTTGGTTTATTTCTATACACTTCAACTTATATTACTAAATTATATAATGGTTTCTCGTTGTTTTTATTTTTAAAGTAACAACTGCCACTATGACGTTTAATAGTTTGTTTACGTAAGGAATTGCAAATGGCCGACAATAATAAATTCGCTGCCTAGCCAACGGAACAATTCTAAACTATAATATTATACTGTATAATCGTCACGATTGCATTATCATACTGTGACGTAAAGGCAGTGCGTTCGGCTGATAACCGAACAATCGTGGTTCGAATCAAATCGAGTGCGATTTTTTTCGTGTGAAAAAATAAATTATGTGTTACATGTCACACGCTAAAAATACACTCTGATTTGATTTTCCAAACGCGCCTAAGGAAGTATAACTTCAAAAATCTTAATTATCAAGATTAGAATTTATTAGAATTAGAGGTGCGATTTGAATGCCAGTGTTATACAGTCAAACATTTTTAATGTGGTACAACTGCGTTCACTAAGCTTTCATGTAAAACCACAACTACTGCTAGTTGAAACCATTCTTCAATACAGACTAGGTGCAAATACAATTTTTGCAACCTCAGTCTCAATGTCAGATAGTGTAACGCCAGCCAAAACAGTTCATCATTCGTTACTTCGTAACCGATACAAAAATAATACTTATTGTAAAATACAAATCATTAACGTCATGCATTTCAATAATTGAAATGTTGTTTATATTCCTACTGGTATCATAATATAATGAATAATCTTCAAGTAAATATTGTCGATATGCTGAAGTAATAACAACACTAATGTATAGTAATTACATAAAGACGTATTATAAAAGTGTCAAGTAATTTAAAATGGTAGTAATTAGTAGTAATTGTTTTCAAAACAAAATGATAGGTATTTTAAAGAATTAATTTTCACTTTTTTACGGATGACAGATAAAAAATTTTCCTGAAATTATTGTATACAAAGAATCATTTAAAAATATATATGAATACGTACCGCCAAATCAAGAAATGGATGTTGCAGATATATTATAAATGGCAGGTGTGCTGCACACATTGTCCCTGAAGCCTGTTTCGAACATTATATTATTGATACTTATATCACGTAATTATTATATACGTATCTAATTTTTTCGAATAGTGGTATGACAGCAGTTTGTCGTTGATAAAGAAAATAGTAAAAACGATAATCATGGATACATTTATGATACAAAACACATAAGCACAACTGGATTTGCTTATTTTTAAATTGTGTATTTCTGTATACGCTGCGCCAAGAGATTTCATTATCTTCGGCCCTATTATTTAGAGGTATTTAGGCATTTATTTCATGTAGCTATCAAATCCGAAACTATACTACTGTATTCGGAACAATACTCTTGCAAACTAGCTAACGATTATACACAATAACATGTTAACCGTGAACGTACGACACGTTTGACGATGGGGAGTTGAAATCTTTATGTTATTACCTAAATATCCATAATTATATGAAACACTGATACAATTTATTAAAAATAAAATTTTGGAAGTTATAGAATCGTGTCTGTTGGTTTAATTGTGTTTACTAATGGTATTTTTGCTCAATGTAATCATCGCACTGCATTTGAAGGCTCTGGAAACGGTAGTCTTTTTGTTATATTATTTTTAAGTTTTTAAGTTATATTATATATATAAAATATTAGTAACTACCTACCATAGAGGTATTAAATAAAAAGAGGGGTAAGGAATCGGCTTTCTCATACAACTGAATGAAGCAGGCCAACAATAGGCGACAACTTACGAGAAATAGCGACGCGTTAAAAAAAAATGCAAGGCATCACGGAGGATTTACTTTTGGTCATTATAACGTACCCATATAATAGAATGTTAACGTAGAAATTTTGCCGCAAATTGATTACCAGCCTGCCTCACCATACTTTTTCACCATACTTGCCTGCTTCACCATATTTTCATTTAACCTGCCACCCCTAGGTACCTACCTATCATTCAAACATGAGTTTATGAAGTTTGCCCTCTTCTAGCTGAATTAAATTGAATCTACCGATGTAATATGACCTATAGAAGATCGCATCTTGATGGTTGAAGACTTCACGACTCGGCAGACCAATCCACGACCCACTTGTTGCGCGAGCCACTCCGATGACCTGCTTCCAGATCAGTGGTCGACAATTAATAGATTGGACACTCATTCGTAATGATGAACGGACGACACGGTATACGCGCGCTGCTGCATTCTCACTACTAGTCCAACTGATAAAGTGGCCAACACAATTCTTATGATATGGATAAACTCAATGTCTATTTAAAAATCTAAGTAAAAAAATATTGCACTGGCAATTTTTTTTCCAAAGGAGTTTCCAAATCTGTCAGTACATCGTGTCTTCGTACATATATCTAAAATCGCTACTAAATATAGGCTCCGACAATCTAAATAATAATCATTGTGTCGTGTTAGTGTCGCTAGATTTCAAAATCCATAATAGACGAATAGGAGAAAAACAGCTTTTTGTTTTCTCAAATACACAGTCACAAGGGTGAAAGTTTACATTATTTCGAGTATAGAATATGTTAAATTAATAAATTCCACATTTTGATATTGCAAAAATGTTAGAAAGCAGTAGTTATTCAGTAATTCACAAAAAAGTAAAAAATACCTAAAGGTGAACTTGGCTGATTTTGAAATGTAGCGATACAGTGTAATTGTTAATTAGGCTTTCAAGCATATATTTGTCTATGGAAATGTGACAGTGAAATTGGAAATGAAGAAGGGGATAAGATAGAAATCCAATTCGTTCTATAATCCAGATATATATTTTTTTAATAAAAACATTCTAGCTCCAGTTTGCGTACTTAATCCCCAAGTTCTACGCAATACGGTAACCTCGGCGCTGATATGAATGCTTGTCAAATAATTTTAACGTTCACATTGCCACCATCGTGATATTTTGACCTAAACACGGCCGGTTACTTTTTTATAAATTTCTAATTTTGCCGGGATTTTTTGAAAAAAAACACAATTATTAGCGTCGTCCGACCTCGGATAGTGTGCTTTGTTACAAATACCAGGATCTGTCTGAAATCAGTCTCCACTTTACTACGTACCTACTTATGTTTTTTTATTAACTAGGAGACATGCAACTACCTTAGTAGCCAACCTTCCGTAATTAATATTTTTTAACATTCTATAATCTATAGTAACCCCAAATATCAGAGGTATCAATACTTATCAACTAGAATACATACTTGTCTTGTCACGCAATATTGTGTAATAGTATTGTCATTTATTTGACAGAAACATATACCATATTATGGCATATAATATATAGGTAGTTATACTATGCTTTTTAATAGTATCGGCTTTCTTTGAAGCACATGACTCGCATGAAGCACATGACTGAATGTATGTAATAATATGCAATATGTATTTTCATAATTTTATACTTTTCTTTTGATAATTAATTATTGAAGATTATTATTATAAAAAGTCAAACATAAATAGTATCGTCAAATGTAATTTACGTACAGCAAAAATTATGTACAGGTTGACGACCTCTGTGGAATGCAAGCAATCTAAATCACGCGAGATTCTAAGCAAAATGTTGAAAAGTTTCAATTTCGTCTTGAAATCTAGATCAGGATTCTGTAGATAGTGAATTGTGTTTGTTTAGCTTAAAATGTTGTGTGTGATCCACACTGGCACGTTGCAGTGTAAAAATAAAATACCAATACATGAATGTATTTCAGGGAAAGTTACTATACGGACCTAACCAAAGGCATTAAAGAAAACCTTCTTCATACAGATGGAGCCTACATAATTTATGTAGGTATATGAAAATGAAGCCGAAACAAGGGTAACTTAGTGTAGATATTTACCGTAAGCCAATCAGATACTGTCATTGTCTTTTGACGTAGGTATATATTATATAACATTATACGAGAGATGTGGCTGTATAGACGCACTCTCAAAATTCATTTGACTGACCGCGTGATAAATTTAGACGTACTTCATCGAATGGAAAAGGACCGAGGAATTCTGCGTAGTATCAAAACCAGAGAACCAACAGTAGGTACATCAGCTACAATATGAGAAGACTCAGATACATTATTCCTTAACTTGTCTTCCTAGATAGCAGAGGACGACGTCGTATTTTGTGTCCCACATGCCCAACGAAGGTCAAAATGGAGGTTTTATGTTATTTTCAAAGCATTAGCCTGAACATTCCTTAAACGTTTTAGATAATCTATTTATATAATTTTGAAGCCTTATTATCCTTTATATTTATTTTAAACATTTGATGACTGCATAAAGTATTTTTATTACATAAAACAGTAGGTATTCTTTTAAACCTCTCAATCTAATGTTTTAGATTATTTAGAATATAGTTAATATTTCAGTACAACCATGTGCAGTAGTGTTAAGATTATTTACGTACACTAATTTTTAAATGCATTTATAAAACCATTAGTAAAATTTATGTTGACATTATTATAGTGAAATATTTAGGATAAAAAAATATATTTATAATCTCTGTGATCCCAAATTTGACAAGAATTAGGCATTTTATTATTCAAAAAATGGGCAAGATTTCCACATTTGAAGATAATTCTAAAGATACTGATTAAAAGCTATGTCTTTGACCATTCAAATGTGATAAAACATCATACGAATAATGATTGTTTTATAATAATTATTGACCTAAGAATAAGGTACCTAGTATTTTTTTGAAATACGCAATTTTTATTGGCATTTCCTAGTGGTTAGGCTACAACATACGGCCGTAGCAATAAATTGACAAACTATAACTGAAAGTAGGGTGCAAGATCATGATAACGCGCGTGTTTGAACTTGTACCGAACCGGAAAAAATCGTTTTGACATTCCACAGAATGTTCACATAATTGCACAGAATTTCCGCAGAATGGAGAACAGATTTTTGTTTTTATGAGAAATGGATGTCAGCCACTTGCTCAACCTATTAAGTCCATACTCTGACTCATGGGTACACGAATTGGAAAAAAAATATGTGTATTTGCCAGACCAGGATTCTTAAGCTTAATTTCGATAGCTTAAGCCGCTCGGTCATCGTGGGAATTTTATTAACTTGGTACAATTAATATACATTTGCCAATTCGAAAACGAAACTATTTCGACTTGTACCGAAATCAAAACTACAAATGTACCTAGCATATAACTGCCTATGACAAGAGATACAGCATTATATTTATAATAGGTACATAGATG
This sequence comes from Rhyacophila brunnea, assembly GCF_057557595.1. NCBI lineage: Eukaryota > Metazoa > Arthropoda > Insecta > Trichoptera > Rhyacophilidae > Rhyacophila > Rhyacophila brunnea. The sequence goes on from NW_028232859.1 coordinate 4,137,806, forward strand.
ATCAGTCAAAATATACGGAACCATCTTTACATATACATAATATTTAAATGAACAAGCAGAAATATCATCTACGTCACACGTGTCTTGTAAAACGATTTGATCACGGATTGGCTTCTTTGGGGATTATTATCAAATTATGAAATTTGAACAAGTTTATGCAATACAGTTTTCTCTGTCAGTATGAATGTTTCATGATTTCCTACTTATTAACTCACCCCGGCAAAAGATACGGCTGTGGGGTTCCAATACAATTAGGGGCGATTCCTTTCGTAGCCATTTTATTTTAAAAAAAATGACGACTGCAAATTTGATAATAAATTAAACCACACTTAAATATTAATAATAAAAACCGACATGGCACGATTTCACGAAAAAAATAAATGACACACAAGAATGACAGATCCGTGTTCTTAAATTTTTTTTAAATATAATTAACGGCGATTATAGAATGCTTTGCTATTTTTTTTAATGAACATGCCCAAGTTCATTTGTAACATTCCGTTTCATTATTTTTAGAATGTTTAATTGTAAGTTGTTAATGATTATTATAAGTTGTTAGTACGTTTGCATGAACTGTGGCATTTAACAGTTTATCTGTCATTTGGAAGGTTATATTTCTAATCAAATTATAATTGAGTGAAGTAGGTACATTATGAGCTTACTTAATTGCTAGTTTAGTTAAGAATAATTGTTGTATAAATATTATAATATTACTTTTTAATGTTATTAAGATTTTTATACTTTCTAACGAAGTGACCGCATCGTCCTCTTCATGTAAAATCACCACTATTTTCAAAAGCTGTCATCATCATTTATGGCAATACAACCCATGGCGGGTCTTGGCCTCCTTCAAATATTTCTTCCATCCTGACGCTCTCCATTTTCTTTGACCAAACATTCATCTCCTGTACCCAGGTCATCTCTTGCCCTCGGGGGTTACGTACATAGTCCGCCTTGATGGTATATCTTCCGGCATTCTATGCACGTGGCTGATCTCTGCATTTTCATATGCCACGTGATATTTTCGATCATACACAGTGTGTACAGCCCCTCATTATTAATTAACCTCCAAATACCACTTGAACAGCCGTAAAGATACTTCTCAAAACTCTATTCTCAAAAATATCTATCTTTCCCTCATCCTGTTAAAGAAACGGGGAGTTTTATATAAGGTTGTTTTGGTTTTCCTGGAAAGAGTTTTGTTCTTTAGAAGCATTTGAAGACCAAAATATTACCTGTTTGGTGAGCCGGTGATTTATTTCGCGCTGTGTTAAGGCTATACTTCAGTTGAGGCATGGTCTAAAAAGATCGTGGCTAAGCGATGCGCGGATTGTGCAAATGACGCGTGCCGAACGAAATATAATTTGTCATAAAAATCCAACATGCGTCCATTTAATGTTATGTTTATGGTTATATTACTAATAATAATAGTATATTCATTGACATGTTTTCTTTTTTAAGTATGTACATATGTAAAGTTTTTTTAGTCATCTTTACACGATTTAAGAATATTTTAATCGGACGCCATGACAAAACAAATAGACGTGCGGCACTTCCACTGTCAGTCTCCGATTGGCGACTAGTGAAAAATTTCGTCACACCTACTGTTGTAAATTATTTGCCGTTTTACTGAAGTACGCTCTTAATAGTGTTTGTGATAAGGGATCCTAGATAAATAAACGAATTCATAGTTTCAAAAGCATCACCGCCAATGATAATGCTGTTATTGTCATATATTGGACTGTGGAGAACCAGCATGTATTTTATTTTACTTTCGTTTATCCTATGTTCATATTAGCTGACTTTACAGAACTAAATGCCCAAAATTTTAAAAGCTGTAGTGATCATATTTGTTCCTTCCTACCACATGCATGACCTACCTACCTACACGGAACGTCACTATCTGGTGGTGTCGAAAGGATAAGGTCGCAAGGGGATGCGCCTTCCAGATAGAGCGGCGCTATCAAGAAATCGACTGAATCAACAATAACGGAAGCAACAATATCAGCGCAGAATCGCTCCAGATAAAAGGATAGTGTTGGCAACGCTTATAAATTTCACTGATCACTATCCTCAGTGATGATGCAAATGATATGAAGACCTAAACGGATGACTGTTGAAAGAGTCATGGTTTTCATTTATTTAATTTCAATTAACATTTTTATAGGTATCTGAACGAACCAGAGCGCTCGACAATTTTCCGAAAATATTAACATAGTTATCTAATTTTATGTATATTTTATAAAAATAAGTGTGTTAGATTTTTTGTTATATGGCATATTCAATTTTTTTTTTATATATTGCGGAAATTATAAATTATAAGTTTAAGACGTTCACAACATGACATTTAAAAACAAAGAAACAGTGTAAAGAAGAAATAAATATATGCAGTATCACAAAAACAGTATGAAAAGTAAAGTGAAAGGTACAAAATTATAAAAAAATATATATAAATTATAAAGCATGGAAACACACCGAATGAGCTAAGCGGTGGTGAGAGGGTCAGACGGTCATAGCATTTTTTCCACGAGACGGAACTATAATTTTGCTGATTTCATGAACCGAAACGGCGCTCCGGTACGCTCCGGTCCATTTCGAGCCCTGAGATGAAGTAAGTTTAATTTTAACCGTGTAAGTATTTATTAAATTTATCCTATTAATGCAGATGTGCCGGATTTTGGGGCGTCTCAGACTTCTATGTACGAGTGTTTTAGAGTAGGTTCCATTGAAATGCTCTAATCCTCAGTAATTGATATATATATATTATATATGTATATACTATATACCTAGGTATATGTATTTTTCCAAGATTTTGGTTGAATTTTCTGTTTAGAGAGTAATTAAATGAATAGATGTGCACATTTTTGCATACAATTAGAGACTAAAAATGAAAGGGGACGGCATTCTAAATCTGCCCAAGGCATTTTGCCTAGGGACGTCACTGCTACCAGAGATCACTCTTCTCTCCAGTCTGCTAAGATCTATCCTTACCACGTGACCAAAAAATTTAAGAACGCGTCTGTACTCTGTTGCAATTAGCCGAGAGACATTCTTCATTTCAGCAACGAAATGAAATATGGGAAAGCATTCTTTCATCGATAGGTAATACTAATGATTATCTAAATCGAATGTTATGACCAGAATGAAATATTATAACAGCCTTCGAGCATTCCTCCAGCGCAACCTCCGGAGGTAATTTGTACGTAGAAAAAAAAAAACAACGACCACTGTCCGGTGCTATGTATTTATCTAAATTAGCTTAGAACATCCCATTCTAATTTGGCGAATCAATCAAATGACCACTTTTTTTGTTCAAAAGCTGTATTCACTCTCTCTCCATGCCCTGTAAGAATGTTTAACACTTTTAGCGTTAGATATTTTTCACGATTTTTTACATTGACTCATGTCTAACTTAACCGTTGATATATCTACACTATAGAGTCATCATCATCATAAGCCTGAATCTATCTACTGATGGATGAAGGCCTCTTCAAGCTGCTTCCAATTCTTTCGGTCCTGTGCATTTCGTTGCCACGTACTTCCGCAGAACTTTATCATTTCATCGATCCAGCGGCCTATAGGTCTACCTTGCGGACGTTTTGTACTTCTTGGATTTTTTCTTTTATTTTGTTAATAATTGTCAATTCACGGTGGAACTGCATTGTATTGTTGTTTTTATAGAATAAAACGCAATTTTTTTGTAGTACTTATTCCACTTTTAATCAATAGATTAGGACCGGTTTCGTCCGCCTCAGAGGGACATTTTCAACTGTTCAAAATTCAAATGTTGAAAATGTCTCTCTGAGGCGGACGTAACCGGTCCTAATCTATTGATTAAAAGTGGAATAATTACTGCAAAAAAATTGCGTTTTATTAAATAAAAACAACAATACTTCTTGGATACCACTGGATGACTAGATTTGTCCAACGATTGTCTCTTCTTCGAGCCATGTGTCCAGCCCATCTCCATTTAAGTCTTTTAATAAACTCTATTACATCGCAAACCCTTGTCTGCTTCCTTATCCACTCATTTTATCACACACACTATAGAGTAGAGATTCACAACCTTATTTTTAAAAGCATTTATTTTATAGTCAACAATAGAATGGCGGGAAAAAATCTAATGAATCTTACACAACTTTGACAGATATACATTATTATATATTTGACAAATAAATATTAGTTGTTAGGTATCTTATAAATCAATTTATAGTCATAATGAGCTTGTATTAATGAAGTTTTAAATATATTAAAGGATACAATAGGCCGTGATGCCGAATTACAGTAATATAAGAGAACCAATAATATAAAAATCCATACATGTATTGTGACTTGAACATGAACACGTGACATGTATTGGAATCGAACCTGGAAACCCGAAATGACTACAAGGGCCACGAGAATACCCTCGCGATATTATGTATACCGGAAAAGCGTCCCAACATGTTTGCCTAAATACATCTACAGGGTGTATCCTACACAGTTACAGGAGGCTAAACTGGCAAGAAACAGGGATCACGACGTGGTATTCATATGCTCCACCCAAGAAGCAGACATGGACAAAGAAAGAAAAACGAATTAGTTACATACTATTATGTAATAGTATTGTTTATAATCTTTAGAAAACTTATACATGAATATTTAAATTTAATATATAAATGCTACGGAACGCGTAGAGCGTCTACGCAGATCGTAGCGATAGGTTGATATAAAATAATTTCAAATTATGTAGTACTGGACTATATAATAATGCAATTTGATAATTTACTATATATATATATATATATATATATATATTGATGCTATACCGAGCATGCCAATATTATTTAGAAAAGATTTTTGACAATGTCGGATTATTCTATAGAACAGCGATTCGTTTAATTAAATATAATATAGCTTGTATTTCACTAACAATATGTTAAAAGTCGGACTTCGTATAAAACAATGTGAACCATATTTCTAGTGGTGCAGTGCATAAGGCGCTGGTCTTCCATCCGGGAGCTCTGGGTTCGATTCCCAGTGAGGTCAAAGAATATTTACATAATCTACATGTAAATTCCTCAAGCCTGGGATTCTTACCACAGTAATTAGGCTTCACGGCCTGTTGCGGTGTTTAACAAAGAAACAATTAAAAATAAAAATAAATAATAAAATAAAAATGATGTGTGTCGCTGACGGTTGTACGTAGATTTTTTTGCCTGCGGTGCTGATAGTTTCTGTCTCTCGACATCAGTAGATATACTTATAATATATCAGTAGTTTGAAGATAAGTCTGTTAAGATAACCTAGAAGAAATAGTGAAATCTAAAAATATATGGGGGTGGTATTTTTATTCTGACTAAGGGCGGCACTTTGTCTAGAGACGTAGCTGATTGTAATTGTAGATAATATCGTCTGTAATCATGTTGGAAAATTATTATTATAGGTTATAATATTATTATTGGAATTGGAAAAATCAAATCAAATTGGAAAGCGGCCACACTGGATAGGGACAGGTGGAGGGAGCTGTTGGAGGAGGCCAGGACCCACACCGGGTTGTCGCACCCCTGATGATGATGATGATAATATTATTATTATAGGTTATATATTAATATCTATATATTGCTAAAGGGATTTACTATTTTTGGTAGGTATCTTGTGTTATTATAATAGTATTTTTCTTAGCGTAGAGAGCGTTAATAATAGTCTACGAATATCAACATAGGTACAATAATATTAAACACTTACTGCATTCCTTAGAGGATTTTTTCTTCATTTTATTTACAACATGGCTATCAACCTACAATGGGGAACGGAAAAAAACGAACAGCAAAAAAACAAAATTCGAATCTCCAAGAACAAAATATGCGCGGGCACCACAGGCTGTCAAACATTTTCGTGGTGTTATTATTATTTATGAAGTGATGAAGGCATTAAGGTAACTGCATGATGAAAGTTAAGCTATTAATTTATTAAACATTAATGTAATTAACGTGATAACACAATAGTGGCGAAGAGGTAAACGTTTATGCCAAGTGTCTAGGTCCGAATTGTGTACTGGGTTTAATACCTATACTTTTCGTTTCGAAAGATATAATAACGACCCGTCTCAGAGAGAGACGTTTCTTCGCCAATTTGTTCTATCATATTAGGGTTATCAACTCGAAATTTTCAGAATTTTTTACTGAATATTTTCTATCTTCTTAGTCGTTCCCTCATGGCCGAGGATCGCGACCACCTTGAAATTCTGTCATATTTTGAGCGACCATGATACATTCAGATATATTCAGTTGGTTTTAAATAGGTACCAATTATTTGTAAGCAAGTCGAATATTTTTTTATTTCTTCAAAGAACTTCGTGTTGCTAGTTTTTCACGTTAAGCCTCGTTGACACGGTCCAAGTACGATCCAAGTAGACTTGGATAGGAATAATTAGCATGAAGATGTCTCATCCAAGTGACAGCTTCATACTATTTATTCCTATCCAAGTTAACTTGGATGAGTAGGACGCGGTCCAAGTAGCTTGGATAGGAATAATTAGTATGAAGATGTCTCATACGAGTGCACTTGGATAAGAATCAATAGTATGAAGCTGTCACTTGGATGGCACTCGATCCAAGTGCACTTGGATCGTTCTTGGACCGTGTCAACGCGGCTTTACCTATAATTTTGAATTGGAAGAAGCTCTAACGCCCACTGTAGAGCGGAAGATATGCTTAGTCCAGACCAACAAAATTTGTATGTGGAATACAAGAAATCATGGATATTTGTATGAGGACATTTAAAATATTCATAAAAAGCTTTGGTACCTACAATTTTTGAATAGTTTTGAACGTCCTGAATTCTGATTTGTTATGCTTTGCTTTTTAAAATAAATGAATATGAATAAATAAATACTTGGCGAGTGACGTAACATGCAAAATATTATTATTACACAATAGGTACCCCGGGTACCCGTTTTGACGAGCGTCGAGCAGTGCCGCGCTTACTTGCGAAATATGTTTAGAAGCGCTGGAGAAATGTTGTTTGTCCGCGCACACCTGGATGGCGCTGCCATTTACCTGTCTTTCTTCTACGAGAGCCTCTCGGACTTGAAACAATCGCCATTTTTACTCGAGAAATGTACGAGGCAGCATCGACAGCGGTTGCCGTACGAACTTGCGTGCGTCAACGGCTTTGAATGTGCGCTTAAAAATACTATAATATCGTTTTTCCCGCTAATGTTTGTTTATCGAATGCCATATTTTAATTCGAATTGACAACGGCAACATTCGATCAGTTAAAAGTGAAGTTGGCGACGATTCGTTTTGAAATAAGAACGTTTTATTCGAACGAACAACAAACTCCTTGCGGCATACAAATACAAACACAGACTGCGAATACATTGACGTTTTGGTCTGATTGTTATCAATCTCATCTCTGTTTGCAGTGATTGTGAATAACTTGATTAGATTAAAGTGAACTTTTGTGATGTTATTTTCTTTATTGTACGAATTCTTTCATCAACGAACGCTTCCGATCGGTGAAGCAGACGAGTTTTTGTTTCGTATTAGGTAGTTAGTATCCATTCGTACTTTGCACAACGTTATGCCAAAATAAACGTCAATATTTTTTTTATTCAAGATACATTTTTGAACTTGTCAGTGTAGTTTTGTGCTTATTAATTATTGTCAACACTATCAACTGTCCAGTAGGGCAATTTAATTAAGTTTAGTCATAATAATATTATAAATTTAAAGTGAAATAAAACTGTTACTAGTGCTGTATAAAATTCTTTAATATAGGTACCTACCTATCTATATTTTACTATCAATATTTTTTATGGGTGTTTATTTTCTAATATCGATAAAACAGAAAACAGTTATACCTATATATACCTATTGTGATTTGTGCAGCCAGTGAACGTCTGTCCTTGTTTTGGATGTAATATCAAATGCATAGGTGAGTTGTGTTGTAAAATTTTATTACATATTTTTAATTTGAATATATATTCTTGATACTCGATTTCATATTCTCTCGTGGTGCAATCATTGATTGTAAAAATATGTTATCTACTTATATTAATTTATAGAATGCCTAAGAATTTATTGCTGAATATTTAGTTGTTACCTACTTACCTATTTATTACCTATAACAAAGTATATTAGTCTATGCCTGTTGTAGGTTCTATACAAAACAAAAGAATTAATAAATGTATGAAGAATATGAGAACACATTTATGGAATGTTTCAGAATTTTTTGCCTATAATAGACAATTACTTATATGGTGATAATTTTATAAACCAACGTATTATTGTGTTATTTCATAAGGTACTATAATTAAGTAGATTAATTACCTACCATTTTGGTTTCCCTTCAGTGGAGAAGTACCCATCTACACCACATATTACCTATAAAAATAAAAATTGAATTTATAAAATATAATGGGATGTTGGGACGTCCCGCGAAGGTAGTTGGGTCATGCGTTGCCTATGGGCGGCAAATTAAGCGCGGTGCTGATGGTAGTGGTCATCAGCACCGCACAGCTCCCTTTCAATTTTATTCGATATGATCATCAGATTTTCATTTCCTATTAAAATAATAAAATTGAGTAGGGAAAGAATTTAAGTACATAAAAAATGAGACATAAAGTTCGGTGCAGTTAATTGAGCGTACGTCACATTCAATCTGGAATCTCGATCAACTCAAAACTAACAATGAACATAGGTATTACTTTGTGTAAAAAAAAACCTAATTACTTAGATAAACATTTACAATCAACAAAATAAAACATATATGCTGTGTAATTTCAAATGTTTATTTAGTTTATAATGATTGTCATATTAATAAATTAATAGAATTAAAGCAATGAATAATTCTAATTACATAGACATTTAATTTCAATTTAAAGAGTATTTTTTATTTTAATTTTGTCATTTATTTAATTGTATTTATGTTTCAGTTTAAATTAATCATTATTATGAAATCAATACCCGCTGTCTTAATTGACATGGATTTTTTGCTTACCTTAACCTAGGAGTTGGAAAACTCTTGGACCAAAAAACTTGGTTAAAAAACTTTTCGAGAGCCATACGTATATTTTTATAAATATGATTTATTTAAATGAATAACATACAATTTTCAAGCATTCCTTAAAACTAATGTGAACAATTGCTTTTCTTGCATTTTTTGGAGAGTTTCTGTATGTTTGGAATGTAACTTGTGGTTTTTAATTTCGGGCGCGACTCCAAATTCTCATCGGTTATTTGGCTTCTCTAAATGCTATTTATATTGTTCGTGTTTGAAAATGATTGTTCGCATACATAATATTATGTAATATTTAAATTGCATTTCTCTCTCTCTAAATCCTCAATTTTGGTGGCAATACCTACAAATTTGGATCTCTATAACTCTTTGTTTGTTAAATCCACCAATAAAATTGTACTTCAAAAGTGCTCGTGTCAATAACATATTTTAAAAGTTTTTGTAAAAAATTGGGAATTGGGAATTTGGCAAAGAGCCGCACGCCAATACCCAAAGAGCCGCGGTTTGCCGACCCCTGCCTTAACCAACATAATATTATTAATTTAATTTAACACAATAATTAGTCTTATTAAAAATGATAAATGGGTACGCAGTTAAATTATTTCTAATAACATCATCGTAACTATAATTTATAATAAATTGGTAGTATTATTCATAACTATATATTTTTTTTATGTAAATACGCAGGGCACTCCTAAAGAAATGATGTAATTATTATGGCACGTCCCGTTACCACAGCGACCTTATAGGATTTTTAGCAGGCCACACTTAATATTCATCTTCCGGTTTACTGTTAACTATAAACAGTTTCGAAGTGTCTAATATAACTATCTATGATAATAATAATTATTTGAGTACATCGACGCCATAAATTAGTAAAGGGAACCAAAAAAAATGTATAGGACCTTAGAGCAATAATTCTAAAGAGAGAGGGTGTTGTCCGGCTAAATAAATCAGTTTTCTTTTGCATATGACGCACAGCAAAATTTCAATATTGTTATTATTTACGTAGCTATGAAACGTTATGTCCTCATTTTGCTTCTCAGTACAGATACCAAATTTAAACACAACACAGTTAACCATATTAATAAATTAACTACTTAATAAGTAAATTACCTAAAAATATTGACCAGTACCTTTATATTCCGCATAAACATATTTCAGCAACACCTATCCTATCTTTCATATTTATCTGAAACGCGAGGTTAGTAGTGTTCATTATAATTGTCTGATCAATAATTTCATACAAGTACTGAGAAAAACACATAAATATTGTGTGTCCTGACCGGGAATCGAACCCAGGAACTCTCGAGTGGAAGGCCACGATAGCCGCATAGTAGGTACTGTTTATATTATGTATCGCTTTAAAAAGTCAATAGACAACAAAGTTCTTAACAAATTCTCGTTATTACATCAAGAGTCTTTTCCATTTAGGGTGAGGTATGGTTATCGAGGATAGAAAACAAATGAATAAAACAACAGATTTAATCTAAAAACTGCCATTACTTTAGTTAGGTGAACGGAACGTCAACTTCGCGATGTTACTATCTATGCAGTTTACCAACTTAACAGTTTTTCATTCCTTTAGTAAACGCGTTAAAATATTGTAAGATAAATAATATAAAAGATTCCTTCTATAAACCTAGTTAAAATTATTTGGATAAAACTCATACATGACAATATTTTTGACAGATATTAATTTATAGGTAAAATATTATCATACGTCCATAAATAGCCAACTTTCTTATCTATGTCGTAAAATGAAATAACATTGCATGTTGTACAACATGTCAGAAAAGTTCTCTGTTTATGACGGCGTTGGTTGAATGTAAATTGGTTAGTTTTTAAAAATATCTATTTTATTGCTATATTTTTAAAAATAATTTATTTACGATGACGGTATACTAAACTATGTTACATTTAAAGTCAGAAAATAAAATTTAATGGTGGGTATATTATTTACTGCTCACTTTACGACATAAAGTTATAATGTTAAGTAATTTTGTCGTTGAGATGGCTTGACTGCGTTTATAAAAACACTACCAGACTGCGTCTAAAAAAAACTTGATAACCACAGCTCAGAATAGGCAGGCTTGTAAAGATAATACTAAATGCAACCAAGAATCACATATGGCTTTACAATGGAATGCCAGAAGTATGAAGCAAAAAAAGGATGATATAGAACTCTACTTAATAAGACAAAAAATTTCAATAGCATTAATCTCAGAGACTTGGCTGAGGTCTGAATTAGACTATCTGAAATTCAATGATTACACGATGTATCGAAAATACAGAAGGGATGGATACGGAGGAGAGCGATTCTGGTGCATAAAACACTGGCGTCTAAAGAAGAAAGAAAGAAAGACGGAAGAGCTAGACAAAATAATTATAAAGCCATTTAACAGAATAGGAGTGAGGACCTGATCGAAGGATCCCCTTCTAGAAGAGAAGAGGCGATATGACAGCGAGTCGCAGTCAAAGCCTCGGTAAAATCACAAAAAAAAAAAAAAAAAATCACATATGGCTATGGATTAAAACTAAATGAAGTTGGTGATACTTACATTTAAATGTTTTTCACATAATTTTATTTACTAATAGGCATTTAAATGTAACTATATTTTAACGGTTCATCCATGAAACTTAATTTAACAAAAATCTGTATTACGTCGCTACACACACTCACGTATGTGTACTTGTGATTTTTTGCACAAGTATATAATTATATGAGCGTGTGTAACCCTAAAAATATACGTTTTTAACCCCTTTTGTGTATCTATTTCACTGATACATAATGTTAGTTAGTGCAGCTTTCTTTTACATATTATAGTATTACATATTATTACAGAACCTACTTAGTTACCAATATGTAGTAAGTAAGTTAGTTGTTTCCGATTATAATACGTAAAATGGAATCGAGTATGCACGATGTTCATATTAATTATAAATTGATACAATGCAAACGATATACAAGCGTTGTCAATTATTTTCTAGCAGTCTTAGCGATAGCGCTCACAGAACGCGTCGAGCGGGCGAAGTCGGCGAATGCAGTGTTTATTCATAACCATAATCACACGTCTCTTCCGCGCATTACCCTTCACCCATGTAATATGCGGCCCAAGCAGCACAAAATAAATATTATTACAAAGCCTCTCATAACAAAGCAATAAAAATATTATATTATTTCGGGGCTTGTAATTAAAATTTACGACGACATTATTCAACCAGCGATAAACTGAACACGCAATAAAATTATTATTAAATAATTGCTTTTCGCCCGTCCATCGACAACGCCTCGAGCAGCGTAATTTTGGTAGCCGTGTTCAATGAATGGACTCCATTGTATTTTCTTTCATTCGTATCGCCGAGAAGCGGTGATTCGCGAAAAAACGATGATTCATGCGGCGGGCGCGTATAATGCGTCGTTAAATCCAGTGGGCGCTGGCGTATTTGATTACGTTGTATTTTCGTTGATTTACGCGCCACTTGTAGAAATTTTGCGCGAGCGCCGCACTCGCTGCGTCAATGGGCTTTATGCCTTAAGACGGTTGCAAATTTTTACTCACCTTTTTTACTCACCTTTTTGACTCACAATTTTGACTCACCAATACAGGGCGCGAAGCCCGTTTCCGATTTCTTGAGCGCCACATCTTTTCTTTATGGCCCAAGTCTCAACAACTCAAAGAAAGGTAGCGAATGTCATCGTCTTGGCTGAGCGAACTGTCGTATATTATTTTCATATGATGGCATCACATAATACAATTTATTAATTCAAACATGATACCTACCAAGTTTTGAAAAAATTCACTGATATTTATAATTCGTTATTGTATATTCATTCATGTGTTAGATTTTAATGATTCTTTTTTCAAATCATCTAAAATGTCTACTACAAAATAATCATCCATCATTCTAACCGTAAATAATGTTTGTATTTATTAGCGCGTCGGAAAAATTTCCTTCTGCTGCGTTAAAACTTGAAAATTGAGACAATGGGTGAAAGTTGCAGGCAATTCATTATGCCTAATAAAATAAAAATGAGCATTTTCATAACACTCGAATTCGGTAATTGGCCAATGTAATGTACAGTATGTGTGAGAAATTTTATGTGTTTATTTTCAAACATCTGGGTGATTTTTTCCCAAGCGCAGAATTTTGTTACTTATTCTGATTCGGTTACTTTTCTGATTAAAGTAACTACTTGACTCTATAATAAATTGAATGGGTGGGTAGACTTCTATATGCCCCATTGTTTCTATGTAATATTGTCATTATTATCACAACGTGATAATATCACTTTATGTAATGTTATTATGGTTATCAATTTTTGCGTTTTTTTGGAATCTTGTTCCATGACAATCATCTTTTATAAGTGATAAAAAGAATTATGTTTTAAATTTTATTTCATTCAACTCTTCGTTAAACAGGCTATTTTTTGATTTTTAACCATTCATATTGTATCTAAAAACTATATACATATTCCAAATAATTTTATCTATACGTTTTCATTGGTAAATAATGGTGATATTGTATTTTATTTACTCTGACGCCATATAAACTTGACTTGACTAGCTTAAACAATCAAAAAAATTGTACTTCACATGTCATATTGATTTCCATAGTAACGCACGTATATATTAATATTTTAGTTGCTAGGACCCCAGAGCCCTAGCAACCAATAATGGTGTCAAAATAACTTTAACAAAACAGAATTAACTGAAAATTAATTCAATTCTAATTAAATATGGCTAAAAGTATTAAAAAATGCATTGGCATCGTGTTCTGATTTATTGTAAAAGTTTCAAATGTCTAGCTAGTCGGGGGAAGTTACTTAAAAATCGATTGCAAGATTTGTACCGGACAAACACCACCGGACAAATAAGAATACGAGCTAAGAAAAACGTTGTAATAAAGCGTGTTTGTATGTATTAAAACGTTATGACTTTCTGCGAATAAAATGAATTTAAAACAGATATTGTAAACAGTGAAAATATAATATCCTATCCTATCAATTTTGCCGGTTAAATTTTGACTTAGGACTATTATTAGGTATATATTATGTGTATATATAAAACTATGGTTGGAAATTCTTAGATAAATTCAAGAAAAATACTGTAGGTAGCAATATTCTTTAAAAAAGTCATTTTAACTAGCTTATTTCGTACCTTTACATCCTAAGACAATACTAGGGGTGTTTATATTATGTTATAGAACATCCCTATAATCAACATCAAATGGGCCCATAACATAACCAATCAAACAGATACGTACTCGTACTCAAAAATATAAACCACTCAAATTATTATGTGTCACCAATGTCAGCCCCAATAATGATTGTTTTTAGCTAAAATATGTGATATAGTTTCAATTTTTTTATCGTGGAGGCCATCAAAATCAGCCAGTGCGTCGGGGCTACACGTCCAGGAATAGTGAGCGATCCTCGTAAAAATATCCCTTGCTACGTAAAATATAGTTTTTGTGAAAAAAATATAAATAATTACATTTACGTATATAAATAACGCTAAAATCATCGCTCGAGGTCGCTTCATCAATCTATATAAACTTATCTTACTTAACAAAACAATAATAATAATTACATTCTGCATTATTAAAATATTTGTATCTGGGCATACGACGTGTCAAAATAAAAACAATTCTGGCAGTCAAGTCAAACAAAATAAATTAAAATCGAATCCAAAATACCTATGCAAACTTTTCTGTTAAAAAACTGGAAATTCAAAATTGGAATTGGCAGGAAAGGTAATATGAACAAACGAAGTTTGATTTTTTTATAAAATGTCCCTAAATGTCAGTTGGGGCCAAGTAGGAAAAGTAAATTATATTTTGACGTAATGTGTATAATATGTACATATTTATATATAGGTATATATACCATTGTGTTACCCATCCGGTGGGTTCCACCGTATGCTATTATTTTATTGAAATTTATGATGTGTCTTCGTTTTCCAAGGTAGTAAACCAATCAATGTTTTTTCTTAATTTGAATTTATAGCTGACTTAAAGCAGTCACAGATAAATTCACGTATCTTACCTAAAACAAATTTTACAAACAAAGAATAAATTTGCTTAACGAAGTTAAATTATATTTTTTTAAATATTGTTATTGGATAAATAATCAACCGTGAAATGTCAGTAGCGAGACGTTGAGCAAATATTTATTTCACGTTCGGGTAAATATTTGTGGCACTATAAACAATCAACCGTCCTCTGTGAAGAAGATATATTTTAATCTTCAAAAATAAACGCACCGATTAATTCAATAGTCTTCTTTATTATTGTATTAACAAAAAATACACCAAACCATACGTTTTATTTTATGATTGTGCTGTGGGTATTGGGAAATATTAATATAATGTTATAAATTTAATTATTTAATATTACCGCGAACCAGCGAATATTCAGATTGTATAATGTTTTTTTAGATGGAAAGATATCGGATGCGAAGGTACTTTGCTATTAAGAAAGTTCTGCGTACCTATGTTTGAAAATTGTACGGCTATTTTAAACGAATCTTCTATTTCAACATAGATTGTACAATCTACATAATATGTATACAAGAGTGTTATTAACAAACAGCGAATTTAAGAGTGGTGTTAATTATTATTTAATTACATTTAGTAGGATTAACATCGTCATTACCATGACCGTTATTTCATTACATGGCTTATTTTAACAATGGAAAACGGAAAAATCGTTATAGTCAGTTATAGTCTATGGATTCATCATCATCATAAGCCTGTTTCAATCTACTGCTAAAAGAAGCCCTACTCAAGTTTTATCCATTCTTATCGATTCTAGCGATGACCCTGTCTATGATCTTCATTTAAGGGTGTTGGTAAACTTATGTCGTATTCTCTCGTTTTCTCATTATCTATTTCTATTATCTAGAGTGGAGGGGGATATGGGAGGCCTTCATCGTGCAGTGGATCGACCCCGCCTAATGATAATGATCATGATTGAAAAACGTATCATTATAATAAATCCACTCTATGATGATTGTATTTTCAGGCTGATTGAATTCCTCTTGGTCACGTGTATTGCTATGAAAGTCCTCAGTACTTAACAATTCGGTCATTTAAGGTATCTCTAGCTCCAGATTTATCTTTTGGGCGTTTAATAATACCTCTTGCGTAGTCTGGACAACTATAATTGATCAGTAGTCGTCTCTTCTTGAGTTATGTATCCAACCCATTCCCATTGAAGTTTGTGGTAAACGCTATTTCACCAGTTACCTACCCTTGTTTGTTGTATCATCCACATATTTTATTTTTTGTCCTTATGTACCATGACGAGATGAGATGTTTCATTCCACTTTACGTTGTGCTTTATAAGTTATTTGACCTCTAAAATAGTGTATAAGTACCTACAATATATTCCTTTAATTAACATTAATAGTTAAACAAATCGTATTGAACTATATGCAAATGGTATGTATATATTATATACTTAGTAGTTTTTGAAGCATCAATGAAAATTTTGGCACGGTCGAGCAAAAATAATCACTATTACAATCGCGATTTTGATATCTTTCCGAGTGAAACAGATCAGCGAAACTTATCGGATTTGTGTATGTATAGATTTGGAAATCGCCTGCCGTTAAATTCAAATTCGGAATCGCAACCTGCGAAGGCCAACCTTTTTTCTGGTGCATGTCGAAATTTCGTTATTCTATTCGAGTGCCATGCGCCGTTGAATACCGTCTTATTTGACTGTCGAATTATGTCGATGGCGCTGAACTGTAACTGATTATAATTACTTGTGTCATTAATTTTGGAGAGAAGAACAACAGAAATCACAAAAAGGTCATAGAGCGCAGAGTAACGGAGCTAGTGGCTGAAGTAACATAATTAAACTACGTTATTTTCAATTGCTTCACATTTTGGTCGTCCATAACAATTTTGAATTTAATAACTACTAAGGCACTGCAGTTAAATCAAATTCTGACTCCTCCTTTCTGCCGGGACATCCGCTATCCCTATACAATTGATTACTTCCAATGCTCGCAAATATTTCTGTAGACTATTATGCCATGGAAGTCGTACTTTTATCAGACTCCATTTTTCTTTTGATTCACTAGAGGTGAGGCGCTTTATCTTCCATATATCAAGAGAAATGCGAATGTCCGTCTATATAAAACATTGTTGAGACCAGTGTTATGCTACAGTTCAGAGGTGTCAGTGATTCTCAGAAGCTACACGTGATTGAATGTAGAATCTTGTAAAAGATCTTTCTCCACATCTCGGAGTCGATGATGTGGCTTTGTCAATACTACTACTATACACATAAAGAAAACTTATCAAGAAATACGTTGCGTGAATTAATTTTATCAAATCTTATTATACGATATTCTTATTTAGTTATTATTTACAGTAATAGTTTTAGATACATCATTCATATTTTGGTATTGAATAATATTTGTAACAATTTATCAATAACTATTGTAAATGATATGCCGATTTAATCATACTTAATTATTCATAAAGATGCTATCAAATGATTATTATGTAGCCTGATTGATTTTGATTTGTAAAACAAGATTTATATTATTAAATTCAGAGCAAAATTGTAATTTGGATCAATTAGTAAACTAGCTACAGATTACTGTGAAAACTAGGATAATCAACGTGATTTTAAATAGTTTCAATGATCCAAAGAAAGATGTATACATCAAATTAATATAATGTTATTAATTTAATTACTAGTAGTTTTATCAATACTATATTTAAAAAAGGTGTGCATCAATATTTTGTTATTAATTAAACCTAAAATTCATTCCCGAAGACTTGCATGATTATTATGAATCCAGACATTTACCACAAAATATAATATAACCAGTGTTGCCAACTGTCGTTGACAAAAATATATTAAGACAGTGGTAAGGCATGGTATAGAATACTGCGAGTGTGAGAAATAGTTAGATTTTATCAAAATTATAAATATGACTTGAAACAATCATTTTTAGAAATCATAATTAAGTATGAACACAGTTACCTTCCTTAGTTATACGACTAAAATCATGTAAGTATGTACACAATTTGGCCATCGCTTAAATATCATATCTAACATTAATTATTTTTTTTATGTATAAAATACAAAGGGCTAGCATATTGATTTTTAAGCAGATCTGCTATAATATTTTATCTTTTGAATAAAAAAAATTGCGGTGCCAAAAACGCTAGATTAAACGTCATGCGGCAGGCGGATCTTCTGCTAGACATGACGTTAGCATAAACGTAAAGTCAGCAAAATAACAATAATATTTTCCGATTTTAATTTATGACAGTATTACCAGCCTATAAGACCATGACCATGAAATCCCTAGTCACATCAAATTCTAAGGCGAAAATACGACGTTGGTTCTGGTTTGGCCACGTGTTCTGAATGTTTCAAGTCTCAATCTTTCTTGCATTTTATTTAAATCAACCAGATTCTGACGTCCAGGAAAACCGTTTAAATACAGGATGTATACGACGAATCTTTGTATGATCTAGGGAAAACGCAAAAAGACTGACGGGCAACAGGTTTTCAGTATACATTATGCTCCAACTAAGGAGAATACTAAGAAGAATGAGACTAAATTTCACTAAATAATTAATGATGTTAACCGAATCACTCTTTTGTTATGATATGTTCTGTCATATTCGGCTAAGGTACGCAACATCTAAAATTTCCCACATATTGACACACGTCTCAGCTACTTTGTAAGCACGCACATTTGATGACTTCTGTGGGTTCATTGTGATCCCTAAATTGGCGATCGCTGGTGCGTGCGTAGATTTAAAATAATACGAAATGATGAATGTCGGCCGATTTAGTGCGGGCGCACATATTTGTGTCGGAATTCCGTTGATCGCCGCGGGCTTTCGGCCTTCGGACGCCATCTTGCCGACGAAATTTTAAAATGCTCCAACTGGAACCCGACAGAAGAAAAAAAACACGTTTATTCGATTTTTAAATTTCTTCTCGTCTCGTAATAATTGCGGAAACGCGGCAAATCGGTTGCAATTCGAAATTTAAATTTATTATTTTTCTTGTTATACCAAAGAATCAATTTAAACATACGCAATAAATTAAGTACTAATTTTATTGCCTGCAAAGTTTGAGTTTCAGTTGATTTTTCTCTTCTATCGAATGCATTTTAACTTCATGGAATTGTTTTCTAATACTTATTGTTGTTATATTCCTTTCAAAGTCAAAATGTTGATAACGAAATTTGTAATTCACACGTCGTTTTGCTACCAAAGTACGGCATGGTTATAGATTATTACGAATATCATATCTAAAATCGAACCATTCGGTAGGCTGTGTATCTAGAAGCACATTCTCATAAAATTATCTACAAATATAATATATTTTATTTTTATATTACATTCGCCATATTAATATATAATATTATATCCTTCATTATGTTTATATACACAATAATTGAATAGGTGAATTGAATCCTTATAACAATGAGTTATAAAATAGCATAGTTCAAAATTATATATTAATTTGTGAACACACACCTAAGTGATTTGAAATGGAATCTGATAAAGAAATCCACACGTAGAAAGTGTTTATTTAGCATTTTTTTCGTTCAGCAATTACTCTTCAAAGATTCAAACCGATAGATACAATTCATACCGTTAGTTATTTTAACATTGTGAATTGCCAATTCTGGATGGATAACCATTATAATACCTGAAAAAAACGTAATGCATAATACTTAATCCACATAATTTAAATACATTGACAACGGGTGATAAATATATTTTACAGCTATATAAACAGCAAAATAATGAAATTATTAATGACACGAATTAGTAAATCAATCTACAGTGGCATCATGGGCGATTCGCATATGTATTGGTGTCATTTTGCCACAATGCCTATTTCAATGCTAGCGAGCGATATTAATACAATTGTGAATCGATTTTGACGTACCCTTGGTGCCACTATAGAATGATTCACCTATCTATACCTACTCGATGTTATTATCAAATATTGGTTTATTATGTTGCGATTCATATTTTATATTAGGTATCCATGTAAATCTGTACTTCAAATTTTGCGAAATGAAGGACCTGGGTCCCAGTAGAGCCAAAAAAATAATCATTGATTGGTGGTATTGTACCAACAAGTCGTTAGTTATATATAATTGTATATTTTATAATTATAAAATGTGTATTATGTGCTTAATATTAATTGTTTCTTTGTATTAATAGGCTAGGTAAGCTCGATTGTTTTTTTTAATATTATACTTATTTAATTATAATATCTCATGTCTTATTTAATGAATTTATGTTTACTAGCAGAAACGCCTGCGGATGTAGACTTTACTGCAGTAAATTAAAACATAATGTAGTTACTTACACGTATTACTGTTTCATTGATATTTAGTAATAGCAATGTCATTTTCTAATACGGAGAGATACCTATAATCTATTGATAATAAATTATAAAGGATTACCGAGGTACATTTATAAATTAATGATTATCAAATATTTGTATGGTACTTATGTGGAGATAGTAACACTGCATTCGGAAATATAATAATATAACAAGTTATTTCGTATTCACTTTCACGTCTGGCAATATTTCAAATTAGTTCAATATTATTTTAGCTAATTGCACTACCTAATTTAAAGTAGTAAACATAATAGATTAATAAGATAATAATGTATGTAGGTACCTAAATATGTACCAGCGGTACCTATACGCGAGGGCGCTACAAACTAATTTGAAATATCATTCAGTATTTTTTTATACTGTGATAACTTCAGTTCCAAATTCGAACAGAGTACGACTTATGTTAGTATATTTATTTTATAGTACATACGTAGTTGGAAAAAACGTCGGACTTTTAACTAAAAAAATCCACCAGATAAAACTATTGCACGCTACAACCTGGCGTGTAGATATTATTTTCTGTAAAATGGTTTTTTTTAAATTGGTTCTACAATCCGGTGTAGATAGATCTTGGTCGCCTTACGAAGAGGTTTCGCAACATTTTTTTTAGAAGAAATTGATGTTAGCCATCTGCTCAACCTATTGGGCACGGGCGGCTCTCGTGGTGTAGTGCGTTTGCCTTCCACCCGAGAGTTCCTGGGTTCGATTCCCGGTCAGGACACACAATATTTATGTGTTTTTCTCATAGTCTGGGTGTTTGTGATTGTTCAAAATAACTAACAACCACCTTGTACGAAAAAGCAAGGACATAGTTATTTAATTCTAAAAAAATAAAACCTATAGGGCACATGCTTTGTATTCAAACACACTTTGAAAAACAATGTGTTAATTTTGCCAGACCCGGTATTTGAACATAACACCCTCGACTTACCAAGCGGATACGTTACCACTTGCCTATCGCTGTCGCTGAAAATATTATGTATGTTATGAAGTATTGATACGCGGTGAACGACTGTAAAATGATTTTTTGACAAACGGTTATAAACTTGTGAGGTTGATTCAATTTGCATAGAATACGGATAATAGAAATGGGTATTGTTATGTGTTAATTATGGTAATAATGCGTGGTATGACTGAAAATTTAAGACAATTGTTAAAAGTAGTATTTTGTGTGAGATACATTAATTATTACGTTCTTGAAAATTAATTGCTTAATGCTATAAATACTTCAGCTGGGGTGGGGCATGGTCTAAATCTAAAACGATCGTGACTACGCGACGCGAAGATTGTGCAAATGACGCGGGCAGAACAAAACAAAGTTTGTCATAAAAAGTCAACATGCGTCCATTTAATGTTATGTTTATTGTTCTATTACTAATAATAATAATACTACATATATTCATTGCCATGTTTTCTTTTTCAAGTAAATGGGTAACGTTTTTAGTCATCTTTACACGACTTAAGAATTAATTCCCCCGTCGCCATCACAAAACAAATTTACGTGTTAACAGCTCGACTTTTGCTCTCCGATTGCCAGCCAGTCCGAATTTTCGTCGCACCTATAGTTGAAAATTATTTGCCGTTTCACTGAAGTACCGTCTTAACCTAATAATGCATGCAATATATTATAATGTTTTGTATTAACAAACAACGTGGCTATATGCGGAAGAAACCAATTCTAATCGTATTTAATTTAAGTGGATACGGTATAAACTAACTATAATATATTTTAATTAATATAATACGATACAATGTAATAATATGTATAATGTTGTTTTAAACAATATTGATTTCCGCGATCAAACCAATGCAAAAGGTGCTTAGTTGGATATATAGAATGACATTATAATACGGAATTAGATTAACTATTATAGTTACGGTTATTTAATTGAAATATATTTAATTGTTTTTCATTTAGAAATTTCTTCATTATCCGCCGGTATCGTTTGAAATTGTAATTAAACTTCTCGTTGCATTTTGTTTTAATCGATCGGGGCTCTTTTTGGCGTTCGATGTTCGAATTTCCCACAATATTTCAGTTTAGTCGAAAGATTTCGAACAGTTTCGAAGGCGCGACAAATTTGTTGCAATTTATTGTCTTTTGTCACATAAATTGTGACATCAATAAAATTTCTCGGTGCTTTTTGTTGAACGTTTAAACTTGTTTTGCGTCACCTAATACAGAGATAACAATAGTTTTTAATGGTTTTAATAAAAAAAGCGTTTCAATAGCTCGGATTTCAATTAATCTCCGACAAAAAAAGGTTTGAAATAAAACACACGAATTAAAATAAGAAATAGCGTTATATAAATGCTTGATGCTTTCACGTTTATAATATGTTATTTCATTCTGTTACAATTTCTTTGTCCTTCATTTGTCAATATTTCGGGTTCTGCAATGTGCCCGAAACGTCAAAGAAACATTGAAAAACACGATGACAACCCAAAAACAGGATACAATATTATTATGAAACCTTATTTTGGAAAATCTGTTTCGTTTGTTTTGAGACGGGTATCGAATATTGTAATGTTCAAATTCCATTAAGTATCTCGAAAAGTAAATCGATGACATCCATGTTTTATGTAATTTTATCTGGAAATCACAAGGAATGTATCGGCTAAGGTTTTAGATTGATCGAATCATTAGCAAAAATGACTTTTACAAGAAGGCTGTTAGAAAAAAAAAATGCTACTAAATTGCTGCCAACAATATCGTCAAAAAGCTGTCCATGCTTTATCAACATTGATATTCTAGTAGTTTTTGAGTTGTAACCGAACAAACGGAAACTGACAAGACAGTCCAATTTTAGTAGTAATACTTAAGTACATAATATAGATACTTTAATATATTACACTGTTGGTTTTTTTTCCATAATTGATTTGGTTGATTTTGTCTGTCACAAAAATAATTTATAAACGCCTTTTGAGTGGGTCAATCTTAAAATATTATTAACGAAAAGATTAATCTGGCCCACATATAAATAACCGAATTTTATTGGCAATCTAAAAAAAATATTAAGTAAACCACTATATACATTAAAAAAACGCAATTAAAAAAACGATAGAAATACTTCAAACTGGGAAATTTACGTAGGCAGAAGGAAATTAAATGAAATATGCAATTAACAGGGAAATAAATAAGCACGAAACATTATAAATACTTCCTAAATGAATATAAATAAGTGATATTTTTACTATAATTATAAAAAAATATATAATTTATGTGTGACTGGCAATTGAAACGAATATTAGGTGCTCTTTATTCATAAGGCAGAATGGCACAAGTATCACCATAATATAGAATAATAAATTAATTCAACATTTCCCGTTATCAATAAAATAAATCCTTATTTTTTATTTTACGATCTAACTATTTTTTGTGAAAATTCGAAATTCAAATTAAATCGACTATAAAGTTAGGGTTTTTCATGGATTTTTTCCGACCAGTTTTTTTGTATGTTTACCACTTATATTAATAAATTACATTATACGTTAATAGTTATGTGAAAAATGTTTCTAGCGTATGTTTCATTTCTACCATTTTAATGTTCGGCTTTCAATTAAAACAGAGTGATACATTACTTTCATATAATTGTTTTTTTTTTCAATATTTTAATAGGTACATTATACCCAATAAAATTTTACAAAAAAGTATTGTTGGGTTGTTGGCTATTTCATCTTTCACGCCATTATCAATTAGATACCTACTACTGTAGCGAATACGTGTCCAAAATAATGCGTAATGGGGTCGATTATTCCTTATGCTGTCACTCTGTGAAATTATTTTACGTTATGCAGTAACTTCAAAAGTTACTTACAATAATAAAAATTCTGCCTAAAGCGTAGTGTTCAATCAATGTGTTCTACTAGTGATCACGTATACATGCAAAAAATGATCATTTATTGTAAGAAATATTCAAAAAGCGTGGTATGAAAGATATAGTTGGGAATAACAACCACTAGGATATTTTCTTTTTCTTTTTTTTCTTTATTTGGAAACAATTGAGCTCTTCTCTGAATGGAAGGCTATTCTGCTTTACAATGGTTTACAAAAGTATACATACACTTTTTTAACTACTCAAATTTATTTATTTTACATTAATGAACATGATGACAAATAATTATAAATCCAAAGCGTTCACGACATGTGTTAATAATTTTCAAATAAAAATACAGGTTAATGTGAGTATAATCAGTGACGTCCCGTGAGGGTAGGGAGAATGAGCATCGCTTGGGGGCGGCAGTTACTCGAAAGGCGGCAAATCGAGGAGAATCATTTGGTGTATATAGAAGTAGCTACCTATACTAAACTTAGTAATAACGAAAATATCTTTCTATTAAAAAATCAGCTCACTCAAAATGTATTAATTAATATAAAAGGTTTAACAGGACTGTATATTTTTGTCAAGTTCGCGATGTCTAGTTTACTTCCGTTGCTCTTCGACTTCCATGGTTACCCGAAATGATACGTACACGGATGATACAAAATAAAAAAAAAATACAAAGTATACAAAAATGTTTGGCGCTGCCCTGGGGCGGCATTTTTTCTAGGGGCATTACTGAGTATAATAATATAATAAAACAATAAATATACGTGGTACTTGTAAGCACACAGAGTGAACTAGGTTTGACCTTATCTTAAAAACTTATAAAACATCGTCCACCTAAATTCACCTTCACGTAAGTGGAATATATCTATATCTGAAGCGATTTGATTAAACGAAGTCATTGCCCTCCCAATTGGCATTACTAATGGCAGGTTAGTTCTGCACATTGGGAGAACAAACAGCGGATGCTCCGATTCATAAGATAATTATCAGAGACACACAAGCCAATACCACCAAGAATGGCAGAGTTTCCATTTACGCCGCGAATAAGTCGAAAAAAATATGGAGCTAAATAAAGATCCCTTCGAAACTTTAAGCTACAGTATGTACTAAGAAAAAGTCATACGTTAAAGTGCCCACCACCACCCGTCATATATGCACAACCGTGGATATGCACGGCCGCTTTCTATGACGCTTTAAACGTGTCTGAAAGAAGTGATTTTAAGTGCTCATTCCGTCCCGAGACGGAGCCGCACGGGACTGATGCTGCAACCATGCACCGTAGTGCTTAAAGGAGAAAGTTAAGAAAGAAAATGTTTGTTTTTGGACTGGCTCTGCTGTCCGCTGACGTTAAGCGCTTTGTGTACCCGCATACTGAGTGTCACGAATTGAAATGGATGAGTCTACAGAAGAGTCGGGACTATCCCGCTCCCCATACGACGCTACAAATTTCTCAAATGCCGCAAAGTTGGCCTCAGTTGCTACCAGATCTCCATGACCAATTGGGCCCGTGTGAGGACGGATCCTGGCAAACAGCTCCGCTCGTTCGAATTCCATAAGCGGGCAATCCCAGAGGATGTGTTCAACATCTTGGTGGTCATGCCCGCAGGTACAACCCGGCCCATCTACTGTCAAGCCAAACTCGTGGAGCCCGGCGGCGAAATTGCCATGGCCGGTGAGGAACTGGCTAATCCAGTGCGAAGGTTGGAGTCTTCTAGTTTGGTGCCTGCAGAATATGTCTGGAGCCCCTTGGGGGAGGCGGTCCACATAGCCTGCCATGCCGCAAATGCGGTCTTGTACAC
Organism: Rhyacophila brunnea; assembly: GCF_057557595.1. Lineage (NCBI taxonomy): Eukaryota > Metazoa > Arthropoda > Insecta > Trichoptera > Rhyacophilidae > Rhyacophila > Rhyacophila brunnea. The sequence goes on from NW_028232859.1 coordinate 4,163,847, forward strand.
AATGTCACTTACAGTCTTCTTGTAAGGAACGTCCTCGGATCTCTGCGGTGGTGTCAGATGGACACCGGCGAGTCTTGTGCTGATCCCCCTCAAGAGGAGGGTGATGGATAGAGCCACGGATAATATCTATACAGCTGAAAGTAAAGGAGTCTGAAAATTTCTTCTGGAACTTCTTCACTATAAAGCCGCACTTCAACTGATGCAGGGCCCAAACAATAGACCCACTCTCAAGTCTGCTTCTAACTAAGGATATCATAAAGTTCAGCGGATGTACGTGGCAAAAAAGAACTACGTGAGCGAGTTATGTTGAGGCATATCCAGCAGTCGATCGACACCAATGACGATGTTTCTTCTTTACACTGGTGATCTGGGAGAATTAATTCGCATTGTTTATCGAAAGTTACTTTGAGTTATCTGTATAGCAACTAAGAATCCAAGAAACTAGAATCGCTATTTATCAATTATTATTTAAAACACCTGTGCGGTTAAGAGTCAGTACTTGCATTGCGGGAGACCGCTTGTCCGATCGTGATAAAATGCCAATTCATTTTTTTGTGTTATCATTCATATTAAATATAATGAAATAAAAGAAATTTCGATCTAGTAACAGCGCAGACGAAAGAATGAGAGGCGGCTGTAGACGGATATAAACCTAGAAAGTGATCGTAAAAAACAATGCAGTTTTTAAATATGCATCGCATTATTATACATAAACAATATGTTGCATTTTATTAATTATGAAAAAAACAAAAGGTATTGAACTGTCAGTCTAACTAAACTCTAAAGCATGTGTTACAGTTACACGATACTACTTCATTGTAAATTTAATTTTGAAATTAAAAACGAAATCACAATATCGTTATTATTTTGTAGTTATAATATTGTATAATTTTCACTTTTTGTTATTTTTACCACGTTACCAGGTTTTTATTAGCTCGTATTCTTGTTTGTCCGGTACAGATTTTTTCTTGTGCAGTACAAATTTTTAAACTAAATTCCCGACTAGGTAGACATTTGAAACTTTTAGAATATATCAGAACACGACGACAATGCATTATTTTAATACTTTTGGCCATCTTTAAGGCTATACTTCGGCTGGGGCACGGTCTAAAACGATCGTGACTACGCGACGCGAAGATTGTGCAAATGACGCGGGCAGAACAAAACATAATTTGTCATAAAAAGTCAACATGCGTCCATTTAATGTTATGTTTATTGTTCTATTACTAATAATAATAATATATTCATTGACATGTTTTCTTTTTCAAGTAAATGGTAACGTTTTTTAGTCATCTTTACACGATTTAAGAATTAATTCCCCCGTCGCCATCACAAAACAAATTGACGTGTTCACAGCTCGACTTTCGCTTTCCGATTGCCAGCCAGTCCGAATTTTCTTCGCACCTATAGTTGAAAATTATTTGCCGTTTCACGGAAGTACCGTCTTAATGAATGACCATAGAAGTTTATGAATATGTAATCAGAATTCATGAGTTTGGTGTGTTTAGAGTGCAGTCAATTAATTCTAAAACGATTTTAGTATGGTCGCATTGGTGACTATAATATTATGAGTATTACATCCTGGCAACTCTGTGTAAATAAAATTAAACTTTTTAGCTTACCGATGACGATTTGATTACTTGCGTAACTGACTATTCATTTAAATAATAATGAATGATTGTATAAAAAGACTTCTTGCAAGCTTGTAACTATAATGTAAGTAATTTTTGTTTCCCGGCAATTAATTTTGACATATTTTTTTGAAACGTAAGTTTTGAATTTTTTTTTAATCTAGGATTTTTACTGTCATCTAGTTTATTTTCTTACACTATCCGGCATATTTTTGTGAATATCGGTTGGCCACACTGAGTCTTATGATCGAATGACAACACTGAAATCAATATACCTACGTATCGTTACAAATTATTAATTGAAAAACGGAGTTAAAATAATAATGTCTATCAAATATTATTTCAGTAAGTACTAAAATGGTTGTAAAGATTAATATCTAATAATTATTATAATAATTTACGATGCTAAGCATCCGCGTGATGCGTCTCTGACGATTTTATATAATGGTAATCAATCAACGTTAATCCAAGTGATGTTGTAACATTAAAACGACTTTTAATGCATCGCCCAGTGACAGGCCGGCGACAGGCGAGCCTTCAACTCTTCGGCAGTGTCCAGCGGTCAGTCGAGAACCGGAAAGAAGCGCGGACGCCATTTCCTGCCGGAGACCAGCGCCCGGTGGAACGCGTCTATATCCGTTTCCAGGTTAAGAATGCGGTCCGTGTCTCACGCCTTGACACGTGTGCGGTAGGTATGCACGTAGAGGACGTACCGGTCAGGCGAGTGCACCCATGACTGTAATAATTGAGATTATTCAACATTAGTACGCGCATACACAGGCCGAGTTACTTGGTCAATCATTAATTAGACGGCGTTATTATGCATTTGATTAAGCAGCATACCCAAAAAAAATGTTATGAATGGGAACTGATAAGTAGTAAAAACTTTAATTTGGATGCCCAATTTGGAAACATACCTACCTAAACATAAGATTTTTATTTAAAAAAATATTTGTATCGAATGCGGCATTAACTCATAACCATCTGGTCCGGGTGCTGTGCTTCGTTAATTAAGCTATCGATGCAATCATTAATCACGTCAAAATTTCGTGTTACAAAGTATATAATTTAATTTGAATGAATAACTAAAATTACAGAATTCAACAAATGGTTTCTGCAATACGCTATACCTATAATTTGTAGTAATACAGTATTTATTTTTTCTTTAGCGGAATCCACATTACTGGATTTGCACTATTCCTAGCCAGTTCAATATTTCTGTATTTCCAAAATCTATTAATCGCTGTATGACAATGCCAAACGGTATTTATTTGTAAATAGTTTTGTAAAACATTCCACTGGCGAATTGAGGGTCCTGGACTTAATTTTCTCCTGGGTATATAATTAATGTTGATATTATAAAAGTCTTAAACAAAAGTCCAAAAAAACTACTTTTTTGATAAGATTTGTTCAGCTTCGTTTTGATATTTTAGTTAGGTTTAATGGATAATATTTTCTTCATCGCCTTATGGTTGTTTTAGATTACAATCATATTTTATGTATAAAAGCTCATCTTGATATCCCGGGATTGCAGCATTTTCAATCCTGGAATATCGGGATCAATAAATTTTCCGGAATTCCGGGATTGTCAATTATAGTAAATACCTACTTCATATTGTATCAGATTTAAATATTGATCACAACGATGTAATTAAATTTTCCGTGTAATTAAAAAAGAAGGGTGACCACGTTGTTGAAAAGTTAATAGGTATACAGTTATCTGGCTCGAGGGTTTATTTTGAAAAAAAAATATCTACTTATAATATTTTTTTTATTGTTTTTTAAGGCGGCGGATGGGTGGGGGTAAGAAAATCTGGCAGGTGCCAGTAGTGTCACTGACTACTCATAATTACCCATTGCTTCAACTTTAGAATAAGTACAGTACTATCCCAGATACATTCCACATACTTTTGGCATCAAACATCTGGCCTGCAGATATATAACTAAGGGTGTTCACTATTCACCTACGAGTTATTGCGAGCTGTCGCTTCCACGACACGACATCGAATACGCGTGGCTTAACCGTCATAATTATTATTAGGACAGTTATTGTCCATTTGTATCGTCCGCCCTGTTTTGTCTTTTAAGCCTCACCGCGTCAGAATATTAAAACAAACATTGGATGCCTCATACGATTGCACCATTTTGCGTGTGCCATTGACATAGACTTGCGTGATATAGAATTCTGAGAGACAAGAGTTCAACTCGTTGAGAAGGCCGTCAGACTGTCAAATCTTTCGTGTCACGATCAAAGAAAGAAATAGTAACATTCTATTATCCTTAATAATTTATATATTGTTTATGAAAATTTCGTGAATAGTTTCGCGCAGTATTACATAAAATTATTATTTATTAACAGTTTTTTTTACACATTATATACAGTCGAACTTGTTTATTACGATCACGGAAATAGCGAGATCTCGGATGTGATGAGGAAACATTCGTTGACATTTTAGTTTATGATTTTCTCCATACATTTATTCACTTTTACCGAGCAAAACTGTTAATGTGTCGATCGTTTAAAAACAACATTTTCGACCCTAAGCAGTATAAAATCCGACCGGGCAGTTAACTAGACCGATGCCGCCGGGATCGGATTACGGTTATGACACTAGTTAAGTGTCTAAGTAACTAATTGGTGTTTTCGCCGACAACATTGAAAAAGTATCCACGCATATGGTTGTAATTGCGTGTAAAAAATCCAAGCTCTGTGAAGTCAGTAGGTACCTACCAGCGCCGGCGGCTCAGCATTTCATTACAATAAACAAATTCTTTCGTAGTTTATGAATGCCGTGCTTGTTTCGGGAATTTTCACGATGATTTTCAAATTTTTATTACAACGTTTTTATTAGGTCGTATTCTTATTTGTCCGGTGGTTGTTTATCCAGTACAAATCTTGCAATCGAATTTTAACTAACTTCCCGACTAGTTAGACATTTGAAACATTTATAATATATCAGAACACGGTGCCAATGCATTCTTTTATACTTTTAGCCATCTTTAAGTAGAATTAAATTCATTTTCAGTTAATTCTGTTTTGTATGAAAAGTTATTTCGGAAGAAATCCGTTAAAAGTAAAAACTATTATTGGTTTCTAGAGGCATCTGGGGTCCTAGCAACTAAATTATTAATATATACGTGCGTTACTATGGAAATCAATATGAAATGTCAAATTCAGTATTCTATATTTCTATCAAGTACAATTTTTTTGATCGTTTAAGCTAGTCAAGTCAAGTTTATATGATTCAACAGAAAATTTAAAAACCTTGTATATAAAAAGTTCTTTTTATCTTGTTATTATTATGTTATATGCTAAAATAGAACGTGGCGCGAAAAATGTTATATAACGATATAACGAGGTAATGCTTATCACGAGCAAATTCAGTCGATCCCATCTTCCTCGTAATAACCAAGTTCGACTGTATCTATCCACTGATTGATTTCTTGAATAGCAGCACTCTAGAACTGACAGCACCACGTTGTCGATTGAATCGCGCTGCCATTTACCCGCCGAACAATTAATTAGGTACCACTGTCCACGGAGAAACATATTATAAGGCTGCGTAGCTTACGGGCGGCTCTGGCCGTACCGTTACATTTTAATTGGCGATTTTGGAAATCGATTTCGTTCGGCCATCATCATTCCGTACGGCAAAAACATCACAATGACCCCCTAATTTCGGAGCTCCATGCGTGTAAACTTCCATTCGATTACTGAGATCTAGTCATCACGAACTTGTTACTCGGGTGGTGAACGTTGGGGCTTAGGAATTCACTGCGGAATTTATTGTTAACAGTTTTGTCATTGTTTGATACTTTAAAGTCATCCCTCCCTTTGGCTCGACATCGACAATAATCTAATATACTTTGTAAACCATAACGTTTGTAAGACGCTTAATATTTTTATTTTTTCCAGTTTTGAGTAGAAACAAGAATGCTTACGTTATATTCTATCGGTCGTGGGTTAGAATCCCGCTGTTGTATCTCAAAGTCTCTAAATTCATCACGTATTAACGTGAAAGATCGTAACCTTTATATATTATATAAAATTTAGAGTAAAATAAAGTTATTTAGGCTCAATAATTGTGTTGGCAAGCTAAAAAAATCATTTTCAGTAGTGTTACAGAAGTTTGTATAATGGAAATGTGTGATTTGTAATAAGTACGTGTAGAGAGTAAGAATGACAATAGTTAAGTAGGCAGCCATTCGCATTACAAACGATATTTTCTATAGCTACCAACTCAACCGCACTAAAAACTTTATGAAATCGCTATCAAGTGTTTTTGATATTATATACCTTCTTTGTTAGTCCAGTTTCATAGGTCGTAGATCAAGACCTGAACAAAAACGAACCACAAGTGCGAGTAAGATAGAACTTCTACGGCTGAATTAAATATTTTTTTTGTAAACATCGCCGGTAAATATTGATTTGAATGATTACATTAATTTAAAAACTGCGACCACGTGTTGCTGAAATTTATTGTTTTTGTTTTAAATATAAAGTTAATAGTTATAATTTTTAGTTAATTTAGTAGGAAATATGGTTAACTATGTTTGCTGTATTGAGAAGCAACATGATGGTATAACATTTAATTGTTAAGTTAATAATAAAATAATTCAATTTTGGTTCTACTGTGTGTTATACGCAAGAAACACGGTTTTGCCGAACAATATGGACTCTCTTTATAGTATTACTCTGAGGTAGTAGTTTATGAAAAAAAATCATAACATAAATCTGAAAATAATTACAAGATAAAAAAAACTTTTTATGTACAACGTTTTTAAATTTTCTGTTGAATTATTATGCTCAATATGCTCAAACTTGTACTTGATATGAAGTAAATAAAAAACAAACAAATATAGAATACTGAAATGTCATTTTGACATTTCATTTTGATTTCCATAGTAACGCACGTATATATTAATAATTTAGTTGCTAGGACCACCCCCTTAGCAACCGATAATAGTGTTTTTACGTTTTACAGATTTTTCTGAAATACCTTTCCATACAAAACAGAATTAACTGAAAATTCTGCTTAAAGATGGCTAAAAGTATTACAAGAATGCATTGGCATCGTGTTCTGATATATTCTAAAATTTTCAAATGTCTAGCTAGTCGGGAAGTTAGTTAAAAATCGATTGCAAGATTTGTACTGGACAAACAACCACCGAACAAACAAGAATTACGAACTAATAAAAACGTTGTAATAATGAGATATTTTTTTGATTATTAACAATAATTTAAACTTCGTGCACATTTGAATTTGATAAATTTAATGTCAAAATGTGTCATGAGAATAATAAGATACTGTCAATTGAAATATCAGTTAATGTGAAGTCAATCAGTTAAGTTTATGATTAAAGTCATATTTTTCTACGAAATCGCTAAATTGCATGATTCTTATCTTGGCTATCGTGCCGAATGTTTGGCACATCTGATAATAATCAGTATATCGGTACCTTATCGATAATGGTGGCACGTACCTACATCCGATTAATTGATTACTTATTTTATTTCATTTTGACTCATCAATAGTTCCACTCGGGACGTGCTGTTTGTAAGAGATTTTACGCGTTTCGTTGAGAAAAATTCTCGGGAAGTTTACAACTGAGTACCGTTTAGTTAACTATTTTAAATGTCAAGTAAGAAGATATTTTCTTTACTGTCCGTACGTAATTGGTTTTAAAAGAATGTTTACATGACAATTGTCAGTTACATATTTACAAGATGCTAATTAATTATTGAGGTTCTCAGGAATAAACAAATTAATACAAGTATACCGGTGACCAAGCTATGTAAATTGATTTAATATCAAGGCCTGAACAGAAACGATGCATAAGTGCGAGTGAGAAAGTATTCGGCACCCTTATAATCTCTGCGACACGCGCTAGGTTTACAGATGTGGGAGATGGTTTGCTACGGTGTAGCCGCCAAATCTTACCTTATTGCTTAACTAAGCATCTATAACCGTGTTACGTACCGATGTATCTATAGTCTAAGCTTAATATTGTTATGTCTTTATTATTAATAATGTTTTCAATATTTGAAGGTGGATAAGTCAAGTTAAAACATTAAAATTAAATACGGCATTGATGAAAATAATAACGTTATTTTTTTAGTACCATATCCATGGAATGTAGAGTATATGCTTCATAACTTTGCACTCCGGCTCTAGTATGAAAGTGATGTACTTAATATATTCTAAATATATTTGTTTACATATATTATCTATTTATTTATTTATTACAATGACATTAATATGGGCGAAGCATCTGGAAATGACACTAATGGCATAATCTGTTCTAACGCCATTACAATAAAGGTGATATTGCTATAAATTCCCGATGATTTTTGTCGGGTCTGCCGAATGAATGGTTCAGTTCGAACGGGTTTGCTCAAATGAACATTGATACTAGAAACACTGTTCTAATGCTATTACAATAAAGGTGATATTGCTATGAATTCTCGATGCGTGATATCGCATAATAGAAATTGCGAGACATCTACCTATACATGTGCGAATATCGCTAAGCGCGAATTTACTTGCTAGCTACTATATTGAGAGTGCATTGTCCATTAATAATGTCATTGATTTATTACTACATTTAATTATATTAATACAAGTGAATATCATTTGATCTAATTTTATGCGAGGTTATCAGGCAAAGAGGCATATAGATAGTGTGGTAAAAAGCGGAAAAAAGTGAAAAGTTATAAAACCTTCCACCCAGTCAACTTACTCAAATATTGGGAATAAAATGGTTACCTTTTCATAGTATTCGAATCTTGTATCATGTACAAATATGAGTAGTTACCTATGCGGTGATTGCTTATAACTCGATTGTAATGGTGAGTAATTACTAATGACATGTCATTCGCATTGGTTTAATAATTAGCACCTAATATGACATGATAGTTTACTCACCATATTAACTAATCAAATAAAACAAACATAATTTGAATTTGCGTTTACGTGATAAAACTCCATTATAAAAACATAAAAACAAAACACCTTTTTTTGTTAATAGTTGTTTATTTTAATTAAATTGAATAAGCTATTACAAATATATATTGATTAAATAAAAGATACCTGGTGCTTATTACATAATATTGATGAAATTATATAATATATCGTATGCTATGTTAATTAAATAGTAGTGTAATAGTGTAACATGGCATGGAAAAGTGTATGTTTGGCATATCGCGGAAAGATCACAAAATAAACCAATGGATAAGGAAGCAGAGTACGCGATGTGATAGAGGTCGCTAAGTATATGAAGTGAAAATGTGTCGGAATATCGCTCGGCGAGTGGACAACTTCTGATCAATTGCCAGTGGAACCCAGGGGACCTAAACGTACATAGGGACGCCGTAAAATCCGCTGGATGGAAAAACTCATAAAGTTCGGTAGATGTAGATACGTGGCAGCGAAGAACTAAGGACCGATAAGAGTGGGTGGAGCTAGGGGAGGCCTTAATCTTGCAGTTGATCGACCCCGGCTGATGATGATACTGTTATTAATAATAACTAATCATCTATTTCATCTACAGTAAATATATTAAAAAGGGTGTTTCTTATTGTGATTTTGGTATAAAGTGATTTGAATTTTGATTCAAATTTTTTGCCTGACCGATTTAAAAAAAATACTATGCTTTCCTGTAAAATAATATTACAGTTAGATGTAACCATTTTTCATCTCTTTTATAGTTTTGTAGTAGCTACCTATTAATTATATTCGTGAATACATTTATCGTGAGAGTACGTAGGTGGGTAGGTACTACAACAAAAAAAAACACGCTGGTTATCGGCTAATATGTAATTTAAATATATATTTTGAATTTGGAATAAAATCAATTAATGGAGGTCAGTTTTGTTTGAATTTTAAATTCCCGACGGTTGGGCAATACTTTAAATTTAAAGTATGAGGTAGGCTTTATTGTGATGAAGTAGGTATAATAGACAGTGTGTATTGAAGTAAAGTTGTGCAGCTGTTTTCGTAGTCTCACCGCCTGGGGCCGCGGCCGGATGTGGGCCGCGACCTCGAAACGCTGTCTCGCGATCGGCAAGTGGGCCGAGTGGAAATACTCACTGCGGGCAAGTAGGCCGAGTCGCTGGCAGAGATATGTACCCACTGGTTCAAAGCTGGACCCCACTGAAAGCGTGCACAATCACATACTTGCAAGAATGTAAATCTGAAAATTGAGAAAATGGAAATTAGAATTGGAAAACTACATGCGATTCAATGTATATTTGAATGTGATAGCGGCTACCAAATTAACTAATTATACGGATAATGTCAAGATTGATGGTGTGTTATTAATGGAATCATTTCTGATGATTGATAGTGAAAAGCAGTGACCTTGACGGATGTGGCTCGACTGTACAAACAGAGACGTATTAACATTAATTCTCAGATAGTGAAGGTATCTTGCGGTAAACATAAGGCAATGGAGACGTATCCTGGACGTGGTCATGAGCTGCGTTGGGTTATAGAGCTTGTGATACCTAATAATACCTAATGAGACAAAAATATTTTTTTAATCTCATGGTTAGATATAAATATAAACGTTTCATGTATTATCAACTTTGTATTCCAGTTTATCAAGAGAATAAACATGTACTTATGTAAAACAGAATTGGCGTCCCTAAAAAAATAACATATTATGTCTTAAACTTATAATTAACCAAATAATGTTATCCAGCATATTTGAAAGTTATGTAATTCAATTTATACTTTGGTAGAGTTACGAACACTGTTACAGTTAACAGAATAGGTCAAAGACATAAATCATTACACTAATGTAGGTATAGTTAATTGTTCAATCACATTATTTACCATATTTTTGACATACATATTGTGTTAAATTTATATAAGAATGGTTTTAATGATATTTCTCAAATTTATCCATGGGTTGTCTTTTCGAAAAAAATTTGTCCAGTGGCTTGGTTAATTTTAATTATCTTTCAATTTGTTTTTTTTTTGTTTCAGATTACACAGAAATACTATAAGAATGGGCGACAACAGCTGAAAATACAAAGAAAATTTTAGAGTTAATAAAATAACTATATAATAACATTAAAAATGTGAACCAAACGGCAAAATTGTTTAACATCGATCGATAAATAATTATTGGCCTAAATGTTGACCGGTATTATGATAGTGCAATATTTAGTGTTTATGTTTTAAAATTTTTGTGCGGCAAAGTTGCACAGTAAAAAAACAATAATAATAAAATATTATACTTCTATAAGAAGTCCATAGTGTTTAATTATCAAGTAATTAGCCAGCCTCAAAAGGAAACTCGGCAAGGCGCAGTTATTACAGTGTTTCACGGATTCGTGATATATTGAGTTAGACGAGTCTTGTTATCGAAGATGAAGTTCTCAACCGGAAGTAGCTCCAGCAGCCTGGCGAGCGACTCTATGTCCAGGAAGTCCACCCTGTGCATCTATACGGATTCGGACTTCTTGAATGGACCAGAAAAGGTAATATTTTTTTTTAAGTATTTCAGACAACTTTTACTTTTATTTTAATAGTTCATCATATTATTTTACATCTGTTAGGACAGTTTCAAAAAATATATCATTGTAATTTTAATTATTACGCAATTAAATGGCTCTGTAAACATTTTGGGTCCATGTCTGACTACACAACCGTCCTCATGATATCTCAAACTTGAGCTTTTTCTCTTTTAAATAGAATAAATTAATTGTTGCTGCATCCTTATTCACATACCAACTTCTTGAAAGTTTGGGGAAAATAGATGTCTGAATAAACATTTCTCTCATTCTTATAACGATTCGAAACAGTCTTTTAAGGTTCTAAGATTGCTTAATAACACCAGCCTATCATTATCCAGCACCGGAGCGTAGAGCAAGCACAAGATCACGCCACTTCCCTTTTTCTAATGCCTCGTGCTTTCAGCCACTTCACAGTGAGTGAGAGTAATAGCGAGGAAATCATTGCTGCAAATCACAAGGGTACTGCACATTTCTATAAGCTAACGGAGCACATGATCATTTGGTGAGGTATCTCTTTATGAGTAAATCGGTCACTAGGAACAACTCGCTTTTATTACTTATTTTTTCTTCTTTATAATAATGTTTCATATCATGTTTTGAACGTCTTAAACTTATAATTAGTAATGTCTACAATATGCTAAAAATAAATAAATCGAAATTGAGATGATTTAGAGTGTCTATAATGTGGGCGCACTAGTGCAGTTCCTAAGATTTAGCGGATACATCGGTTCTTAAAGCTCTGAAGTCAAGGCTAATATGCCATGCGTGAGCAGAACTGCTTCTGTTCTTCAGAGCATCAAACTCCACGCAGCTCTATGTTGACTGAATACAAAATCTTATGATCTGTTGTATCATGGATATGCCAGAAAAAATACTAGGTACACAAGATAATATACCATTTCATCAAAGCATTCATACGAAATAAAAACATACATGTATGGCGGATAAATTGGAATTCATATTGTAAGCTCATCTTTTCATTTGCATTATATAATACGGTGAACCGTACATATATGAATACATCGATGGTGCCCAATTAATTAGTATGGCATGTAAGTGGTATTGAAATCCGACATTTTTTGTATCAACATGGATAGATACTTCTTGAATGTTCTACTATATTATTATTGTTTTTTTATAACATATCATTATATTATGATTCGATCAGCGTGGCCTATCTATTGGAGAAGAGGCGTCATAATGTCGTCATTGTTTTCCTCTTACATCACTAAATCATTCAATGGACACAGGCACTAACTATTATTAATAGGTGATCGAATTTTACAATGTATTTACTGACAATAGTGCGTCCTTGGCGGTTTTTTTTTAAATGCCTTTTATTAATCATGCCGTTGATATTAATAATTGTACGTTTGCTTGGCATTATAATGTTATTAATAGTAGGTGGTTGCATGTCTGAGATGATCTCGTAATCGAAGCATGACGCCATGTTATATACTCACCTATATCGGATGATCGATTATTATTTATATTATTCTTCTATGGATGGTTCTACGTTTACAACGTGCTACCAAAAAAAAAAAATCGTTTTGTAAATATCGTGAAAGTAGTCTTTTGTGATGGGGTATACATAAAATAATTATATGATTGATTCAACAATTGATCACGTCACTAATATAATATTACTTCTAGACAAAAACAGTACAAGATCTTATATTGTCCGGAAAGACAACATAATTACTAATAGGTGGTAGCTACTAGCTAATATGAAGAAAGTAAATGCGAAATAGCGGGTAGGGGGGTGAGCAAATTATTTTAGTTACACACTCGTATATTTACTTTGCTCAAATTAATTTTTTGTAATCCATAGCACTCGTATGTAAAATGATGTCAACTCGGATGGTTCCTTCCTAAACCTAAAAACGTGGTGGATATAGGTTGTTATGATCCGACACAAATAGTGCACACTAAACGTCAGTCATACGTATTTGTTTTCATTTACCTACAACTACAAATTGCAGATAGTGTTGGTTAGTTTTGGAAATTTAATTAAACCCTGCGTGAACCATGCCGTAATAAGTAGACGAAAGTAAAAACATATTTGTCTATCTATAAAATATCTAAAATTATCCCATCAAAAAATCATACATAACTTTAGATAGAAGAATATTTGTTATCTATTATGGTTTGAGTTAAGCAGTGTTTTTAAAATTCATGCGACCAACCAAACCATATCCCAATTTTTTTTTTGTATCTATAAAATATCTAAAATGTTGTATGATTTAATGGCATTATTTTAGATAAATAAGTATTTATTGAATATTTATTGTGGCTTCGTTTGCGCAGGGTTTTATTGAATTTAAAAAATTAACAACACTATATTCTGTAATATATATTGTATTATTAATTCAGAGAAAACAAATAACTAACTAAAAAAGTGTTCACTATTTTTGTCAGATCGCCCATAGCATATCTGAACTATTATGGTTTGGTTTAGGCAGGGTTTAATTGAATTTTAAAAACTAATCAGCACCATCTGCAATTTGTATTATTAGTTCAATGAAAACAATTAAGTGTGATTTGATAAAGTTTAGTGTGTACGATTTATGTCGGATCTAAACAGTCTACCTCAGCCACTCGCCACTGGATTGGGTTGATAGCATACCCAAAAGAAAACGAACCAGAAAATTATTTTGATTGTCGTTATCAACTGTGTATTATCTGCCAAATGAAAACAAAACACTATGTACTAAATAAAAAGCTCTCAATTAAAACGTTGCACAATCGTTAAAAATGCATTTAGTCAACTGCGCAGTCGATTTCTTTTACTTTGCATGCGGGCTTGTCGTTGTTCCAGGATAAATTCAGTATGCGCAAACACGTAAACACCTTTGCCCTTAGACGTGTATTTCCATTGGAAAAATCAATAAATTAAGGCAGTCGCATGCTACGAGTATCTACTTATCTATTCGTTGCCAATGTTGCCATGGCGTGTTGCGTTATCGCCTGAGTGACGGTTGCAAATACTTGCCAAGCCAAATACTACATACCTGTATTAGGTAGTGTTTCGAACAATATAGGGGTATACAGTAAATAGCTACCTTCCAGTAGCGAAGACTGGAGGTAGGCTGTTAAGATCCGCCATAAATAGTGCACATTTCACTTCGTTAGTCATACGTATTTGTTTTTATTGAACTAAGACTACAGTTTACAGATGGTATTGGTTAGTTTTTAAAAATCAATTAAACCCTGCCTAAACCAAACCATAATATTTTTGGTATATTTTGGGCGATACGACAAAATTGTGCAAACTTTTTCATTCATACTTATACGTTTTTGTTGGATTTACATACCTATTACACATTTTTTTAAATTGATTAAGCCCTGCCTAAACCAAACTATAATAGATAAAAAATATGATAATATCTATAAAATATTCAAAGTTATGTATGATTTAATTGCATAATTTTAGATATTTTATAGATAGACGAGTATTTTTTGAATCTTATCTATTATGGCTTGGTTATCGCATGGCTTAATTGAATTTTAAAAACTAACCAACACTATCTGTAGATTGTAGTCTTATTTTGCTACATTGCTTAGGGGTAATAAATATTCGTGGATTATGATGCAGTAGTTGCAATAGTCGAATTCATCGTTCTAAAAGACTCACGTTATGTTATATAAATTGATAGAATAGAACACTACATAAGCTTATAATTAAAGCTTGTGATATCTCATTTTTTTTCGATTCTCAAATTCAAGAATGTTTGATTGTCGAGAATTCAAGATTGATTGATTTCTCGATATTTTTTATTTACTTTTTTTCTGTTCTAATTAGATTTTAAGAGCTTTTATCACGTTTTATATATGTAATTTTGTTATCTCAAATTCCGTTAATTCTGTAACATTATTTTCTGGTGGTTTTGAGACTAAACTTGTCATTGTCTCTATATATTATTTACATCTACGCGATAAAATAATTTAACACTTTTAATTAGTATACACACATAATTGCATAGATTAGAAACTAATCAGTTTAAATCGCCTATTGTTTGCGACACGTCATGCATATCGATTGTTTTAATGGCGGTTGCAAATGAGAATTTTTAATTAGTAATTTTTTTTATTGACAATTATTTTATTGTTTACTGGAAAATCGTAATCGATTCCATGGTGTATATTATATAATATTTGTAATAATAATTATTACTAATTGTTGTTACAGATAATATGAAATACGTCCTTGGATTTGGATCACAGAATAAATTTTCCCATAAACGGTTAATTGATTCTAAATAAATAGCTAAAAGACCTATACTAGTATTGCACTCATAAGTAGGGAATCCAATCCCGAGCCAAAATTCTGATCCCGGGATTTCGGGATTACAATTTGACAATCCCGGGATCTCGGGACTGGTCCCGGAATTGGCATTTTTTCCATTGTTAATATAATTTTTTTATATTTACAAATAACATTGATAAAATCAGTCAAAAATAAATCTAGTATAATTTATACTATTTAAGACATTTATTGTTAATATTGTATATCTACGTTCAATCTTGGAAATACATAAGTTTAATGGAGTAAATAATATTGTAATATAAATAATAATGTGAATTTAATATGAGATTGCTGTTTCTGATAGTAAAGACTTAATGAATGGATTAGCGAGATTTTAAATAGTAAAGCAAATAATCATGGCGCCAAATATGAAAACTGCCATAAAACGTATGAGATCATGGTGGAATTACTTTGTTAAAAGTGCAAAGCATTGTTTTTTTTCAATCTTTCTCATTTTTAATAATTTACGTGAAAAAATAAAATGAATCGGCAACTTACACATGGGTAAAAATCAAACTTCATTCAAACTCAGTTTATTTCTAAAGTAGTTATTTTTTATTAAAAGTATTTTTTCTGTTATATTTTCGCTTTTATTTTATTTTCTATAAAAATTGATAAAAAAATCAATCCCGAAATCCCGGGATTATCTTTTATCAATCCCGGGATTCATAGGTATCGAAAATACCTCGGGATTGGAATCCCTATTCACAAGTAGGTATATAAATATTTGTCTGACAAAGTGTAATAGGACTTCGTCTTTTATTATTACAACGTTTTTCTTAGCTCGTATTCTTATTATTTGTCCGGTGGTTCTTTGTCCGTTACAAATCTTGCAATCGATTTTTAACTGACTTCCCAACTAGCTAGACATTTGAAACTTTTAGAATATATCAGAATATGATGCCAATGCATTTTTTTAATACTTTTAGCCATCTTTAAGTAGAATTCAATTCATTTTCAGTTAATTCTGTTTTGTATGAAAAGTTATTTAGACACCATTATTGGTTGCTAGGGGGTCTGAGGTCCTTGCAACTAAATTATTAATATATACGTGCGTTACTATGGAAATTAATATGACATGTCAAAATGACATTTCAGTATTATTTCTACCAAGTACAAATTTTTTTGATCGTTTAAGCCAGTCAAGTCAAGTTTATATGATTCAACAGAAAATTTAAAAACGTTGTGTATAAAAAGTTCTTTTTATCTCGTATTTTTTTCATTTTGATCTTACGAAAATATTTAGGTTAGTTAACTTAAAAATTAACAAAAATATTCGGTTACATAATAGGTATATTCGTGTTACCTCCCACCAATGACGAAAAACAAATTACCAATGCGTAGACAGGCAATTAAATTCATTTGTGTATTTATTGATTTCTAACCCAATTATATCATATAATAATTAGTATTTTGGTACCTAGGTACGTACTTTTTCGCTAAAGTTACGACAGAAATTTCATTTTCTTTGAAAACTGATTTAATGTGCAAATATTATAATAAATAAAATGTAGAAATACTTCAGCTTTATTTTGATCAACATGTGTACATCGATTGTTGATAAATTTACTATTGGTCATAGTGTAATTAATTACAAACAGATTCGGGGAAAATTTCGTAACATAGAAATTTAAAACCTGAGTGTCCCATAAAAGACCCCACCACTTGGATCTCAGACGACTTTTTTGGTTGGTTGTGAAATTAAGGGTTACATTATTGCCAAATTTCAAGTTAGTAAGTACCACAGAGATCTTTTTATAAGCCTGCAATAGCTTACTGGGATATAGCTTTTTTAGCACTATAGTAAACCTAGCCCATGTCATATCGTGGTTGACTGATATGATTTTATATTTGCTTCTTAACAGAGTTTTCACCGCAATATTTCATACATAACTTGAAAATACTTATTAACTAAACTAAAAAATCATATTTGAAAAAAAACGGCGGAATCGACCCGAATAACCATTGGTGTCGCGCCAAACTGTGCGTTAACCAATTATAATTATGCTACGGGCCTCCTATCTAATTAAGTACGACAATTTTAACTAGTAGGTCATACATGAAATGCTTATCAAACTGCGTTATTATTGACTATCGGTTTTTGTGTATTAAATCAAGGAATAATAATTACCAATATTTCAGTTGAGTATGTGATATCAAACTGAATAGATGAATAAATTATTTATCAGTTTTGCTCTTTTTAATTCGATATATGTTGTGGGTATATCTTTTTATTATCTTTCTGCAAAGATCTCAGGCTGAAGTGAAAATAGTTTTATTCTTCAGCTGGGAACTTATAGTCGACACACCAGATCGACAATTTGATAAGTGCTAGAGTGAAATAAATCGCCTAAACAGACATCTAGTTAGCGCGCTTTAAGCCCCGGTGATTTACCGATTGTAAAAATGGTAAACTTTTACCGAATAATGAAACGGCGACTGATTAGCAAAGATCGTTTTCTTTTTTCGCGTCCGCCCATCGGCGGTCGAGCGGACCTCGTCTCTTCACGGTGCGCGGGTGCTTATCTGGCCGTTGCCGACTCAGGGTTCGTTACCCGGCTGCAACTTGTTACACCGTCTCCAACCACCATCCATAAACATTCATTTACCTTTAACTAACACAGGTACTTTCACAGTTTTGTATACTAAAACACATTCACTTAAGTTTACATTATCTATATTTGATTGATCATTATATTGTTTTGTATATAAAGAAATGAAGACGTTTAGTGGTAGACACGCCACGTCCAGCTAAGCGAATAGTAACAGTACATATCTACAAATCTTTTGCCTTATTAGTGAGGTTGGTGTTAACTGAAACTACCCACATGTATTGCCAAAATCTCTTTCCATCTGGATTCTGCTCTGATCTCTATACTGGTTTAGATTTGGAAAGCGAACGCTACACGGAACTCTTTTAAAAATGTAGCCGAAAAATTGAAGAACACGTCTCACGCGTGTAGACTAGAGATTCTTTCATGTCAAACTCTTCTTATATTTAGATGTGCGTGCATGGTCATCCATGGAAGATGGAGAGAATCCTCCGACAGCATCACATTTACAACGCGTCGATTGTATTCCTATAAACATGGCTAAAATTTTAATAATTTTAAAATTTACTCGAAAAAGAAGCATTCTATACAATATTTTGTCATATATTCATAATAAAAACTTGGATTACTTTAGATTTAGTACACAAAAAATTCACAATGGCATATCTTTTATTTATTACATTGAGAATGAATTAATTGTCTACAATCTCACTCTACATCATCAGAGGATTAACAATCTTTTTGTAAGGGGAGAATTGACTTAAAATTGAATTATTTAGGTATAATATATACTGACATTCTCACATACATTATCTAGTAAATAATTTATTGGTGGGAAATAAGATAGTATCTACACGAGACCGTACAATATTAGATAATATAATATATTAATTTGTCGATCTGATAAATTTGGGTCTTTTTGTCACAAACATACTTGAATGTATGGACTCGAAAATTTGTCACCATCTACCAAGATCATCTTCCATGAAAGCCTCCCTTACTTTTTCTCATACTTATCGGGTGATATGTTTTCATTTAGACGTATCTGCTGAAATTAGGTAATTAATTCGTCGACCCTGCGGCATTTGCCTCTTCAAGTAGACTTCTTTACTTTGCATGCTCGCATGTCTGTCTATCTATAGGCCGTCAAGCTACCAACGTCATCGTCTTCCCGCGTTCCCTTCTGATCCTAAAGTCTAAACCTAAACAGTCTAAATGTCAGGCGATGCTTTTTCATCCATACATGTCACGTGGTCTGCCCAATAAAAACGGTTTCATTTACTTAAGAATTAAGAACCTATATATATATATTTCTTTAAATTAAACACGCCTTTCGAATTTTTCTTTTATTTTAATGCTGTGGTTTTAAATTTAGCAAAAAATCATCGCCCTTTCCGCTCCGAAGAATACGCCTTTGTTAAAAATAATTCATTTCTATTATGTAGGTACAAATATAATTTTATGTAGGTATATTGTACATTTTTTCGGCCCACTCCGCGTTTTTCCGAAATCAGTTTTATTACGGTTGCGGTTTAGTTTTTGTAATATTAAATATTCCCAATATTTAAAAAGAAAACACAGTTTCTAAGTACAGTCGTGATAGTGCGCTTTTAGCGACAATAAAATCTAGGTCTCCAGCTATAACGAATTGAAATTAAAAAAAATGTTTAAAAATGTTCCTACCAAATTTAAGAAAAAAAAAAACTATGTAAAAGCCAGGGAACTCAGAAATAATGGGAACAGAAATACCTAACGGGTGTGGAGTAACAGGCAACGATCTCGAGTGTGGAAGAATATGTGATAAACTTGTACTTCGTTCTGACAACTGCTCTCTATCCAATATTGGCGTATTTAAAGGTTGCAACCCACACTCTTGCACATCTATAATGTGTGTTTATTTTCGTAATACACTCACGCATTCAATACCCTGCGTCAAAATGTTGTGTTTTGGGGTATAACCTATCGGAATTCTATTTATTAATCTGTTCGGTGGTAAAAACCAATCCGTAACGTAAAATTACTATTGATCAAGACATAATTGTTCAAAATGACTTAAGTACATGTATTTGGAAACAATTAAATCATTTACGACATGTAAAGTGAAGTACCTTTTATAATACGATGATAATAATGATAAATAAAACGGAAAGTTTTCGAAACTCAGAATGTCCTAGGCAATGACATTAATATGGACGAAGCATCTAGAAAATAAAATGACACTCACTTTGTGTCGGGTCTGCCGGATGGCGAAATTCATATTTTAATATCGGTATCCTACGCTCTAATGAACATTCTGCTTGCAAGCGGTCTGGCGACACCGCTGGGTCTGCCCATACAAAATTTCTGACTGTCAGGTTTCGACTCCACCGTTATTATTGTGTTACAAAATACCAATGTGCCTAGTAAAAATTGTAAAAAAAATCTACTAAACACTCCAAGAAAGATGGGATATCACTTTGCATGTGTTAGTATTATTTATTATTTATAAAATGCCATTTTAAGATATTGATGAATGTTTATTCAATGCAATTGAATGACAGGAACCATTGGACAGTCAGTCGCCTGTGATTCGCTGCGCTCACTTGCGTCTAATCTCCGAGAAGTCGTAAGTTACCGAGAATCTGTTTCTAACGCAATGAGTCATGACACTAATACGCCATTACAATAAAGGTTATATTACTATACATTCTCGAAGCTTGTATCGCATAATGGAAACGGATACGTCAATGGTCACGTGACATCTACCTATACATCTGTGAATGACTTTCATGCACAATTTCTCGTGCGCGCCGGGTATGAAGTGAGTCGTCCATTTAATATGTCATTGGTCCTAGGTGACTAAAAAATTTTAAAATTAAATATTTTAATATAAGATGTGCCATTTCTTATTGAATTAATATGTAATATAACATTAAATTAAATGAAGATTAAGACGTCCGTTGCGATTAGTCGCTAGCTTGACGAAGATGTGTATCTTTCAAGCATGATTAAAACAAACTGATATCTATTGTCGAACAAGAATTGAAGTTAAAACTGTGAACTATCAAACCGCTCCAGCACAGCTAATCTTACTTCCGTTTTGAAATGAGGGACACCCCCAAATTTATCATTTCATTTTATACTCCCGTGGTGTACGGATCTAGGAATTGACATAATTGAAGCTTTAATAATAAAAATATGTCTTAAAACGATCAGGAGTGATGTTAGAATTATTATTAGTAAAGTTTTGTTTTATTGCGAAGGAAAATAGTCGCATCTAAAAGGAGAGCCGATAGATTATTTAAACACGCCTCTAGCACGCGTTGCCGCCATGACGTCACTGAGAAGTCTTCTAAATGGGACAACAGCGACTTCCGTTCACCGATTTCTTGTTGTCAGACAGTACCTACCAGTCACATTTTTTAAACTTATTTAAAAAAGTATTAGTAGGCTTTCATCTTCGTTTATGTTAATAGTTTACGCCTCCACTTCATATAATAGGACTGAAAAGACATAGCACCTAACCATTCTCATTCTGATTCTCATGTTTAGGTCGTGGCTACATAGTGTTTTCCTCAGTTGAGTAAAAGCACTCATCGCTTTCTTGACTCAGTTTAGTTCAATGATATTATGGTCTCAGTTATCATCCAGAGTGCAACCTAAGTATACAATTGAATGTGCTCTCTCCAAGGGCACTTCATTAATTTCGCAGATTATGTTATCTATATGGGACTTGTTTATATTCCTATATTGTATTTATTTAGGTTTATGCCTTTTAGATTTTAATAAGTTCTTATAAAATAAATTATTAAGGCGGCTATCGTGGTGCAGTGCGTAAGACGCTGGCCTTCCATCCGGGAGCTGTGGTTTCGATTCCCGATGAAGACACAATATTTATCTGATTTTCTCAAAGCCTGGGTGTTTGTGATTGTTCAAAATTACTAACAACCACCTTGTACGAAAAAGCAGGGACATGGTTATTAATAATTTAAAAATGGATTGTACACAGGTTTTTTTTTATATTATTCTTCGACATGTAAAAATCCCACAATCTTAAGTACTAATACAGCTACAAAATAAATCACCCAGTGGCGTCCCGTGGGGGTAGGCAGATTGAGCGTCGCTTGGGGGCGGCAGTTACCCAAAGGGCGGCAAATCGAGGAGAATCATTAGGTATAGGTATATAGAAATAGCTACATAAACTTAGTAATAAAGGAAATATCTTTCCATTAAAAAATCAGCTCACTGGTTGGAAACAAAGGGTATTTATTACCATAAAAGGTTTAACAGGACTGTATTTTTTTTGTCGGATTCGCGATGTCTAGCTTACGTCGCGTCCTTGGTGATCAACAATGAAATGCGCAGATTTGCGAATTACGTTTGAATTATAGGTAGGTACATACTTAAATAATTTAAAATTATCAAAATATTTTTACCTGTCACTCGCGAGTTTTGGAAGATGTTACTTACATATATTTTAAAATGTACCTATCTGAAACCGTGGACTCGCAATATTTGTCTATTGAAGCAGAGATGGCATTTAAATTAGATTTAGTGGTATAGGTCTTGTTAGTAATGTATCCATACAACCCAGGTGTCATGAAAGGATGATAAAAATACGGTATAAAAAATGGAGCGGTATTTTGGTGCTGTCTAGGGGCGGCATTTTGTCTTGGGACGTCACTGAAATCACCGCTCATCTATGGCGATGGTTTGATAATTGTTTTTGGTTTAAACCGAATCTTGTTCTTGATCTGTATTTAATTTAATGTGATATCAGTGATATTAAGTATCATTTCAGTTAACAGTATATCTAGCGAGCGTTGAGCCGTATTCAATTAAAAGTAGAAAGCTTATTTTAAGAAGTGAATTAAGACGTCTTGACGGCGATGTTTATGATATTAAGTTGTCTTTGCGGTAAATAAACATTCTGTGACAATAAAATGTGCATTCGCTCATCAGTGAAAGTCTTCTGGTATTTAAAAGATCGTTTGGAATGCCGATTAGGGCAACATAATCGTGTCGTCAATAATGATAATTGCTATATCGTTCACGGCCTTGCGCTCAGGTGGCAATCCAAGAAGAGTTGTACATGTCATCAGACTCGTCGGTGATCTTGGTATCACGTATATAGTGATGCACGATCAGTCATCTAGTAATAGTCGACGGTGATCATCATTCGTTTTGCGGTAATGATGGCATTGTCTACAATTTCACAAATCTACCGTTGCCCGCGGCAATTATTGCTGTTGGGGTTTTCTCAAAAATTGTATCGTTTCCTTATCTGGAGAATTCTTCCGTTTAATGAGACCCGGAGTAATGTCTTACATCTTATTGTGTTTCGTGATTACTAGCCTAATATGAACGGTGAAGCGATCAAGAGTATAATATATCATTAAGTCCTCCAAATTAATATACCGGTTTCCGTGACCCGATTGATTGCAAGTTGGGAATCCTATTCCGAGCCAAAATTTTAATCCCGGGATTGGTATTGTTTTCTATAGTTAATATAAAAATTTTATATATGTACTTATAGAAATAGCATTGATAAAATTGGTCAAAATGTGTACTATAATAGACCTATACGTTTTATAATTTTACACTCTTTTTGCAATTTTTACTACACTCTGCACCGCGATTTCCTAACTATCGACTCGTGTGGCACCAGACGACATGACGTAATTGTGACGTCAGCCAATACACGCTCGAGACATGCCGCCCAGCGCACAGTGCTCACCATAGATATTAATATGATGAAACACCTATATGTGTATGGTGACAATGAATAGCGCCACTGTCTGAGTAGCGTTATTTTCTCGAATGCTATTATCACTCCGGTAGTACGTCACAATGATGTCATATGACGTCATGTCGACCGGGCTGCTGGCACTCGCAAGTTCTAACATAGGGGGCCTGATACGCCTCTTTCCGTGATTACCTCGCGTAAAATTAGATCGACGATATTCACTATGTAGTATTAAGAACAGAAATAGATAATAATATATGGAAAACATATATTTTTAGAATATATAACACCATTTTCGGTCTAGAGCAGGAGTGCAAAGTTATGAGTTAAGTTACTCTACTTTATTAAGACATTTATTGTAAATATTGTGTACGTTCAATCTTGGAAATACATAGATTTAATGGAGAAAACATTATTGTAATATCAATAATAATGTAAAAGTAAAACAGTTTTATGTATTATATTTAAGAAAAAATAGCATATTGTGTTGACAATAAATACAATACATATAATAAAATTCACAAATATTCAGAAATTCTAACAATTGCTATTCATTCGTGACGTGTTTGTAAATTAATTAAATTATTAGAGTTAAAATAATTATTAGAATTAAGATTAAATTCAATAAGAAAATTAAAACATAAATTCTTAAAATTCTTAAGCGCCGTTCGCGTGGCAGCACGTCAGTGGGATCTAACTGAACGAAATAAACGAATTTAATATTTTTCTGATGTTATTACGACTGTGTATGGCAGCGAAAAATGGTTATTTATTATGTTTCCCACTATGACATGACATGTCATAGTGGCACATATATGCACATTGTGCATATACATATATGTCAATAACATAATGATTTTGTACACATACCAACTGATCGTGATTGATTTTTATCAATTCAGGAAGTTTCAGGATTATGTTTACTAATCCGGGGATTCATAGGTATTGAAAATTCTCCGGTATGATGCAAGATCATTTGATAACAGGAAGTTTTAAACCAACTGAATATGTTTCAATTTTCAATGACATTAATTGGAATTTTAGAGCCACCTAGAAATTTTCTGGAATAAATACATATATGGTTTCATGTGCTCAAGCTTTCCTTCAATAATAAAGTTGATCATTTAATTATGTCTACACATAATATGAATTACACAATCGGTTTTTAAACTCCCTGTGACGCTATTTCTTCTGGCATACCTACTATAAAGCCTATAAAGGTAACTAATATAACAACATACAATAAAATCAATGCTAACACTTTCATTACCTACGTAGGATGTTTTATAATATACGACATATTGCTATTAATGCTACCTCCATCTTCTTGATATCTATTTATACATTAATTGCTATCTTATCGTATTAAAAACCTCTTTTATAAGTATTATCTTAATTTTACGATGATTGTACAAGTTATGTCCGATTTAATTAGGTATGGTGGATTGCCACTCTTGCGTGTTACGTTGATAAGTTAATACCTACTCTGTCGCGTGTTCACAGATAAATATTTATTAAAAAAAAACTAACTAGATTTAAAAAAAAACTTATTTTTTTTAAATACCATCGGATCAAATGTTGTATTTTTTTAATTCAGTAATTACATACAAGTGTATAGAAACATGCCCGAAAAGCGCATGATCTTTTTTTAACCCAATGGGATTTTAACTTATAGCGGATTTACTAATTAATGCTATAATATGTTCAAATTCGGGGAAAAAAGTTGTGTTTTTTAATGTTTAAATTTTCTGATAGAAATTAAATAACAACTTGAATAATTGTGTATTGTTAAAGCTTGTTTGTAAGTAATTTATATACTATGCAATCTAATCGTAAGAAGTATGAAACTCACACGGTTTAAACACTAACGTCATATTTTTAATTTGCAATAAATTATCTAATACTGTATTGAAAAAAAATAATTGAATAAGCTCACGTAAGTAAATTGACGAATAACGTTACGTACCCATCCATTGTATTTTTGAACATATTTGTACACATTAAACTTATGAAAATTAATCTCTTTTTGGTCGTTAAAAAATTCTCATGTTACAAAAACGACTAGATAATGTTTTTTTTCCTTCAGTTTGATAGCTCTCATTCTGTGTCGACTATTCATTAGATACTCTAATCTCACAATGTTTACCGTTAGTTAGTTTCTTCACGATGTATCTGTATTCATACTCAGCATACAAATATACTATAATGGTGGTCTGTCGTGCCACGGATACCTGAATAGTTTTTACGAGTCGTAATATTTTTGTTGTAACTCCCAAACTAAACAGGTGACCTTACCCTTCGCGATTATCGCGGTTTCTTAGAAACTCGGATAGTTTTCGTGGAATATTACGGTTGTTATGAAGTACTAATATGCGTCGAGATACCTGCATATTGAAAAGGGCAATAACTTAAAACTCACTATTATAAATCATTCGTTTCATTATCTATTATAAATCTTCACTATTATAAATCATTCACAAGACTGAATCATTCGTTTTTTTTTCATCGAAATTCCTGATCTGATTTGGTTGTAGAATCTGTACTGGGTGGAGAATGTTATTGTTTGCTTACGCATAATTTCAATTTGGTTTTGATTTTTTTTAAATGTTCGCTTCATTCATTTTTGAATATTATTATAATTTAAGGTTAGATTTTTTATTAAATTTATATTGTGACCTTTTACTTAGAGTTGCTGCGGAGCATTTAATTACTATTTAATTACCGCATTTAAACAGCATGTTAATTATATCGAATGGCCAATTAATTAGTGTACAACAGGTGTACCGTCCGCGTGGAAAGGATTTTAAAACAGTAACTTTCTGGGACGGGGTACTCGAGGCAAGGTCTCATGGTCCCCAGAACAAAATATAGCAACTTTTTCGCTGTTACGTTATCGTTGTTAATTCTAACTATGTCTACTTAAGGTTCAGAATACGTCCAAAATAGTTACACGGTGGGTAGAGAGAATGATTTCTTGCAACGTTCTGACTCCACCGACTTAGTTTTTCAAGAAAATTTTATTTAAGAGACCCCTTTTCCCGACGGTTTTCCACAAACAATATTAAATTTGAAAGAAGACGAGATTCGTTTTGATCAACTTATTCTAATCACGACAGTACATCGGTTTTCGTTTACAAAGATTATTATTTGATATATTTACTTATGCAACCTTCTACCAAAATACCAATGAATGTTTGCTCTCAATGACATATATGCCATTTAAATGTGGAAATTTATGTTTTTTTTGAATTGTCATTAGATCCATTATATGTATAAGTACAAGGAATTCAATTTTATATACGCAATAAAAAAATACTTCCGGCAAGTAAATGAATCTTTTCTATATATCTTTCTAAAGCATTCCATATTTCTAAGCAACAGTACTATTTAATTTATAGCAAAAAAAATATTTATATAACCAATAGTCTCAATAAGTAAGTAGCAAAATTTAACATAGTATCTACTATTGCAGGTAAAACAAAATTTATTATGTCGATATCAGGGTGCAAAATACTGCTTTGTAATATTTGGCAATGCAAATATATTTGTTCACTCTGACATTAAGAAAAGGATGCTTGAAGAAATTATATTTTTATAGAACGTATTTAGATTCTCGAACCACCGTTTCAACTTATGACAGCACTCTTTTGATAAGAGGATATTATTCACCGTACAAACTCAAGATAAACGCATTCTTGTACGCTATTCCCATAGATTAGGCAAAGTGGGGTCCCCGTATCATTTCCCACGGCGTGCGAATCGAGCTGATGCTGCCCAGCCCAGCAATTTGGGAAACGGTAAAGCAACAAACACCGCCCGCTTTTCTTTCAATACGTCATCTTCATCTCTTCACTAACTGAGAATAGATTAACCGCACTGCTCGGATATCATAATGGTGTTACTTTGTTTGACGTTTTTACGTGTAATTTGAATTTTACGTGAAAATTTTGTTTTTGAACTCGTTTGTCCCAGTGAGTGAAACGCGTACTACGGGAGACCCATTATTATCTTCGAATGTGGAGCAGTGATACAAAACTTAGCGTTTTTTAAAACAGAACCACGCTCAATAGATACATTTTTATATAATATTTTTTGTCGTAAAATAAACTGTGTCATTTTATTATGACAAAATTAAACCGTTCACGAAATAAGCACTTACGACAATATTTTGCCGTGATGATCCAATTTCTGCATGCTTTTATAATAATGTTTTTATAATCTAGATAAAGAGATAGTACCTACATTAATTTTGATAACTGCCAATTTTTGCTGGAAAATAATACTAATGGTTATGTTCGCTATTAGGAGACAGATAACCTTGCTTTATTATTTCACTATCTATTTTGTATATTATTATCTTTTATTAAAGCGTAGACCTCTTTAACTGTGCAGTTTTTTTAATACTCTCTTAATCTCTATCCACGGTAATACTTAACATTTAATTGTATATGTATACAATTAAATGAGTGACCTACACAGATAGAGCTAAATCAATTACATATAGAGTTGGGTATTTCCCGAGAAAATCTCAATCTCGGGATATCAGGAAATTTAAAAAAAAATCCTAAAATCGGTGTAAAAACAGACAAATTCCAAAAAAAATATGTTTTTTTTATTTATGTCGAAGTAGGAAAACAAAAATAATTCAAAATTCATTACTTATTAAAATATAATTTCAAAAAACACAGACTGTCAATCGCTGCGTCTGACAATCGCGTACTCTTTTAAGACTCAACATTCCCTGTGGGTCTATTCTATACTTATCGAACACTAAATTGATAAATAGTATCAAACTTAGGGTAGGTTTGTATCAAAATATTAGCACTTATTGTAACAATTACACGAAGCCGGTTTTTATTGTTGCAATAAGTGCGATATTTTAACAGCAGCAAGATAGGTGCTGTTAAAATATAGCACTTATTGCAACAATAAAAACCGGCTTCGTGTAATTGTTACAATAAGTGCTAATATTTTGATACAAACCTACCCTAAGTTTGATAATATTTTTCACTTTATCACTTTAGCGGTCGATAAGCATAGAATAGACCCACTGATGTTGTAAAAATTGCGCTTATTTTGAGTCGACGTTGGTTAATTGTGTTAAATGCCCCAATCAGTCTTTGAACGTTTTGTGTTTTCTGTAAATTCCTGAAACCCAACTCTAAATTTACATATGTGCATACATAAAATACTATCGCCAACTTAATATTTTTATTTTGTAAATTATAATGCAAAACAACACATTTTTTATATATATGGCAAAACTAGTTTCATTTTAATTGTGTAGTTGTATTTCACATATTGTAATAAATACGTTATATTTACGTCCTTTGCTCAAAAGTGCAGCAAAAAATGTCATCAAGTGGTTTTTAAAGCTCATTATCGACAAAAATTGACTTGTTTTGAATTGACCCAATTGAATTGACCCAAATATCACAGAACTATTTAAAAGGTATAATATTTGATGATGCCACATTTTTACAAGCCTTGATTTCGATTTATAGATGAAATTACTTATGACAATTTTTATTTTAATATCACATCCCTACATGATGATATACTTATATAAGTAACATTATTTTTAAAAGCAACACTCTCGTAGTAGGGAGTTATATATCAAAATCACTTAGAATTTAGACGATATTGTAATTATTATTAGTAGGTAAATATTTTATTTTAATTAACAACGAGTCAGAAACATTTTACAAAATGCTTGCTTTTGATTCATATGAGTTTATTTAAAATATTATGGGTTAATCGATTGAAGTACAACAAAAAATGTTTTGTTAAAACTAAAGTTGTCCAAAATACTCGCAAGTCACCGGTTGAACTCGGCTGTTATTTATCAAAAAATGCTCCACACCAATTCCGCACGGCTACGCAGCGTCTGCGACCGCATCTCGTATAAGCAAAAACAAAAATATTTTTGAATCAACAGCCTGGCGCGATTGAAAAACAATGACAATTCAGCGGTTAGGTTTTGATTTGGTGCAATTATTGGGTTACTTATTTAATTTTTCTTCATAATAAATTAAAGTGCTTGCAATACATACTTTTTTGTTTCTCGCTTTGGAAGCGGCCGCCTGGTTTGTAGCTATGTTTTCAGCCATTATTAGTTTTTTAATTCAATTAAATATAATTTACTTTACGTCATAATATAATAATCTAATCTAATCTAATCTAATGATTAGGCCGTCGGGTAGCCATCTCCACGTGTTTGCTCCAAACTTACCTTTATTCAGCGGTATACAGGGGGTGACAGTAGCAAGCTTTACGTCGTCCTCCCCGACCTTCGACTTGACCAAATGCTATTATCCTCGCTGTGGCTTATACTTATTATAAGAGAATATTTTAGAGTTCTGCGTAGGCAAACTGAGGAGAGTCTGTCGCGATTTTAGTATCTGATGCTTGACTCTTTTGTCCATTTCGTCGTTCACGAGACTCTCATGCGTCTTCTAGGATCTATCTTTCTCTTACCTTAAACGTCCGTCTCAGAACCATATTAGGTCAAAATAACTCTTAACCTGGAAATAAATTCCAAATGCGAGGCTTCGCATAATATGCAAAATAAGTCTGTAAGTTTTAGTCTTATTTCAGTAAAAAACAAATATGTATGACTGACAAAATTTAATGTGCACAATTTATGCCGGATCTTAACAGCCTACCTTCACCCTTCGCCACTGATCCATTCTCTGTATTAACAAAAAGGTTGAATAATATCGGTGATGGTCTTCTCTTTGTAAGCATTACTTCAAACATTCCAGGTGATATTCTGCACCACCATAAAACACACTGGAATTTATTTTGCGGAAGTGTGCAGGTATAAAATATTCTCTTTACAAGTGCATAAGAGCGGTAGAAATAACAACCCACCTGTCAATATAATGGCGGTACGGTTACAGATTTCTCACATTTTTTACCGGCTTATCTACTAAACTCACTTGTAATACCTACCTGCATGCCGTTTGCAGCCTATAAATAATTAAATGGCTACATTCTGACTAGAATGTTTTGTATGGCTTCGTTTTCCTGAGGTTCTTCTGCCGACTGACCTAGTTTTTCACTATTTATATACATTTTAAATCACTTCAATTCTAAGTAATGCCGGTAGGTAGTCAGTAGTTAAAACAATACTCCATACAATATACCTGAATGTTGTTTGTGGAAAATAGGCTACGTGGCGTAGGCCGTAGGCATGGTGATTGCGCTGATAAGTGGTTACGCCTGTTTTAACAATCAAACTACGGTTGTTATAAATCTCCGCCAATTCAACAAAGTATCAGCTATAATAATTACTAATTGACCTTCTGTTTGGGATCCATAGTAGAATGAATGAAACCATTAATAATTATTAGTGCTTACTGTATAATTTTTAAATAAACTAAAGTTTATCGTACGTAAAAACCTTAATCCAAGTGTGCCATCTTAAAAGGAATAGGTTTATTATTATACGATCGGAAAAAAACATATAAAGAAATGAATAGCGTTGATCCACATTTTTGTCAAAATGGAACGAAGGTTAGGAGGCAGAACAGATTTATTAGCCTGCTATAATAATTACTAATTGACCATCTGTTTGGGACCTATAGTGAAATTAATGAAACTGTTGATAATCAGTGTACTTACCGCATAATTTTTAAATAAATAAAAATGTATCGTACGTAAAGCTTAATCCAAATTTGTCATCTTCAAATGAATAGGTTTATTATACAACATTCGGAACACGCTCAGAAAAAAACATACTTACAAAGAAATGAATAGCGTTGATCTACATTTTTGTCAAAATGGAGCAAAGGTTAGGAGCCAGGACAGATTTATTATTAATCTTATTAGATAGAAATGCGAGCACCGGTCGCCATAGACTTAGAATTAGGCGGCAGTTTTGGTTTATGACTTAAAAAGAGGCAAGCCAATAAATGCAAGAAATACAACGCCCTCTGAATGTCTTCAAATATTGCCAATATTGAATGCGCATAGCGTTTACGTGATAAACTTTAATGACGTCCATAGGCAAAGTGTCGCACTTAACGGGGGGAGGTATGCATTTTTATTGTCAAATTGAAGCTTTAAACATGTTTTAATTGATCAATGTATATCTAAATACAACGGGGAAAATAAAAAAAAGAGAAAGAGAGGATTTAGAAAAAAATGGTTAAAAGTAAGGGTTCGTTGTTTTGTATTCCATATAGTTTTTTGAAAAAAAAAAATATCAATTTAATATTGTTTAATAAATTTTCTTGGGTCTCATACCGTTTTGTCAATTAATGATAGTTTTAATGTTTTTTTTTCGATTTTTACGAATAATAAAAATGCATTTATTAGGTTACTGATGATATAGCATAAAAGCGAATAATATGAGATCTTATTCAGAATATTTTTAATAGATGTCATTATGAAATCGTAACTGTTGTTCATAATCATTTTTAGTTTCAAATTTTCTGAAAAAGCATTGGGTAGGTAGGTACCTAACGTAATAAATCGCTACATTGACATACACAAAATTTATCGATAATTAGAATAAGAGCATTTCCACGGAACCTACTGTCAAACAATGCTGATCTAAATTATGCTGGTATCTATAGTTTTGGAATGTCCAACAGAAAAAGATTGCATAAAGTCGTTTTGCAAAGTTGTTGCATACTCACATCATAATAATTGTTTTATCACTGCCAAGAAAATGTAGGTATGACAAAGTATTATACGATTCGGAAAATTTTTCCCATTATTTAATGAAACACGAAAATATTATAATCACGTGTATGTAATTTAATTATTATTTATTTTTCAGTGCATAATTCGAATGGCACCAACGCTATTGTAAGTTGTTTTGTTTATCTGTCATGCCATATCATTTGACTTGTGAGCATTTCAGGCTTCAACAATGTAAATGGAAAATATATAATGTATAAATAGGATGTTAAATAAATTGAAAATAAAATGTTTGTGTGTATGCAGAATTTAATAAGTTTACCAATCAATTTGACTTAAACAGTAGGTACCAATTTAAATGCTTATTTCGATAGATGCTAAAGTTTTGATTCCTCTTTTTAATTTTCTCTATATTGCAATATAATAAATATTGTGAAAATTGTCACTCTATTCCCTTTTATGAGTAAAAATTATTTATAATTAATTAATCGTTGATATTTACTATGCATTATGTCATAATTGTATGTACGTATATCATTTTTCTTGATCTCAATCGTGAAATTGTTTGAACTATAGATCACTATATTGTGATAGGCCTAACACAAACAGCATTGCGGAGTCAAATAGCAGTAGATTTATCTCACAGATCGATCATTGCAAAGCCTTGGTATTTTAGAGTTTTAGACAACTAAACATATTATTATATGAGTTTTTTTATATATCAATAATAATTAATTTTCCTTCAATGAGAAATAATAACATTTGCGAGCGCTTAAAATCGCATCAGACATGGCTTGAGCTTAGATGTTTTCGATAAGTTGGGCAAAATCATAAACATGTAATATTAATGTCGCAGTAGTTTAATGAAACAGAGGAAAACTTTTAGAAAACTTAGTGGAAAATAGAAATCGAAGAAAGAAAGTGAAAACCGAGGGTTATTATGTCATTATGGGTTTAAATGCTTATAAATTTAATGATAATATAAATATTATGTCTATCGTATAATGGCAGGCTATTATTGTAATTATATAGATATACTTCTCTAGTTTTCCGTACTTGTCATTGTTAGAAAACTATACGAATAAATAAAATTGTGAATCAACAAAGAACATAATATAAATCAGTAATATTGTATAGAATGTATAAATTGTTACATACTTAATATAGAAAATGACTACCTACTAATTATTGTTGTTTATGTAGGACTAAATATATCCTAACGCCCGCTCATCAGGATCGGATTTATCATAGGGCTAAAGGAACTATTACTCAGGACCCTCAAATTAGTAGGGTCGCTGGAAACCAACAAATATTTTACTAGAAATACACGAAATTTCCAATTTATGACACTTAATAACTTAACTTTCAAATAAGATAAAATATCATTGTCCACATTATTTTTTTGCAAAATACCATTGGTTAGGATTGATTAAGATCACTTACCCTAATGTCAATCAAGTCTGGAATATTTAAAAATAATATATTTTGATGAAATAGTAAGTGATTTTGCGATCAAAAAGCAAAAAAAGTCATATTTAAAAAGATTTTTTTAGTAAGTTGTAATAAGATGTTTTGATTCGAGTTGCTTGATCTCCGCCCGTCATCTATATGCCGCGATTTGTTCTCGGCCGCCTTCCATTATGCTATAAACGTGTCAGAATGAAAAGATGTTAGTGCCACACTTCCTTGTCCCGAAACGAAGACGGGAACTGACTGACGAGAAGAACGGGACTGATGTAGAAACCATGCACATTGGTGTGTAAAGAATGAGTTTAAATTTAAAAAAAGATCTTGACTTGCACTGCCGTCATTTATCTTCAGTGACATGAAGTCTTCTCTGTACCCGTGTACTGAAACTCTGCCGAAACAAAGGAGTCAGGTGTTGAGTGATGATGCATCTAAGGAGAGATCTATATGTGTGATATATCCTAAGCGTAAATTTGGTTTTGTGTCTATGAAGATTTGACACAGCTGAGTAGACGCAAACCAATTATACCAAGCACTGGATATAAAGCATTAAGTTCTTGAAATTATGCCCTTATCATACTTTGCGTACTACACTCATCCGTAGCAGCGCCCAGATGTCTATCGTCCAATTGTCCCATCGTCCAGTATAGGGATTCTAATCCCGGGATCCCGAGCTATTTTCGATACTTATGAATCCCGAGATTGGTAAACATAATCCCGAAACTTTCGGGATTGATTTTTTTTATCAATTTTTATGGAAAATAAAATAAAAACGAAAATATAACAGAAAAAATACTTGTAATAACATATAACTACATTAGAAATAAACTGAGTTTGAATGAAGTTCGATTTATACCAATATGTAAGTTGCCGATTCATTTTATTTTTTCACATAAATTAATAAAAAAGAGAAAGATTGGAAAAAAACAATACTTAGCACTATTAACAGAATAATTCCACCATGATCTCATACATTTTAAGGCAGTTTCATATTTGGCTGACTAATTTAATTTATGAAGCGGAAAGGCCATTAGTACACCACGATTTGCTGTACTATTTTAAATCTCGCTAACCCATTCATTAAGTCTTTACTATCAGAAACAGCAATCTCATATTAAATTCACATTATTATTTATAGTACAATATTATTTACTCCATTAAACTTATGTATTTCCAAGATTGAACGTATACATTATTAACAATAAATTTCTTAAATTATACTAGATTTATTTTTGACCGATTTTATCAATGTTATTTGTAAATATAAAAATTTTATATTAACAATGGAAAAAATGCCAATCCCGGGATTGTCAAATTGTAATCCCGAAATCAGAATTTTGGCTCGGGATTGGATTCCCTAGTCCAGCTGTCCGCACTCCATTCGGTAGTACTAAATCCTCCCATTCCTCGTGATATATTAGGGCTATTAGGCCATGACGTCAAAAGGTGTTAGTAAAAAATTAGCGATGTTACTTATTTTTCATTGTATTGTTACAAACGCTGCATAGTCTGCTGAATACGTCATAAGCGTTTT
This sequence comes from Rhyacophila brunnea, assembly GCF_057557595.1. NCBI lineage: Eukaryota > Metazoa > Arthropoda > Insecta > Trichoptera > Rhyacophilidae > Rhyacophila > Rhyacophila brunnea. Next base: position 4,199,234 of record NW_028232859.1, read on the forward strand.
CCGGCTTCGAATTATCCAGTATATATTATTATTATTACATAAAGAAGTTTTCAATAATCAGTTCGGCAATATTGGTTCATGGTAAGCACCTACTTTGTACTATCATGCGTGAAAGGAATATTTTAATTCTTTGTCCCTCACCACAATTGTAACCGGATACATGGCACAATATCGTCGATTATAATAGTCTTGTTCTTCAAAAGTTTTACACCTCATTGTGATTGATGGCTGTGAGGTCTGTTTGCCGGACGCGCCGGATGTGTTCGCAAATGTACATCACCCATTGGAAATTCTTAAAGAAACAAGACAAGACTTCGTGAACAAGCTAAATTTTCAAATACCTATAAATAAATAATATGATTTTTGGGTTACATTTAAAATTGTTCGCACACAGTTCAACGTGAGCTGTCCTAGCGAAAAGATATGACCGTATAGCATTGAGATTAAAAAAAAAATAATGCGTTGTTTGTGGAGTATTGCAGATAGTATTGTAAGCATTTTTGGTCGGAAGAGGTACCTAAATAAAAAGGGGTCTCGGAGAGAGAACAAAAAAATTATACATTTTCAACAGATGACAACGCGTACTATATTTTTCCTCCAACTACTATAATTTTGGAGGCTTTGTACTATAATTCCACTTTGAAAAGATGGCAACACTGGTGTCAGTTTATTAATATAAAATTGCAGATACATGATAACTATTAATTATTATAGCTTAGCTAGTCACAAAATTGTTATAGTTCCGTTATAATCTCTATTGGTTTTACAATCTGAGGATCAAACAATATCATATTTCAATTAATAAGTTTGTAGATACTGTCAAAACGTCGCTATAGGATTTGTTTCCCGAATATCCATTTTTGTCGAAATCGACATTTTAATGCAGTTCAATTTCTTTTATCGAATCCTACCGAAATCATTTATAAAAACAATATATTTTTATCTAGGAACAGAGATATTTTTTTAAAAAACCCGAATACGCCATGTTAAGTTATAATTACTCCGTGGTTTTCTCCCGAATGTCCAACTATTCGTACCTGAATATCCAAGTTAATTTCGGTCGAAATATATCTCTGGCTGAGTGTTTATTTCCCGAATATGACTTTAGCCAATCAAACCGCGCTCACGCCGTGCATCTCGCTCCCACATTCACGCTGTCTAGCTCTAAAACAATCACGCCCACTTTCATATTTTGCCGCCGTCTGGAGACTTCTTTCAAATTTCGTCTTATTGATATTGTTTTTAACGTTACTATTGTTTTAATAGTGAATTCATCAAATTTGAAGAGATCATTCATAGCTGATACACCACCAGTTCGCCCTGAACTTACAATAGAGTTGTGGAAGTGAGTATTTCAACCTAAATAACTGCATTTTGTTTTGATAAATGACACAAAATCCCAACGGTTATATGAATTCTACAGTATAACCCGGCAACTACTATGACGTAAAAAATAATTATTATTTCAAATTATTATTAATCAAACATTGTTTGTCTTTATTTTACTTTTAATCTAGGTATTTCTATGAAAATAAAGGCGATGCTATTATTTATTTTTGAATGCGCTGATAATTAATATTTTAATTTAATATGTATGTTAGTAACTATTTATTTGGTGGATATTATATACTTAGGATATTGGTACCTACCTAATATTAGCAGCCAATGGTAATTAATTTATACATGCTATTATTTTGTGTTGTTGTTCCTTACAATAGTAAATATATAATATTTATTTGGTGGTTTGTAATAAGTTTAATTGTCAATTATAGAAATATATATATATATAATAATATACAGATATATATAAATAGATTTTTTTTTTTTTTGGAAAAAGTATAAATATAAAATTGTTAGCAAGTACGAGTAAGTACCATCATAAAATATTGGAGAAATGACCGTGACGTCGGTTAGTAATTGAAGTAGTAGATACCTTATAATATATTTTCTCAGAAGTGATTTAAAAAAAATATGTAAGTATGTTCAATTATTAGAATGGTACATTCTTAAATCTTGTGAAATATTCGTTCAATAAAAAAATAGTTAATTACTTAAAAACTATTTTATTACTTAATCCGAAAAAAAAGCGATTGCCGCGTGTTATTATTACATACGAACTTGGATAATTACGATCATTAAGTATTTAAATAGTAGAGGTAATTATTAACAATTATCGTGTAAATAAATATAACATTTGAGGCGCGTTCTTTTTGACCACTCAGTAATCTGTGGGCCGTGCAGCAATACGCTACGGTCTTAAATCCCGAACGTCCATGTTTTGTCCCGAATATCCATTATTCTAAGAGAGCGCTAAAAATTTCCCGAATATCCACAGTGAGTACTTGTAAATAAAACGCATTTTCTGTGCATTTAATGATTTATACCAGTATATTATTCTTGAAATCTATTCTTAGATAATGTTGCAATCATACAGTATAGAAAGAATGATTGTTACATCTACTGATATTAAAATATACGACAGTGAAATTTGTTTTTCGTCTCCTGTAAAATTGACATTTGGTCTATTCGGGAAACAAATCCTATAGCGACGAAAAGTCAAATCAAACGCATGATCTCACACAATACTAAATAAATAGCACATGAATTTCATTAAATTTGAACACGATTTTCAAGTGAGATGATTTATTTATTTGCCATTGATTATGATCATTCTTCATTGTTGTGGCCGGACAATATGTTTATTATTGCCTTGTAGGCCATCATCATCATCTACCTACACGAAGAAAACATTTTAATTTGAGCAGGCAACGTAATAATGAGTCGCTGATGATTGAGCGGAAGATATATCTCTCGATCCACATAGCGGTGTGGACGCGGGCTGGTGGAAACTGGGTCGACCGCTTTTGGCAGATCACGACCGCTAATAAAGGTCGGAGTTGCGAAGAAACCAGAAGGTCGCTCTGACGAGACGCTTGACGGCTGAATAGCCAAAGACGCGTCGTCTATTTTAGAGCGTTCCAGTTTAATAAAAGCTTCTCATTTGTCATGGACATGGTGTACCTATTTACATAGTGTCGAAGTGGTTCTTTCTTAGTGGGTGTTAAAATGAATTCAATATATGAGTATAGGGACTGTTTAATGAGTGACAAACTATTTAATGAAGACACGTCATCTATCTTTGTGTTACGAATGTGATATCAATCACATTGATAACGGAATAAAATATTTGTTAATTGGCCCGATTTGATCCGTTTGGAAATCAATTCAGTCGAAACTACTGTAGGTATATAAAGTTATATAACGACATCATTTTAAGTCTTCATCACAACAAATACCCCAAAGACTTTTTCGTATTTTCGTACAAAGAATTTTGTATGTACTTATAAAATTGTATGTTTTTTGTTTTCAAAATTTTATTTTTCTGTACCTATAAAATTGTAAATATATTATTATTACTTATAAATATTCTCTTCTCTCCTGTGAGGTTAATATTTGTTATAATGTACCTAAACCTCATGTTGTGAACGTCTTGAATTTAGATTTTTTATGTCCAAATGTTTTGTTTTCTTAAATAAATCAATAGATAAACATAAACCACCGAAGTATATTTCCAATAAAAAAAATAAGGGTTCGTCAGCTGATAAAATTGACTGACAGCTCACGACAGAGTTATTTGGATATTTAAAGTGTTATTTTTTTAAATTTATTAATTAAAATTACCGATTTTAAATGAGGATACAGCCAAAAGTCATTAAGTTACATCATGATTTTTTTGGATCAATTTATTTACGAAGTAAAAAGCTCATTTCGAATTATTACGACATGAATCATAATGCGGCAGATCCGGTAACGCGAGTCAAATTTATTTAATGTTTTAATTAGTTGTTGTTCTGTGGCTTATTAACTTATTAATTATTATTAATGTGAAAATTAGATTTGCGAAGGGGATACGAACTCCGTTTCGTAATGGCCGCCTTTCACGCTTTCCTACGGCTTCCTTACAGCGGAACGGACATCTTGAATATAATCAGATGTTTTGTATGTATAACCAACATAACACAGCAGATGTATTTTACAAAGCTGCAGACAAATCGGACAGTGATTCTTAACCGAATGCACATGAGAATAAAATTCTTTTATCTAACTAAATTAAGGTTATAGCAGTCCAGACCAATTAATGGTTTCAGTTAATTCTACTTTAAATAACGTAGATTCCAGATTAAACAAAGTAGAATTAACAAAAATAAACTTTCTTTAAAAACCATTGTAATAGTAGAGTTCTACAACGTAAATGCCAGTTCAATTATCTCATATAATATAATAATATTAGGTATATAGATATAAATTAGTAAATTACCTATACACTGTTTTGTAAACTCTGGCCCCTACACAAGTGCACGTACACAACGATGTGTTTAAAACTCTATGCATGCATACACTCACAAACACTATGGAATTAAATGTAATTTGGACAGTTGGATTGGTTGGCCATTGCGACTTGGTATCTACGAGGGAAAATTTGTCAGTTTTCAAAAAGTTTGCGGCATTTTACGGCGAGGGAGAAAATCTTTTCTTATTAAGAATTGACCGTAATTTACTATGTCAAAATAGGAATCACGCACTCTCTAGTGCACGCCAATCAAGGTCTTGGGTAGTTGTTCCTGGGACACTCCGCCGGACAAGGGCGCCTAACGTTCGTTACGCCAAGGTATACGCCTGCATAATGGGTATGGAGACGTGGTGGGTGATAGAGGGAAAAGCTAAGGAAAAGAAAGTTTGGACAACTATATTATGTCACACAGACTTCACAAAACATGCGTCGCTACTTCCAATGAAACTGTGAAAAAATCGCCACGCTCTCTTATGCGTCAATTACATTGAGCTTCTTTACGAGCTGTTTGTTGGCGAATTTAAAAGCGGGCGATTCAGCTACAGCGATTTGATGATTACACACAAAACTTTCCATTCGCTGAGAAGCCACAAGCCAGCGACTATTTTGACAGAACGTAGTTCGTTTTTTTATCGGGAGGTTGCTACTGCGCAGACGCAGTAGGCCCACACACCGGCGTGCAGCGTGTAAAGTTGACTGGCTTTCAACTTTTCTCGGTAGAGTGTGTACAACCTGTTTGTTAGCTTGTTCGATGATTACACTGGGCGACTTTACAGGCAGATTGTAAATTTGCCAACAAATAGCTTGTAAAGAAGCTCAATGTAATTGACGCTTTAGACTACAAAGTAACATATATGTTTTAAACAGTTTGAATACAATTTTTATTTGTTTACCGGCAGATTAACCTGGCCTGGACGAGGCATAATTTAATATGCTGCAATTTACTCACACGTAAAATACTCTAATTATTTGTTCCATTATATGTGCAAAAAAAAACATGTTTACTGCAATGCAGATATATTTTATTTTACACGAGGTCTGTGGATTAGATTTATTAAATTTCTACCTATAAATAAAGATAAATTTAGTCATCTTTGGTAATTGTTCCTTGTACTATTTTTAACAAATACCCTAAATCAGTTTCATCCGTTGTACCATTGATGAAACAAGATGAATGAACTTACAGTTTTAATTAATTATTAAATTAGTGGTAAGTAGGTACAAAATAATTATGTTGTTATTTAACTGCTTTGACTCTTCGCGGATAATTAACAGCAGTTACTAAACAAAATAGTTCCTACATGCATTATCATTTTCATTATAAGGAAAGTAGGCCTCCATCGAGGGCCTTTTTTGTTATAAGAAATTCGCTCAACCCATTCATGATTTTGAATGAAAACAATATTACATGAAATTGACAAATGTCCAAATTTATTCATGATGTCCTGGCACTTGCGAATAGGTACACAATTAAAATATAGTTACTATTTTAAGAATGCTTAAAATCTTGTTATTGAAAATATGTAATTTTAAAATTTCTGATATCTATAAATTATGTAAGTACCTACCTACGTAATAATCAACGCCTTGATTTAATCACAAAGCCGTCTGCCTTTCGTTGGCGGAATATCTCGAATAACGTTATAATTAGAATTAATCCGCATGAGTCATAGATGGATCAATAGTTGATGGAAAGGATAAGAGAATTTACATATAAGATTTGAGTTCGAATCCCACTCGGTCCACTGTTTTTTTTTCTAGGATTTCATCCAATGGGATGGTATGTTTATAAGGTTTTTTTTAATTTTATATATTTTTAATAATATAAATCTAACATTAATAAATCTTGGGTTCTAAATACGTTTATCCTGAATACAGCGGCAAAACACATTTTGAAAATAGCCTATATACTGGATTATTTGTTAGTTTGTGTTAATTTAGGTTAGGTTAAGTTAGGTTATCCTAACAAATAATCCAGTATATTGGCTATTTTCAAAATGTGTTTACCGCTGTATCCAGGATAACCGACTTGTACGAAATCTTGTTTATATTCAATATTGAATATTTATTAAAATATCAAATTAATTTAATTACATAAGAATTACGATAAAAAAATGTATTGTGCCACTGTTATAGTCGGAATATCTCACTGCAACACTCCATCATTTCAAAATTGATCTTAATCCAAAAACTTTCCACATAATAAATCTTTAAAATAGTAAAACTATTAGGAAGTTAGTATTCTTAATTACCTTATCTTCGCAGCCATCGTATTAATTATCAGTTACGCAATTTTACAAACAAGATTCGCTTCAAGATCCACGATATCATCTCTCATTATTTATTTGTTCGGAAAATGCCAGACTTTTAAAATATAATATTAGTAAAAGAAACCGTTGCGAAACACCTCAATAATGTTTCATTAGTCGGGTATCGTAAATATTGTTGATTTTATCTCGTCGAAAGGTGGCAATGGTGAATTTTCACTGAGACATTTCTATCGTGTTGCCAACAGTGACATTTCAGGGATCACGATATTTTTTTTATTGTTAAAATGTTGTCTCAAGATTATTTATTTATGCTATGTAATCAAATGGGTTTTTTAATTTACGCGCTTTATTTTATGGCACGACATGGCCTACATATTAGTTAGATAAATAAATTTGGTCTCATATTTAAATGCGTAGAATTAATTTTTCAAACATTCAACATAGACAATAAATTTGAGGGACTAGAAAATGCACACAAATTTATGCATACAAACAAGTTTGCTAACTAAGTTATCACAATAATTGAGATAACTTTAATGTATAACACATATTTTTCTTTATAATAATAATTGTATAGGATAGTATTTATAGTTTGATAGTAGGCCACATTATGAGAGGACAAAAATACAGCATTCCCCATTCAAGGAAAGATCAATGGGAAGCGTAGCAGAGGACGGCGCCGCATTTCGTGGCTTAAGAACCTCCGTGATTGGTACGAGTGCAGCTCCACTGAACTGTTCCGAGTAGCAGACGACAAAGATAAGATCGCCTTGATGGTTGCCGACGTCTGCTAAGGGATGGCACAATAAGACGAAGTATTTGAATAAAATTAGAGTAGACTAATCATATTGTATTTTTTCCAAAACCTATAATATCGAAGCTTTTTTCTTGTGAGATTTTAGGTTCAAACATTTTTTTTTGACACAACACATGAATTAAGCGTACCTTCGTCTTTTCTTAGCTAAAGTGATTTTCCCCCGAAGGTGACATTCTCTAAGATATATTCTAGATTCGATTTTAGATTCGGCAAAAGTAAATTCCGATTTTAAAAACTAAGAAGAGCTGAGTTTTTCAGAATGACATCAATCTAAAATAACGGATGGAGGCTGGATATTATTCGCTTTTCATTTACCTGAGCTGCTCACGGCAACAAGTTCACTCATTCTACATATTTGCTATATTATAATGATTACCCAATTATTATCGTAAAATAAATAATACCTACTTATGATAAGTAATAAAATACCATTTTCGATTTTGTCGATTAAATGTTAAGATTGATTACACACTACACACAGTGATGTCCCTAGACAAAATGCCGCCCCATTTTTATACAGTATTTTTTATCATCCTTACATGACCCCAATATTTAAGAAATATGCTGTATGGATATACTACTAACAAAATATATACCGCTAAATCCAATTTAAATGCCATCTCTACTTTAATAAACAATATTTCGAGTCCACGTTTTCAGATACATTTAAAAATACACCTGACAACTTTCAAAACACGCGAGCTAAGTAAGTACCTATGTACATATCTATAATTCAAAATATAATTCGCAAATCTGCACGTGTCATTGTTGGTCATCAAGGACGTGACGTCCAATGACAACAGAAGTGAACTAGACATCGCGAAACCGACAAAAACAATGCGGTCCTGTTAAACCCTTTATGTTAATTCTTAATACATTTTGTTTCCAACCAGTGAGCTGATTTTTTTAATGGAAGGATATTTTCGTTATTAGGTAAGTACTAAGTTTAGGTAACTATTTCTATATAAAATACCTAATGATTCTCCTTGATTTGCCGCCCTTCAAGTGACCCAAGCGACGCTCAATCTGCCTACCCTCACGGGACGTCACTGATTACACACTACCAGCGACAATTATTAATGTTACATTTAAAAAAAATAAGGCATAATTATTGTTATGTGAAAAATAGGTAACATTATGATGGCCTTTCATCGAGGATTGCAAACACGTAACGCCTATTTAAAAATATATTTATTGTTATTCGACCAGAGATAATATTATTATTAAGTATGTACAATATACTCGCCTATAAATAACATTCTTGGCCGCTGCACAATGAAAAGTAAAAGTAAGTAGGTAGGTACCTACCCAAGAGCCTTAGCAGTCTCCCCCTCTCGTCTCTTCGCGGCAGTACTCATGTGGTCGCATGTGAGTTGTTGCTGATGATGACGCGATGTCAAAGTATTGCGGCGGCGATGACGTCACGCGGGGTCAGACCCTTGAATGGAATTCTCGCTCGTGAAGCTCGCACGGGTCTGCGTCTTTTGACCTCTAATGTCCCGTATCTCAATTACAACTTTATTAATAAATTTTGATTGGTCGTTAAGTAAAAATATTTATATTGAAGATCGATATTATCGAAGGTACTATTATGTAGTATTAATAATATTAAGGACCTTTTGAATGTATCGTTTTAAACGTCGTAATATAAATTATTGGTGTTGTAGGCTGCTATGTCCGGCAAATCGGACGATTATTTCCATTATAGAAGAATTTATGAGGAATAAAGATCACACTTTTTTTCTTTACCTGAGTAGGTACTTACATACTTAAAAAAATACTATCAGGCTCAAATAATCTGTATATTATTTTAGAAGCATTGATAGATAAGTTCTTACTACATTATTATAAAAACTTTAAAGCTTGTTTTAATATTGAAAATCGCTAGATTTAACGCCACATCCTACGGCACACGACTGATGAAAAATGCTAAATCTGGCAAGAAAGTACCTACTTACTTATTAGGGTCGTTCGTGGTGAATAATGACGTTTGGAAGGATGTTGGTGATTGATATCCGAAAAAAAGTGTACACCGATCAGTTATACATACCTACGTGATATTATTACTAATGGATAAGATAATGACAACGTAAGCTAACGAAGATAATATATTATGTTGGTTGGTGAGGTCTTCAACTGTAGTACGTTCTGCCGATCTGCTTCGATAATTTACTGGTAGATGTCACGTCATAGTCTATACAAAAAGTCCGCCGTATTACAGCTCTTGGAATTATTGTTGGTAAATTTCCGACGCTATACGTGTGTCCGTAGATACATTGCTACGACTATTAAATTATATTAAGCCTCTATGTTAGTCTGTTATTGATATAATGCACTATACAAGTTATTTTTTATTAACCGACATATAATTAGCATGTTATTTAAATGTGGTAATTAAAAAAAAGTTGCGTAGTAGGTTAAAATATAACTCCGGTACCTACCTACTCAATTTAAAAATTGTTTCAGTCCTTTTTTTGAGACTCGGTTAGGACACGATGACCGATTGGGTCTATGACCGGGGTGTGTATATTATTTTCGGCATGTAAGTGTGTCGATCACTGTCACTTAAAATATGCCGCATGTTTGATGGTGCAGTCTTCGAGCTGTATTAATTAACATTCATAAACAATAGAAGATAACGTTCTTCATTTAGTTTTCAGTGATAATAAGAATGTATTTTTTGGCTTCGGGTCTCGATAAGTCAAACCAGTGGCGGAAAGATCGTAATTTAATGTGGAGGGTACGGGGGTCTGGTATGCGCGGAATGTCTTGAAGCTGGACCCAGACCAGAGTCGTTGGTAATCACGACAGAGTTTAGCTAAAGTTTGGAAAGGAATTCTGACGGCCATCATGTTTTGTAAGTAACGTTATCATTTTTTCGCAATCTTAAACGACAGCCAAAACAATGGATAATAATAAATAATTAATAATAATGCTTGTTAGTCTGTATAACAAACATTTGAGAGAATTATCTTCGTTTGATGATTTGTATAAATCGTTTTCCCTATTATGCGCGACAATTATTTATACGTACTGTCAGATGACAATAGTGAATAATTACAAAATGCGTTAAAGGGAATATTTTTACATATATAAAAGTGATGATTAAAAAAGAATACTAAGGCTAATGATTAAATTAATTACAAGTAAAGTATATTTATCACTTGGTAGACTCTACCTGACACCCACGGTGGCCGCGCGGCTTAAGCGTTGGACTATCACGCCGTGGGTCTCAGGTACGAATCCCTGGTCTGGCAAGTACCTACACATATTGTTTTTCAATTTGTGTGTGAGTCAGGGTATGGACCTAATAGGTTGAGCAAATGGCCGACGTCCATTTCTCGTAAAAAACAAAATCTGTTAATACAAACCTCTACTCTGTGGAGGCCCATATGATCCTATTAGGATCGGACATGGTCGAAAAAAAAAGACTATTTACACTTATATGTTACCAATTGATACATACATTTTATTTACTATCACATATAGTTAGAATGCAGATTTATTTGTAGAAATTACATACTTACACACTTTTTTACCCTGGTATTTATTTATCAGTACTGCATTCAGATAAGAACGCCTTCAGTCATTAACTCATTATTGTTACAATCATAAAACGCGTTTTTTATACAATAGTTATAATGGACAATCATGATGATATCGCAAATAATAAATATACTAAGTACATCATACGTTCAACTTAAACACGTCAAAATAAAACGCCAACGTATAGATTATAATTATCTTTTCGTGGCTATCGATTTAACTACACAAACATTTTCTGGAATTGTTAATTAGTGTTATGCTATACAAACAATCTATAAATCCCTTCAAACACGCGCGTTAACATGATCTTACTCCCTACTTCATTTATCGTTTGTCATACGTTTGTCTACGGCCGTATGTTGTAGCTAAACCACTGAAATGCCAATAGAAATGGCGTATTTCAATAAAATACTACCTTATTCTTAGGTCAATAATTATTATAAAGCGAACATTATTAGTAGGATGTTATATCACATTTGAATGGTCAAGGACATAGCTTATACTCAGTATCTTTAGAATTATCTTCAAATGTGTTAATCGTGCACATTTTTTGAATAATAAAATGCCTAATTCTTGTCAAATTTGGGACCACAGAGATTATAAAATATATTTTTATCGTAAATATTTCACTATATAATGTTAACATTAATTTTACTAATGGTTTTGTAAATACGTTTAAAAATTAATAAAACTAAAAAATCTTAACACCACTGCATATTAATGTACTGAAATATGACTATATTCTAAAACATTAGATCGAGAGGTTTAAAGAATACTATTTTATGTAATAAAAATACTTTATGTAGTCATCAAATGTTTAAAGTAAATATAAAGGATAATAATTCTTCAAAATTATACAAATAGACTATATACAACGTTTAAGGAATGTCCAGGATCATGCTCTGAAAATACCATAATTCCCCATTTTGACCTACGCGGGCACGTGGGCCCTTAAGTTTATAAAAAATTATTTTATATTCGCGTGTTTTTTAAAATCTTGCCACTAGTATTCATTTCTAAACCGAGCAAAGTAAATTTCCTAATACCACAGGTAATCAATCATAATGCCTTTAGTTACCTGGTAGTATCTGCAGATTTTTTTGTACTTCTGTACCTACTGTCTTTAGATTCTGCCAATATCGGTTTCGCTCGTTGCACATTTTCGAGCGTGTTTGAACTTTTCACTTGGTAAATGAGTCATACAAAACTGGTCCCCGTCTAATAATCTGTATAGTAATTAAGAAAAAGGTGTGATTATTTAGGTGTTTACAATATAATCGCGTGTCCGGTGTTAACTTTCAATTCTTACCGGAATAAAATTATATATGAATAAAATAAAAGAAAACGTGCAATAATAAACGAAATTATTTTTTAAAGATCAGTACCTAGGTATTCGACGGAATCGTTCGTTTTTAGACTCAAACTTATCGAATTTCGTGTGTCTTAATTGGTAATAATTTAATAGGTATACCAATTTATTAATTAAACATATTTTTAATAATTACAAGATAAAAAGAACTTTTTTTTAAATTTTCTGTTGAATCATATAAACTTGACTTGCTAGTTTAAACGATTAAAAAAAATTGTACTTGATAGAAATAATACTGAAATGTCATTTTGATTTCCATAGTAACGCACGTATATACTAATAATTTAGTTGCTAGGACTCCAGACCCCTAGCAACCGATAATGGTGTCGAAATAACTTTTCATTCAAAACAGAATTAACTGAAAATGAATTCAATTCTACTTAAAGATGGCTAAAAGTATTTAAAAAAATGCATTGGCATCGTGTTCTGATATATTTTAAAAGTTTCAAATGTCTAGCTAGTCGGGAAGTTAGTTAAAATCGATTGCAAGATTTGTACCGTACAAAGAACCACCGGACAAATAAGAATACGAGCTAAGAAAAACGTTGTAAAAAATCAAATGGATTTTACAAATATAAATATTTGTTTAGCTTTCTTGCAGTTAAGTGGACACGTCTGTGAAAGGCAAAATAGCGCAGGGTTTCGAAACACAGGGTGTAAGTTTGTAAGTCAAAGGGGCATTACGTATTTCTATGTATTTTTTTTTCGTTTGAATGTTCGAAAACTTTACAGTTATTTTAAAAACATTACAAAAAGAAATATCTGCTTACATTCGAAAAAGATATCATTATCATCAATAGCTGTCTCAGCAGTGTCAATGATGATAACAAGTACATTTAATTTTGACTTTGGTAATCCACAAAAAATGACTTTTTTTTGTAACATCATAGCGATATCCTAATTTCTCATGTTTGCATTACAGATCATTTTGCGACTATTGAATATTCTTGCAGAAAATAAGATCGTTTTAATAAAGTGAAATTTCATTCAGTTGGTATTGACTGAAATAAACTATGACGTACGTTTTCTAAAATTCCCCATTATATTATATTCTCATCTCATGCCCTCAAAAGCCCAACAGTCTAACGTAACAGCATTTCCCAAATTTCAATAGACTACCTTCCCTTTTAGAGGTGAAATAAAAAATACCTGTCTCTTAACACTAACCATTCATCTTTCTATTGAAAGAAAATAGTATTTTAAAGAAATGGTTTCCTTTTCTGTTGATAGATAGTCTCTTACGACAGGAAGCACTTTGCCATTACTTTGGCCTTTGAGTTTTCAATGGGTCAACAACTTTTGTGGCCTTTTACTCGCTTGGCTATTTTTTATGTTATATTGTGTCCGAGAGTTTTTTTTTTCTTCTTATTGATACGTGCTTAGAATTCATTAGCATTTCCTTGTTTGGATTATATTAAAATGAATCGATTGTTATGCATTGAGAGTCTATCGGATGACATTTTTCATATTAAGCTTTTAGTTGAAAGAATATGGCTTTTGACAATGCCATTAGTATGATGTAACTCTAGTGTTGGAAAATTAATTGTTTGCAATTTATTGAAGTTTTTTTTGGAATGGTCATGCAACGTAATCAAATTATTGAGTTTTCTATTGATACTCACTCATTTCTTTACAAATGCCAGTTGACAGCTGTTTCTATCCATTACACATACATATTATACGTACACTGGAACTATAGGTAAATGGTGGAGTAAAGAAATTGCATATACGAATAGTCTATAATATTTTTTACAAAAAGTGCAAATAAATTGGAGTCGAGAATTATGTAGTTAAGTTTTAACATATTTACAAAATATATATATATATATTAATATTAAGGCTACGTATTCAAAGGTGTTAAAAATCGTAACAGTGCCGCCGGCGAAATATTTTCTGATACGTTAAGGGCGGACGTGCTCAGCGTGGGTCAAAATGGTGCTTTTTTCTATTTTTAAAGCATGATCCTGGACATACCTTAAACGTTGTAGATAATCTATTTATATAATTTTGAAGCCTTATTATCCTTTATATTTATTTTAACCATTTGATGACTGCATAAAGTATTTTTATTACATAAAATAGTATTCTTTTAAACCTCTCGCTCTAATGTTTTAGAATATAGTCATATTTCAGTACATAAATGTGCAGTGGTGTTAAAAATTTTTACATTTATTAATTTTTAAACGCATTTATAAAACCATCAGTATAATTCGTATCGACATTATTATAGTGAAATATTTACGATAAAAAATTATATTGATAGTCTCTGTGATCCCAAATTTGACAAGAATTAGGCATTTTATTATTCAAAAAATGGGCAAGATTAACACATTTGGAGATAATTCTAAAGATACTAATTATAAGCTATGTCCTTGACCATTCAAGTGTGATAAACATCCTACGAATAATGATTGTTTTATAATAAATAATTGACCTGAGAATAAGGTAGTGTTTTTTTTAAATACGCCATTCCTTTTGGCATTCCCCAGTGGTTAAGCTACAACATACGGCCGTAGCCATAAATTGACAAATTATAATTAAAGTAGGGAGTAAAATGATGTTAATGCGCGTGTTTGAACATGTACCTAACCGATTTTTTTAAATGGTACCTACGAACGTTTTTAATATAGTTGAATTGGTAACCATACGAATATTAGACAATTTTTCTTGACTATTGAACGCATTGCTTGTAAATAAAGAGAAATTGTCCGACTGATGTCGACGTCTTGCTTTGGTAATGTACTTAATGTTATGTGCGATTTCAGGTGATCCCATCTAATTAAAGATAGAAAAAACGTTGAACTGAGTGAAACTTCCATCTTTAACCTCCCGATCCGTTTATACTTCATGCGAATTATTTCTTATAACTACGTTTGAACTGAGGTACTTATCTACTTCAACTTTGAGTCTCACTCCGTTGAATTTTTTTTCAACAATCTTTCAAAATTATGTTTTTTTTCTATAATAAATGTTTTAAATAGTTTTAGAAATGAAACAATTAAATACGATTCGTGTATATGTTTTATCGGACAAGACTGTGAACATACTGATAGGTAGTGTAATATATATTTTTAAATATGGGTTTTGGGGAAAACCTTGTAATTGGTCAAATTAATTTGACAATAAAAATCACTCCCCTTTGGCTGATAGTTAGGTAATAAATAGTAAATACAGTGCTTATTATAAGTTTTAATTTAAATTGTAAGTGTATTTGTTAGTATTGATTAATTATTTTCTGCTGTTTTGCGAGAGTCACGCACCGTTATCATAGCATAATAATGTTAATGAATTATTTTCAAAACTTTACGCGAAAGTCATCCGTCTACTCGCATATATTGATTTTTGCCTGTGGTCATGACCCAATGAATTTTCACTGGGTTAATGCTGAGTTTGTTGATAATTTATTATAATGTAGTTTTATACACAAAACTGGTATCGCAATAAATAAGATTAATTCATTAATAGTTTTGAATTAGTCATTGAATGTGCATCAATCAGGAAATAAAATGTTGGAAATTGTGCAGATATCGTGCATAAGAACGAATAACGGGTTTTTTCCTATCGATTTTTATTGATATGCAATCAAAATTTATGTTTATTTGAATCGTATAAATTTTAATAGTATGTCATTATGATATAAGTATTTATCAAAAATGATGTCAAAATCGACTTCCTTCTGATGATACATTCATATATTCAATTATAGTGTGGTCTAGTGATCATAATGTTTCCTGATATAAAATAAAATATTTTTTTAGAACTCTGTTTTACACTGCCATTATTACAAGCGAATTACTAGCAGGCAACTTTGGGTCTCTCCATCAAGCCAATACCTATATATTTCAATAGGCCAATAGGGAAACAACTCAAAAAACCTTGTTCCAAAATAATAGCATTTGAATTTTTGCAGAAATTCTCATTTTAAATTTGGGGCCTTGATTTTGAGGAAAATGCATGTTTATTCAGCAATTCACAATTAAATTTTATAATTCAATAAGGAATTAACTCAGAAATTCCAGTATATAACTGAATTAATGATTAATTTCGGAAATGGTTTTCGATTTTATGACGTATTTAAGAGATTTTTGACTTTTTGATTGAATTGTAAAGAGAAGACTTTTCTACGTCGAATCGAATTATTAACTCAAAACCTTGAAATTTTGAATTGTTTAATTATTTAAATGGGATATCAAAGCGAACAATGAAGTGTTAATACTAAACTGGTAGATAGGTACTAACAGTGTATTATATAAGCTGTGAAAGTTTCATCAATATTGGTCCAGCAGTTTTTTAGTTATAATGAAACAAACAGACATACAGACTGCTGTGGTTTAGGTATCAAAAGGCAAATATATCAAAATGACAGATGGATACAGTAATTTCATTTTTAGTATAGTAGCGGATGTTTTCAGTGAATCCATGTGATTTCATTCTATTAAAAAATGTATTTTATGTCATACATTTACTCGTAAGGCGCGGCGGTATGGTGTAAACTGTAAATGTGTAAATGATGGATGCCATGGAGACCTGAGTCTACCAGGATCAGCTCATTGCAGTCTTTGGTAAACAGATAAATACACATGAGTCTGGTAGGTACAGTTTTTCTATAACTTTATAAAAAAAATCAATGTAGGTAGCAATATGGTATAACATTTCATCTGTTATAACAACATTGTTTTAACGAAAAATCATCTAAGTACACATATTCACCTTCACCGTTATACGCATAGAAACGGCCTTAAAGTTATTAATTTTTTAACGTAATGTAAGTGCTGTATTTTCTTATGTTATTGTTTTCACTCGATTTGATACATATTTTTTTTATATAATATTACGTCTGCCAGTTTTGTACACTCCATTTGTTTGATTAATCGAGCAAATATTTACTTTAACAAAAATATCGTTTTCTGTGTCATTTCAGTTGCTGGGCGAATTGAACAAAAATGTCCAATATGACTTTCGTTATCATCAGTATTATACCACACTGTGGGTCATGGTTGCCTTGGTTACCATCTGTCTGTTAACTTCCCACTGTAGT
Organism: Rhyacophila brunnea; assembly: GCF_057557595.1. NCBI lineage: Eukaryota > Metazoa > Arthropoda > Insecta > Trichoptera > Rhyacophilidae > Rhyacophila > Rhyacophila brunnea. The sequence continues at coordinate 4,216,625 of NW_028232859.1, forward strand.
ATCTACGCTCAGAGGGTATGCATACTAACTCACATAGTTTATGTCTCCGTTATCCTTATAGATTATAAATATTTGGATTTTGTGCTAGATAATATATTAAGTAATCAATTAACATATATAAAGTCGCTAATTATGTAGATATGTATATCTGTCACTTGCCAATCTTCTTGTATCTTTCCAAATCATTTAAGTGGCACATATATTCGCTGTATAAATCATATGTATGATATTATTGATTGTGGAATAATACTCTTCCATACGCTAGATGTAATCCTTGGCAGTAGTAAAAAAATATGATCGGACAAGGTATCAATTGACAACCCTTTACTTTTATTTTACATGAGACATATTCCTAAATTATAGATACGAGCATAAAGTTCCTAATAATTGACAAGAATTTCAATTTAATATTAGTTCGTACATACTTCGATGGGATTTCCACCTAGTCGATAATAATAATTTAATAGTATTTTTAAAATACAAAAGCCGATAGCCAATAGTAGCTCAATTTAGAAAACGCTTCAGAGAGTATTGTAAGAGCCATTAGTTAAAATTTGTCGTAATTAAGTATGGTACCTTTAGCATAGTGGTCTATGTGCGTGGGCGCGAAACCCGAGAGATGCAGGTTCGATTCCTGCGGGGTGTCTTAATTTTTTTAAGAAAGATTTTTTCTATTGGTTTTAATAATTTTCTCAGAAGTGTTTTCAAAAATTATGTATGTTCAATAATAATTAGAATGTTACATTCTTAAATCTTATGAATTATTCGTTGAATAAAAAAGTAATTAGTTAATAATAATATACGCCTTTTCTTACACATTTAGTTAATCTATTTCACACGATTATATTAATATGTAAGTACTAAACAATAATATAGAATATATTATGTTATCTTCACGTTGGTCTTGATTTTTTTGCGCCCACGTGTAGGTATAATATATTAGTTATGTTTTCACAAACACAGACATATTTTTTTTCTTGGCCTACCGCGATCTTTTCAAATTGTGGTCAAGTCATTCACTTTTCTACTAAAATAGTGAAATCATCCCGGATTAAAGGTTTCCTTATTACTTCACTATAGTTGGCTGTAGATAATGATGACCGTAAAGTTTGTGTTTATTCTTTGAAAGTGTAAACCGCAAAATCCCGTTTCAGAAATGTTGATAAGAAAAATCATAATAAAAAAAAACTATGACACGTCATCGCACAACGATTGAAATTTTATTTTGATAAAACCAACACCGATAACAGAAATTTTACATTACATTACATTGCCGCCGTGCGAGGCTAGGAAAAACACTCACGCATTCAGCGCTTTTCAAATATTTTCACGGAGTTTTCCTTCACGGTTCTTGCAATCGAACAATCATACTATCAATAAATTTATTTCTTTCATACCTTTCTCATGTTCATGGTTTATTTTAATGTCCTAATTGTGTCTCTCCAATGATCCCGACGTTCATCTAACCGCATAGCCGAAGATATTTAAAATTCCGTGGCGTCCTCCACTTGGCTGGATCATAATTATACGCTATCTTACTCTCCCGTATTTCCATTTTCTCCATTTCTCTAGATGTTTTTTTATTATTATTAATTTTTCGCCCTAACATTTTTGTGGTATAGCTAATACGTAATTTAATGTTTGTAACATCATCTTTGGCTACACAAACAATGCGGATCGCGGCTTAACAGTCCTCGCAGAACACATATGCAGGAGTCTAGGACGATTTGCTATAGTCTTGTTAAAGTTATCTGGAATATTGCCATCTTGGCGGCGATACAGATGAATGAACTACCTGAAGTATTATGTAATTTACGATTCGAAAGATCAAGTTGCTAACAAAAATCTAATATTATATAATATAACACCCACGATGGCCGCGTGATTTAAGCGCCGGTCTATAGTGTCGAGGGTCCCAGGTTCGAATCCTGGTTCTGGCAAGTACACATATTGTTTTACAATTTGTGTATGAGTCAGAGTACGGACCTAATAGGTTGAGGAAGTGGCTGACATCCATTTTTCGTAAAAATAAAATCTGTCAATACAAACCTCCACTCTGTGGAGGCTCATATGATCCTATTAGAATCGGACATGGTCGAAAGAAAAGAAAAAGAAAAGGTTCTTAAAATTATAAATAATAAAATAACACTTTTTTCATTAGAATTTAAAGATACTGCGCAATTGTATATAATAAAATTATGTATTAGTGTGGTTTGTTTTATAAAAATATTTTTTTAAACATCAAGCCGTTGACACATTGAATACCACTGGTGTTTATTAAAAAGCATGGGTGGTTCGCGAGACGATTCGTATTAATTAATTTGAATTCTAAATTCATTAAATTTGATATTCAAAAGAGTTATTAGTATACATAGCCATTTTTGTATAATTTCTGCAGTATAATACAGTTTAACCTGAAGTTTAGTATAGGTTAGTTTTATAAAACATGAGTTTCCAATTTTAGAAGCATGATTATATCTGGCGGACTCTATGGCTAGCTTTCGCACGTTTTGATGAATGGCTACTTATCCAGCGATTGTCTCTTCTTCGTTATGTGTCTTGCACATTACCATTTAACAAAATCTACTATATAGCATACTGAGTTACTTATTTAATTTTTACTGTTTTGGCACGTGAGTAGGAATAGATTAGCCGCCACTGTTGTAGTGCAAACAGAGATAACCAATGCGCCGTGCATAGGCGCGGGGTGTGCTATCAGTGCAGTAGTGAAAAGGCCTCAGGCTGAAGTGGTTCGGATCGAGGCGTCGCGTTCGTTTTTCACGAAAAGAAAACTCGTTGAAAATTGCGACGTCGTTCGGAAAAGCGACGCTTTCCATGAGTGGTGCATTTTCATTATTGTGTCCGAATTTTCCATTATTGGTATCGTGTGTAGCTGTTATCAAAAAGTGAACGGATCAAAGTATAGTATTTAGTGATGGTAAAATTTAAATCACTGTGATTTAGAACCGATATTGTGATTTCTTGTGAATCTATTTGAAAAAAGTAAGTAACACTTTGTATTTTAATTTCAGTTTTATTAATGGAGTTAAATTCTTCAATGGATTTATTCTTATATCTTCTGATTTTCAATGTATTACTGCATGTATTACTTTTAACTTCAACTTGATTAATTGAAGTCCATATGATTGAACTAATATGTACAAGTGAACCAGTGGACAAAATTGAATAAATCTCATTAAAAGTTGAATAAGCGATTGTAAAGTCTTCATAACTGTGTTCAACATTCATTCTTCTTAAATGAGGTCCTGTTCTCAAACAATCATTTAATATTATTCCACAAAACATATTTCTTTTTGTTTTTAGTGTTTGAAGTAGGACAAGTCAAACCAAAACATTCAAATTATATACGGTTATTATGAAAATTATAACAACATTTTATACACCATCTCCATGGGATATATTCCAACGGTGGAAATGAAATTGATATTAATCTTTTCATGTACATCAGTGGTATATTTCAATGCAGTTTCTTTAATAAATAGGTATGTGGTGATATTGTAAAAACTTCAATCATCTTTAAAAATAATACCTATATCACTTGAATTCGTTTAATCCTCTGCAGCTAAAGAAAGACTTTACAGCTTTTATATATATAGTGCAAGTTTTGTATTGAATTATACAGAGTTATCAGATACCTAATCATAATTGAGGTGGACAGAGCACAAGTGGCGTAACCCACAAAAATGTCTAAACGGAGTTAACCATTGAAATAGGTTCCAGAGGAAGTAGAGAACCTCTTCCAATGGCCTTAATTAGATCTGTATTTCGATGTGGATCTTTGCCGACTCCTAAAATAGTTTCTTGACAGATTATTTTTAGGAGAAATGATTTTTTTAAATTATTATTAAGCTTCGTAGTCGCAACTGAGGCTTATTTACACCATTATTATATTTATATAATGTTAATGATTATAAAAACAAAACATAAACTTTTTTCATAATGGGTACGTACCTATATAGTATTACATGTTAGCTTCCACCATGTGGTATTATAATTTATACTTGCAAGTTACATTCTCTCAGAAACATTTGGGTGTACAAAAACGCTTTGATGTTTGGCTGAGCTATAAATATCTCAAGATTAAGTAAGTAGTAATTGATCATTTTAACTTCTTAAATAAGGAGCCTTCATCTTTGACCATCATAATGCGGACATTGGCCAAATAAGATGATTTATATATTCATTGTCGCTTCCGCATCATTGACATTTGAGATGCTGCAAGATTATAGTGATCAGCTCTGCAGCAATTAATTGTTACACTGTTTTCTCTGTCAAGCATTTTTTGTCCAACCCTGTTGTTTTATCGTACTTTATTTTAAAAAATCAACAAAATCTGTATAAGATATGGGGAGTTTATCTATGCTCCTCTCAATAGTCTCTGTTTTCGCTAAGCTAAGCTATCTGTTTCCTTATTCTTCTGGATTCCAATATATATTATATTTACTTTAAGTATCAGGTCCATGCTATGAATCCACTAAAATCCCACCAAAAACGTGAATATGTTAGAAGTGGAATCCGAATCCTCGACCTATGGTTTCGGAAGCGAACATTCTCTATCGCAGGCGTATGCTTGTTTAACAGTAGAAGTGTTTTTTTAACGTTTGGTTAATACAGTCTACATAAAGCCAGAAAATACAGAAAGATGTAACCGGGGAATCAAAAACATATCGATATTGAATAGCATAACATAACATAACATAACAAAGACATATTGATAATTTAGAATACAAATTGTGTTATAGGCTTTATGAAACAGTTAATATTCAAATTATTATTGTGATTACAATGCTTTGATAATTAATGACAAAACCAATGTAAAATTAACTATATCTATATACACGTATGTACGTAGGTCCTTGTAATACCGACTGATGCATAATTTCGTTTGAATTTCATTTTTTTCATGTTTTAACGAATCGTTTATCGCAAAATTTCTTATCTTAGTGTCGTATAAATGAACGTTATACACTTAAAAGCACTTACTTTAAAAAATGTATCAATTGTGTATTTTGTCAAGGAAAATTTTATTTATAGAGTTTTTATTTTTATACGGGGGTTAATGGCTGGGGGGTTTTTAAACAAGGGGTTATTGTCCGGGAGGTTATTTATTTTCGATCGACGGCTACAATAATACATTATAAAAACGCTTTGCATTAATCTTATAAGCGTATAAAAGGTTATTTTTTCAATGAACAATCGTTATTTAGAATATTGAGATGTATAAGTTACAAAAAAACCGCCAACAACCATACATGACTTGTCATAATATATCACTTTAAAAAAAAATACTTTTTCTCAGCATTATGATTATACCTTCCTTTCATCATCATCATCATCAGCCTGAATCTATCCACTGCTGGATGAAGGCCTCTTCAAGCTGCTTCCACTTCTCTCGGTCCTTTGCATTGCGTTGCCACGTACCTACTTCCGCAGAAGTTTATCATTTCATCGATGCAGCGGAATCTAGGTCTACCTTGCGGGCGTTTTATACTTCTTGGATACCACTGGATGACTAGATTTGTCCAACGATTGTCTCTTCTTCGAGCTATGTGTCCAGTCCATCTCCATTTAAGGCTTTTAATAAACTCTATTACATCGCCTCTATTACCTTCCTTTAATGCCACATTTATATAATGAAAAGAAAGTGCCTGGTAAAAACCACTTTTTCAATATATTTGAATTAATATGGATATTGCATATTGTATAACAAACAATATAGAGATTATAAATTGTCACTAGATTATAAATAATATCATACACTGAATAAGTGGTTGCTTATCTTTATGCCACTACAATCGTTGGCTGGTCTTGGTATCCTTCAAAAACTTCCTCCATCCTGGAAAATCCAGCGCCGACACTCTCCAGTTGCTTTGACCGAGTATTTTCAAATCACCTTTGGCACAGTCCAGCCATATCAATTTTAGCCGTCCAGGTCTTCTCTTGCCATCGGGGGTTGCGTACATTCAGGGCATTCTATTCACGTGGCTGATCCAGCGCAGTCTCTGCATTTTCATATTCCACGTGATCTTATCGCCTCTATACAGTGTGTACATACAGCTCCTCATTATACCTTGACCTCCAAATGACACTTACTTGAACAGCCCCTAAGAGTCTTCTCAAAGATATCCACATTTCAATTTAATTCAATTTATTTATTTTACATATTGTGGACATTACAAATTATAAATTTAAGACGTTCACAACATGACATGAAACAGTGTGATAAGGAAGAAAGAAAAAGAAAAGTAATAAAAGGGATAACAATGAAAATATAAAAAGAGAACATAATATAAACATACATAAAAATGAAAATACAATTATACATCTATAGTACTTCTAAGTACACCGAGTTTGCTAAGGAGACCCTATTTTAAGAATAATTTATAAAATAACATCCACCTAAATTCACCCTCACGCAAGTGGAATATATCAACACCCGAAGATATTTGGTTGAACATAGTTATCGCCCTCCCAATTGGGAGTGGTTTGCCTTATCAATAAATGTATATCAGTAAAATAAGTTTTGAAAATTACAAAAAATATATAAATATGACAGTCGGAGAACTTTTTCAGTTACTTATCTCCTACCTGCCTTCAACAGGCACACTTCACTACATACATTAGATGAGTTGGATACTATTTTGATACATAATGCAACGCAACATAAACGTATTACAAAATACGCACACAAGTCAAATAGCATCGTGTTATGATCTCAATAATAAACTGCGAGTATTTTTTTTTTTGTTTTAATTAAACTGGTGCATTTCATGCAGCGCAGTGCCTGGAACATGTGTTAACAATTCAAATTAACAATATCGTTAACGTTGCAAGGCAAAATTGATTAAAACACATTTTCATGCTATTATTTCCGTATTGCGTTCACAGATCAGATAGACCGTGGTGACGTTGTGAAAAAAAAATACAATTATTTCACCATAGCAACACTTACTGCCAATAGTTATTTAGAACAATATTTTGAACATACTCCTAATACTAATGTTTTTTAATCAATAGTCCATATCATATACCTATAACTCTAATGAGTAAACGATAAAGCTACGTACCTAGTTTAATTATCATAACATAACGTTTTATAATGATTCTATAGATTCCGCTAAATCGGTACATATTAATTTTTTATGGTTATAACCTGGCAGGCCAGTACATACACCAACATTATCTTCAACTACTAGATTGATCTTTAGTTGCTTCCTTCAAATTTTGAACTCATAGAATCTTTTGGCTTTTCTGACATTATTCATTTTTTTTATGAAGTCGTCCATCTGTTCTTCGCTATTTTAGCATACTATTCAGTATTTATCAACGTGACTTCCACGCTTTTATTATTTTGTCATTCAATACCAGGTCGGGCCGTGACATTCAACTGTTAACTTCGATGGTAGTGATAGTTATTGCTTATACTTCGAATAACCGTTGCAATATGCAATCGAAAATCTTAAATTATTGCAAACAGTTTATTTAGGTACCGCATTACATTCGAAGATAATCAATAGCTAGCACTACCATTGATTGTAAGTCGTAATTCAGTACCGCGGCTTGAATACAGTCGACCTTGGGTGTGAGTTTGAGTCCCACTCGGTTTAACTTTTTCAATTGTTTTTTTCTGAGGTTTTTTCAAAATGATGTTCACATTTTGATTAGATAAATAAATTTTAGCTATTCGGTCAACATATTTAATATGTTTTTCTACTCTGGGATATACACCTCTCTCTTTGATTTCTACTACGTGCTATCACATGCAGCTCTTACCCAGTGTTCAGTTGATATCGTGCGTCCACCGCTATGGGTCTCCACTAGGACCTTTCAATCATAGCGATTATCTCTTTGGTTTATAAAATACAACTCATTCATTCTAAAAGATCATCTGAGATCCTTCCACAGGTATCAGCACCCAGTATTTGCATATTACCATACCACCAAGACACGGCAGTTATAGTTTTACTTACTCCATATTTTCTTCTGGACCACAGACGTGAAGAATAATGTAAAATATAGTCATTTCAATTAATAACTTCTTTAAAGAAAGAAAAAATGTCGCTTCCAACGTCTTAATAATAAATTGTATATTTTCAATAACGTCAATAAAGTGGCATTGAAAGAAATTCTTATCGTGACGTACAAAATATATATTTTTTTCAATTTGTTTTGATGGAATGTGACGTGTATTTGAACACGTGTTTTTTACACAGCTCTTTTCACCGCAATAATTGAATATTTCATTTTTTTTAATACTTATAAATGTATTCATTTAATTAATTATTCCGCATATAGTCTGCAAAACAATATACAATAGACATACAAGTGGTTTATTGCCAATTATTTGTATTGTTAACAAAAGTATTACTCTGTATTTTTCTTAAATAAATAGAAAATTTAAACGTCCTACATATTTTATATTTAGTCTAAAGAATATTAATTTTAGTTACGACTGTAATTTGTAATCGTAAACATTAAATTGATTATTATCCGTAATCTGTACCCCTATGTAGTATCTTGTCTGTATCTTGTCCAGCACATAGATAGATAAATTCTAAGAATTTGTTTAAGAAATGATGCATTCGGTCCTTACTCGATTATTGCATGCGTTCTTTAGATTCTTGCCCGCATGACTTAATTTATTTTAATTGCTTATAAAATGAATATAAGAATCGTTTATTACCAGTGCAGTATGTATATTGGTTACGATGCTTAGGTAGACGTAGTTCTATCCATCACCCAAATATTAAAAATACTAAATGTCACTATAAAAATGTTTATTCAAAAACGCGCAGAAAACGGAGTAATACGCAATTTTGACTTCTAATAATTGCTTGACCCAATGTTGGTAGAGAGTGTAATTGAGAGCTGCGCGCACACCGTTACGAAAGTGCGCGACAGTATGAAGTTAGCTGCGAATCAGTCAGCTGTATACAAACGCAAGTTTGATAGTAGAATTGTTCCGTTGCCTAGGCAACGAATTTATTATTGTCGGCCATTTGCAATTCCTTACGTAAACAAACGAATAGACGTCAGAGTGACAGTTGTTACTTTAAAAATAAAAACATCGAGAAATAATTATATAATTTAGTAATATAAGTTAAAGTGTATAGAAATAAATCAACGGCGCCCCAATAAGCGGTCCTTTTTCTTGGGTGTGTAATTTAAGAAGATAATTAAGAGCTAGTCGAAGAATCTAGGTTATCACAAGTTTTGTTTTTGTTTTGTAACGCCAAAGAAGTATAACTTCTAACGCGCATACATAAGTACACGCACCGATGTTTTTTGTTAATCGATAACTGCAAAAGTAACAACAGTTTCGATCTCCTCTTCCCAATCCGAAAAACTACTTTCCATAATTGAATTTACAGAGATAATGTTCATTAAAAATATAGTGCGGAATGACGAAACCATAGATATACTAATATTTGTCACACGTGACGTGGTGGTAATGTGTTCGCCCCAGTCTCATTTTAATGTACATTCTAAAAATACCTAGTTCAACTCTTAAGCCTTTCAAACATTATTTTACTTGTACCGTCAGTCCCTGAAAGGAATCTTGCGAGGTCAGTGTGCTGCTGGCCGCATCCGTTATGGAAAAAGTACCTGAAATTGAATGGAGATGGGGTGTATCATCAGGGTTTAGGGAGTATCGTCTTGTGACGGAGCTTGCTTTCTTATGAGAATATCTGCGTTGAAGATAAATCACACATAATGTACAAGACTCAATAATAATTTGAAAGTAATTTCCTGTGTTTAGATTAAATTTGCAACATTCTTGGTTCACAGCAAGTGTTGTCCTATTCGATTAATAATTCGCTACAAATTCCATACGAAACCAAGTTCGTTGTACCTACACAGAACATTTGCTATATCCATAATCGTAAAATGACTGTGTGTATGAAAATATTAATATACACACATATAGAGGTACTTGCAGGGGTGAATTTAGAAAAACGGGCGCGGCTCACGGGAAAGTTGTTGGCCAATGAGTCATTGTGTGTTATTAATTTGGTGCTTTCCGAATTTGTTGTGTAATAAAAAAGTATTCGGGAAATATAACTACGTGAGTAATCACAGGGTAGATATTACTAGATATGCCATAATTTTACATTTGCTGCGTGCAAATTGCGTGCTAAAATTGTAGTAAACTGTGAGTGTGACAAAATAAATAATAGTACTTAACTCATTATCCAAGCATGATATAATGAAAAATTTACTAATACTATTTACTCACTAGTGCTATGATATATTATGCTTTGTCACGTTACGTATTTCTTTTACGATCCATTTTCTCCGCATTGTAGTACCTAGTTCTGTAGAGATGTTCTATTTTTCTATATTTTGTAATGCAATTTCTATTTAAAAATGATTTAAATTTAAAGAAAAGTCAAACGAAAAAATACGTAGATACGTAATTATATACTAACGCCGTAATGCAGAACCAAGAGATAGCCGTCTAACTTACGATGTCGAAATCGGCGACTTATTAAAATGTCTTAGTGGAAGTGAGAAAAAACATGCACCTTGTTGTTACAAATTTAAATATTTTCCATTTGAGTTTCTATGTATGGTTATGGTGACACTCAGTGTACACATATTATGAAGATCTGGGATTAACGATCTCTATATAATTTTTAAACGTATTGGTAGGTATTAAAAATAAATTTCTATCGATAAACCCCAGACGACAGTATTAATGATAAGAAAAAAACCTCAAATACATACCTACCAATGTAATTTTAAAATACTAGAACAAAGAACAGAAGAATAAATATGATTCGAACACATGATTTTTACCAATGTCTTGTCTTTCGAGCGAAATACAGGTTTGCGAACTCCACTCGGTTTTTTGTAGTTTTTTTATGCGTGCTTCTTTCTGGGGGTTTCTGCCGTAGCACATTTCACCGTAAGCTGTCTTGCCGTAAAGAGATGGCCGTATAGTATTTAAATTTAAAAAAAAATAAGCGTTCGTGGAGCATTGCAGACTGTAATGCTCCAATTTTATTAGATTCAATAATAACATTAATTTGATATTGATTCGTATCAAATATCTGATAATAGCGCTATCATTATTATAAGATATTAATTGATAGGTACAACTTGATATTTACGACTAGGGATTGCAATGCCGAATAAAAATATCAATACCAGTATATGTTAAAAAACATAAGTATCTTTCAATCAATATTGCTATACAAATCTCTTTAATTAATACATCAATATTGTATGAAAAAAATATAGTGAAAATACTTACTCTTTCAAATAACTTGAATCTAATGATATTTTGAAATAAATTATGCTCTCAAAAAGGTTAGTTAAAAAACCGATATTTCGGTATCGATAAATACTGGGGTCCCGGTATTGCAATCCCTACTTACGACCCTACTAGAATTTTACACAAAGTATACGAAATGGTTGTATTTATAATTTACTCTAGCTACCTACCCATTTTCTTCTATCTTTTCATTGTATTCCGGTGGGTTTTATTACGTATTTTGTGTTTTATTTAATCATGAATTTGATATAGATACCTACAACATATCACGGTAAACTGTGTTACGGCCAACTGCATACGTACAAATTTTCGGACACGGCTTAAATCTGGTATACATTCTTTACATTATTTATAAAAGACTAAATTCGCACATGTGTAAAATATACATTGATATTAAGTAAGTTATTCAGAGCCTTATAAATGCTGCAATTCTATACTCCGGTGCACATGTTTGTTTTGTGCCCATATTATTATTCTTTCCTCACTCGTTTCACATATAACTCTATGATATATTATTTGCTCAGAGAAAGATAAAGACGGTTTTTTATAAGTATATGTATTAATAGCAATTTTATACTTGCGTGTTGAAATCACCACAAATTGCTTATAGTTGTAATAGGGAACATCTCGGAATGCCTTTATCGCCTTCTAAAAGGATTGCATTCCATCTCGTGATTTTTTTTACCACACTACTTAAATAGTTGCGATTTTGCATTGTTGGAAGCGCCAATTATTTTTAACTTATTATTTATTAACCGTCTGTGAATGTTTTTGTGTGGTTTTAAAGAATTTACTCAATGTTTATAAGTTCATTATGGTTGGTACATAATATTACTTACATATTTTTTCCGAGTATGGTTACAGCTGGGTATCAATAAGAATGAAATGATTCAACTTATTGTGTCTATAATTACACAAGAAAAATGTTCTTACCGAGACTATACAATTATACAGCATACGTAAACGAATTAAACGAAAACACAATTTATAAGGGAAGATAAATTTTTGTTTTTTTAATCAAGTCCATCAATGAATATATTGTAGAGTGCATGGAATATGCGAGAATTTTTGACTTCAGTCAGTTCAGTTTCAGACTTCAGGAGTAGTTAGTAGGTAAACATACTAAAAGTCCCCGCCCCTGGAAGGTGAGCTAAAGACGGGAGGGGGGTCGAAAGGTCCATTTTTTTGGTTTTTCGTTTATATCTCGGAAACGGTACATGTAGAAAAAAAATGTTTCAAATAAAAATAAAAGCTAATTAATTTTCCTATAAAATTGTTTCTATACATATTTTTTGAATTCCCAACGGTTTGCTAGATATACGTTATTGAAAATCGATAATAACCAACTGTCTCCTCTCCTGCTCACTGCCCATTTGCTCGTTGGCTGCCAATTATCGTTGAACACCCGGTATGCAGGCGTACACCGTGGCGTAACGAACATTAGGCGCTCTTCAAATTTGTGCCGAAAGTGTCCCATGAGCAACTTCCCAAGACCTTGGTTGGCGTGCACTAGAGTGTGTATAATTCCTTGTAATTGTATTAACTCCCCGCAATTGGTTGATTTAAAAATTATCATGTCAAAAATGTCCCGTATTGTGAGAGAAATCCTTAAATAACGAGTAGCGTTGAAATGCCAGCGGGCTGGACATGTCACTCTGTGAGCGGACAACCGTGGGACAAATACACTCATACAGTGGTACCCTATGGGCACTAAACGACCCTAAAACCCGCTGCGTCGAGGAACATATCGTGTTAACAGTTGATATATGTGACAGCGAATAACTACGAAGTGAGAAGAGTAGAATGAGCTAGGAGAGGCCTCAAGCAGCGGATCGATCCAGATAGATGATACAGACTTTAAGTCAACTTAATCTTCATCTGATGATTCGTTCTCTGTAAATTGGCAAAATCAAGAAACCCAAAATGGCCGAGCTCTTATTGTACTATTACGACCAATACAATTTTGAGACACTTTTACTCTTTCTCTCATATTATTAACACTTGCTCCTAAATCTAAAAAAATGATTAAAACCGAAATGTATTTGTTTTTAAACTTATACTGTTAGTACGTGGCATAATATACCTACTCATAATCTCTATGAATTATGTAATCGGCACAATGGCGTACATCTGAAAAACATAATTTAACAATAATGTTCGCATATTATGCAAATTTTTGTGTGTGCAATAATATTATTTTTATGGATCGAATTAATTTTGGTCTTTGGACGCGACGTCGTATCTTCCGGTTGCCAAAGGCGAAAGCCGGCCAGTCTTCGCGCCGGAAGCGCATAACTGTGCACATATGCAATATAATAATATTGTAGGTACAGCATGTAATTGGAAAGCGAAATCCGGGGGTTGCATAAATTAAATTGTGTATGTCGTATACTTATAATGTATCATAATAATTATTTCTATGAGACAGAGGGTATAGACCTGATTGAGGATTGATGGTTTTCAATCACTCTGGGTCCATTTAGTGGAGACGCGAAGTACAAATTTGGAGCCAGAAGAGAAAAAATTGTCTGTTCGATATGCCACCATTTGGTATTTTTTTTTTAATTATTTAATCTTTTTTTTGCACTTATATTGTGAAAAAAAATTACTCAGTACCTATTCTGTGTTGTTACCAGTAGCGAAGGTTAGAGGTAGGCTGTTAAGATCCGTCATAAATGGTGTACACTAAACTTTGTTAGTCATACACATTTGTTTTGATTGAACCAAGGCTACAATTTACAAATAGTATTGGTTAATTTTTAAACATCAATGAACCCTGCCTAAACCAAACCATAATAGTTTTGGTATATTTTACATAAAATTGTGCAGACTTTTTCATTCTACTTATTTGTTTTCGTTGGATTAAGAATACATATTACACATATTGTTGGTTCATTTTTTAAATTAATTAAGCCCTGCCTAAACCACACCATAATATGCAAAACATTTTATCATATCTAGAAAATATTCAAAGTTATGTATGATTAAATTGCATAATTTTTGATATTTTATAGATAGATGACTATTTTTTGACAATTATCTATTATGGCTTGATTTTTTCATGGTTTAATAGAATTTTAAAAACTAACCAAGACCATCTATAAATTGTAGTCTTATTTCAATGAAAACAAAAACGTATGGCTGACAAATTTTAGCGTGCACCATTTATGATGGATCTTAACAGCCTACCTCCACCCTTCGCCACTGGTTGTTACAGTACCTACAATGCGGATAAAATTAAAGTATTTCTGAAAAAAATATAGTAGCCAATCTAGCCATGCAGTGTTTTGGTGTAGGTAAAGGATGGAAAATTATAGTAGAATATTAAAATAAATTATGGTTGAAAATACTGTGCCAATGTTCCCTAAGGTGTGCGCACACATGTTTTCATACCCCGCACAGTCCTCACACAAAAATATTGTAAAATAAAGTTTCCTCTGCCAGATTTTTGTTTTTCTCGAATGCACGAAACCATCACATGCACAATTCTTCTCATTTCTCGGAAGGCGACGGTCAAGTGCGACTAACGCGATCACGTAAGTGAAATTTTACGTCGAGCGTGTATGCGTTAATGAAAAATCGTATGTGTGTGTTTGTTTGTTGGGGAGGGGGGGGAGTAGATTTACCGCACCGGGTGGCAGGTGACACCAACCCTAGTTACGCCACTGCTCAGATGCGTTGATGATCCGCACACGCTATAGAAAAATTAGAGGGAACTTTGGTCCTTGCCTAAGAAATTGTAAGACGTGTGTTCGAATCCGACTCGGTCTAAGGTTTTTTTCTGTTTCTGACACTGCTCCCATCTATGTTTTTCAATCCTTGAATAAAATACTTATTTGAGATATCGTTTTTCTGCTTCAATTTTATATATTTCGGCCACCGTAGAGGAATATTTTTTTCAGTATTTGGTATTACAACTTTATTTATTAAAATGAAAATCGGAAATAACGTTCGTACGTCTCCACTCATATATAATATTATTTCGCTTTTCAAATGATAGTAAGTAATAAGTCGGCCCTTGGGCCCCTTGGT
This sequence comes from Rhyacophila brunnea, assembly GCF_057557595.1. Classification (NCBI taxonomy): domain Eukaryota; kingdom Metazoa; phylum Arthropoda; class Insecta; order Trichoptera; family Rhyacophilidae; genus Rhyacophila; species Rhyacophila brunnea. The sequence continues at coordinate 4,231,956 of NW_028232859.1, forward strand.
CAGAGCGGCGTGGCGTCGTCGGAATGTGGCCCGCGTGCCGTAAAAACCTTTCGCACGACTCGTGAAACGAAAATACACAACACAGCCTCCAGCGGGACTCGCCCTAATGCCCTCCTTTCCGCACGCACACTCTCAAACAGCACATACACACCACACACACACCACTAAAATACCATAATGCATGCAACAAGCCATTTCATTATACTGCCAGACAATGATTATTGTATTGTTTATTAGGAATTTCAACACTTATCGGTTTTTGCTATAACGAAACACCGGCTCATAATCGAATACGTAGAAAAATATTAAAAAAAAATTGAGAATCATACATAATATAATTTTACATTAAACTCGAATTGCGCATGGATTTTCTTCGCAGTTACAATTTTTAAAACATTAGTTAAGTCGATGATAGATAAACAAAACTAATGAATATATCGTTGTCGTCATAACGCACTGAAAATAGTTTTTAATTAAATTATACGTGCACATTATATTATATTGAGGCCTTTATCCAGATGATGATGGTAGTGAATAATACTATTACCACTAGGAATCGCAATACTGAATGAATATATCAATACCGGTATTTCTTATTGAATATCTACCGGTATTCGTCAAAACATATTATAGAAGCAAAGAAGTACCTATCAATATATTAAAATTCATTTAAACAATATTTTATAGCGACCTGAAGTACCTAACTACATTTATTATTTTGATCTTTGTAATTTAGAACTGCTAATTTTTACAAATACTATAAGTTCGGGTACAGGAGAATCTTTGTGAAATTCAACTTTGTATCAGTAGATATATTATTGGAAATATTTGCCACGCTTTTTCAAAATATGTTAATTCATTGCGATAATTCTGTAAGTGTATTTGAGGGATTTGGTTTTAATTTTATTTAACTTTAGTTTGTTCAGTCAATAAATTTGCATTTTGGCAGTATAAAAAGTATAGGTAAGTACCTAAATCAAATTTCATATACAATATACTTAGTAGTAAGTAATGAAAATATAACAATAAATGTTCTTTCTTAATAGGTACCGAAAATACCGGTATTTTGAATATTGAAACTTGTATTTGGTATTGATAAATAATTTATTACCGGTTTTGAAATACCGGTAATTCGAACCCTAATCACCACTATGTACCTACCTATATTAAATATTTTAAAAATGAAATAATCTACTTCTATGACCTTTGAATACGACAACAATATTTGCAAATCTTTATCTTATAGATACCTACTTAGTTCTTATTATGAATCAGTCAGTGTCTGTGATAAAAAAATAGAGTCTCGTGATTTATTTTTTGACATTCATATTTTTTCATTCATTGTCAAGTAATCACTTACATTAGAGCAAAGGTTGACTCATAATCTTATAGGTCACTGATGCGAAATCCGTTGTTATTTCAATGGTTATGTATATTTGAATATTGGGCGTTGGTAAAAAGTATAGAGAAGTAATAATATATCGACCCAGAATCAGAGAATTCAGTTGAATGTAGGAATAAGCTGATTCGGCATAAAATTAATGTGTGAATATATCGTCACTGTTCTGGCAGAAGACACTAATTCGAAAAAATGACATATTGAGTTAGTTATACTTACCAAAATGTTCCTTATTTCAAACTTTACCGTCTGGAAACCTTCATAAACAAACAGTCTTTATTTTAAAGTCATCCTTTTTACGATTACTTAATAAACTCACATGATAGACCATTTCAAACATTTTAACAACTTCAAAGTCAAAATACTCAAAACTAGTATTCTCAAGCTAGTGTGTTCTGCCAGAACAGAGACGATATATTATATATATATTCATAAACAAATCGGTTCTGATGGAAATGATAAGTCAAAGTCATCAAGTGACTTTTAAAAGTGTAATGTTTGACAGTAAACAAGTATAAGTTAGCAAAGTGAGATTAAATATTATAATATTTGGTAATTTTAATGTAAAAGTGTTTGACAGTGACTAGTAGGGTAAATTAATAAGAATGTGATATACATAATTTGAAAACAACTCATGCATATGCACACTAGAAAAAATCATTTTGTAGAAAAAAATACGACATCCGTTGGGACTTGAACCTGTATCTGCTGGACTCGCGCCAGTATGCTTTTCCAATTAAGCTACGGGCATCTTAGTCAATTACGACGATTTTAACTAGTAGTTGTTACATGAAATGCTTATCGAATTACGTTGTAATGTTGGCTATCGGTTTTAGTATATTAAATTAAGGTCGGTATCAATTATTTCCTTAATTACTAACCAACGTCGCGGATGACTTCATTATTTAGTTTTTATAACGTACTTAGACTAGCTAATAATTTAATAAAATATTTTTTTTATTCTACGAATAAGACACAAGATTTGAGAATATAACATTCTATAATATATTGAATATACATAATTTGAAAACATCTCATGCATATTCTCGTACACACTCAATATATAAAATGGTACATTCTCAAATCTTGTGTCTTATTCGTTGAACAAAAAAAAATGTTTATTAAAGAATGTGATAATTGATAATCCACTTGGTAAAGATAGTACGAAGGAAAATGTGATGATTGTGAATAATTGACATGTAAATTAACAAAGCGAAACGAACTATGATTATCCAAATGAAAACATATTATGAACGTGCAATACAATTTCGAAATCACTTGTAAACATAAATAACATGGAAGAAAATGTGAAAATTGATACTTGATACAAATTTTATTTAATGTTTTTTTATGTATTATATTTAAATGTTAATAAATGCAATTGCGATGGTTTCTTAAATATTGTAAAACGTGTATTAAAAAGGATGAGAGCTCGTGATCTCGACCCTATAGTTTATTTCCAGTGCGTGTTGTAAAGTTATGTGACGATTCGTTCCTATTAGAGCGGGATATTTCTGTTTGAATGCAAGGTGAAAAAAATCTGCATAACTAAACAGCTTTGCGGTTAGTTTAAGTATATTTTCCTGTCGTCGGTGCATGATCGCTAAGTATGACGTATTTGTTATCATTTCTATAAATACTTTTACACCTCATTACATATCATAATCTTATGATATGTTGAAATTGGGCGCATTGAGTCAACCGTTTTTTTTTCAAATTTATACAAGCGACTAATTTTAGTTTCAATTAGGGAAATCACGATAATTTCATCTAAATAAATCTTCTATTATTTTTCACGTATCATGCCATAAGTTGATCATTTTCTGTGATTTACTAATTAATAAGAAATACTATAATGTTTATAATTTGTACCTTGTTTTAACATATTGTATAATATTATAGCGTGTTTGTCAAAAAAAACTATAATACTATGATATTCTAAACATTATTAATAAATACATATTAACCATAATTGAATTGTTAAAATAACAGACCTATTGGTACCAGGCATATTGTCCAACTTCAAGTAAGCTCGGATTTATTCTCTAGTATCAAAACTGGCAATCATCTAATCACCTCCCATTGAGATACTTCAATTTATATAAACGTATTTTATTCGGTTGAGGGCATTGACGATGAAGATTATACTCAATTTCCTATTCATCATGAAAATAATATGTTTTGGTCATCTTTTGGGTACCCGTTGCACTTATCCTCAAACCACTAGCATACTATGCAAAGAGCTACTGCGCGACGGTAAGGGGGAATCACGCCGAATTGTAAAGCGTCGTGATCACATCTTCTCTTTCTATTACTCGTGCGTCATGCCGTTAGTGATGCAATACGAAGAGATTATCCATACTTTTTTGTTCAAACAATTTTTGTCACCAATAATAGTTTTCCCGCGATTCACAGTTGATAAAATGTCTACTTATGGAGCCTTGGATCTCAGATACTGCCAAATTCATATTTTCCAATGTGCGTATTGGGTCCAGAACATGGACTCAATACGTTGGGCAAGTAGCTAGCATATTTTTCGTACAATCAATATGTTAGGAATCCACTTCGTGAGCCGGCCAAGATTCATATCAGATTATAAAGCCATTAAATATTATATACATATACTTATAGGTACCTTTACATGATATTCAAGCAGAGAATAATTATTCACATCGTGAGTGTTAAGCCAAGGTACATTTTTTTTAAAAATTTCGTCATTTAAATATAAAACAACTAATAACTTTAATTTTAAAAAAATCGTTGTGTGTACTAATGTACGCGCGTTAGAAGTTATACTTCTTTGGCGTAACAAAACAAAAACAAAACTTGTGATAAACTAGATTCTTTGACTAGGAAGCTCTTAATTATCTTGTTAAAAAACACACTCCAGAAAAAGGACCGCTTATTGGAACGCCGTTGGTTTATTTCTATACACTTTAACTTATATTACTAAATTATATAATGGTTTCTCGTTGTTTTGATTTTTAAAGTACCAACTGTCTGACGTTTAATCGTTTGTTTACGTAAGGAATTGCAAATGGCCGACAATAATAAATTCGCTGCCTAGGCAACGGAACAATTCTAAACTATAATATTATACTGTATAATCGTCACGATTGCAGTATCATACTGTGGCGTAAAGGTAGTGCGTTCGGCTGATAACCGAACAGTCGGTGGTTCGAATCCAATCGAGTGCGTTTTTTTTCGTGTGAAAAAAAAATTATGTGTTACATGTCACACGCCAAAAGTACACTCTGATCTGATTTCCCAAACGCGCCAAAAGAAGTATAAAAAACACGGAAATTAATAAATTAATATGACATAATGACTATATTAACTATAAACCTATAAACCAAATATTGTCATTTTATTTGATTTTTTTTCGACTTTTCTTCTTTTTCGATTAGTACTAAATTAAATCTTTACTATAATATCTCTAACTGATCTCATTTGCTCTTATGTAGGTACCCATTATGGTTTTACGCTCAGGGTGCGAATTTTTTGCTATTTGTACACCGAACATTAATTATTATCTATTGACTGTTCTGATGGATGGTACTAAAGTGCTGTCAACTGCAATAACTCGAACATTGTAGAATTAACAAAAACTTCATTGTACATATTATGGTTGAATGAATATATATAGTAATCTATCTACTTATAGACATCAGCTTTCGTTTTGCTTCACCCAATAAATAATCAAAAAGTTACGGTCGCCCAAAGTAACGACTTATAGCATGTCCAGCCGAAAGTTTGCAAAAGAATGTGAAAGTCAATGTCACCAAATCGGGTTAACCTGATATTAACCGTAAACAACTGGAAGACGTTTTATTATTTTGCTATCGTGCGGTCACCATTATCGCGTGTTCCTCAATACAGCCTGAGCTCCCTTTCATCCATCATTTTCTCTCATATTTTTTAAATTTATTTTTCTCTTTCATTCGATAATGGCATGTTTAGTGTAATAGTTTGCGTCTGGTAATGGTCATTCATTTAAATGCCATCTAAGCGTCAATCATTATAATATTGTGTTTGATAGTTAGCGGCAATGAAAGTAAGCGTGTGTTTTAATAAATAAAAGCAATTATGCACATTTAAATTTAATAATGTCTGCGTTTACATAGTAAAATATGATGGTAATCTTTGATAGTATTTAAAATATGCCCTATAAACCGTGCAATCTACTTGATCACCTATGTTACTATTAATAATATGTTTGTACATCTATTCGACATTTGGTAATTAATGGGTAGGTACCTATAAATAATAAACAATGTAAATTCTAATGGATTCAAGCTCTGTACTATTTCATTCTATTATGGTCAATATTATTGATACAAAATTTATATATGTATGTATGAGAATGTATGGATGAGGATTTAGGTATGTATAAGTGTATATTAGGCGAGTTTATATCTATTTTTTAAAAGTAATGTCATAAAAAAGTAGGTACCATGTAAGAGTATTATTAAAGACTAATATCTCATTAGTTAACCCCATTAATTATTTTTCTTAGAATTGACGACTTACACCTCTTGAATGTAGTATTTTTATTGTTCATAAAGAATAATGATCTATTATTAGGTTTTGACGATTTATTATAATATGCTATCGAGTGTATTCTTATTAATAAGATAAGGTTTTTACTAATTAGATTTTTTACTGACACTTCAACTATTCAATATTATTTTTTTTAACCTTTGATTTGATAGGTCGGTAATGGAGTTTTTACCTACTTTATTGTATTGATTTATTATATAAGCTAGAGTAAAGAGAGTTCGTTGTCAGTGTGTGTTTACCTTTGGTGAGTGTACACGGCGCCTGAAGACGCCGAAAGGCGAAACCCGGGTCGCAAAAAACGACTTAAATGAAATAGTACAGAGCTTGAATACACTAGAATTTAAATTAAAATTCCATCAAGTACCTTCAGTCGATAGTATTAATATAATAAACAATGTACTTACAAGTGAATCTAAGTTGATCAAGAATCTGTCGATAACGAATTTAATGAATAACAGATAACGTTATAATACGCTAAAGACGATCTATATTAAAATGTTTACTATAATCAATTATTATTATGCTTCTTCTATGTCCACTGGGTTGCGTAGAGCATATTATGTGTATTAGAGATTGTTTATAATAATCCCTGTTGCTCGCGAGTCTTCTTTCTTTTTGCCAAGTTATGCCAGCATCCTCCAGGTCCTCAATCTACCCTATACTATTCAGTAGCCCTTTAGCTTGAAAAGTCTCTACATCCGTAGCACGTGGCGTTGCAAGGTCCAATGTGGTATCTTAACGATTGGTTGCATGATCCACGTGTTTAATCTTTTCTTACTGAAGTCACACCCAGTAACCGTCGAAAGACTTTGTGGGCTTATGTGATTCGTTACAGTAAAGCAGAACTGTAAGACTGTACACATTGAGCAGGTGTCGAGTATAACTGGGAGGATGCTGCTAGCATTATAATATGCCACGAGGGCCAATTACAGTAGTGTTTTTAATAATAGTGAAACAAACTAGGATTTTAACACAGAACCACGGTATAAAATACCAGTATCTTAAGGTCACCTAATTAGTATATGTCTGCATATTAACGATTTCTCGAAATTTAATAAAATATTTCAATAAATAAAAATAGATGAAGAATCAGTGATTTACCATTTTATTTCCACGTGGGCAAAAAGAGTGTTAAATGCAAAAAAAAAAAAACATGTTTTGATTTATATAGTAACAGCTGTGTACTTATTTATATTAACTGTATAAATTTAATATATTTTTGTACCTAATAGCCAATATATTATTTTAAATCTAATAAGAACACTATTCAGAAAACGTAGAAATTTCGGGTTACTTTTATGAACATACTCAAAATGTGAATTATCCCCGAAAGATAATATGATAATTATTGAGGGTACAAAATGTGTACTTAAATCATTTTTGGAAAAATCGACTTGAGACATACAGGGTTTAAGGTACTTACAAGTTTATATAGTTGTAAATATAGTGAAGTGGTCATTCGTTTAGATTTTTAGAAGATGAAATCTAGAGATATGAATAATATTTTTAGATATTCATGATTGTACTATTTGCCGAGTACGGATAAGTACATAATAATATGCAAATTGAAAAATGCCGTCCACAACACTTTCTCTTCAATTCGTTTTTTTGTCTATAAAAGACGATATCACGAAGGTGTTGGAGAATAAAAAAAAACGATTCGATCTAAGCCACAACAAAAAAAAAACAGTAAAGAAGTTGCTCGTGATAATAAAATTTTATTCAATAACTCGAGCAAGTGAATCCGTCAATGTCAGAGAGTCGCATGCGGCAAAACAAAATGGCTTCAGTTTCGAATAAATTTCATTCAAATGCAATCTGCTACATTTTTTTTATTATTTGATGCATAATATGTATTGCTCATAGCATATCTTCAAATGTTTGCACAGAAGGCATTCTTGAATTTCTTGTGCAAAACGGTGAATCAACAGTAATTATAATCCCGGTCGTGTATACAAGTATGTACGCGAAAGGAAAAGTGAGATATGTACTCTAAAAGAATGAAAAATGAGCTAAATACACAGAACAGAATATAAATAAATAGAAATGTGAAGCCAGTCGCCATAGATCAAGAATTTGAACCGATATTTGCTTCATTACTTAATGACCTTAATGATTCTTTCACCCTCTCGCGCCCAAACATTGGAGCATAGGGCAAGCACAAGTTCATTGATTCATCGTATAATCGTATATTATACCTCCCGCCATGCCAGACCTGCGGCGCGTATATCGCTTTTGCAGCACCGCTGCAGGCTGACGGAGGGCGTGCTACGGCGACGGAACCCTCGAGGTTGTGTCACAAGGGTACGAAGTGTCTCTCACTCTCTGGCGGCATCCGGAACACATGTCCCAGCCACGTGAAGCATCTCTTCGTGATTATTTCGATCACCGAGGACTGCTGTGTCCGCTCACGAACTCGAGTGTTTGTAACGTAGTCCAGCCAATGTACACCTATGATTTGGCGGAGACGTTAGTAAATAATATAAAACTTCCTAAATGTCCTCAAATATTTATTACCTATATTAAATGCGTGTTTTGTTTACGTGACAAATTTTAATGCATAATGTTATCATATTGATTGAAAATATCATATTCTTTAAAACGTGTTGAAATTTATCCCATATTTCTCCACATATAATTAAACTTTGTTTCAACCCCACCTAGAAGGCATCCAATTATTTTTTATATAGGTATAATATGTACCTATGTGAATATATAAAATTAACCATAATTATTATATATCCACAACGGCAAAAGGTGAGAGACTAAGTTAATAAATTTTGTCTAAAACGCTTCTTATGGACCAGATAATCTGGAGATCAGACTGCTAACAAAAATGCAAAATAAACTGAGGGATGGAAAGTCATGTCACTCAGAAGATGTCTGCATTTCTGAGTGGCCTCGATCCTAGACCGCGAAGAAAGGGAGTAATGAAATTAGTCCGGCGATGAATTAAATATGTAACTATTTTCGTCAGCTATTTTTATCGTATAGTTAATATATTTTCGCAAAAATGAGTGGTTGGGATTACTGCATAGGTGCATCTTAATAATTTAAAAATCAAAGTATTTAAAAATATCCGTCCATAAATGTAATGTATGTATATAATTATATTGAATTAGTATAAAGTGTTTGCTTTAGCCACCAACCTTCCGGCGAACAATGCGAAATAAAATGTAACTTTTCAACGGGAAAGCCTTAGATAATAATAATGGTTAAATGAGCTTATTTTTTATGTTCACTTGTTTAAAGCTGCTATGAAAACAATTCGTAAAACGTGTTAACTGTGTAGTTTTTTTTTACCTTTTTGAGTATCTTTTAAATAATATAAGAAAACTTAGGCTTCTGCACGACCCTGAAATACTATTCAAGTTTCATTGGATTACCTTGTGATTATGATTTTTTTAACAAAGTTATTTTCTTTATATTATATTCATACATATATTACAATATAGTTGGTTTTAACATAATTAAATTTGTAGCTAGTAGAATAGTCACTGCTTACAAAGTCAAGGGTCCCGGATTTAAAAGTCATAGAGCTTTGCTCTACAATCTGAAGCAATACAAGTTTTGTTTCGTGATCTAACTTCTAAGTTCATTCTTTTTAAATTCTTTTTCCTGTGCCTGGCATAACGTAATGACTTTTGATTGTGTCAAGAACGACCAGGTGTTGTTATCAATTACATTGTTGTAAGTTGAAGGTAAACAACGGGTTATACAGGGTGTTGACGACATCGTTCATACTAACCTAATAACAAAAATACACCTCTGATAATTGATGTATTAATGTATTTATGATTTAAAAATACATTTTAATAATTTTATACTATACAATAGAATAGAAAATCAATTATTTGTTACAATAGTGTTACAGGGCTTTGGGTAGGAATTGTTTCAATTTTTAAAAGTTTTCTATGTCTGTCTGGTGATTCACATATTAATTTCACAGAATATACTAAAAGAGGGGTCGAAAAACTTTCGACGAAAAAAGCCAAATATGAGTAGTATGGCTTAGAATTAGGTGTTCCCTTCTTTAAAAAAGCCTCTTCTCAAAAAGCTCTTTGTTTTAGATATCTTTCCAATTTAATTTCCATCGAAGCGGGCCCTTGAAATGCAATCTATAAGTAATATGTATTATGTTTGTTTGATTTCCTTTTCCTACTTAGCCTCAACTGACATCTACGTACATATAAAAATACAATGTTTGTTTGTTCAAATTACCTTTCCTTCCAACTCTAATTTTGAATTTTCAAGACCGATAAAGTTTCCATGTTTTGGATTCGATTTTAATTTCTTTTGTTTGACTTGACTGTCGGAATTATTTTCATTTTGACATGTTGTATATTAAGTAGGTAGTAGGTACAGACATTTTAATATTGAAGAATGTAATTATTATTGGTAAAAGTGTCGATTTTACAACTTTCTTTTTAGACCAAACCAAACCTAACCTAATCTAACCTACCCCAACCTAGTATTACTTAATATAATCTTAATTTGTGATAATGGTGCATCAAAATGTATGAAAATTTCAAATTTTCAATTTACGATTATTCGATCGAAAAGTCGATGCGCCAACAGAAAAAGCTATTTATTATAATTGCCTATATGGAATAAACTGATTTCATAAAAAAAATATAAAAGCTCATGGCTACCTCTGCGGCACAATTATTATTTTGTTCAGTAAGATAAATAATATATCTCAATCAACGAAGCCGGATACTTCAGTTAGTATAATATACACTTAAGTCCTTTTGCTACAATTTTATTTAACTTGATTACAAATTCCATAAATTTACCGAATATAATAATACTTACTTAATTGAAAATATTCTAGTACATTCAACATTTATTACTTTACTGCAAGTGTTTAGTTAATCATTACGAAAGTTAATTATTCACGCAGTCTATCATGTCTATGATCTGGATACAAACACATTCAAAAAAGTAACATTCGAATTGGCTAGACGCTTGATTCGAACCCGCGATCCATTTGTTACTGACTATTCTGTGTGCTTTAAATATGTAGTTGAGAATACACGTTTACAGCGAACGAAGCCGGTCTTAATAATATTAATTGTGTAGGTAAATACCTATATATTAAATATATTTTGAAGATATCCAGCATGTGTATAGGTAAATCAATCTACAGTGGCACCATAGGCGTTTCGCATATGTATTGGAATTGTTTGCCGCAATGCCTGATTTAATGATAACAAACAATACCACTACTACTGCAAGTCGCTTTTTCCATACCTGTAGAATGATTTACCTCTACATGCTCGTTATTTTATTTGGTATTAGATACGTCCGACTACAAATTCACGTTTTTTTTATATGGTTACATGTTTGATTAATATACACAACTCTTTTTAATGTTGTTTATTGTTTCATGTATATTTTAATATTACAATATGATAGTATGGCTTTATTATTTCGGCAGTTTTATGTACCTATATTGCGGACAAACACAGTGAGCAAGGAACGATTATTCAATTGAGAGATTATTAGTGAACTGCTTGATTGAAAGGTTTGATATCGACTGGGATCGTTAGTTCTATTTTATGTATGTATATGTTATTTATTACTATACATTTATATGTAGATAAATCATGCTAATTTAAAAAAAATATCTCTCACAAATGAAAACTATTACATACTACACTATATCGCTAAGTTTTTATTCTATAATCAACACTAGGAGTGATTCATAGTGTATTTAACGTTACTTTTTTTAGCGTCCATAGAAATAACGTAATAAATAATAATTTTATTTTAAAAGTTAATTATCTGCGGGTGAATTAGATCCTTTTTTGCTCCATAATAACCTTTTGGAACACCCAGTATGAATTCGTTTATTTTTGGTATCTACGAGTACCTAGTTGTCGAGATAATAAATACCCTACCCATGTGGTGTGGTACCTACATTGTTATGTGTACTTACTGTGTAATAAGAATAGGTAACGTTGTGGGTTGCATACTAAGGCGAGGCTAGTGTGAATTGGTGAAATCTGCAGATGTTATAACATTTTATATATGCCATTAAAAATAATATTCATGTATTTTGAGTATTACATTAACTTCATATTTTCATATGAACATTACATAAAAAGGTATTTTTAACGAATTAATTAAAAATAATTACAAGATAAAAAGAACTTTTTATATACCTACCACGTTTTTAAATTTTCTGTTGAATCATATAAACTTGACAATTCTATGTATTAATAATTTGGGACAAATAAGGCAATTGTCAACAAATCATTTTTTTTGCTATTTTGCAACAAAAAAACAAACAAATATAGAATACTGAAATGTCATTTTGATTTCCATAGTAACGCACGTATATATTAATAATTTATTTACTAGGACCACCCCCTTAGCAACCAATAATAGTGGATTAGATTACGGATTTCTTCCGAAATAACTTTTCATACATAGCAGAATTAACTGAAAATGAATTCAATTCTACTTAAAGATGGCTAAAAGTATTAAAAGAATGCATTGGCATCCTGTTCTGATATATTTTAAAAGTTTCAAATGTCTAGGTAGTCGGAAAGTTAGTTAAAAATCGATTGCAAGATTTGTACTGGATAAACAACCACCGGACAAACAAGAGTACGAGCTAAGAAAAACGTGGTAAAATGTGCGGAATTAAGGATGCATGTATTTCTAAAATATGGAATAGGTAATATCTTCATAGATTGTTTATTTATGAAAATAATTGCTTGCGATTAAAATATTCTTTATAATATATCTATATTTAACTCATCTTGTGGCATACCTTATCGGAGGCGGAGGGCATTCTTTACTGTATTGACTGTTCGGTGGAATTGCTTTCGCACCAATCACCAAGAGTCAGAAATGCCCTCACTATATAGTCAGGCCGTGATACGAAACTGTAAACTTATGTGACAGTAGTACTAGTTATTGCTCATACTTAGAATTCAATATGGTCAACTGTTTGTAGAAAATGTTGAATTAATGTTAAAAATATGATCGAATATAATAATATGCAATCGAAAATCATCATTTATTGCGAACATTCGAAGATAATCTATAACTCGCACTACCATTGTAATTCGCAAATACAGTGTCACGGCCTGGATATTGTCTGCCTTGATAAAAAACTAAAGATACCTAGGTAGGTACATCATATTATTATTAGCATCATAGTAATGGTATGGTAGGTGTGCGTGGTTCTGTTATCAGCGGTACACTTTATATCCAGGTGTTATTATTTAAAAGGTGACTCCATTATTGCCTTGTGTTGTTCTCATGGAGTGTGTATAAATTATTTATTTTATTCACACCAACGGACAGCTGATAACTAGGGCCCGGATTTATATGCTAGTGCATGTTTTGTTAGGGTGTATGCACAGCTATGAGAGTTGCACAGAAATCCATTTTGAAACACACAGAATCCAAAAATAAAATTTTATTGTGCATATAAATGCATATTTGAGACGTTAGAGTATATTTCGGAGATTAGTGCATATTTCATAAATAAATGCATATTTTAGGGCTTTTGCATTTATATTTTTAGTTTCTTTCAATTATTATTATCGAAATATAACTTAACTAAGTAGGTAGGTAGTTTAGATGCACTTGTTTATTTTTAAATGGCATCCCCGAGTTTGTTCATTGTCTATGGCATAGACGTCTATTGCCAGCGCTCCATTGGCGAGCCAAAAGTCCGAGGACAATAAATCGTCCGATTTGTCTATGCCCTGCTACTGATCAATGAACGAATAAAAAAGTCGAGCTGTCAAAAGTAAAAAATTGCGATTATCGTAATGTCTTCTGATAACCCTATAATTTTGTGTTATTTATATGTAGACTTGCGTAAAATAATATAGCAGTGAAAACAACACAAGATTTACGTTTTCTTTTATGAATTTCATAAATACAAATAAAAAAATAATTGGTAAATCTCTCATTTTATAATGTGTAAATTAACAAATAAATCAATGAAAATGTTTAAAACAATTACAGATTTTTTGCGGTCCGAATGATTGCGTATTAATGTTATATCGAATTTGCATTGCGATCGACGGACGAAGTCTGGCAACTCGGAGGTAAAATATCAAACATGTTTGAAATCCAACGAGCCTGGTCTGCGGATTAAAAAGTCCGCAGACCTGGGGTGCTCCACGCGAAAAAAAGTCCGAAGACTGTAAATCGTCTGACTTGCGTGCCAATGGAGCGCCGGCATAAGACTATATGACGACATAGACTATATGGAATCAAACTCATAGCCGACAACATCGTCACATTATATTAAGTCTATAATCGTCATTGTTTACGCATGGTTTACGTGTCAAAAGTGAGATTATACACAATCGGAAAAGTTAAATCCCTACATTATTTGAAAATGCCAAAAGTGAAATCTAGTACTTGTGTTCTTTTAAGACAGTGGGTGAAAAATGAACCAGACTTATCCATTGATAGTGGATTTGTGTAGACACGAGGACTTTGTTTAACAGAGTCACTGGAAATGGTGGAAGATGTTAAAAGACGATTATCTTCTATCCCAAGTGAGATGGGAGACATAAACGAAAAATTCGCAAATATTTTATCAAAAAATCCTGATTTAGAAAATCTATACAAAATTGATGCTTATATCAATGGAAAAGGCCTGGATTTACCAGAAAACGTCAAGTCAACACACGCACCTTTATTTAAATTTTGCCCAATCACCTCTGTGGATGTTGAGAGGTCATTTTCTGCATATAAACAAATACTGACAGATATGCGGAAAAGTTTTACACCAGAACACATTGAAAAAATTATTATAACTTATTGTTTTGGACAAAAACAGCAATAAATAGTATTTAAGAATGGGTTAAGTGTGTCGTTTCTGTTTTTTTTTTTTTAATTTTATTTAGTTTATATTGCATTTCTTATTCAATTGTAGGTAGGTACTTGTAAAAAAACTATTTTGAAAATAAAATTGTATGTACCTAACTTTATATTGATTATTTGTGTGTTTTTTGTTATTGTATATTATTTATAAAATTATTAATTTGTTATTCGATTTTTATCAGTAATATTTGGTATAGAGGGTATCTATATTTTTTTCCATAAAAAACTGACAATTTTAAGTGCATATTTTTTAGTTTTTAGTGCATATTTTAATGATTTTAAGCGCATATGTGCATGCATATATTCATATTTTTTGGTGCATACAAATCCGGGCTCTACTGATAACAATATACTCGCACATGCACTCAATTACATACATAATAATGTATACATATACAGGGGTAAATTGGCCAGGCGGATTACAGGGAGAAATCGCGGTAAGCCGATTACTTTCAAATGTTCATGTTTACTGTAAATTGTCAACAGCACGTGTTTCCAAATAATATACCACAAAAAATTAAAACTGTTGAATGATAATATCACGACAGTGTAATAATTTCTGCTATTTTTCCACGCTGTGTTTATTACATTTTATCGGCCTATAAGTCATTCAATATTCGACAATATTATTCATTAAATGTATGTTAAATACATAGTACTTACTTAGGTATATAAATTCGAGTAAAAGTCTCAATGCAAATTCTGTAAGCGAATTACTCAATGTCGGATAAGACAACATACAAATTATAGAAAAAATATTTCTTCCCATAATAAAGTATTAAAAAAGATGTCGTAGGTACTTAGTTAGGTAAAATTAAAAAAATAATTCTAATTTAGAGTTTATTACTTTTTTTATAAATATCGGTTATACCTAACAACTACTGTTGGCACTATAATGTAAGTAGGTATACAGTTGTGATAACAGAACCATTTTTTGCCACTTATTTCTGTGTGACCTGCTTTTGACATTTTCCCATTTGTTTTGTCATATTTTGTCAACCTGTCAGTTCAAAGAATTTTCAAGATACGTCTATAGAGTCACACCCCGAAGACCCCATGATGTTCTATGGATTAACATTCATAACCTCCCCTCCGTGCCATAGAAAATGATCGGGAGGACATATTAATATGTACCTAATCGGTATCTAGCTAAGGATGTGTCTCATTTTGAGTAAGGTTTGTTTTTATCTATTGAGACTTATCACATCTATCATTGACCACTGCTTCATAATATTATTATAAAAATGCTTGTGTTAACAATGGCCCAAGAAAATGTTTACACACATGAATTAGAATAATTCATAGGTAGCTTGTTTAATGCAACAGTGCGTCGTTAACCTGTATATAAAGCTAATAACAATTATTTAGGTAGTAAATTTTATACATTTTCTTATCGGTTACTAAAGAGCACTTAAACGAAACTAATGAATATTTTTACCATATTATATACTTCAGTTAGATAAGCTTGCATAAAATGCTAAATAGGTAGTAGGTACAACATACACGTCCTATCCTTGTATTATAGTATCAGCAATTATATTCTGAAATATAGCCTACATAGGTGTATTAGTTTATTTTGTGTAACACTGACTAGTGACTAGATAAGCAATGTTATTAATTAAAATTCAGGCTTTTTTGTATTGCACAACCCTCGAAATGCGACCTGTACACTGTGCGACGCCTAGAATGTAGTGGAAATCATAATATTGAGTGATCAAACATAAACACTCTGCCAGTGTTGATCTGTATGTCTCTGATACAGTGATAACTGTGTAAGATCTCGAGTTCAACAGTCGTTTGTTCTATCATGACGCATGACGGAATGGGACAGCTGGGCGCCAGGACAATTGGGCGCCGCACTGTTGAATGAAATAAATATACGTTCGTTAAGATTTTATACAGAAAGCAGATGAGGAATTTTAATCAGATTATATCTGTTTTAATTCATTTTGCTCTTAACATAATGTTTTTTTATTGCGAATTGAGGCTTTATATAAAAATAAAAGAGCTCTCTTTTCGTTTGAGCTTAAACATAATATTCACAATTAAATCATTATTAACGTGTGCATATATAAATTCTCACCAATTATTAAATAATAGTTTAAATTTAAATAATAATATTAAATATATATTTTAAAAGTACCTATAATTCACGAACGTCTATTTATTTTCTAATTTCATTCGATTGCGTGGCGCCCAGTTGTCCCGGCGCCAAATCGTCCTAGACCCGCGCATGACTAACCTGCCTTTGGGGATGCCAATTATTGGGATAGCAATAATTATCTGAATAAAATTGCTTTGGATATCAACATATTCTATTTACGCCAGGTAAATTTAGATATACGTTATTTCATAGGTAAAAATAATATTTAGCTCGCTCAGTGTTACTTATATAGACTTAAATAATGTTGCCCATCAATCATTTTTTCCCACACTGTTTTTACATATTGTCATGTTGTGAAGGTATTAAACTCATAATTTGTAATATTAGTGCATAGATATAAATACATTTGAATTAATATTAAATATATATATCTCTAACCATTCCCATTCCAGGCGGAGCATAATATGAAACCCCTTACAGTAGTATCAATAGACTTTCGTTGTACGCCATTGGTTCAACCCAATCCATGTATGTTGAACTTTCTTCCAGATGGAGCCTTCTGTGATTTACCTATAAAATTTGCTGAGGGCAATGTCAGCTTCTATTATGAATATTTGTGGTCTTGGTGGTCGTTTTTTCCACCACTTTCATACATTTAGGCTCAATCTCTATACAAAGTTACCTTTTGACTCAACCCGTTTGTAGTGAGAAGGAAAAAATGTGAGAGTATTAAAGACCGACAAGCGAAAACGTTTTTAACGCATTCATCATACTGTGAGTGTCTTCTGCGTATTGTCACATATAGTGACGTCAACGCACTGGGCTTCATTGAAGACGGAAGCATCGCAGAGGTTTGACAAATTGTCTGGAGCCGGTTTAAAGCTCAAACTACATTGGCAGATTGCGTCTGGCCCGATCGTCTGCCACGACTGTCAAAATTTATTCTCTATGGTTTTCAAGGATCGGGAGCGATCGTGATTAGTAAAGTGGGATAAATTCTATTTTCCGTCGTCCCGATCCAAGCGAAGATTGCCGAGAACGTACGAATATATCCGAACACCCCCCCCACACTAGGTTTGACAGCTCAGTTTTGACGTAAATTTGCGCAGAAATACTGTTCAGTGTTGCCATCGATCTAACGAAGAAATAGTTTTCGGTCAACCTATATTTTACACTATGTTTATTATAAACCAATCAAAAACAAGGACCAACGCGATTGAATCGTTGCGTGTAATTGAAAATAGTGTAAAAACGTTGGCCACGACGGTCGGCGTGGATCGTTGGATCGGGTTGGGTCTGTGCGTTTGCCAATGTAATTAAGCCTTAAGAGAAATGACGACAATACCGAAAAGGGAAACTTCTTTGCCATGTTTTTCATGAAAATATTACCCTGCCCGCAAATTGCTAGCGTATTTTTGCGACAAAAACCCTTTTCATTATTTATAGATGTCGCAGCAAGATAAGAATACAATTATTTTTGTTGAGCTTTGCCTCCGGTCACTGATTCATATGGCTTTGTTCTGTTTGTTTGCATTAAAATGAACTGTTCTGCGGTGGGTGAGTAATATTAATATTACCAGAGGTGTATTATATTCAGAGGTGTAGACCTTTTCATTAATTAATTAAAGACAAACAAACAAGCGAGCAAACAGTGAATAAACAAACAAAACTAAAAATATCAATAATTTTCGCAAAGCGTAATGTATCAGTGGCTTAATGATCCAATTTCCCATACGTATTAAAAACTTTGTGTACATTTCATTATTCCTAAAATAATATTGTGCCGGACATTTTTTTGTAAATTATTACGTTTTCGACACTCTTTAAAGTGACAAATGATAATGAAATTGAAATAACTAATCTAATACAGGCAGACTGCGAGCACGTTAGTCTACATCAGTGATCGCGAAACGGTAGCTCGTGGTGGCATTTTCGGTAGATCGCGTAGGATATTTTATCATTTATAAATTTGCCTCTCAATTTTTTTTATTGGACTCCGAAATGAAATACTATCCAACTGTATTGTCAAAAATTTTCAAAAAGATGGCCCTTCATCATAAATGGAAGAATATAATGGAAGATAGACTTTCAATGTGATTGTTGCCTCAACTGTAGAATCTGTATGGCCTTTAGTCCCAACAGAAGAGTATCCAATTTTAGATCGAATTACCCTCAAAATGAAGGCATTGTTTTGTTCTACCTACTTATGTAAATCAACGTTTTCCACTATGAAGATGGTTGAAAGTAAATATAGAAACATATTCACAGATATTGTATATATATTACATTTGATACACATATCACATAAATATTGTTTATTGCATTTGGATGGGAGTGACAAGGTACTCACCGAAAATTGAAAAAAATCAGGAGGAAAGTGAATGCCATTCTTTTCAATTATTATTATCCTTATTGAGTTTGGAGACCACTGGTCTACATTCTATAAGATAATAAGTACTAGAGACATGGCAGTCGAGATGGTCGGCATCCACTAAAGGGTGACAAACGTATCTTTTTTTCAAGACGTCGTGTCCTAGAGGCTTCATATGACAATTAAGACCAACGCACCGGGTAAGCCAGTCTGGACCGGGCATAGTGACTTCCTCTGCTTCAGTCAAGTTTCAATACACGGGAGAAGTTATTTACTGTCACAAAAGAAATATAACGGCAGAGCAAGTCAAAATTCTTTTTTATTTTCTAAACTCTTTCTTTAAGCACCATGGTGCATGGTTGCTACATCAGTCCCATGCAGCTTCGCCATGGTACTTGGAAGTGTGGCACTAAAATATTTCCGTGCACAAATCGCCACTCCATATAATAATATAATATGATGGGTGTAGATGGCGGGGAAACTCAAATCATTGATGACGTTGAGAAATATTTGAAGTTCCACTACGACGATTCCATAAAAACTGAATGTTAAGCCAAAATAGCATATAAGTGACAATCTGAAAGTTTACAGGAGAACCATTTGTAGTAAGATATTTATTGAATTCGTTATTTATATTTTCACCAAGTACCGTACCAAAAAATACTGGAATACTAAAAAAAATGGACGAAATATCTAAAAAATGGAAAAAAAATAGAATTACATTTCGTAATAATGTCAATTTCGAATTCTAGAGGAAACAAAATATATTCTAACGGTCACCAACGATATGTGACTTGTACTTATTTAATCTTGTAGTTAAGACAGTACAGAAAATATATACCTTTTGTCCATTATAAAATCAAGCGTCATTTGTTTATTATATAATATTTATTAATTTGATGGTTTTAGAGATAATAATTATTATCATTGTGTGAAATAATAATATTCTAAATTCGCCACTGACTGCAACATGACATTCTCGATATCGAAACGGTATGTGAAATTCGATTTTCGACTTCAAGTTCGTTTTGCGTTTAGTTCAGTCCAAATGTGAATAGCTTCGCGGACAGTCGCGATGTGAAACGCGACGAGATAATATATCTTTGGTTATTTCGTGTCCGTGCAAAGACCGTGCTCGAGGGCGAAAGTTGCACCACAACTGGAACTGTGTGATATTTTTTTCCTCTGTTTAAGTTTAAACGTTCTGAGTAAATAATATTGATACTTAAATGGTGTGCAGGATTAACTTTCCTAAGGTAAAAGAATACTTAATAATTTTACAATATTCATCTGAGGTATTTATTTATTCTTCTTCGTTGACGTTGATCCTTATCAACTAATGCGTTTAATATTATTCTTATGGACATCAATTTAACAGTAAAATACTTTGTATCAGTAAATAGTATTTTTGTTTTCGTGATTCTCATTCGTAAATCCTATTAGCTCTATTTCTGCAGCGATTCCTCACTTCCGTCGTCCTTGGAATCCTTAGGATGCACCTTCAACATTACATTGATGGCTTTTAAATGTAATGTTGAAGGTGCATCCTAAGGATTCCAAGGACGACGGAAGTGAGGAATCGCTGCAGAAATAGAGCTAATAGGATTTACGAATGAGAATCACGAAAACAAAAATACTATTTACTGATACAAAGTATTTTACTGTTAAATTGATGTCCAATGGGGTTCCATGACAAAACAGAACAGTGACAAAACAGAACATGACAAAACAGAAAATGACAAAACAGAACAACGATAAACTATGACCTTTCAGGAAAAATATAAATGTTATATTGAAATTGTCCTATCTCTATTATGTTGATAGATTTTTAATACCACAGATTTTCAATACGCCATAATAAATCAAATAATTATATACCTAATTTCTGCATTCCTAATCGCTAGAAAGCCTCAAATAAACGGGACTTTGCCGGCAAGCTTAGTATATCTCATCTTAATCAATATAATATGTTCAAAATGATTGGGTGACTAGGTACAACGAAATAATGACCTAACCTAACCTAACCTAAATAGATTCTACAAAAATTAATGTTTCATTTTTCCCTGGGTATTCTGTTTTGTCATGTTCTGTTTTGTCCGGTTACCCAATTATTGTACCCACGTCTTTCTTTTAGAGATTATAATACAAGGACTCACATATTCACAACGTCGTGGTTTTCGCGAATACACAAAGATTGCATTATTTTATTTATTTTAATGTAGCGTTATGCATGTGAAATTATGACATTTAAAATACGTTAATATTTACAGTAAATAAATAGGTACTGTTCATTAAAATTTAAAAGGCTGCTAATGTGTATATACCAACATTCGATGTTTATCTTCTGTTTAATATCTAATCGATAATATTACAAAATATTGGTTCCGCCTATGTGTGAATTAAAACGGCGTTTATTTATGGCAATGTTTATTACCTATATAGGTATTAAGTTACGTATTTATTTTAAGACATCGTAAAAGCGTCACTGATTCAGTTAGGGTATTTCTTGGAGCGCAAGACGCGTTCGCTTCGTCAAAAGGTTCCAAAATCACTAACGCGATTTTAACACTCGCTCCTAAAGCTCGCATAAGATACGAACTAATGTTACATACTTACACATAATATTATTATACATTATGTACCTACATGCAACAATCTGTTTAAACGCAAATCAAGTAAATGTAATAAAACGATTACATATTGTGGATATTATAAAATATAAATATAACAATGAATTTTTAATCAAAGTTGATCAGCACGCAGGCCCTCCATATATTACACTAATCGCAAGTGATTACTTATTTTCATTTTAATATGTAGGTATAACATTGAGAATCATGGTCAATGTAATAGTAATAATAATTATGAAACCAAAAAAAATCGGTGCGTGTATTTATGTACGCGCGTTAGAAGTTATACTTCTTTGGCGTAACAAAACAAAAGCAAAACTTGTGATAACCTAGATTCTTCGACTAGCTCTTAATTATCTTGTTATTTCTCGTTGTTTTTATTTTCAAAGTAACAACTGTCACTCTGACGTTTAATCGTTTGTTTACGTAAGGAATTGCAAATGGCCGACAGTAATAAATTCGTTGCCTAGGCAACTGAACAAATCTACTATCAAACTTGCGTTTGCTGACTGATTCGCAGATATTTTCATCCTGTCGTAACGGTGTGCGCGCGCAGCTCTCAATTTCACTCTCGATCCAAAAGAAGTATAACTTCAAAAATTATATTACCTACCTAAATTGGAAGAAAATCCAATTATATGTTTCATTTTCGATGACTACTGAACCCTTCACTCAATTCAGCATTTTCATTTTCAGATGGCGTCACCGAGCATAGCCGCTCCGTCTCCGACGACACCGACGCAGTCCGACGACGAAACGCCAGCCCTTCGTCGAGAGATTGCATCACTCAACCGAGTACTGGCGCTGCAGAGGCGACGATCGTCAGAACTTCAGCTGAGGCTTGCCACCAGAGACACGGCAGCCACGGACAGAGTCAGGGCTGCCGACAGAAAATTCGCAGCCCTCCAGAGGGCCTTGTTCATTCTGGAAGCTGGTCTTCGATCCGAAAGAGCAGCCATTCAAGCTAGGCTCAAAGAAAAAGATTCGAGATTAGAAGAACAAAGAAGACTCATATTGAGGCTTGAAGAGCAGTGCTGTGCAGGGTGCAGAAAGAAAATTGTTCACAGTAGTGCAGATACGGATCCTGAATTCCATAGTCTTGAAAGTGGCGATTCAAATGATCGTGAATTAGGATTTGATCGGAGTATGAGCTGCCACGAAAGGCGGACTCCTTTTGTGAAAAATTCAAGGTTGAGTAAGAGCTTTCAAATAGGTAAAATCAATAACGCCAGTGGTGGTACAAGCTCTAGTGAAGAAGTTTTCGAAGTGGCGAAGAATAAGAGTGCTTACGTGAAGAATAAACAGGCGTTTGTGAGGAAGGACGTGACAAGGCGGTCGAGGAAGTTCTCCGGGAGGAGGCACGGTAGTGTTTATTTAGAGAACGTCAGGAATGGACGGGGTAACGGTAACGGGTCCAGTGGTGAAGAATCTAGGAAGTTTCACCCAGACGGTATCGAAGACGGCTGCTGTGATATTGGAGAGGAAATTTCAAAAGATATTGAAAGAGCTTCGAATAGAATTGACGAACTTCTAAATGGTTCCATAAGTAGTAATGAACACAAATCTTATAGCGTAAAAATGGACAGTATGCATGGAATCGGTAGACAAAATCATGTCAGTTTTAACAGCTTGACTTGTGATGACACTGCTAAAGAATACAATGGAAAACCTTGGTATAATAATAGTAGTGACCCTGAGCCTGAAAACGAATGTCAGTACGGTGACAGGTTTAGTCATCACAGGTCTTTATCGGCTGATGATATCCTGGCGGCCACTCAAAACCGTGGTAATCAAAAACACTACAGAGTCGGGATTCCCAATGAGAATCGTTCTGGTGTTGTAAATATGGATATGCCAGTATCTGCCAGTCTTAACGGTAATAATGTGTATCAAACTAGAAGTGAAGCAGGCAAATTTGAGAGTGAACCAAATGAAAATTGGTACGCGAGTGCCAGCGATCCGGACGATGACCCGTCTTGTGAAATATATAAAAATAATCCAGTACTGGAATGCGTAAACCAGATTCTGCTACAGAATTCACTGGATGAAAGCAGTTGCGATGGGGCTAGAATTTATGAAGCAGTTAGCCCCAAGGCTTCAACCAAAAGGGTACAGTTTTCTACTCTGAATAGTATTTCCTTCGATGAAAGTGTAGGGAATAATGGTCAAGAAGAAGGACCCATAGATTTACCCAGATCTGATCCTAGAAGAGGAAGTAATAAAATTGTTAAATTCAGTCTTGAAACTGCTTCTGAACATAGTTATGAAGTGCCGGTTACATCAGAAGGATTCAATTATGAAATTCAGAGTATATATAGTAATGATTATGAGCCAATAATGACAAAATCAAATGAAGGAAGTCTCAGAGAGGTGAATATCCAAAAGTTAAATCTTAAACCGATTCCTCTGCCGCGAAGTATTAATAAAAATAACAATAATAGCGAATCTCCAAAAACGACATCCAAAGTTAAAAATATGGCGATGAATTTGGAAAATAAAATTAACGGGAATCATTACGTGGATATGGAGAATAAAAAAAATGCTGAATCCAGACCCGGAGTAGCGAATAGAAGAAAAGTGCCCAGAGTGCCTCCGGCTTTGCCGCCCAAGCCGAAGAATTTGGTCTCCAAGTTTAAGCTGAACGGCGCTGCGAACTCAGATACCGTTGCCCCGATTCAACGGACCGACGACGTTCGCGGCGCTACCCCCAAAGAGCCCGATTACTGCTCCATCTCGGAGGTCAGCCTCCCTGTTGTGAGAACTCCGTCCGCCTTGATCACCTCTCAGGCCACTGTGGAAATCCACGCCGAGCGACTCTCCCCGGGAGTGAGAAAGGCCCCGGCCGTCGCGAAGATCGCAACTGTCACCAGAATAGTCCCCAATAAGGATATACCTAAACTGCCTCAAGTCACTGAAATCATCATACCAGATGACGATGAAGTCAAGTTGCCTGCAGCGAATAATTCTACGAATGAAATTATTTCGCCGCACGTTATAAATGCACTTCCTAGTCCGACACAACCGACTGTCAATAATTCTGGAAGTAAAGTTGATCTGAGAAGCTCTATTCAGATGGGGCACTCCGTATCGACAATATTAACTGACATTAAAAACAGAAGTGTTAGTATTGAAGATGTAAATAAATGTATATTAACACCGGAACCAAATAGGCAATATCCAAATCTTTCAGTGTATAAAGCAAACGGTATATTGCCAGCTGTCAAGAAGGCCGATAAATCAAGGTTAGACCTGGCGATTTTTGAGGCAGTCGAGAACGAATGCGAAAAATTTGACCTGTCGCAGACGTTCGAAGAATTTAAAATTGACGACTGTGAAGAATTCGGCGCCACCCAACCGGAAGAGTACAGCATCAGCGATGGCAGTGCATCAGACGAAGCTCAACCGGATGCGAGGGTACGGCCGGCGGGGCCTTACCGGATAGAATTCACCGCCGAAGACGATTTGGCGAGAGACAATGCGGAAAAAAATTACTCAAAGCTATCAAACAAACCTGATTTACTGTCAAATATTGAAAATGTTGAAACTGATTCAGTTCGGTACTCTGACTTGGAATCCAGCAATTCTTCAGGAAGCAATTGCGGTTCTTATAATACAGTGAAAGAGGCTGTTAAAATTGAGACCAAGAATGTTGTCCCTTTTGAGTATTTCCTTGAGAGTTCGGGCTTAAGTTCAAAGTCAATTCTGACTCCATCCAGACCGCCCAGCTCTAATCATAGAAACGTTTTGAGGCCTAAGGATATTAAGACGAGGTCTCGGAACATCTTGACCGCTGGTAAAGGACCTCTTTATGAAAGATGTGGGAATACCGCTATAAAATATTTTGAACCATATCTCTAAAGCTGATTTACTAAAGTATGTTTCCGAAATTATTGCATTTCATCAGTATTTTAATTAAATGATTTACATTATTTCACTTTTTAGTATTGCTTGTCATGTTTTTAAACTCATTGATTGAAGTGATGATGAATGTATGATTTGAGACACCTCATGTGCTTAGAAATTGAGTCATATCATTATAAATCATTTTTAATGGAAGTCTCAATTGTTATTATAAATGAATTATAATTTTTGCATATCAAAGTACTACAAGGATTCATGTTATTCATGCCATCAGTATTTACCAAATACGTAAAATAATTTCGTTATTTTAACTTCATGACATAATTTATTATTATAACTGAGTCAAGATAATTAAGTTTATTTAATTATCCAAACAATTCCTTAATCACAACGAATCGAAACACAAAAACAACGAATCAACGATATCGAATAGGATTATTTTATTAAGCTAAAAATTATGCGATGAATTTTTCTTATTATCTAATCGACAACATTGACATCTCTGGTCGAATTTCCCAACTAATTTCAAAAACCAAATGGCCAAATATAATTATTATTATTCCACACCGTGTTCATAATTTTTAATATTGTGGTCAAAATATTAAATTATATCGGGTGCTCCAGGAATGAGTATTATTTATTTTATTGTCTGTTTTAATGTTTTTACGTTATACTCGTAGCTTCCTGTAGGTTATAATACCTAATTATTGATGTGCTTAGTTTTCTCAGGAGAAGACACAAACCTACCTTTTGCTATGCGATCGATTGGATACCATATAATATCATGATTATTGTGAATCGGTTTTGTAATGTAGAATAAAATAAATTATATTATCAATGTCTTGCCTGTAATGTAAAATAAATAATAGCACCTCACCTTAAATAAAAAATATTATATACCTACTTTAGTTTTGTAACGTTTGTATTAATAATAATTAATCTATTGTAAAAAGAAACTATACCTGATGATGATGTCATATTCATCAATAATGTTATCATTAACCTTTACAAAAATTGTACAATTAGTCTGTTTTAAGTGCTTTTAATATTATAGATAAACATAAAATGCTGTTATGATTGACATGCAAGTCCAAAAGGTGATTTTGGAATCCTTGGATAGTCGAGACTATTTTTTCTAACCTCGAAATATGTAGATATTTAATTTATGTTCCCCCAGTCATTATGAAAAAGCTTTGATTCGTGTTTATTTTTATTATAAAACTATGATTAAACAATCACAATATGTTTTATATAATATAAAAAGATAATAAAAACTTTCAAATTATAATGTTTCAAAATATTACGTAGGTATCTAATCTGCCTTTGAAATTGAGTTTTAATGTGATATTGGTGAGTGAAATATTGATATCAACTGATTTTTTTTGCATGGTAAATTTTATAAAGTATATATTTTGAAGAAGATGGATGTTTCCCAAATTATTGTTGTATTTTTTAAAATTAATATTATTGACATAAAATTGTTATATTTTCCACAGTTATAAATTTGTTTCAATAAAATATGAATTATTGCCCGTTGAGGAATGAAATGATAAAATACTCTTTATTTTCTTTCCCATTCTCCGTCTTAAATCTAGCCAAATGTGTAAAATATATTTATTGTAATCTTTACAGGAAACATGGGTGAAACATGAAAAATCGCAGGGTTTTAAGACTCGATTTTAACAACAAACGTCTTATGAACAAAACAAAATAATACGTAGATAGGTATTATGATTCGTTTGAAAGACAGATATATTTCTGTAAATATTTTTTTGAAGTTTCTTAATTTATATACAAATTATACAATAATATATATACAAAGAAAATATCAAAAGTTTGCATTAAAATACCAAAGAATGTAAGCAATATTACCTACTCATCGAATTTTCATCAGTGACACTGATGCTGGACGTCCATCGACATCAAAATTTTTCATACATTTAATTATAATTGTATCTAATAGTAAATCACAAAACATGACATAAAAACTATATGATTCCACTCGTAGAAGAAAGCATTCCAAGCAATAACCGCCGCTTGTCCGTAGTAAATAATATGTTTTATTTTTTATCTTTTTAAAAATATATTGATATTAAACATAATTTTATAATAAAAAGGTTGTAGCAGTTTCAGACCCTTGTCAAATTTACCACAAAATTTAATCTGGCTGTTGGTCCATATTTTTCTCCTTTCAAATCTGTCTTTAATAGATTAAAGCTCATAACTAAAGAAATTTTTGAAAGATGTTGGTTTCATACCATAATTACAAAAATTACCAATAATTGGCAGACTGTCCAAGGTTCATAATATGTATCAAAAGTTTACTATTAAAACAAAAATACTCAAAAACCAGTTTAACACAGTTTAATACATTTATTTAAAATACAGAAAGGGTGGTTAAAAAACAATATTCTTTCTACACGTCCCCAACAACAATGCCAGGGTGAATTTTAATAGGTGTATTTCTAGTGCACGTCAAGGTTTTGTACAGGTTATAGCAGTGAAATGGCAATCAATCATGGAGGTGGGTAGTTAGATGATTAAAGACCTAAATTACTAATAATGAGGCATAAATTGAACAAGATGACCCCCGTATAGAACTTAATAAGTCAATGCAGAACTTTTCTAACTTACTGACATTATTTATTATTTTTATGGAAAAATGTATGCATCGTATTCTAGTAGGATTATTGATGAAAAAAATGGTGCATACACTTGTCTATATAAATAATAAATAACTGAAGTAGGTTGTTTCAAAAAACCATTCTGCATTATACTTATACTTTAACAAGACTAAGTATCATCCCTATAGTTGTGTATCGTGACATCTCACCTAGAATCATAGACAATAATTGGTTGTAGTAAACTGGTTTGTTTTTATCAGAAAATTAGGGCTTACCACCCATTAGTCACAAGTGTAATGAAGAAATCATAGACCCACGCCTTCCGTACATTCAAAATGTGCATTGCAAGAGGGTGGCCAGACAATCCGTGTGCAGATTTTCAAAAAAAGACATGCGCCAAGCACGAAACGCCTGTTTTAGTCATTTCATAGTAAATATTATTATTCCATACACAATTAAGGTGGTATATTAACTAAACTAAATTGCGTTGCCCATCTTTTCAACCCATGAGCATTTTCATTACTAACTATAATACCATCCATAATACTTAACACTATTGACGTCCCTAGGCAAAGTACCGCCCTTATGCAGTCGCAAATAGCCGCCCTGAGCTTTTATTGTCTCAATGTCTATATAAGTTCTTTCCTTATTTATTCGTGGCTATCTTTAAGAGAGGACCGAGAAGTTCTACGTAGTATCAAAACCAGGAAACTACAGTACCTCGGCCACATTATGAGAGGACAAAAGTACACCATTCCCCAACTTGTCATTCAAGGAAAGATCACTGGTAAGCGTAGCAGAGGACGGCGCCGCATTTCGTGGCTTAAGAACCTCCGTGATTGGTACAAGTGCAGCTCCACTGAACTGTTCCGGGTAGCAGACGACAAAGATAAGATCACCTTGATGGTTGGCTGACTTCCGCTAGGGGATGGCACAATAAGAAGAAGAATCTAAGGCGAAGTCTTCACTGAGCCTTTTTTAAAGAGGCACCTAGCGGAAAAATACGAAGCTTGCAATTTGAGACATTTTTTTGATAATTTACAATTTCAACTGTATTAATGAATAAATATGTATCTGAAAACATTAAAAATAAAAATATTTTTTATTTTAAGTCAAAGACAAACTTACAATTGTAAAAAATGTAATAAAATGTGAATTTGTTCTATCGATCCGCACCCTATTATTAAATGTATTTTATGGTCATATTTATTATTAAAATTTAGTTTATTAAGTTTTCTAAGCATCACCTAAGCGATTTTTGACAAATTCATAGTTTTAATATTTTTTATATCTATTTTAAAAAACATCGATTTTTATAAAAAATATAAATGTGTATAACTTGAAATCCTTTTTATTTATATTAATATAAATATTTTATATTCAATTAAAATCTGATCTAATAATCTACTAAAGATTGGATGGTGCACTAGTTGCCAGCACCACAGGCTGATAAATTTAGTCTACACGGAATCTACTCTAACAAATTGTATAAATTTCACATGTCTCCCTTAATTTTGCGCCCCAATGCAATGGATGACCTGTCTGTCTTCATAAGACGTCACTGTTAACAAAATAGGAACACAACACGAATTATGTAAAAACATTTGAGGATTTTTTTAATATTGAAACTACGCATCTGTGTATTTGATTAGGATGGAGGATTTTGTTGGGGAGTCGAGAGTTGGATTTCGCATAAGGACGGCCCTAGAAGAGTCGATAGCCATTCACAGGATCTGCCTGCTGAAACTGCGCGGAATTAAGAAGATATGGTAGGACATTAATAAGTCATCACATATATAATTATATTTTTGACAGCCCATGACAAGAATAATAAGATATCTATACAATGAAATGAATATACGTATACTGCACCAAGCAATAATCATCGATTAAGTAGAAGACAGTGTCATGGAGGCGAGATTCCAGGGGTCGGATGTTGATTTGAACTGCAATGCCATCAAAGAAGAAGCAATAATATTTTATTCTTTATTGCAATCAAAAAGTACATTATTATTCTACTATAATAATTCTACACAAAAAAAAAATATTTTACTAATTAGGCCAATGTAATAGAGCGGTGTCTGTGTATTTATTAAAAAAGTTTTGTGATTACTAATATGTCTATTCGCCACTAGATGTCGTCAGTCAACATAATAAAATATATAATATTTTCTTTTTCAAACAAATTTGTTAGTACCTATGTATAATAATATTTTTTTTACAGTGGCATAAATAATTAAACATATTTTAAATATCGAAGTAAATACGAGTATAATTGGGTTACGATAGCCGAGCGGTAACATGTCGGCTTTTAATGTCATTGGACCTGGGTTCGAATCTCGGGCTTGAAAAATTCACATGTTTTTTCAACGTGTGTTTGGAATCAGAGTATGGAACTAATATGTTGAGCAAGTGTTAACATCCATTTCTCGTAAAAAAACGAAAATCTGTTAAAATAACCCACACTTGTCTTTGTGGGGGCCATTTATGATCTTCTTAGGATCGAACATGGTTGATATAAGTATCATGTTCGCGCTCCTTGGTGGAATAATATAGGAGGATTTCATTTTTTACAATCGTTTTAGAATAGAAAGGACATAATATTATTACAGATTATTAATAATTATTAATTAGAGGCCTCTAGCGGCAGAATACGAAAAATGCAAGTTTATACATTTAAAATAATTTATATTTTAAAGTAAATAAACATGTTAGTTTATCGTTGTTTTTCCATTTTAATGTTTTTAATGTATTGACTCTGTAAAAAAAACTTTAAAATAAATAATAATATGATCAATATAATATATTAAACTAAAACTTTTGCATTTTGTCACTAGATGCCCCTAGTAGTATGTACTATTATAAACCGCAATAATTAATTGTACAAGAAAATAAAAATGTGTCTTGAAGCTCTTTTTATTTATTTCAAATTGATTTTCGGTATTATAACCATAATGACTTGTGTAAATTGCGATGGTATGTATTGTACTCACTAAGTACTTGGTTATTAGATTTTTTTCCCTTTGTGGTCTCAAAAATTCTACTTTTCATCTGGAGGCTGGAAGTTTCGGTCCACAACTTATTTTTTAAGGTGAATCCTTTACTTATCTTTTACCATTTTAATTAATAGATAGGTACGTATCAAAAAACATTCAAAAGAAAAATATTTTTTATATAAAGTCAGGTAATCTTAGAATTAAAAAAAATTGAATATTACATACTTACTATTTTATGGGTCATGTTTATTATATAAATTTAGTTTATTAAGTTTTATAATTTCGGTATGCTCACAATTGAAGATCAAGATCATAAATATAAATAAATATGATTTCAAGTTACATATTACTTTTATATCTTCATTTTTTTTTATAAAAATCGATGTTTTTTTAAATAAATATAAAAAACATTAAAACTATAAATTATTAGTCAAAAATCTTTTCTGTCCATTAGAGAAAACTTAGTAAGCAAAATAATGGTAATTCATTATTAACATGGCCATAAAATAATATGTAGGACATGTCGCTGGGCGAGTGGGCAACTGCTGGACAAATGCCGTCATTGAGTGGTATGCAAGAGCCGCTAAACGTTCACATGGACTCCCTAAAACCCGCTGGATAAACGGAGACATAAACTTCGATGGATATAGTGGCAGCGAAGAACTAAGGACCGAAAAGCGTGGAAGGAGCATGGAGAGGCCTTCATTCAGCAGTGGATCGATTCCTTCTGACGGTGATGATGAAGAAGGGATCCTTAAGATTTTATGTTTTATAACTTTTTTTTTTAATCGTAGGTAATCTTTGAGTTTAATTAAAAAAATCTTTTTAATATTTTTAATTAAAATGTAAATTATCAAAATAATATGTCTAAAATTGCTTGCTTCGTAATTTTACGCGACTTTTTTAATAGAGTAGGTAGCTACATATTCATATACAATTTGTTTACGGGCCGCACAAAATTGTGTTTTTGCTAATTGCTTTTCAAATGCAAATAACAAGTTAATTACAAAATTAATTAAAAGGGCCCCTAAGCATGACCATGGCCCCCACAAGAGGGGGGGCTGATAGGGCTCTAGCCTGGGGGCCCGGGCTCATGGGGGCCCCGGCATGGCGAGTCAACCAAATAAGTGAGATAAACACACATCAAAAATTTGCTCTAATAGTAAAAAAAGTCGCCTGCGGTGCTATTTTCCTTCAATAATGATTATTTTTTATTTATTTATTTGAAAAAGACACGTTGAGTACATAACAAATTATTAATTCAGGTCGTTCACAACATGACATTTAGAATAAAAATTACAAGTAATCAGTTCGGAAAATCAGAAAAAACAAAATGGAGGAAAAAAAGAAAGCAAAAATAGTTTTATACAAAAGAAATTAAATTAAAAAAAAACAACAATGATTCAAAAAGTACAAATTAAACAATAAAATAGAATTTAAAAAACAGAATATATAATGGATCGCCAGAAATATCTGATAGTCCGATGTAATTTTGAATTGTGTCATTACTTGGTAATTAAATCCATAATTAGAGTGGATGTAAGTATTAAAAATACACTAAATACCCTTAATTTGACCGTGAACGCCATTTGGAAAACGCTACTGTAGTGCGACACACTGCCTTTAACCTTGGTGATAGGTAGGGGGGGCGCTTCAAGATGTGGGGGCCATGATTAAGACTATACCACAGCTGAAGCATTATCTAAAAAGATCGTAACTATACGACGCGCCGATTGTGCTATTGACGCGTGCCGCACGGAACATAATTTGTCATAAAAATTCAACATGCGTCTATTTAGTGTTATGTTTATTGTTATATTAGTAATAATAATAATATATTCATTCTATATGATATAAATTCTATATGACATAAAGAAATAGGATGAATAAAAAATATATGCTTACCGTTTTCATATCTTTACAACAAGAGGATTTAAAATATGCCGTGTGTTATTATTTAGTGTAAACAAGCATTTCGAAAAACGCTGAAGATTTTATGATTAAATTAAAATATAGTTATTTTTAAAGGACATAGGCACTATAGTTTAATCTTTCCAAACGATCATAGTTTATTGCATCATTAGAGTATTTATTGTCTTCGTTTGGTGTATGTATATTTGTGATATGAATTGCAATTATTTGCCGGTTCACTATGTATGCTCTTATATGGAATTTCGTATAAAACAGTCATTTTCCAACATGACATGTTCATTGCTCATACAGCTCTTAAATAAAAAAAATAACTTCTGGGTGCCCGAAGAAAATACCTAATTTTTAGTTACCATCAGTTATAATAATTATGTATTATATTAATAATTTGAGAAGCACTTTCGTAAAACATCAACCAACATAATATTATGTAGATAACTATTCAAGTAACGGCTTCTGAGTGATTACTTGTTAGTAATGCATTGCCTTAGAAGAAGAATAGAATATGCATTGGTTTATTTTAGTATTACGAGCGCTAAGTTAGGCGGAAATAAAATAATCAAGGTATCCAATAAACAGGTTTGGGATTCGACCCGCGACTGCCCTCGCCCCACAAAGCAAAAGCAAAAGCAAGGTGGAGGGTTTCTGTGTGCAGAGAAGATTATTGGCAACAGGCTGTAGAATAATAATATTATACAGTATGGTCTAGGACGATTTGGCGCCGGGACAACTGGGCGCCACGCAAATCGAAAATAAATAGACGTCACGTACTTATTTAGGTATAATATTTAAATTATTGATGAGAATTTAGAATTTAAATATGTACACGTAAATAATGATTCAATCGTGCATAATATGTTTAAGAGCGTACATAAGTGAAACGGCAAATAATTCTCAACTGTATGTGGAACGAAATTTCGGCCGCGTTACCATTCGGAGAGCGATAGTCGACCTGTTTGCACGTCAATTTATTTTGTGATGGCGTCGGAGGAATATATTCTTAAATCGTGTAAAGATGACTAAAAAACGTTCCGCATGTACTTGAAAAAGAAAACATGTCAATGAATATACTATTATTATTACGAATATAATAATAAACATAACATAAAAAGAACGCATGTTGAATTTGTATGACAAATTATATTTCGTTCGGCTCGCGTCATTTGCACAATCCGCGCATCGCTTAGTCACGATATTTTTGGACCGTGCCTCAGCTGAGGTATAACCTTAACATCCAACGAAAAAAGAGTTTTTTATTTTATATAAATTATTTTATTAATGGTAATTCTCTATCCGCAATAAAAAAAATATTATGTTAAGAGTAAAATGAATTCAAACTACTAAGTAGTAAATAGAAACTGATTAAAATTCGTCGTCTACCTTCTGTATACGTGTATACGAGAGTACGGCGTCCAATTGTCCCGGCGTCCAGTTGTCACATTCCCTGTGCAGTACATTTCAACACTTCGAGTCAGACAACAAACGCAGTGACTAGATAAATAATAGTGTTGTCACTACTGTGAAATCGAATGAAATATCTTTTATTTAGATATTTTGATTATTATTTATTTTATCAAAATAAAATCGTCAGTTGTGCCGTAGCCCGGACTGGTCGGTCCCAATCGGACCTCGCGCCTTAGATGGATCCAGAAATCGCAAGAAAAAAATTAAGCCACAAGTGAAAGTTGGGTTTTATTAATGTTTGAAACACTGTATAGTATAATCTTGAGGGAAAAGAGGACCACATTATTAAAAAACATCTTAGTCGTATTTCAAATAAAGATATCTGCAGTGATGTCCCTAGGCAAAGTGCCGCCCTTATGCAGACTTAAAAATGCCGTGCCTTTTCCCATTTTAGTATCAAATTGTATTAAAAATTGTGAGGAGCATACATATTATTATCGTCTACTGAGGGATTAAAGAAATTCTACGAAATCTACTTCCACACAGGGGTGGCTTTAGGTACACGGAGGTCTAAAGCGATGACTAGTTTGGAGGCCCCCTTATGATTTAAGAAAAAAACTTGCCGGTAAAAAGATGCCGGTACTTTATAATGAAGTGGACTTAACTCCGTTTCGTAGACACATCCTTTCGAAACTAGTGATCGTGTTCGTTCGCCCAAGATTTACAACGACCCTAATTAAAAAATAAACATAGAGTCTTAATACAATCTAAGAATATATTCGTTTCCGTAACTCACACTGTTGAGCATCGCGACTCCTTTTACGTGTCCTAGGACCTAAGTCCTAGTCATATCTCTCTAAAGTCAGCGGTCCCCAACCTTTTGGACCTCGCGGACCACTAAACTCAAAATCTTGAATCCCGCGGACCACTACCACGTATTTTTTCAATACTTCTTAAAAATTCGATATGTCAATATAATGATGAAATAATTATAATAGATAAAAATTGTTAACACAGATGTTCATTACAAAAAATGCAAAAAAAAAAACAATTTAAATTTCATTTTATTAAAAAAGAATCAATACAATTATTAAACTAATATGAACTCTATTTCGACATAGAGGTGCATAAAAGATTAATTACAGGTAGCAGAAAGAACCGAACAACAAACTTTAATCAATTTACTTCTTCTTTTAACACATTGCATATGGACTGACGACGTAATACGGCTAAAATTGCAAAAAAAATATTTTAAGAATATACATACTGAAACATTTTATCTCCCTATGTCCGCATATCTGAAAATATTTAGAACTCCATGGCATTCTTTCATGGTCGGAACATTGTCTTTCCCGAAGGTTTATATATGTCCAGAGATGACGGTTCTTTCAAAATTATTGTTTTGCATCCTGACTATGTAGAAGAAGAACTGAGGAATATATTCTCTGGATACACATTTTGGAAAAAATAGAGATAAAATATTGCTCACAAAAATAATTGGTCCTAATGGGCTGTGATAATTGATAATTATTATTATATTACACACCCTATGGTTGGCAACACTGGACCGTAGTACGACCGCAGGAGTCAAGAGTCGAGATTCGAGTCAGACGATCTGAACTGAAGCAGCATGCAGCCGGAGTTGAACATACAGTTACGTTAAAGATAAGTCCGCACTACAGTTCGTTCAGCTGACATGAGAATAAAATGTTATATTTATAATATTTAAATATGATTGTATTGGATTACGTACTATTACTGAATTATAATATTCAATGATTATTCAACGTCTACCTACCTAATGTATGGAGGAGTGCTATTATACTCGTACCTACTACTCTGTGGATGTGACATAATACAAACGATGGAATTTAATACATGTTTCTGATAATTTAGATTTTGTGTTTTAATTATTAATAAGTATCCAAAAACATTAAAAATGTTTTTTAAATTTAAAGCTAATTTTACAAATCTGCGTGGTAACCTGCATTGTATTAAATAATGGTTATTTTAATACTTATTTAAAATGTAGGTTTTTAGTATTATTACCATAGAAGCTCGATTTGATATAGGTACTTAGATTAAAAGATTTAAATTTATATAGGTACATTTATTTTTTTAGAAAAATCGATGGTTTTTTTTAATTAAATGTTACCTAAGTAGAATAATATTATGAATTATTCTGAAAATTTGTACTTATGAACGAACTTTGAAAGAACTTGTACTTAACTATCTAAATTCCTTCGGGTGTTTGATATATTCCACTTGCGTGAGGTGAGTTTGGGTGGACGCTATTTTATAAATTCTTAAAACAGGGTCTCCTTAGCAAACTCGGTGCACTTCTTTGAACTTTTATAGAATTCTGATGTATAAATTGTATTTTCACTGCTTTTGTATGTTTATATTATTATGTTCTCTTTTTATATTTTCATTTTTATCGTTTTTTTTTTTAACTTTTTTTCTTTATAATACCTAATGTTTCATGTCATATTGGAAACGTCTTAAACTTATAATTTGCAATGTCAACCGTATGTTACAAAATAAATTGAAATTGAACTACATTTTAATGATAGAAATAACCATAAAATACGACGCACTAGTAAATGTCGGATTCTCAACAAACGCACATTTTATAGCTGTTTTTTAAAAACTTACTTCTGAATTGAATACATATTTATTTCCGCTTTTAATGTTTTTGAATATGTATTAATTAAAAAACTTTAATTTGTTAAATATGTAAGAATGTGTTATAAATTAAGGCTATACTTCAGCTGAGGCATGGTCTAAAAAGATCGTGACTAGGCGATGCGCGGATTGTGCAAATGACGCGAGCCGAACGAAATATAATTTGTCATAAAAATTCAGCATGCGTCCTTTTAATGTTATATTTATTTTTAAGTTCGTAATAATAATAGTATATTCATTGGCATGTTTTCTTTTTCAAGTACACGCGGAATGTTTTTTAGTCATCTTCACACGATTTAAGAATATATTCCTCCGACGCCACCACAAAACAAATTGACGTGCTCACACGTCGACAGCCAGTCTCCGATTGGCGACGACTACGAAATTTCGTTCCACATACTGTTGAAAATTATTTGCCGTTTCACTTATGTACGCTCTTAATATATATGTTAAAATAACAATCCAAATGATGTTTGAAATTATTCTTGACGAATCCTAGGTCAGAAACATGTGAAATCACTGAAAGCAACTATCGCCGCACAACTAAAAATAAGTAATATATTATAATAAAATATTGTTTAGATGCGCTCCAGGTCATTTTTTTTTTTTTTACATGGTACCTATATTTAACATTTTTAGTTTGATGAAGTTCTTCAATATATTATTATATAAATATACAATCACATATTTACATAAGGCACACGTTGAATGTGACCATGAAATACATTATCGTATTAATAATTAATGTATAATAATGTGAGTACAACTTCAGAGAATGCACGAACTTTCAAAAAGCTTTCACTTAGATTTCAAATTTAATTTGTATTAGCTTTCGATATCCTTGCATAATGAATTCGAATTTATTGTAATGATTTTCAAATTGACAGAATGTAGGCATATTCATAGTTAAGTGATTTATATAATAATTATAATGATAAACAAATAAACTTAATTTAAAAATAAACATTCAATCATAACTTCCTTTTACTCACCTGTCAAGCTCCAACCTTGGACCATAAATCAGACAGTGGATATATAACGTTTGTACCAATGCTATATTATAATTAATTGAGTTAGCATTTACTTGGTAGAATTACATTTTACAAGAAATTAAAATATAAGTAATATTAAATTCTACAGGTTTTTTTAAAAAAGTTTTGTCGTAAGTATCGACAAAACCTTTTTTAAAAAACCTATAGAATTTAATATTATTTATATTTTCATTTCTTCTATATTATAATCTTAATTCATTTTTAACTTAATAATAATTTATGTTTTAATAATTATCTTGCACTCAATTTGTGAGAAATACTGATATTTTGAAGATATTTGTTATAATTTAATAATTATATGACTGGTTCAAACTGTTTCAAGGCCCCCTTTTAAATCTTCTGATGAATAGATTGGGTTATTCAAAGATAATCGCCCCTGCTTGCAACGATGCTACAAAGTCGTACGAGCTGCAGATCCCACATGACACGGCGATGGATCGAGAGAAACGGCTTGACCCATGCTTGCCCCATGCTCTGATGCTGGAGCTTGATAAGGTGAAGTAACACTTGTTTTTTTATTATTGTTTAATGAGCTGGGAGTCTTTATAAATCATAATGTTAATAGTTATGTCGCTTGGTCTATAGGATCATTATTTATTATACAAATTTGGAGTGATTCGGGCGTCGGTTAGTAATTGGGGCACTCGATTTACACAAAAACCGATTTCAAATAATAAAAAAACAAACCTTGTAAAAACTACTAGTTAACTTTGTCATAATTAAATGATAGCCGTAGCTTAATTGGTAAAGTACATTGGCGCGAATCCAGTGGTTAAGTCCCGTCCAGCGTCGTATTTTTTTTTTCAAAAAACATTTTTTGTAGTACCTAGGTATATATTATATATCTGAGGTGTTTTCTTGTGATGTATATGTATTATACAAAACTTGTGTCACCTCAAATAACGTCTCTACTGACTATATTCGGTATATCCACCACCGCCGCGCGGGGTGATTTCGCCGCCTGCCGCGCGTGGCGCTGCTTCGACAGGTAAACTTTACCTTTTCAGAGTAGGTATCAGTCGAGAATGAAATTTCGTTCGAACGGGACGTACCGCGACCGAGCGGCGTTCTCTGCGCGAGTTAAACATATCGAAACATATAACTTGTAATAAAAAGTTGTGAAGAAAAGTCCGCGAAAACATCTGAAATACGCACTTTATTACTAAACCATCCGATGATTTTTAATAAACATTGTGTAAGTTTCACAAAGTTTTGTTTGTGTTGTTTTTTTAAGTTTGGTTTTGTGCACGTTCTATGAAAGTTGCTTGTGGTTTTGTATTGTGTGTTGTATATATTTTATAGTGCAGTCAGTGTACATATAAATAACAGTTGCGAAGCGGTTTTGATAGTACACGATCATTTTAAGTTCTTTTATGGTTTTATTTTAGGCGCCAACCTGGGTTCGATTTTTGATTTAAAAAAACAGTCAGTAATTAATTTGCAATATCTATAGACTTTTTATGATGTTATATAAGTAATAATAAAAAAAAATACACCAGTATTATTTCAACTAGATCGGCTAAGATGAATTTACTACAGAATCGTTTTTAGTGTATTACTCTTAAATAAGAAAGACATTAGGTGATTAGTTTCTCGTTAGAAACAGGTTTTTTTTTTAATCACACATACCATTTCGGATAATAATTAATTATGTATTCCTGTTTTAAATGTCTTGTGCTACTTTATAATGTAACTACCGATGGTCCATGACAGAATACAGATAATTATAATGAAGAAATAGACCATTTTTCCCCCAAATCAATTATATAGACAACGGTTGGATCTGAACGCATCCTCTACTACACATACATCTACCTGCTCATGATGAAGTGCGTTAATAAGTTTTATCGTAACTTTGGGACTTTTCAATAGATCAATATGTCAAAAACAATGCTGGCTATCACCTGTGAAAGTTTAATCAATATTGGTCAAGTAATTTTTAAGTTATGCCGAAATATACTGACACCTCAATGACATCTAATAGGTACCTTTTATGGAAAAAGGTAGACAAAACGTTGATCGAAAAGCAAACATGTCGAACTCATTGACAGACACTTTGGTATTGATATATTTGAAAATAATATGTATTATGATACATGAACTAAATGAGTTGTTTTATATAAAATTTAATGTTGAGTACTTAAAAATGTTGATATTCTTACTTGATGCAGTAAATATTTTCTTGCGTGTTTTAAAGAAATAACGTTTTAATTGATTTGCATAGTGAAATAAGAAAATATTTTCTAAATGAAGTAGATATGTACTTACAGGTGAAATTGTTATTTTGCAGAATACCTAATTAATTATAGGTCGTATTGTATAAATAGTTTAAAGTTTTAATTGTATTCGACACGTCATAATATAAAGAAGTTTAATTCCAGGAATACGTACTTAATTTTTTTCTGTAAAATAATAATAAAAAAAGCCCTGAAATATCTGAGAAATTAATATTAGTAAAGTTATTAATCTATTTTAGCAGGTACTTTAATAAATCCAATCGAGTGGTTAAAAAATGTAGGTATACCATCCAAGATATAAATTGTAGGAATTGTTTTTAAATTTAAATATGTATATTATAAAGAGTTATCAAATAAGAGATTATACTGAACTTTTACCTCAATAAGTTGATTGAGTCATGAGCTATATGACATTTGTAACACCATATTGTTGGAACCATATATCGTCCAGATTAGGGAATCCAATCCCAAGCCAAAATTCTGATCCCGGGATTTCGGGATTACAATTTCTGGTCCCGGGATTGGCATTTTTCCATTGTTAATATAAAATTTATATATTTACAAATAACATTGA
Source organism: Rhyacophila brunnea (assembly GCF_057557595.1). NCBI lineage: Eukaryota > Metazoa > Arthropoda > Insecta > Trichoptera > Rhyacophilidae > Rhyacophila > Rhyacophila brunnea. The sequence goes on from NW_028232859.1 coordinate 4,273,244, forward strand.
TAAAATCGGTCAAAAATAAATCAAATATAATTTTATTTAAGACATTTATTATTAATATTGTATACGTTCAATCTTGGAAATACACAAGTTTAATGGAGTAAATAATATTGTAATATAAATAATAATGTGAATTTAATAGGAGATTGCTGTTTCTGATAGTAAGGACTTAATGAATGGATTAGCGAGATTTAAAATAGTAAAGCAAATAATCATGGCGTACTTATGGCCTTTTCGCTTCATAAATCTAATTAGTCAGCCAAATATGAAACTGCCGTAAAACGTATGATATCATGGTGGAATTACTTTGTTAAAAGTGCGAAGCATTGTTTTTTTCCAATCTCTCCATTTTTAATAATTTATGTGAAAAAATAAAATGAATCGGCATCTACACATGGGTATAAATCAAACTTCATTCAAACTCAGTTTATTTCTAATGTAGTTATTTTTTATTAAAAGTATTTTTTTCTGTTATATTTTCGCTATTATTTTATTTTCCATAAAAATTGATAAAAAAATTAATCCCGATATCCCGGGATTATGTTTATCAATCCCGGGATTCATAGGTATCGAAAATAGCTCGGGATCCAGGGATTGGAATCCCTAGTCCAGATCAAAATCATCGAATTTGTGCCAGAAAAATCAGTAATCATGTTTCTGTAGCGTTCTCCATTGATAATAATTGCACTGCCGTTTTCGTTATCAACGAACTACGGGTCCAATTACACCTTCAAACAATAAACTACACCAAACTGTGGGGTTTCATTACTCAAAATGCGACAATTGTGCTTATTTACGAAGCAATTTAACCAAAAATGAGCTTCTTCACTGAAGTTGATTTTCTTATGCAATAATTAATCTACTTATTTCAAATTTCTTTAAAGCCTAATCTGCAAAATTTCGAGACACCAAATGGTCAATAGGTTTAAATTCTTATGTTAACTGTATTTTATACGCCTTTAAATGCAAATCTTTACGAAGAATATTCCATATTGTGTAAGTACGATAAGAAAGTCTAAGTTCTTGAGAACGACATGAAATTGATTGTTCTGGATTTACATCCACGCTTTGATTCACAACATCGATATTTTCAGCAGTACGTGTACGTTGTTGACGGGGTGGATTCTTAATTCTTAACATATCAAGCATTACCATTTAACTCGAATTTTTCAATTAAATTACAAATAGTAAGCTTTGTAGGTCGATTATTTTGACTATACACTTTGTGTAATCCCCGAAACATACTTACATCAAATAGATTCATTACTGTTGTAATAAGTTTTAACAATAAATTTATATATGGTATTAATGCAATTGTGTCCATTATTCCATGATTATTTGCTAAACAATATTGAACAAAAATTAAAATTTTATTGGGAATCAGAAAAAAATGGCTGCTATGACGTTTTAAAAATCTATATAACTATTTTGATAACCCAATATTTATTATCTAGAAGGTATAATATCTCCACTTTTATAGAGACTGGATATTTTAATAATTATACTGAAATACTCTTAATCTCATTGAATAAAATAAGCATTTTATTATAATATTATTAATCTGGTATAATAAACATAGATTTATATTTTGTTGCATTGGTCCCGTGCTTTGCAATCAAAATTCAAGAATGACATAGGTAAAGATTAATATTATATCGTTGTGCTAATAATATTTTAAAAGTGTGTCACATATTTCGATAATAATTACTACAAACCGATAGTAAATTGAATAAAAAACGAGAAAGGGCTTATGTAGGCGAATACATTTTATAATAACATACTCAAGAATACAATCTACATCTGATTTTGTTCATACATTACGCAATGACCAATGGACTAGATCAGGCATGAGCACTATTTTGCTGTAGCCCACTAAACGCGAAAAACAATATAAATTTAAAAGAAAAGGCAAATTTGGTATTTCTTTTATTTAATGAAATTTAGCATTAACTCCCATGAATGCTCTTGTTATCAAATGTACGCATGCGTAAGGAAGAACCTAATGGTTTAGGTTTACTATAAGAATGAGATGTTCGTCAACTAACTACAATATCTAAGTATTCGTTGAATTCAGAGTAAAATATAAATGCCACTAATGCAATGGGTAAAGAAAACGCACTCATCTATAACGATGGCGTTTTTTTCATTGTTTTACATTTAAAATTATCTTTTCAACTTATTCTAAGATCATATTTTTACCCATCGATCGATTTTAAGCAAAGCTAACGATTTCTTCAAACCCTTAACACTCTGATAATTTAGTTTCCGTCTTAAAGTGTGTTATTTGAAAAATTGTTTTATGTTTTATCGAACTCGACAACGTGCATCACTATTTTACCACGTTTATATTAGCTCGTATTCTTGTTTTTCCAAGATTTTTAACTAATTTCCCGACTAGCTAGACATTTGAAACTTTTAGAATATATCATAACACGACGACAATGCATTCTTTTAATACTTTTGGCCATCTTTAAGCAGAATTGAATTCATTTTCAGTTAATTCTGTTTTGTATGTTTCGGGAAAAAATCGTTAAAAGTAATATTTACTACTCACTATTATTGGTTGCTAAGGGGGTCCTAGCAACTAAATTATTAATATATACGTGCGTTACTATGGAAATCAATATGAAATGTCAAAATGATTTCTGATTCTGTATTTATTCAGTATTTCTATCAAGTACAAAAAAAAGTATTTATTAATACATAGAATTGTCAAGTTTATATGATTCAACAGAAATTTTAAAAACGTGGTATATAAATACTTACTTCTTTTTATCTCGTAATTATTTTAAATGTAGTTTTTTAGTTAAAGAATGGCCATGAAGTTATATTTTCGCTATTTTTAGTGAATCACGGTAGGATCGTATTAAGACATGCAAGGAAGATTTATAATAGTTCAAATTCAACATACGTCTCTATGTTTCAATAAAAAAATAGCAAATATTACATCCTACTTTGTATATATATATGGAGGTGTTTCGCAACTAGATTTGTTGCTCTCAGCTCAAACATACACTAATTCAAAGTGCATTCTAATTTTTTATGACTTATATTTTCCCACTCTCTTTTATGAAGGTTTCGATTTATGATCTAATACAAACACGCAATTCTAACATAATATACATATCTACAAATACAAATATAATAGTTTTGATTCGATACCATATGTTATCTTATTATGTAGATATAATTGTATTTGATTGAAATGAAATCACACTTAAAAGATTATTATAATAAGTACATATTATAATATAAAAATACATAGGAAGTCAAAGATGTCGAATAAACTCTTTTCTATAGAATTGAACAAAAAAATTGGACCTTCGGGCTAGGGAAATATTTCGTGGGTTTCTGCGAAAATTTGGTAAAAGGGAGATCCTATATGCTAAATCCTATCCAAGATCCTATATAAAATAATTACAAGACAAAAATAACTTTTTATATACAACGTTTTTAAATTTTCTGTTGAATTATTATGATCAATATTCTCAAACTTGTACTTGATATGAAGTAAATAAAAAACAAACAAATATAGAATACTGAAATGTCATTTTGACATTTCATTTTGATTTCCATAGTAACGCACGTATATATTAATAATTTAGTTGCTAGAACCACCCCCTTAGCAACCAATAATAGTCTTTTACTTTTTACGGATTTTTCTGAAATAACTTTCCATACAAAACAAAATTAACTGAAAATGAATTCAATTCTGCTTAAAGATGGTTAAAAGTATTAAAAGAATGCATTGGCATCGTGTTCTGATATATTCTAAAAGTTTCAAATGTCTAGCTAGTTGGGAAGCTAGTTAAAAATCGATTGCAGGATTTGTACCGGACAAACAACCACCGGATAAATAAGAATACGGGCTAAGAAAAACGTTGTAAAATTGGACCTCCGGGCTTGGGCTATAGAGTTTAAATAAAATATTAATCGTGGGGTTGCTGCCAAAAGTTGTTAAGTCGATAATTAAGTAAGTATTTAGAATTAACAACGGATTATGTATCTACTGTCTATATATAGATATGTTTGGTAGAAAAAAATCAAGGTCATCTGATATATTATAGATTCACATAAAATAAATCACAAATAAATTAGCCTTATTTATTTATTAATTATGCCTTATTTTAGAGGTCATGTTTAACTAGTCTAGAAACTGAGTGAGTTTTCTTAATTCATACATAGGAGTCATCGTGAAATAAGGCTTATTTAATTAAATTAATTATTTTAATACCACACAATCATCAATATGCTATTCTCTATTAAATTGCGACGGGCTTAGATGGATAACATAAATTAAATAGTTCATTTTAATGATGCAATTAAGTAGGTATATTATGATAATGATAAAACTATCGGGTGTATTTTTGACATGATAATGATGTGGGGATGGTCCCTACGAACCCTTGATGTAGAGCCGCCCCTGCTCTCTGAAATATTTACCGGTAAATATTGGTAGTTGTTTATCTGGTGTTATAATTTGTTTAATTTTGTTTTGAAACAGTGATCTACTTAGAGAAAATTCCGCGGTTTGGTGCATCGTAAAGTTGGCACCCATTGTGGTGGCAAAGTGGTAAACTAGGCTGTTATGTGACGTACTTATCGCCCAACAAACGAGGCTGTTAATAAGAAGACGACGTTTCTGGTTTCGTAATGCAAATGTGTGTCGGTTGTTTCAGTGTTAACGTCTAACATCGTGTACTGACAAGAGTGATAACATTTATATTTTAAAATAAGACAACAACAAAAAAACAAGACGCTGACTGATTCCAGAGAGGCTGGTCTTCTCATTATTGCTGTAAGTATTAATTTATTAATATTATTACTAACATATGTTTTTTTCGATGTCCGGTCCTAATAAGATCATGTTATGGACCTCCACAGAGTGGAGGTTTGTATTAACAGATTTCGTTTTTATGAGAAATGGATGTCGGCTACTTGCTCAACCTATAGGTCCATAGGCCCGTTTCAGACGGGACACCGGTGTCGCGCTCGATATAATATTATAGAAGGCCTTTGTATTCGAATAAACTGGTCTTTGTATTATGTTTAAGAACGCCCCAGAGCTAATGAGTCAACGCATAATTTCGCGTTGTAAATTAGAACATAAAACTGGCTGCGGTAATAAAAACAAGTGTATCGGCGGCTTGAGAATGTAGCTGCCGACGGAAAAGTGTACCGGACACGCGTAATACAAAGGCCCCTTTATTCAAATACAAAGACATCCTTATTATATACGAGCGCAACACCGGTGTCCCATCTGAAACGGGCCATACTCTGACTCTACACAAATTGAAAAACAATATGTGTACTTGCCAGACCGAGGATTCGAGCCTGGGACCCACGAAACTATAGGCCAATGTTTAAGCCACGCAGCCATTGTGGGTATATAACATACATCGAACTCGGTTATTACGATCACGGACATAGCGAGATATCGGATGTAATGAGGAAACATTCGTTGATATTTTAGTTATGATTTTCCCCATACATTTATTCACTTTTATATCGAGCAACTTATCGGATATACCGAGCAAAAATATTGTCAAAAGCTTTCTTAAAACATTTCGACCCGAAACAATAAAATCCGACCGTAGACCGATGCCGCCGGGATCGGATTACGTTTATGACACTAGTTAAGTGTCTAAGTACCTAATTGGTGTTTTCGCCGACAATATTGAAAAAGTATCCATCCACGCATATGGTTGAAATTTCACGTAAAAAATCAATATTAAATTATTTGGGATATTTTTTCTAAATAGACCCCCCCCCCATACTTACATTTTTTTGGGTGTGCGCTAGCGGCAAATAGACCATAGTAATAATCGATAGCTCAGAGGATAAGAGTGCTCCCCAGACAACGAAATATGTGATTTTCTCAATCTTTATAAGTATGCGTCTGGTATATTTTGCCAAACCGAGCTTTAATTAATTATGTACCTACATATCATATCTGACAGACCTAATTCACTCTAATATTATGAAATTCTTAAAACAATAAAGCCAATTAAACCAAAATAAATTGCACTAACAGTGAGGGAATGAAAAATACTAAATATTTGCGTTTTTGTTAAAAAAAAAATGAGATAAGTTAAGCTGGCTCTCAGATACAGAGAGAGCTCTATGTTTTATTGATAAAATTACAACATAGGTAAATTTCTAGTTTACTTAAAATATACTATTTGGTAATTACTAGTTTTTAATTGTGTGCTAATGCACTCTCTGGAGACATTTACATTTGTTATTTTTAAATTCTACTTTAATATTTTATTTTATTTTTCTTGAATTATTTTTGTTTAGAAAATTGTCGTTCATTGCTGTTTTTTTAGCTTGTTTTTATTCTAACTTGATTTATTCACCTGTTCTTTTCATTCTAAATGTAATGCTGTGAACGTCTTGAATGAATATTTTTATATCATCATCAGCCTGAATCTATCCACTGCTGGATGAAGGCCTCTTCAAACTGCTTCTACTTCTTTCGGTCCTGTGCATTGCGTTGCCACGTACTTCCGCAGAACTTTATCATTTCATCGATCCAGCGTCCTTTAGGTCTACCTTGCGGACGTTTTGTATTTCTTGGAATACCACTGGATGACTAGATTTGTCCAACGATTGTCTCTTCTTCGAGCTATGTGTCCAGACTGTCTCCATTTAAGGCTTTTAATAAACTCTATTACATCGCAAACCCTTGTCTGCTTCCTTATTCACTCATTCCTCTTTTTGTCCTTTCGCGTTATGCCCAGCATGTACTTCTCCATACCACGTTGTGCTACTCTAAGTTTCTGGATCACTCTTTACCTTGGGGTGCGTGTTTCACACGCATATGTGATCACGGGAAGCACACACTGGTTGAACACTTTGCGCTTTAGGCACAGTGGAAGGTCACTTTTGAAGACATTATTCAGGCGGCCAAAAGCACTCCAGCCTAGCTTTACTCTGCGAACAATTTCATTAAATATACATCCATCTATAGATATACTTACTCAATATATTTTATTAAATATGTACTCGATTAGCAATATATTAGTTTCAACGGTCATTTTTAAGATTTGACTGCTCTGAATCCATTTTTAATCTACACACCCACCTCGCTAGAAATAGAATCGTTTGCGATAAAATCTGTAACTGTGTTACTAATTCCCCAGGTAACGTGTTCGCGAACGCCTTCATTATTCGTACAACACTCCGACTGCGATCTGCGATTACTTTTGAATACATTTTCCATTTCGTCTTATCCGAATAAGTAGTCTTAGATTTAAATAAAACATTAATCGAGTAAACCATAAGGGTTACGTAACATTTTACTTAAACAAAAATAGTCGAATGTTTCATGATCCATCTGATTCGATATGGATATACCAATCCCTACCAATCAGACGCCAAATATTGCCCCCTACCTGTCATTCTAATTTTTAATGTTCCATGTTCGATCCTTATATCACAATATAGGCTTCCGAAGGGTGGAATTTATATTAATAGATTTTATTTTTTACGAGAAATCTATGTTAGGTATTTACTAAAACTACTGGGTCTATCATGGCCCCCATATCTTGTGACGCCCCCCTTGCCTATCGCTAAGGAAAAAGGCTGTGTGACGCTCTAAAGTAGCGTCTTCTAAATGCAGGCGACTTTTTTTTACTGGTGAAGCAAATTTGTGATATGTGTTTATCTCACTTATCTGGTCGGCTCACCTAGCCGGGCTCCTTCTGAACCCGGGCCTCTAGGCTAGGGCTCTGTCTAGGGCGTCCTTTCCGCTACATATTACTCTCTACTTAAAAATACAATGATTTTATTATCAAACTTTTAATGAACACAATATTATCCGGACTTTAATACTACTGTAATCTCGTAAGCGCAGCAGGTGAAAATCTTCTCAATTCGACAAAATCTACTCTCATAAGTTAGAATACGAGATTCATATTGATAGAGCAATAACTGTGTTTGACGAAATTGACATATTTCACTTGCACGGGTTCGTGAGTCTTGGTAGACCTTGTATTATAATTTTATTTATTATGGTGTACATCCTGGTTTTTTTTTATATAGATACTTACCTGTCATTTATATACAAATATATTTATATATACTTACGTAATTGTCTGAACATTGTATTACTGAACTGCTTAAACGTCTTGATTTGAACGTCTTAAACGTATAATTTTAAAATTGCGCTCATGGAAATAAATCTCAGACCAAGAATACTTAAATGGAGGTATTTTATATTATTGTTCCATCTTCCACCCGTTTCATAATTTCTCCCCAATAAGCTATCAATATTAATGATCTGCCTATACGGGACGTCTCTATTCAATACTGTAAAAATTCCACAGAAAATCACACATTCAGTGGAGATAGAAGTTGGACCACCAAAATAGGTTTAGTTTGAGGTTTCATAATTTATGGGTGATTAGTAAATTGTTCTACCTACATCTACCATACCAAAATTAAACTAGTCTAGTATTGACTTTTATTATTTACAATGCTGTTACTTTATGTATCACTTTGATAGAGTTATTTACTGTTAATATTCTGTATTTAGTAAATTTCTTATGAATTAAACATGTATTGGAAACCCCAGTCGTTTAATCAGCGCTGGGCTGATAATCGACATAATTCAAAACGTAAGATATACCGATGAAATTGATGTGCATTTTTTGATCAGTAAATCGCCAGCCATTTTTATATGTTGCTTGCTGCATGATAACAAGAAATAAATCCAGCAACTTTGTATAACACACACCTTACCAATTATTATTAGACTGTGTGATATGTGTTATGGTCAGATGACATGACCAAAACAAAAATATTGTGTTCTTTTTAAGTATAGTCGACACGAGACTACGACATTATATTTGTAAGTAATGGATGCGATTTTCTTCGCTAACCCTTGGCAAATAATAAATACAGTGAATTGTATTTAGCTACGTACCTAGTAGTTGTTTTGTTTAGCACAATATAAATTAAATTAGGCACTATAATATTAGTGGAAGTAGGTTGCACAGAACAGATTAATAAATATAATTCCGATAGGCTATACCCCAATACACTACACTTTGACGCAGGGTTTTGAATGTGTGAGTGTCCTACGAAAATGAACCACACATTATACGGGCGGCTCTGGTGGTGTAGTGGGTAAGGCGCTTGCCTTCCACCCGAGAGTAGGTACTGGGTTCGATTCCCGGTCAGGATACAATATTTATGTGTTTTTCTTAAAGCCTGGGTGTTTGTCATTGTTCAAAATTACTAACAACCACCTTGTACGAAAAAGCAAAAACCACACATTATAGACGTGCAATAGTGTGTGTTTCACCCTTCAAATACATAAATATTGAATGAGCGTCAGTGCAGAAACCAATAGCAGTTGTCAGAACAAAGGACAAGCTTAGAATGACGTATTTTTGACACGTGTTTAAGTTTATCCCATATTATTCCAAACTCGAGATCGGTTGCCTGTTACTCCACACTCGTTAGGTATTCCAGTTCCCATAAATTCTGTGTTCCCTGGTAGGTTGTATATATCTTTTCACTGTGTATCGTCTTTGGAGGATTGAATATGCTCAAAAGTGAAATGTGCACAACGTTTAACGAAATATATATTCTATAATAATTGAAGGCGACCCCCGAAGAGGGGTCTATATAATACATCATGTCAAAAAGTAATTTTATTGACTAGAACGGGTCTATATAGCATTGCTCACGTTATTGGAAAGTTTTATTATTTTATCTGTCACAGTTTTTGAGATCTTAGCAATATTAAAATGCTTACCGTAGAAGAGGGCTCTATACGTCTATATGATTATTTTATTATCCAAAATTTAAAAAAAAAATGTTATCAATGATAAAGAGTGCTTTCATGAACATAATTATTATCACGTATATACTCAAAAAGTCCGCATGATAGAATAGAACATTTTTTTCCTCTCCTGAACAATTTTGTTTTTGCATATAGACCCCTTTTCGGGGGACGCCTTCAATTTTTGTAGATATTCTTAATCAATACTAAATAACATTCAATTTTATAATGCCATGACAACATTATTAATAACTATCATTGTAATTTTCTCTATTTAAATGTCACTTAACCCATTTTTAGTTGTGTGAAGAAGGCGTGCTGTACAAATAAATTGTTCAATTGAGTCTGATAATTTCCCAAGAGTGATCTGGTTAGCAGTTTTCTTGGAAAGTGGTAGCCGAAGAGAGATACAGAATTTATATTCATCCCATTCGTTAAGCCACTCAAAAATCTTTCTAGGATCTATAGAAAAAGTAGAAAACGTTTGTTTGAGTATTTCCAGAAAAAGATTATACACAAATTATTATTATATTATAATTGAATATTAGTTTCCTTCGCCGCAAATATATAATTTCTCTTTACTTTTACTCATGATACCCAGTGACGTCCCTAGATAAAATGCCGCTCCTAGGCAGCGCCAAAATGTTGCCTCATTTTTTTTGCACATTATTTTTATCATCCTTTCATGAGTCAAATATCTAAGAAATGTGTTGTATGGATACATTACTAACAAAATATCAGATTATTTATTCGAAAATCTGCACCTATCGTTTCTGGTCACCAAGGACGTCGAAGGGCAATTGAAGTAAACTGGATATCGCGAACCCGACAAAACCAGTGAGTTGATTTTTTAATGGAAAGTTATTTTCGTTATTAGGTACTAAGTTTAGTTAGCTATTTCTATATATTCCAAATGATTTTCCTCGATTTGCCGCCCTTCGAGTAACTGCCGCCCTCACGCGACGCTGAATCTGCCTCTCCCTACGAGACGTCACTGATGATACCTACGTGTATGAGTATTTCAAGACTGATAAAGAAAACAAGCCTTATAAAGCTTAATGTCTAATGTATATTCCAATAATATAAGCAAGTGTCGAGAAACCTGATAGGATTTTTAATAATGATAAGGTGCATTGGGGTGATTCCGAATATGGGTATATTCCGAAAGTTCAAAAATTCTACCAATCGAAGCGATATTTTCCTATTGGCAACATTTAGTCTAGACGCCATGTTCATTGTGCTCGCCTCGTCAGTCATCGCTAGTCGCTAGTGTCAACAATGCGTGCATACCATCAAGTTTTTTCGGATAAGTGTTTTTCGTGCCATTTTTGGTGATTTGTAATTACCCCAACTTACATATCTCGGAATTCTGGTAAGTTATTTGAATAAGTGATTGCTTTTACGATAGATTATCGTTTTTTACGAATTTGTGAGAGGAGCACAACGTCCTAGTATAAATTATTTCGTGTTGCGTAGGTATACATAATATGCGAAAACAATATGGTATGATGGGGGAACACGGAGCATAACAGTACACTAAGTAAACCCCTCATTTGATACTAAAATTCACATGATTTGTTTTGTGATCATTATTAGATTAAAAACGAATAAAAAGTTGTATAACAAAATATCATTTTTAACAAGAAAGCATTAATCACCATTAAATTTCTTCGCTTGTGCATGGGTCCATCGACAAAACAGGCAATCCACCTCATCACGTGTATTGCTACTAGGGAATTCAATCCCGAGCCAAAATTGTAATCCCGGGATTTCGGGATTACAATTTGACAATCCCGAGATCCCGGGACTGGTCCCGGGTTTGGGATTTTCTTCCATTGTTAATATAAAATTTTTATATTTATTAATAACATTGATAAAATCGGTCAAAAATAAATGTAGTATAATTTATACTATTTAATACATTTATTGTTAATATTGTATACGTTCAATCTTGGAAATACATATATAATACAAGTTTAATGGAGTAAATAATATTGTAATATAAATAATAATGTAAATTTAATATGAGATTGCGGTTTCTGATAGTAAAGACTTAATGAATGGGTTAGCGAGATTTAAAATAGTAAAGTAAATCATGGTGTACGTATGGCATTTCCGCCATAAATCTAATTAGTCAGCCAAATATGAAACTCCCGTAAAACGTATGAGATCATGGTGGAATTACTTTGTTAACAGTGCGAAGCATTGTTTTTCTCCAAGCTTTCTCATTTTTATTAATTTATGTGAAAAAATAAAATGAATCGGCAACTTACACATGGGTATAAAGCAAAATTCATTCAAACTTAGTTTATTTCGAATGTACTTAGTTATTTGTACATATATATACATAGAAAAACACTTTCTGAGAGAGTATATTATAACCAATAGAAAAAATCTTTTTTGAAAAAAAGTAAGTCACCCCGACGGGGAATCGAACCCTGCATCTCCCGAGTTTACGCCTCATCCGTCGCATTTATCCATTATGCTACGGCGTGACATACTAATAGCGACAAATTTTAACTATTGGTCAATTTTAATTTAATTTTAAGTGCTAATACTTCGATACAAACCTACCCTAGATAGCTGCCGTAGCGGCCGAAAGCAGTCTTCTGTATACAATAGATGCGCTCAAAAGAAAGTTACTCGTCACTGATATTGGTACTCGCCCCATATGTTATAATAGGTCGTTGGTTTATCGTTCGTAGCCTGCGAATAGGACAAATCCATTTTGTTCTTTTTAACCAACATGCATCTTAGGATCCTTGATTTTAAAATAAAACTCCCGCAAAAAATATGTTTAGATACACATTAGACCAGTGGCGAAGACTCCATACTAGGCGATTATTTAAAGCCTACCTTCTTAAGAAAAATATTTTTTCATTGCATATTGACATATTTATATAATCACTTCATTATTTAATATTCTATAAAAATAATTTATTTTGCCAACGAGAAATGTCGTATATATGTAGGAATGTATTACACAGATTACAAAACAATCTGCAAAGGTTTTAAAAAAATATACCACAGCACGCCATCTGTCGGTCGGATTAAGTGTGCAATAATTCTGAGGTACTGTTCGGTTATACGGAATACAGCGGAACACACATTTTGAAAATACCCGATATACTGGATTATTTCTTAGTTTGGGTGAGGTGAGGTTAGGTTAGGTTTGGTTAGGTTAAACTAACAAATAATCCAGTTTATCGGCTATTTTTAAAATGTGTTTTCCGCTGTATTCGGTATAACCGAACAGTACCAATTCTGATTTTTTTTCATATGGACTTTACGCCACGCAACCTTCGCTATTCTGTCGAATTGTATGAGATATAGTAAGCTCCTATCGCAGAGCCTAAAACAATCGCGCATAATATTATTGTCATGACTGCACTTTATCCAAAATAATTAATAATTAGATTAGAATTAATAATTTAAAAAAATAATTTCTATGGTTTTTAATCGAATATTATTAAATATAGATTGCTTTTAAAAATAAAAAGAGATCTTATGATTTTTGATGGGTATAAATGTTTTGAAAACTACGTAATTTAAACACATCGCTCAATTTTATGCCGTGAGTGAGTTTTTGAAGTTTCATTGAATTAGTGTGTCGTTGTCATTAGTGTGTATCTAATATCGAAGTATCTTATTATTTATCGTAAGTACCTTTACCTGACATGAGTTCTCTTTTTATCACATCTCCACAGCCTATCTCATTCTAAAAGTCACCATTCGCCACTTCATTAGACTTTGAAGGAAGCTTCGCAAAAACATTGCCTGGTTTGCAATTGCATAAATCATTAACATTAGGCATGTGTGCTATAATATGATGCATCGGTACCCGGTCATTACCAACGAAACAACGTCACGCCATGTGTAAGTAATGTAATTTAAGGGTGCATTGTCCGAACCGCTATTCGCTGCAAACTCGTTCCGCGCTATTGAGCAGGCGAAAGATTGTCGCCATTTTTTTTCAGTTCCCATCGCGTCCACGGTCCCGCGCGACCGGTTCCACTTCCGGCGGCTGGTGATAGCCAGCGGCCGCCCGTCGGAGATCACGCAGCACCGATTTGGATGGGCGGGCGTCATTGTCTCCCTTTTGTGTCGATATTTAGGATCAGTTCATTGTGCATTGGTACACATTCTACGGTCTAATACCAATAGGCTGAACTTATATAGATCAATTAATGAGTGGTTCAAAATAATTATGGATCAAGTCCATCAAAATGGATCCTGAGGTATTTGGACCGAAAGTTAAAATTTAGGAAAAATTAACTTAAAATTAAATTAAATTAACTTAAAATTTAGGAATGTTTTCACTGTATATACTTTCCATATGTTGGTAGATCCATATATCAATTAAAACAAATAGTCAAAACATAAAGTATATTCAGGCTTTATTAATATTAGCAAATACCTTCTTATACGATTGAAGAAACTGTCAAAATGGACATGATTCACATCCAATTTGATGTCTTATCTATACTGGTATTGCCATTTATGCGGAAAACTGTAGAGCTACGATTGTGATATTAACATAAAATATAGAAAACTGTTTCATCTAGCGGGTGAGTAGCCTCTGAATCGAATCTTCATCGAATTTTATAAAAATTTGACTTGATCCATAATTATTGTGAACCATCCAAATTATAATCAACTTATTATAATGAAATACAAACGGATATACCAGTCTAGAAAGACATTACAACTTACGTAATTATATTAACTCAAAAATTACTTTCGTTACGTATTCGATTTACGAAATTCAGTTTTACTTTTAGTTGTACGAGTATATTATCTTGGTATTATTTTGTTTATTTTTTTTATTAAGATTAATGTCTTTCTCATGTGATATTAATTTTTACAATAATCCCTTTAAATAATTTACCCAATAAGGAGGCTTTGCATATGCTTCTAGTAAGTGCGATCGCCACCATCTTGTAAAACGGTGGCAAATTAAAAAAAATAAAGAGTAGGTACAAGTAGGTCACTTTTTTAGTAATTTAAAGTTCAAAATCAATTATGTAAATTTTTCCTCGCCTTTTTAAAGCTCGCTAATCATTGTAGATACGATATAAATTATTATTCGTAAAGTATGTATTTTACTGAGCTTTGTCTTTTATTTAAAATATTATATTTGCAACCATTAAATAATGAGATATGTCAGAAAAACTTTAAATCTCAATATAGTAGGTACCAACCAAGTTTTTTCATCAGAAATTACCTAAATCAAAAATTCATATTTTTTTACAAAAAATCCTGTCAATTTAACTGCTGCTGAATTTTTAACAATTCAACGGCGGTTCATTGCGTTGTCCAATAGGTCCTCCAAACATATAAGCATTTTGAAATTATATAAAAAAAAATATCTTTATTTAACAGACATGCACTATTTTTACTAACAACAAAAACACACATAAAAACTAATCCCAAAATTGAGTAAGATTCCGAGATTACAAACCCTAATAAACACAATGAAATTAACTAACCTGGATTTAAACATTAATTTATTTAACTATAAACCGCTTACTTGATTCTGGCAATCACACCGCGATCCAATCCAACGAAGTTTGTAGCAATACACTTCGTATTATCTTTAATACTATGCTCAAGTCTTCGCGTTACGTTGCGTTAAGATATTTGCACGTGAATACACGTTAATAATGGACGAAACGTGTTTTACCACGTGTACAGGTACTGCGAACGTGTAAAAGGAGAATAAAATATTGGGATGGGAAGAAATTATTGTCTGACTACAACAGTTTATCCAAAATGTCCATGAGCTTAGCTTCTGGCCGGTGAAATTAGCACAATGGGATGATTCTATTGTCTAGTAAAGCGATTCCGTTATGTAAGAACGAGTTCTTTGTCATACAGACAAGACATCTGCATTAACTCTAGAATTATCAGATAATACATAACAAGGTGTATATCCCAAACATATTAACTATGCTGACCAATGTACGCGATTTTTTATAAGTGTTAATTTATTATAGACCATTGATTCTCAACTTTTTTTGCTTGGTCAAACCCTTAGAACATTTTTTAATATACCGTAAGGCTTACAGCGAAGGGTGGAGGTAGGCTGTCAAGATCCATCATAAATAGTGCACACTAAGCTTTTCAGTCATACGCATTTGTTTTTATTGAGATAAGACTACAATTTACAAATGGCGTTGATTAGTTTTTAAAATTCAATAATTAAACCCAAGCCATAATATAGATAATAGTCAATCTGTCGGATCTTAGCAGCCTACCTCCGCCCTTCGTGTAAAAAATAATAATTGCAATGACACACTAATTTTTAACCTCGGTAAACTTCAGAAACAAATAGTATTATTTTTATATATTTTTGGTGTGAATGAAATTTTATTTAAACACTTGCAGTTCTCTGCAGTTGAGAAAGTGTCCTGACAAAATAATTATACATTTTATTCATAGGTGCTACATTTATAGAAAAGTAATATGTAAATCAAAGGGTTGACGTCGTGTATGTAAGGGTTAAAAACAATTCAATGCGTCCTGATAAACGTGAAATATGTAGATAATATAACGCATGCTATCAAGAAATTTATAACAAGGGAGCATAATAATGTACAGCGATAAAATGAACGGAGACGTCTCTATCAATTTCATCTTTTGTGTGATCCACTCAGCCTGGGCGCTTAAATAAATTAAACATTTTATTTGCGAAATCGTAAACCGCTTCATAAATATTCATATTACTTAGTTACCGGGTTTCCATGATTAAAATTGTATATTTTTAGTACCTACCTATTTCCATTTCAGTTTCATTGTTCTGGCCCTTCCGAAACGTTTAAACTGAGATTTTATCACATTTCTTTCAGGAAAAGTTTTAACGGCATCTTTGACAACCGTAGTTAAGTAATCAATTTGAAAATTACAACACAGAATATGTCATTAAACGCACATGATTCTGAGATTTTTGGGATATTATCAACGTTTTGTGCTAGTCAAATGATTCTAAATTCTATGTGGCGATCAAAACGTACAATATAATAATATGGTTTATCTGTTTCTTCTTTAACCATGTCCGACCCCTGAATCCCTCTCTCTCCAGTCTTTTTGTGTCATTCCATGTTATCCTAGCAGTGACGTCCCTAGACAAAATGCCGCCACATTTTTTTTATTCAGTACTTTTTATCATCCTTTCATGACTCCAATATCTAAGAATTGTGTTTTATGGATACATTACTAACGAGATATAGGTACCTATAATACTAAATCTAGCTTTAATGCCAGCTCTGCTTCAATAGACAATATTTCTAGTCTACGGTTTCAGATAGGTACATTTAAAAATACACCTGACAACTTTTATAACTCGCGAGTGACTGTGAAGAACGTGATGTCCAAGGACAATGGAAGTAAACTAGACATCGAAAACCCGACAAAAAATAAAGTCCTGTTGTAAATTGTATAGTACTTACCTAATTGATAGATATGCTTATGTTGTTTCCAACCAGTGAGTTTATTTTTTTAATGGAAAGATATTTCCGTTATTACTAAGTTTAGGTAGCTTTCTATATATACCTAATGATTCTTATCGATTTTACGCCCTTTGAGTAACTGCCGTTCCCAAGCGACGCTCAATCTGCCTACCCCCACGGGACGGCACTGCTTGCCAGTATCATGTAGCTCCACCGAAGACAGACTGTAGATAGTATTTAGCGGCTTACCAGAATGCTGAAATCCGTTTAACTTGAATAACAGGCAAGCCATGTTGAAGTTCTATCTAGGCGTCCGTACCACGTGGCCGAGTCAGGTCCAACTTTACCTCTTCACTCAGCGTGATAAGAGAGTGTTCTATTATCTCCTCGTTACTCATAATGTCTTCACCCAGTATCCATCGCAAACTTTTGTTCTCAAAGCTCATTTTTACGGTTAGTCTGAGCCTTCGCAAGGTGCTACGAATCGCTACCATAAAGCAGCATCGTCAAAAATCAAACGTCGAATAGGAGGCATTTGGTTTTAACCGGCCATAGTCGTGAATCCTAGACACTCCGCATTGACTCGAATGACAATTGTTGCTCCAGCCATTCCCATACGGTTGGCGAGCTCTCTTTACAAAGTGCCATCTCCCACGTTGTGGACCTCCAGGTATTTAAGCTCTAAATTTAAAGTAATCACAATTTAAGAAATATAAATTTTCGTCCTGAAACAAATTTAATATTCATCGGTGTGTTTGTAATTTTACTATTACAATGTTATTATAAAAAAATGATAACTTTGGTGATTTTTTTATGTTTTACTCTTATTTCTTCTTAAGAAAAAACCTCAAACAATATACCATCACCATCTGTTAACCTAGGGCAGATCCTGTTCTTCAGTACTTAGTAGATTCAAATCTCGACTTTTAAATCAGTTTGCTTATGGACATGTTGTATTTCCTATATTTAAAAGATAATTCTACAATAGTTATGTCTAAAAAATTGTCATCGTACTAGGTATTACATAGAATAATAATAATTAATATTAAACTTTCATTCATACATGGCTGTTTCCATTCAAACTCGTAGCTACCCACTTTTAATCAGAATTTCCATAAAAATACTTAACATTTAACAAAGAAATTAGTTCTCGTTAATATTCTCATCCGGCTTAAAAATGACAACATTGCGGCGCCGTAAATTTTAAGCCGGCAATATTAACAAAGAAAATCCATCAGAGCTGAAAAACTCGTTCCATTGGACGCGTGGAATTTCCTCAAAACGCTTTGTCAACAGAGGAGTAATCTTTAAAAACATAAGTCGGAAGTCTGGCACACTTTGTTAAGCGCTACTTCACTCTTCATGGCGTCAGTTAACAGAATTAACTATTTTATTTTTTTGCATCGCTTGCACACCGGTGTAACCCGATAACCGGTCTCTCGGTAATGTTAAATGTTATCTAAGACTAGTAATTCAAATACTTCCTGGATATAAATAAATAGTTGTACATTAATGTGAGATTGATAAACAACGTGCAATCTAAAATCATTACCCCAAAACGGTCAAATAAGTTTACTTAAATTAATGAACAGGGTCCGATTTATTCTTATAATATGAAAATGTCAGAATTTCATAAATTATCTTGAATAAATTGTGGAATACAATAAAAAAAATCGTTTTTTTTTCGGTGTTGTTACTATTTTATTTTCTACTTTGGTCTGGAAATATGATTGTCATATATTTTTTCTTCGTGTCATTTTGTCTGACAGTTTTTTTAAAGCTGGCGCCAGAGTGTAGAAACAAAATATTATTCTGTCATTAAATTAAGAGCTTTCAAGTTATGTACTTACTTACTCTTTTCATAGAATAAGTATTCATTAGAAGTAAGCACGTTATCTACATTGTATGAGTAAGGCAGTGCGCTATTGTTGATTCTTGGAAAGATGCAGGTGCCGTAAATATGATGGCTTTTGTACTTAGGACTATTGTGCAGGTATCTTAAGTTTTGCTTAAATGGAATTAGTATGTACTATATCTTAGTCAGCGGCGCATTTCTTTGACGCAAATAACGCAACTGATTCATCAGAAAATATAAAAAAAGAGCTAAGTTAAAACCATTTATTAAATTAATTATATTGAAATTTAAGTAAAAGATGCGCATTTCTCACAAACTGAGTATAATATACTCGTATAACACAACGCTTAACAAAATTCCTGCATTTATTATTTGGAAAATAAAAAATAAATTATATTTTTTATGGGCCTCTAAATCAGTCAGTGCATCGGGTCTCTACGTCACTAAACGCACCACTAACATTTGTCCATAATAATTAAGAAATTTTTAACATATTATTTATTATGAAACTTATTAATATACATATTTCTATCATTTTTAAACGTACTTTCGGTAAGTTATGAACTGCTGTTCTTTATTTGGAATTTAAAATAAATAAAATAGCAATTTCATCAATTTGATGACTTATTTTGATGCAATTTTTCACGTGTTTTGCCTCATTATTAATATGGTCATCAATGAAACTATATCCAATAAACTATTTATTTTATTTAACGAATAATTATTAACAATATAATATATTTATAATAATGTTACATTCTTTTATTGAACATACATAATTTGAAAATACTTCTGGGAAATGAAGAAATAATTTTTTTGATAAAAATACGCCGCCTAGCAGCATTCGAACATATACAATACGAACAATAATAAAATTATGACATATTTTACCTATTAAATAATATAACATTCTGAATTATAATGTAGATTGCTTTAAGAGCATACTTCAGTAAAACGGCAAATAATTTTCAACTATAGGTGCGACGAAATTTTGGACTCGCTGGCAATCGGAAAGCGAAAGTCGAACTGTGAACACGTCAATTTGTTTCGTGATGGCGACGGGGGTATTAATTCTTAAATCGTGTAAAGATGACTAAAAAACGTTACTATTTACTTGAAAAAGAAAACATGCCAATGAATATGTTATTATTGTTACTAATAGAACAATAAACAGAACATTAAATGGGCGCATGTTGAATTTTTATGACAAATTATATTTCCTTCGGCTCGCATCATTTGCACAATCCGCGCATCGCCTAGTCACGATCTTTTTAGACCATGCCTCAACTGAGGTATAGCCTTAACCGGTTAAGTGCCCAAAGCGTCTTTGGACGCCCTAATTACACCAATTCTTATGTTAATTACTATCAATTAACTAATTGCGGCATAGAAAGGATTAAATTGATAGATATATATCGAATAAAGTATGGATGGACAATTTATACGATACTATATTTTAATGATATGGCATAAAATTGCACCGCATGCAATTTTTTTTTCAACATAAAGTTCATTTTATGCAATTTCATAATATATACCTATACTTTTAATAGGTAATATCATCAAAAATATTTCCCCTTATTCCTGCCGCCCAGATATTTTGCACAACTAACACCCCCGATGGCGCGCCCCTGACAATATTAACTACTACTCCCACAGTCGATTACCTATCAGTCATTCCAGCACGATCTTTAGATTAATAAAGCCTGAGCATATCTTTTTGCACAAGCAACGTGTACTCCACCGTTTAGCTGTCAAAATCATATCCCAGATTGCTTGACATATTGATTCGCCATTTCTCGTTTCAAATTGAATTATAAAAAATTCTCAAATCAAATATATTAACTATCAGTGTTATTTATAAATACTATACATTCCTGTTCTTTATCAGCTGTCAAAGTCAGACTAATCCTTCACACAAAAACCGGTGGTAATATCGATTTCCAAAAAATATGTAGCCTTGATCTATGCATTACATTATTGTAGAAGGTGTGTTAATGCTAGTGTATTATTTATCATGTAACTCATCTATCCAAATCAAACCATTCCCTGTGTGATCACGACAGAAGCGTCAGTATGAGCACTCTATAGAACAATGACAGGTCATCCATAAGCAACAACGGGAGGGGCGGAAGAGGTAGGACTTGTCGTTGTGAATGTATCGGCTTTCTACTTGAGTCGGCTATGGTCATTCGCATTGACGTTTTTAACGTTGTCATTTTCATGTTACAACAATGAAAGTTTTTTTAATGTACAACAATGAAAAATCAACTATCTCTTGTAATATTATGTAACACTTACAAACCGTACAATATTTTTAAGACATTTTCATAATATTTTATTAGTTTTTATCGAAAATATTTTGACAATTATTACCTATAAGTACAGGTAAACTACCGAACAGACACGGGGCGCCCCTTTTGGATAGACTACATGTGAGCCATAAATATTTACACAATTTTGTACCTGTACGTCTTAATAGTTAATTGATAATATCCATTAACTATTACAGGTATGTTATAATATGAATATGAATTATGGAAGTATGGACGCTAAACCAAGAGATGTCACGGCGACTTGAAGCTTTCGAGATGTGGCTGTATAGACGCATCCTCAAAATTCCTTGGATTGACCGGGTGACAAATGTTGAAGTTCTCAATCGAATCGGGAAGGACCGAGAAGTTCTACGTAGTATTAAAACCAGGAAACTACAGTACCTCGGCCACATTAAGAGAGGACAAAAATACAGCATTCCCCAACTAGTCATTCAAGGAAAGATCAATGGGAAGCGTAGCAGGGGACGGCGCCGCATTTCGTGGCTTAAGAACCTCCGTGATTGGTACGAGTGCAGCTCCACTGAACTGTTCCGGGTAGCAGACGACAAAGATAAGGTCGCCTTGATGGTAGCCTACCTCCGCTAGGGGATGGCACAATAATAAGAAGAATAATATGAATAGTTAATCTCCATTGTTATTTTCAAATTAAATATATACAGAGGTACCAACAAAAATATTGTATTTTATATTTCGTTATTAACAATTTCAAGAAACATAAAAATTCTCAAATCGCCCACAAATTACATAAATATACGGTAAAAAAAAAAACAATTTAGCACCGATATTCGATGAATGCTGGGTTCATTTACCAGCGTTAACCGATTATTAACACGTTTGTTATGGCCAAAAACTTTATCCAAGTAATTGTAATGAAATAATGAAAGTCTATCGAATCCAAATGCTTATTATTTTGTCAATTTAGACAGTATGCTTCGAAAAAATTGTCGATAGAAAATACCCAATTAAAAACAGACAACTATTTTTAAGCTATTAGTGACTGCCAAATTTGAACGCACACCTACAAGAGGCAGCATAAATTATGGAATATTATTTATTTGAATAAACAGTTTTGTCAAAAATATTAATTACTAAACTACTTTGGAGCGTTTATATATCGTTCATAATTGAGACGCTCTAAATAACAGATTTGATATAAATATTATGTTTTTTCAATTAGGTAGTAATTACGGGTACTTAACTATAAAAGTTACATAGTACTTTATACATAATAATACAATAATATATAATTATACAATAAATTTACTAATTTAATACTTTGACTTAAAGCTGATAATAAATTAATCTATTTATTATTAAGATAAGTACAATATAATAATATTCATAATGATTAACAATAAAAATATAAGTTAACATTTTTTCAATAAACATTATATTATTTTTTCCCGGAGTTATTAATGATTATAATATACTTATAAAAGAAAATATATATATATATATTACGTAGTACGCCCTACGGTGGTGTAGTTCGTAGAGTGCCCGTCCCTGAGGATGGTGAGTATCTATTCGACCCCATTTCTGGCCAAAAAAATGATGTTTGATCCAAATTATGGTTATCCGACACTTCTCGTTAGATTGTTTATTAATATAACTTCCATACTGTGGACCCCCTACGTTCCGCATAGGTACGAATATTGTATATTTCTATATAGTTTTAAAGTATCGATTTCTGAGGTAATAATATAAGTAACATAAAATTCAAGAAATATATTTAGAAGACATAAAATAGTTATTTTGCTTTTAACTATTTAAAATATGTACATACCTACTTTTGTTTCACATTCACAAGCAATATACGTTTATTAATATATATACGATTATCGTAGATACATAAGTTTAAATTATCAGGCCCTTATGTTCTAGGGCTCCGTGTTTGATTCTAGGTGAAGTGAACACAGAACAGATTACACCAACTAAATGAGCGTAAATGCATAAACCGAGAGCAGTTTTCAGTATTCGACGTAAAACGTATTCTTGATACGTGTGTAAGTTTATCCCGGATTCTACCTGACTCGATTTGGTTACCTGCTATCGCCTTACCCGTTATGTTTTTCAGTTCCCATTATTTCTGAGTTCCCTGTGACAATACATGTGGGTTTCTCAGAGCTAGGATGTTCTTTGTTTCACTACTTCTAGAGATGATCGTGGCTTGTTATAGCATTACAAAAGGAAGAAAAACAAGGGCTCGTTACGATGACAACCCACAATCATTAAAAGACAAACGAATAAATTTTAAGTTTGAAGTTTCTCTGTGTATCAAAAACAATATATTATTATTAATTGGATCTATCTATAGTACAAAGTGTCATTTAAAAGAAAATTGAAAAAAAAAATGGTTCTGTATTATTACAGCCTCCTATATACAATTCCTATGAATTTAATCAGGCATTTGGTATTTGAACATCGTTATCGACTGTGTTTTGTTTCTAATCAACATGTTAACGATATAAATAATTATCATTCTAATCGTATCATTAACTTTAAACGGAATTATTACCAGTCGTTTTATTAAATGGGTATTATTCATGCTGTACTGATGCCAATTAATAGCTCTTTGATGTTCATTTCGATAATGACCATTTCAATACGGAATGAAGCTCATTAAATTACTATACACTACTCATTTCGGGGATACCTGCTGAGAAAACAAGTATTTAATGATGGAATTATTTATTATGAACATCTGTTTATTTATTTTTACCTGTGTACGGAGTTTGTCTTCGTGATACCTGGATTCTTATTAATATGATGTCATTGATATTATTATATTATTTGTATCGGCTTATAAATTCATCTCCATAGTTACTTCTTACCTTTCAATCGAACAGTAAAATTATCAAAGCTCCCAGACATCTGCTGTTGAAGAAAATACGTGGAATATAATAACAGAGATTCTTCTTCTCTGTTGTATGGGGTCTTCAATCGCTACTGGATATCGCTTCAGAAATTTGCAAAGCAAACCCAACAGCATTTTATTCAGTTTGTAAGCCCGGTTTCACATAGAAACTCGAGTTGACTGTAACATGACGAATTTGTCGTCATTTATAAAACACAATATATAACGTATATCCGCACACATAGTTGGTGCGACGATTTTGATAGGAAAAAACATGAAACAAAATTCACTCGACACGGAGCGTGTGTAGAATAACGAGAAACTACTTTTTCATTCATTTCCTCACTGTCCCGACATGCAGTAACGTCCCTAGACAAAATGCCGCCCCAGGGCAGGGGCCCCATTTTTTTTACACTTACAGTATTTTGTATCATCCGTGCACGTGTCGTTTCTGGTCACCATGGATGTCGAAGGGCAATGGAAGTAAACTAGACATCGTGAACTCGACAAAAAAATTACAGTCCTGTTAAACTTTTTACGTTAATTAATACATTTTGTTTCCAAACAGTCACCGTGAAATAGGGCATATTTAATTAAATTAATTATTTTAATACCGTGTAATCATCATTATGTTATTACATAATAATTTACAATCATTGTTTTATTTATTTTTGTAATAATAAAACGTATATCCATAAAATTGCTACGGGTTTAGATGGATAAAATAAATTAAATAGTTAATTAATTAATTATGTAATTAAGTAGGTATATTATGACAATGATACAAAATAAATATCGGACGTGTATTTTTGACATGATAACGATGTAGGGATGGTCCCTACGAACCCTTAAGGTAGAGCCGCCCCGGTTAGTAGGTACCTACACCCAGCAACAACGTTCTTAAGTACACTAAACGAAAAGTTTGTTCATGAATAGAAATTAGCTTGGAAAGAAAATCAAGCCAGTGTTAGTGCCGTAAGACTCGGAGTGCTAGAAGCACTGGCGTGTCATAATCGTAAAATATTCAAGCTGTGCTTCCCAAACTTTATCCTCTTGTGTCTTCATCAAAGCAAACACCCTGAACGTAAGTACTATGCCGTGGTAGTTAGGTACAACTCGTGCTTTATTTGAATATGTAATTAATAGTCTAACCTCGTGACAAGATATACCCATCTTAAAATGAGAAATGTGAATATTATTATATTGCAGTATTTTGCAATGTTAGAAGCCGTATTAGAGGGAGAGTGCAGCTGTCCCGGGCTTCGCGGTTTTACAGTTTTCGGGAGTTTATTTTCCATTTGTTGGTACCTAAATTTTACAATTTCTTGCGAATATATAATATAACAAATCTTATTGTTTTACAAAAAATGCCCTTTTTAAACCATGCCTGTGAGTGTAGAAGAAGAGGAAAGATATACCTTCCGAAAAGGATTAAAAAAATACAGAAGAGGTGGGGGGGGGGGGGGGGTTCAAAAACATTGGTTGCCTTGTATCGCATTTTCTTTGAAATGCAGTGATTATATTATTATGACACCACTGTAGGAAATTATTTTTTTCGAGAAACATAATATGACTAAGTACTTCTAACTGTAGAGTTACTCACTTAAGCTGGCACTGTATACCATTCAGCTCCGTGGCCGACTGCACATCCATCCTCTAGGATTTTTTAGCCTGAACTCATTCTCAGTGCGTCCCTCTTGAATTTATTCGCCCATCACCTCCAGGGCCCAGACCCAGGCGGATTGTGGACTTAGTACCTATATATTATTTTGTATGCTTATAAGAATGTTTTATTTTTTTTATAGTAAGTAGGCTTAAGCATCGGCCTATTATAGCATCGTGGGTCCCAGGTTCGAATCCTGGGTCTGACAAGTACACATATTGATTTTTTTTAAATTTGTGTATGATTCAGAGTATGGACCTAAAAGGTTGAGCAAGTAGTAGAGATCCATTTCTCGTAAAAACAAAAATCTGTTTATAAAAACCTCCACCATGTGGAGACCCATTATGATCTTATTAGGATTGGACATGGTCGAAAAAAAACGCATTCATAGATATAGTAACTTTTTCGGAAACACGTATTACTTGGATATTATTAACCCTTAAATGCATGATGGCAACCCTTTATTGTGTATATTACTTTCCTAATCGATTTATTGGCATATTGTGAATAAAAATTATAACTACCTTATCAGTACACTTTGTCCACTGCAGAGAACTGCATTTTTTTTTTTAAATATAATTTCATTTCCACAATAAATATATAAAAAAACTATTTCTTTTATTCCATGAATAATTTACAAGATTTAAGAATGTACCATTCTAATTATTGAACATACATAATTTTGAAAAACACTTTCTGAGACCTCTATGCTACGCAGTGACATACTAATTGCGACAAACTTTAACTATGTGCCACTTTTAACACCCACTCATCAGCGCTCTTCCAAATCAAGCTAGCATAGAGGTAATGTGCGGATGGGATATAAACCCGGGAGATGCAGGGTTCGAATCCCTGCCGGGGTGGCTTACTTTTTTCAAAAAGATTTTTTCTATTGGTTATAATATATTTTCTCAGAAAGTGTTTTTCAAAATTATGTATGTTCAAATATATAAAGAATTACTGAGTGTGTTGCTGAAAGGCAACACCGTGTGATTTTAACATCACAACGAAGCACAAGTCGATATAAGTAAAAAGATTTCAAGTTTAGATCATAAAGCTCTTTGCAAACCGTTATCGGACTTTTAATCAATTAACTAGTTACCAAATATTACATTAAATTACTGACATTCCACATTTTCACTTCAGTAACTTGGGTACCCCTTTAATATTAGAATATCGTTTAGCGCGCTTTTCGAATCATATGAGAAATTTTCGTCGCGCAATTTAACCCCTTTTGGTGGAACGAGGCAAACAGTTAAAACTTTGGCAAACGATGCAGTAAAAGATAATATAATAATATGTATTACAGTCTTGCCAACATTGTTTAGAAGACTTTATATCAATTTTATAGCTAAAACCATTAGTCTGTGAATGTTTGTCAACTTGTAATTTTATATGCCAAAATATATTGATACTTTGAAAAGCGATTGGGAATGTGATGTTAACCGTAGTTGAATTTTTTAACGTAGTTAATGCAGGTTGAAATATTTTTTCGTGTTTGTGTATAATTAAAATGATTTCGACAGAAACCATTTCTCTGACCTTGTATGAAGCAAGGTTGTGACGTGACCTAAAATATTTAATATATGAATAATCCTACAGCGTTTTATAAAACACATATTTTAGCTTCATTTAATCATAATTATCAGCCGTGGTCGACCCACTGCTGGATGAAGTCTTCTTCTAGTCTCTTCCACTCTTCTAGTTCCCTAGATCTTCACTGTCACGTACATACACAGAACCTTAAGAGTTTGTCTACCTAACGGGTTTCAAAGCGTCCATAATATGGTCGTTCAGTGCCTCCTGGCGATATTTTTCTAACGATTATATTATTTCATTTGCTTAGCGATCTCTACCACATCACGTACTCTTGTCTGCTTCCTTATCCATTGGTTTTTTGTAGTCTTTCCGCGTTTTGGCTAACATGCACCTTTCCACGCCCTGTTAGTATTTATTTCGCTTAGGAAACAATTGGATGTCAGTTTTGAAGATATTCAGGCGTCCAAATGTACTCTATGCCAGTTTAGTTTTGTGAGCAATCGTGTCATAAATAATACCATCGTCAATTGACATTCGTTTCTCAAGATAGACGTAGTTGTTAGCTCGCTTCGATTATTATAGTGTATCATTGTTACTCGATATCTATGTATGTGATTGATCATCCATTGAAGCCTTGCTGGTTCCAATGTTACTTGTTATGTAACTTGGTTTCTTTATTCTATTAAAAAAAATGTTGTACTGTCGCCATACGATTATTATTATATTAACTATTAGAAAATACATCTTTAAATGTATTTTCGGTTACTATTCGCACATCATAACATAATATTATTTTACACTAGCGAAAGCCCGCGACTTTTCCCGTGTGAAATATAGACAACATACACAATAAAGAAATATACCTACCGATTTTTTTTTAATTAACAATAAATATAACGGTTAAATATTAAGGCACACGTCTCTATGCCTACACATCACCACTTCACTACCGCTATCTGACTATTTTACCTAATCGTGGTGAATTGTTGCAAGTGCATTATTTGACAATGGTTAGTTTAAATGTAAATGCTAATTTCGTAACCTTTTGAGATATGAAGATTAAATTCTACTGAATTAGTACCAACAGTATATTTAAAAAGCTTTGTAAGATTCATTAATCATTATTATTTGTGCAGAAGCTTTTTTTATTCTGCACTCACGTTGGCTTGGTCCGCATATCGGATATCTTTGTATAAATACGAAGGAATGATTCTTAGAAATAGTCAAAACGCTTATCAAAATGTAAGTAATTATTTAGCAATCACAAACAGACTCTTAAATTTTGTTGATGTTAATAGAATAAATATATCAAAATATATTATAATAGTTATACAATTCAATTGTTTTATATGTTGTACATAAACTGTCAAAACCATTAAATTGCCTTGTCATTGCTCGTCTATTAACAAAGTTAGAGGACTTTTAGGTCAAAATGTCAGCGCGTTATTCTACAGTAGATTTTGATATCAATTTAGCATATGTCGATTTTGTACACTGTACATATATGACACATGACATATGACGACAATATTTGGAAAATCCTTTCCACAACCAGTTAAGTAATGACAACGTTACGGTATTAATGATTTAACTAAAATTCTTAAAAACATATTATTTCATTTTATTAAAATAATCTAATTCTTTGATTACTTGGGTAAATCTGACCGCGAACCTAATCGATATTCGTAAAAAGACTACCTGAGCATGTACCTACTATCGTTTACCTGTAACTTGTAATTATTAAATAAAATACGTCATTCTACTGTTGGGAACGTGTGGTTTTTTTCTTCTTCTGGGAATTAAAAAATAAATCACATGGGTCGTTTAAAAATAGTGAATTTTAATTACCTTGAATTTAGACTGGCATCAGGCCACAAATTTTATAAATTATTGTTACTTATATTTAAAAAAAATCGGTGTGTGTACTTATATAGGCGCGTTAGAAGTTATACTTCTTCGGCGTAACAAAACAAAAACATAACTTGTGATAACTTAGATTATTCGACTAGCTCTTAATTATCTTGTTAAATTACACACTCAACAAAAAGAACCGCTTATTGGAACGCCGTTGGTTTATTTTCATACACTTTAACTTATATTATTAATTATATACTTAATGGTTTCTCGTCGTTTTTATTTTTAATGTACCAACTGTCAGTATTGTACATACATTAAATTCACATATAATAGTATATAAGTTTATGAACAAACTTATTCAATAAGAAATGATACATTTGATGAAAGGTTATAATTCTTATATAGATAGAGCATAAATGGTATTTTTTGTCTTCAAAAATATAATATCTTTCCATATTCTCGTATATTCTATTTTATTGATATTAAACCATTACAGTCATATCATACTTTATTTGACAGAGCTAAAACATGACGTCTCGAGCAAAGATGTGACCATAGCCGACCATAATAACCATAGACTAAGAATTATTTCGCTTTGTGAATTTCTTCCTTTTTAACTAGTTGTCAAAACTAAGTTTACTTATATTTTTAAAATGTGATACGTTACTTTTTTTTGTATTTATATTAATTTATATTTAATGTTTTAATATATTTTGTTCATGTGAATTTTAATTCCCTTCGACTTAATCGATATGCGATTAATTCCCACCCTTAGAGTGCCGTCTCCTATATCAAGGTCAGCAATCATCAAAACAATCTCCACCTTTACTTACCAAAGGATTAATGAGTATGCACTCTTATGAAACCATGTCCAAAGATGCTTCATCCATTTGTTGTGTGCTCGACCCTCTTTTTCATAGAATTCCTCCGGTAAGATAAGTTGTATGAGGTGTTATTTTACATCACGTATAACGTGTCCAAAATAGTCTAGTTTTCTGCGCATTATGGTGTATATGGGTGTATAATAGTTCTAGTCTAATATTTATTATTCAATATCATGTAAATTCATATCTTTATGCATGATGCATCTTTCATAACTAATACTTGTACAGTTTTCATAATGTGTAAGATTGTATTTCGGTGTAGATACAAAATATTAAATTAAATAAATCACTCAAGTTTGTCATTAATTTTGTTATATATATATATATATATATATATTCAGTCGGGGTCGATCCACTGCTAGATGAAGGCCTTCCCCAGCTCCCTCCACTCTTCTCGGGTTCTTGCTTTTCTCACCTCTTGTTATTCACCAAACCTGATAAGATCGTCAATCCAGCGGGTTGTGAGGCGCCCCTGTGGCCACTTAGTGCCCCTCGGGTACAACTGAATGACTGTATTCGTCCAGCGGTTGTCCGTTCGCCGTGCGATATATCCGGCCCACCGCCATTTCATCAATTTGGTGACCTCTATCACATCTTTCACTCTTGTTTGCTTCCTTATCCATTGGTTTCTTCTGCGGTCCTTACGCGTTATGCCCAACATGCACCTTTTCATGCCACGTTGCGCAACTTTCAATTTTTGATCTCTTGTGTGCAATGACAATTAATATGGCCGAAGCATCTGGAAAAAAATTACACTTTTTTGTCGGGTCTGCCGAACGGCATAATCTGTTCTAACGCCATTACAATAAAGGTGATATTGCTATATATTCCCAATGCGTGATATCGCATAATGGAAATTGCGTGACGTCTAAATATACATGTGCGAATGTCACTATGCGCGAATTTACTTGCTAGCTACCGTATTGAGTGCGTTGTCCATTATCAATTTCATTGCTTGTGTGTTATATTTTGTTATATTCCACATAAAACTGTATAAACAACGGATTTTTTAATTTAATCTATTCAATCCAACATTCAAAAGGTTATGAAGCATATTAGAATAACTTGCTGCAATTTGGTCAACCACAGTCAATAGATAACGGAACCCCAAGAAGAAGAAAGCATAATTTTATTTTTGCAAAACATCGTACGTTTGTTATATAATTTCAAAATAGACTTAATAAATTGTCTTTTATCTAACCTCAAATCGTTCTCTATTCAAGAACAAAACAGGTATGTTATAACATAATAATATATTACCAAAGCGGCAGTTCGTATCCGGTTTTGGTCGCTAAATTATTATTCAATATTCTGGATTAGTTGACCCATGAAGCGCATATTGCATGAATGTTGATTGCTCATGGATTTGATTTGAATTTTGAATCAGGCGTTTGATTGAATTGTCGAATACAAAATAGTCTAACAAATTAACGCGAGGCTATAATACAGTTTTACGTTTTTATTCTATCCCATATTTCACTGTACGTGTAAAGGTAACCAATGTTACCGCTCCAGACAAACTGCAAACATTTGTACTTACTATAATATTATTAACAAGGCTCAAAGCCCATAAAGAATGTAACACAAGGTTTGAAAATAATGTCAGAAACCACAGAACAGATAATAAATAGAATTGCGATAGGCTTAATGATGTCCCTAGACAAAATGCCGCCCCTAGGCAATGCCAAAATGCCGCCTTATTTTGTATACAGTACCTTCATTTATCATCCTTTCGTGACTAAAATATCTAAGAAATGTGTTGTATGGATACATTACTAAGAAGATATAGGTACCCATACCACTAAATCTAATTTAAATGCCATCTCTGCATCAATAGACAATATTCCGAGTCTACGGTTTCAGATAGGTATATTAAAAAATACACCTAACAACTTCCAAAATTCTCGATTGACCGGCAAACATATTTGGATAAATTTTAAATTAGATATGCACGAGTCATTGCTGTTCATCAAGAATGTGACGTTCAAGGACAACGGAAGTAACCTAGACATCGCGAACCCAACAAAAAAATAAAGTCCTGTTAAAACTTTTATAGTAGGTACATAATTAATATATTTTGTTTCCAACCTGTGAGCTGTATTTTTTAATGGAAAGATATTTATGTAGCTTTATATATATACCTAATGATTCTCCTCGATTTGCCGCCCTTTGAGTAACTGCCGCTTTCAAGCAACGCTCAATCTGCCTACCCCCACAGGACGTCACTGGATAGGCTATATTCAATACCTACGTTCAATTTTGATGCATGGTTTTGAACGTGTGAGTGTCCTACGAAAGTGAAACACGCATTACGCACGTGCAATAGTATGTGTAATACACCAATATTAAATGAGCGTCGATGCATAAACCAAGAGCAGTTGTCAGTATTTGACGAATGACGTATTCTTGACACGTGTTTAAGTTTATCCCGGTTTCTTCCTTCCTCGAGATCGGTTACCTGCTACTCCTTACCCGTTAGGTATATCAGTTCCCATTATTTCCGAGTTTCCTGTCAGAAATCATATAGTCAGGATCCGACAATTATAATGAACTCAGTACTACAACAGATCATTTCATAATATTATAAGAGATTAATAAAAATAAATGTAAAACCAGTCACCGTCGACCAACAATTTTATGCAAGATTTTCTTTATGACTTAATGACAGTCAGGCAATAAAACTCCAGGCGAAATACAAGGCCTCCGGAATGGAGTAAAATATTACCAATATTGAATGGACATTTCGTTTACATGACAAACTTGTAACGGCGTAACACTATTGAAAATAACATATTTCGTAACTTCCTATTTTTTTGTGTTCTCTGTGTTATCTTACCCACTGAAAGACCGGTTGAAATGAGCTGTTGTGAATCATGCCGATTCACGAATGTCAGAACAATATTCATTCAAGTCAATAATATAATTTCGCGACTTCGAATATTAACAAATAATTTAAAAAAATAAATATAATTTATTTACATTTATATGTAATTAATATTGTAAAAGAGAAATTACATTAATTCTACACACATATTTGAAACTGATTACAGTAGTTCTTACTTACATATTTATAAAAAATATAGCCCTTAGATATCCAAGAACACTTTTAAAGTGAATTTCAACTAAACTTTAATTAACAAATTTACCTGTTTTATCTAGTTTGTTATTTATTCTATTATCATTTCCAAGAGATTCGGCGTTTAGAATATGGGGTATTTTATAAAGCGAATTCACTACATAACAACTGTATACAATTTTCGGAATTTGCAAACCATGTAATCGAAAATGATTATAACAATATTAGTAAGTAATTAAAAAAATTAAAAAATTAACGATTCTTAGAAATAGATAAAAATTATTAATAGCAAATAATATTAATTATAAAGTATAAAAACAACTTAAACTCTAATCGCGCCCAATTCTCACAATATTAAAAATTCCCGTCCCTCTACTCAGTTATAAGTTGGAATTTTAGTGGAATACAGCGGCAAACACATTTTGAAAATAACCGATATACTGGATTATATGTTAGGTTAAACTAACCTAACCTGAACTAACCCAAACTAACAAATAATCCAGTATATCGGGTATTTTCAAAATGTGTTTCCCGCTGTATTCCACATAACTGACTTGTTTTTCACATTAAATAAGTCGTTTTTTACAACAAATATTTACAATAGAATTTATTAGTGATAAAATAAATCGTAAGTAGGTAATACGTGAGTAAAACAAGTGTCACAAAGCATTACTAATATTACGTAGTACCCATGTGCTAACGTAATTTTATAATAATTAATTCTGCCTCGCCTTGACGTATCACATAAAGTTTTGAGAAGTCTAATAATTATTCCATATTTGAAAATGAATAAAATCGATTTGAAAATGAGTTTTCGTTTGTAAAAATATAATAACTATGTTAAATAGGTACTGCTGACTTTTAACCGTTGGGTGATATAATACACATTAGTACCAACGTATCAATTTAAACAATACATAGACTAGGTATATAGCAGGGATGGCGAACCTATGGCACGCGAGATGATTTTGCATGGCACGCGAATGTTTCATGTTGAAGAGAAAAGAAATATTACGGTTTATTTTTTTAAATATTATAAATATTTTTTTTTTAAAAAAGTTTTACGAATATATATAGTGAAGTAAGTAATTACTTTTATATGATATTAAAAAATAATGACGACATAGCCATGCGTATTTTCTTCGGTTTTTCATATTATGTTTAGGTAGGTACCAATCTATGCGGAAACGGAAACGACGAAATACATCCATAAATAATGACAAATCGCATTGTATAAAGAATTGCAGGCAAATCATTTTAAAGAATAATCATTACGTTTAATGTAAATATACGATTGCATAGGTCGGTCAGTCTTTAGGATCGGGCAATTAAAAATATTAAAATATATAATCAACAAACCTTACGAAATTAATTATCGGCAGTAACTTAATTATAATAACTGCTCGTTATTTTAACCTCAAACATAATCTTTAAAAATGGAAAACCGCTGATGGAGAATATAATAATATGAAAGAAGGGTGGTTTAACCCTTTGGCTGCTACGATGTTGTGCAAAATCCGGTCGAAGATTGCTACCAATAATTGTTGATAAATTAAAGTATTGTATTATTTTTAGACACCTTACCACTCTAATTGATTCTGCGAAATTGGAATATTATGAAAACACGTTTTGTAATTAGTTTATCGTCGTTTTGAATAGATAATGAGGCTATTAGATACCCCCCACTTCGTCTGCCTTTAAAATTAATTGAAATTCTCTTTTTCCTTCTATCATACTGACGACCACGTGTGCGAGCAAAACGAACTATCGAGTTTTTATTTTTAACAGCTATAGGAAACAATCCCATACGAGGGATAATACAAAATAGTGGAATTAGGAAATTACCCGGCCAAAAAGAAAAAGTTTGCTTATCGGAACATTTAAAATATTGCAAATGATTTTTATTTCATTATTTTTTTTTATAAATGAAATTGTTTTTATATAGTATAAATCCACTTAATAGAAAATCTATGGTCCCTTCAGGGAGTCACGATCCGTGTATTTTACTTTAGTAAATTAGAAATAAGTAAGTTAGTATTAATTAAGTTAGTATAATCTTTAGTATTTTTAGGGAAACACTGTTCTAAAATACTTTTCCCACTGTTTTAAATGTATAAAATAAAAAATGGTCATTCTACCCAGAATTTGACTGTAAACAAATAAAAAACGAAATTTGTTTATATTGTAAACTGAAATTTGTAGGTATTTGAAATTATTGCTTTTATTATAAAAATGCTGATGCGATGAAAAAAAATACAATAGTTATAAGTTCTAACCCTACCCAGTCACAAAACATATATAAATCAAGTTATATTACACAACAATAAAACTAAATATATCAAAAATGTTTCATACCGCTGAAGCAGTAGTATGTTCCAAAATTAACTTAACATTTCAGGCATCAAATGCAAAACGACGATCGTTGTGGCCAATATCAAAAACAACGATATATCGTTGCGTAGCATTCTAAGGGTTAAATGCTTAAACGATGTCTTTGAGTGATATGAAAACAAGGAAAAAAATATTGAAAGAATAAAAGATATGCTTTCGGCTAGAAATACGGTGAAAGATATTATAATATCAATAACTCAATTATAATTTTTAAACTTTTTTAATAGAACTCTAAAAAACATTTTTTTAGAAAACTAAAAAAAATCGCAAAAAAAACTACTTGGCACGTCAGACAGTCGAAAAATATTATTTGGGCAATTTTGGCACGCGTACGTTAAAAGGTTCGCCATCCCTGGTATATAGAGTATTTATATGAGGGTAACTTCGAATCGCCCAGTTTCCAAGTCAGACCTTTCGGCCCCATTACACAAGAAAGGGTTTAGTTTTATTTTTAATTTCTCGTGTAGTATTTGCGAAAATCTGCCAACAGGCGATTAAATTTTATCACCGGACCCTTTTTAACGGGCTTAAATATTAGCACAAGATGTCTTATGGGTAGCTATTACATAATGCCTATGTACATTCGACTTGATGAGTCAGTGGCAAAGAGTGCATATTGGATGGATGTAAACGAAATTTTGACGATATTTTAGCTCGGTATATCCGGTATGGAGCTCGTTATAAGAGTGAATAAATGTATGGAGAAAATCATACACTAAAATGTCAACGAATGTTTCCTCGTTACATCCGAGATCTTGCTATATCCGTGATCGTAATAACCGAGTTCGACTGTATTAATAACAATTAATATGAAAGTTTGGTTCAGTCAGAGTTTAATTGAATGTTAAACACTAACCAATACTGCAATTGTATTCATAGTCCAATGAAAACAATTAAGTATAACTGACAAAGTTTAGTGTGTAATTTACGTAGAATCTTAACAGCCTACCTCCAACTTTCGCCACTGGTGGCGAATGATATTCAGGAATAATAATAATAATAAATATATATTACACTTAAAATCACTTTCAAAAAACTACTAATTATACGAATCATACTAATACCTATGATTCATCGTCCATCTAGTCGTATCTATATAGTTTATATGCACCACACAGTGTGCTAGTTGTATTACTGATAATAATTGTTTAATTTCCGACCATGTCCGATCCTTATAAGATCATATGGGTCTCCACAGAGTGGAGGTTTGTATTAACAGATTTTGTTTTTACGAGAAATGGATGTCAGCCAACTTCTCAACTTATTAGGTCCATTCTCTGACTCATACACACATTGAAAAACAATATTTGTGTACTTGCCAGATCCAGGATTCGAACCTGAGATCCACGATGCTATAGGCCAGTGGTCGGCAAACCGCGGCTGCGAGCCACATGCGGCTCTTTGGCCCCTTGAGTGCGGCTCTGTCACAAATTCCCTTTGCCCTATTTGACATAGGTACAGAGAAGAAGCAAAGAAAGACGGAAGACGAAAACCATGCATTTAAAGTTGAGACCTTCACATTTATTCAAAACTTAAATGGCCTGCCTACCGACCTGTATTATTTGTCGGAAAAAATTGGTGCATTCAAATTTAGAGAGACACTTTAAAACTAAACACGCTCTGTCACGTCATTTAGCACTTAATATCCTGTCGGTGATGCAAGGAAGAAAGCAGTTGAGGAACTTTAGAAGAGTCAAGAAATCTCAAGTTCCTTATTTAATTACTGAATACAATCTTCCAACAATGTTAATAGTATTGCAAGTTTTGTGGTTAGTAAAGAGATTTCTAAGAGAGGAAATCAAGAGCAAATTGAGAATTCGTCTTATTGATGACAACCTGGAATCGTGTTTAAAATTAAAAACAACAACATGCAAACTTGACTTCCCAAACTTTCCAAGGAGATGCAAGGCCATTATTCACATTGAGGGTTTATCAGTCATTGTCATTATTTAATTTTATGGATACCATACTTACAATTTAATTTTTATCGATACATAAGATCATTATTATGTATGATATTAAGTTTTATTAAATTAATAAACAGTGTACCTACATATTATATAATTTATGTTTAAGAAATTTGGCTCTCAAAAGAAATCGCAATCGTTGTACTGTTGATATTTGGCTCTGTTGACTTATGAGTTTAGACCAACGCTTACGCCGTGCGGCCATCGTGGGTGACAAACTATAAATTATTGATCGATTAATATTCTTGTGGAAATGGCCACTGCTTTGATAGTTATCCCGTAGACGGCACAGACAATTTATCATATTATTATTATAAAATATTTTTTATTTACTTTGAAAGTAGTAAAAAATACGTTCAATTGCCGACAATATATTATAATATTCCAAGGATGTTGTCGTAACATTCATATTATATTTTAAAATGATTGTAAGTAATCAATAAATATGTTTGCGGTTTATGTCAAGTTTAATAATCATTTAATAAGGAGTCTTCTGTATTGATAATATATTTTCATGTATACGTAAAGGGGGGTAGCTATGTCGACCGAGAATTCTCTTTGAAGTTTGATTGTCCATTTTATTTGATCTCCTATTATACCTAGACTCTGTATGACATTAACGGTTATAGAACAACCTTCATAATTTAGTTACTTATATTCATAGACTTTTTTACCCGCACTGTCTTATACTACGTTATATTATAAATTGATAAGAGATTCGATTTTAGAGATTTAAATAGTATTATATTTGATTTAAAGGTGCAATCTTAATGTCAATTCCAAATATTCAACCTCATTCACTGTTTCTAGGTTTTGGAATATACTTGCTACTGGTAGAAGGTTAGCCCGATCAATGTAATAGGGCAGGGATGTCGAACCTATGGCACGCGAATGTATTATGTTGAAGAGAAAAAAAAATAGATATAATTTTAAAAACATTTTTTTTTACAAAAAGTTTATCAAAATAAATACTTACATAAATATATATTATATAATATTAAAAATGCGTATTTTATTCGGTTTTTAATAATACTTTTACTAATAATATTTATCAATCGATGCGCAAACGGAAACGACGAAATTCATGCATACATGACAGATTGCATTGTATAAAAATAAGCATTATAATTAATTTAAATTGCATATATCGGTTCTTAGGTTTTATGCGTCACACATAATAATATTATAGCACTGATCTCATCAGGCGATGGGGGAAGCCGCGTCGCGGAGAGGATGCCTCATCTGATTCGAGCAAATTTTGCGTTAATTTGTTCGTAAAGAACAAATTAAGTAATTTTCAAAAACTCAACTACTTAAAATTTTTGAACTTTTTTAATGGAATTCTTATAACTATTTTTTCATTTTTTCCCTGATCGAACTTCTCAAAAAACTGCTTGGCACGTCAGACAGTCAAAAAATAATATTAGGGAAATTTAGGCATGCGTACGTAAAAAGGTTCGCCAACCCTGTAATAGGGAGTTGCTTCACGATGTTTCAATACAACTAATTTACTACTTGACTTGTCCTGATCAAGTATTTTGTAAACAAATGTGAAAGAATCAATCATAACGGCATGGACATGAATTTCTACACAAGTTGAAAGGTTACAAATGGAATAATCAGCTTTCTAGAGAACGGGTTGCAATTAATATTTCTCATTATCCAATATGACGTATAAACTTATTTACCTAGTCTGTTGTAGAAAGTCATGCGTACAGGCAAGTGAATAAATGATATATTTGCGGAATACATTATCGTAATGTGACATCAGGCAAGGATAGTTATAAGTATAATACTTCTTGTTCAAATATATTTTGAATTTCACTTTTGTTTTCCCTTATATTCTCTATAATCGGTTAATATTCATGATTATCTCGACACCGAAAATTTCAGACGCTTTGAATACAATATTGAGTGACAACATGTGTCATTACGTTGTGTCATCAATATTTTATAAAAACCAATCTATAGTGAGTTACCGTATTTTGTTTTTGAGACGTGAACGTATGTACTTATTTTTCTTTTTCACATAAATATATTATATTTTTATACAAACACATTTTGACCCTACCTATACCTAGAGATAAATATTAATTTTACAATGTTTATTCATGATTACCAAAAACCTCAATTTCCGAATATTTTTGATTTTGTCTTTGAATAAGTATCTACTTACTCTAAGTCTAGCCTACCGTTAAGGTTCAAAAGACTATATGACGAGCGGGCACATATATGCTAAGAGCGTTTTAGTGTCTATGATCAAATCTATGCCATTCCGACATATTATACATACATATTGTATGAGAGCTATGACATCGTATTTACACTCTGTGACACCCTGTGACAAAGGACGCCAACATAAGAAACGGGTTTTTCGACATATGACCGATCGTCATATAGTGTATTTGAAGCATAAGAAAAATATTTTTTAAATAATAATGTATAGCGGTGAACCCTGTAGTAAACAATTATTTGATGTTAAATTTTTTACAAATAAATGATTTATTCTAAATAAAAATCATTTATTTGTGAGGATTTCTTAACCACTTTCGTTACTACGATTTCAGAATCCTAGTGAGAAATTCTGTTATTTATAATTATTGTTGATAAAAAATATGGTACTATTTTTATACACCCTACCTTTCTTATTGATTGTTGGAGAATGGATTAATATTTTACCGAGCGTGCGGGAGACTAATAACAACAACTCGCGGTAGGTTTAATGGAATATAAAACTTGCCAATTGAGGGTAGATGAATCAACGTTTCCAGTTTTTATAATCTGTCACACATGCATTTTTTTTTGCTCGAAATCGAAAGTAATTATTTCATTTAGGTCATTCTTATAGTTTTGTCAGTGGAACCAAATAATGTTGAAAATCAATTTCTGCTAGTATAATTCCGAGCATTATATTGCTTACATAATTGCCAATAATCTCAAATTAATTACACTTGGTTACGTTATGTTCTAATTATAATAATATATTATTTAGAATACGTTTATACGAATAAGATAGTAATCTCCAGGAATCAATCTCATGATTATCACAGCCTTTTCTACGCAAACAAAATCTTAACAAAATATTGCAGTGACGTCACAAATAATATCGAAAATTGTATTGGTGAAGAAGGCGTTTGTAAGCAGCTTATGGTATACTGAAAACATAAAACTATATGATGTGATTTTGATAACAACCTATGTTGGTGGCTTGATCTTTCTGTTATTTGGTCTGTCTGATTCAATTGTTATTTTTGTCTAGTTGAATTTGCATACTTTAATGATTTAAGTATCTTACGCGATTATTATGAGCTGGGCGTGTCTAAATGATGCCGTCTGTCGCAAATTTGACCCCGTGAATTATCAAATATTATCTTTATTTAGTAAAATACATATATATTTAAAAAATATATATTATTTTATGTTCGATAGATTGTATTAATAAAATACTGAAGATGAAACTGAATTTTATTTTAAGTTCCGTAAGTATGTCCGTCGCCCCAAAAACAAAAGGGCACTTGTGATATTTTGACGGTTTGAGTTATGAATGTAGTTTTGTTCGTATTTTTTTTTCTCTACATTATGGCATTCGTGGAGCTAAAACCATGAAATCACAATTAATTTACCAAAGAGAATAAAGGTCACTTGTGTATTTGTAAACCAATCTTCAATAATTAGCGTATAATAAAAACGTAACATGTATACGATTTTGCCAGTCTATAATGCAGTGGTTATAAAATAATATAAGAAAAGGATGTGTAAAGGCCTTTGTACAAAAAAAAATGTTGCAGTAAAAAGGGCCCTTGTGACGAAAATCTTCACAAGATAATATGAAAAATAAAAATAAATCGAAAATGACATTTCAATTTTTGAGTAATAAGTCACCTATGCTCTGAAATTCGTTTCAAAAATTTAAGAATTTTTGTTTAAGAACACGATTTTTTTTTCACTCAAAAAAAACTTCAAATGCGTTTTTCTCAAAACTCTATTTTTGCACTAGTGCCCTTTTGCTTTTGGGTCGACGACTATGTCCTAGCACTTTTTGGTTACCCATAGCCTACCTGCTTCCGACGGGTAATAACTATTCGTCACTGTTATTTCTGCCATTGAAATAATATAATATTAAGACATTCATTGTTTAATGTCTCAATGGAAATTATTTCATGTCTTCTACGGAAATTAATTAAGTCTATGATTATTGTCAACCATTTAAACAAGAAAAATACGCGTCAATTTTTGAAGAAGAATAGAGTAAAATTATATGGAACACACTTAATAATACGGTGACTGTAATCGCTGTCGATTTTCCATGTAAATATTCCGCGTCTCGATCGAATCAGAAAATTTCTCTTCCATTGTCCTTATAGCGAACGCCGGAACTTGCCGGTTTTCTAATGCAGCCGACGTCCGATGAAAAAGTGAAAAGTTGCGTAACGATACGGCGGTCACGTCGTGTGACGTCACGCCGCTGCGGGCTTCACGACTCCAGCGCCAGCCGGGACACGACTTGGTGCCTAATGAGCATTTACTCACCATTGCTCAACTTGTATGCTGTTAGTTTGAATCCGTTTTGCGAACAATGGTTCATTTATTTAGTATATAATATATTATATGCTGCTTTTACAATTCTTCATGTTGTCTCCTTCACTGTTGAGGATCGTGAATGCTTTAAAATTTTCTAATTAATCTCTCCAACGTCCCGGCCCCTGCATTTTGTCATCCGTATAGCCAGCGCTTGAAATGGAAAAGTTTACGAACCGGAGCGCTGGACAATTTTCTAAAGATATTAACATAGTTATAAAATAAAGTTTGTTAGATTATTGTTATAATCTAGTTCAGACGGTCAAAGTATTTTTTCCACGAGATGGAGCGATAACTTTACCGATTTCACGAATCGGAACGGCGCTCCGGTGCGCTTCGGTCCTTTTCGAGCCCTGCGTATAGCTGAATTCGTTGAGAGACATGTAACTCTCTCCACTTGGCCGGACCATCGTATATATAGGCAATCTCCCTCTTTTTCGCCTATCTAAAGATCTGCAGACCTTCTTTGAATTTTATACGGGAAAGTCGGTATTTTACGTTTATTTATTCCGGAATGGAGATATTAGTAGTAATTGTCATTTTATGTACGACGTCGCCGAATTTCGTAACTTAAGCACCTCAGTGCAGTTTCACCGAACTATTCCATGTAGCAGATAGGAAAGATCGTCATGAAGATGGCCGACCTCCGTTAGGGTATGGCACGATAATAATAAGTCATTCATTGGATTCTTACCATGCCGCTTCCTACAGCACAATCCATCCAATCCATCAATATTAGGTATTATTTGAGTTACCCCATCTCCACTCCCCATATATATGCAGCAACAATTTCTGCACAGCCGCCTTCCGTGACGCTATAAATGTGTCAGATTGAACATATTTTAGTGCCATATTTTCTTGTCCCGAAACGAAGCTGCACGAGACTGATGTATCAACCATGCACGTTGATGCTTAAAGAAAGAGTTTAGAAATAATAAATAAAATCTTGTCTTGCTCTGCCGCCGTTTATCTTTAATGCCATGAAGTGTCTTATGTACCCATGTACTGAAACCCACCATGCTGAAAGAGATGTTAAGGTTCAGGAGTTAAAGGTGATGAATCTATGTAGGAATCGGAATTTTTCCGTCTTCCATACGACGCAGCAAACTTTCAAATGCCTCAAAATTGCCCATCAAGTTGACGCGGCCAATTGGCCCCGTGTGTGGACGGACCCTGGCAAACAGCTCCACTCGTTCTAATCCCATCAGTGGATAGTTCTAAAGGACGTGTTCAGCGTCTTCAATATGAGGTTATTACTAATTGATAGTAAAATAATTCATTAACTCATATGACAATAAGTTGACGACAATTGAATTTCCATGCGCCTGTCAATTATCTACGTGAACGCAGTCATGATTTATTCTGGATTGGAACCGTTTCCTCGTGTCAAGCCTATCAGGCACCATTAGCGAGGGGTGCAAGACTAGTAAATGCGCTCCCTAAAGACATAGAAATTTTCAATGATGTACTTTGCATTTTATTTTTGAAAATGTATTTTTCTGTATAAAATTGTATATTTTCCGTTCTCAAAAATTATATTTTTCTGTATTAAATTATACTTAAGTATGTTTTGATTATTTTTTTTTGTTATTATTATTGTTATTATATACTTCTATATTTCTTTTTCTATATTCTCTTCTCTCTTGTGAGGGTAATGTTTGACTTATAATGTAAATCTCATGTTGTGTACGTCTTGAATTTAGATTTGTTATGTCCACAATGTTTTGTATTCTTAAATAAATAAATAAATAACATAGAAAATAATATTCACAGAGACAAAACCACCATATTTAGATTATATTTATCAATGGAGAGACACCTGTAGACTGTAGACTTGTAGAGCTTGTATGCCGGCGCATTTTCGCGAGCTTAGAGAATGACAAGATATCTTTCTGAGAAGATTTTAAATAAAATTCGTGATAAAATTATGTTCCTAGCTTCTTTGTATAGCACCGTTAAAACATATATTGTATTTTTTATTTACGTCAAGCGAATATAAATTATAAACTATTAAAAACGTTCACTACTAAATTGTTATTTGTACTTATACTGTTCATTAGTTTGAGACAGTTTTATTGCAAAAAAATAATATAAAATGCAAGTCTTGCGGCTCGTTTACAATTCCAGTGAGTGTGTGATGACTTCAATAAGAAAGTGATTTATCTCGATTACTTTGGCAAAATTGCAATTCGAAAAAACAACAAAAACGCACTGAGAATACATTTTAATAATTTAACTAGCATTACCTGTGTTTTTAAAACGCATCTGTCCAGAGTAAATT
Source organism: Rhyacophila brunnea (assembly GCF_057557595.1). Taxonomy (NCBI): domain Eukaryota; kingdom Metazoa; phylum Arthropoda; class Insecta; order Trichoptera; family Rhyacophilidae; genus Rhyacophila; species Rhyacophila brunnea. Next base: position 4,317,763 of record NW_028232859.1, read on the forward strand.
CATTATACATAGCATGTCAACGCATCGGAATGCAGCGGAGAATTGCGCTGGAAATGTGCAATATCTACTCACTATCTTGATAGTACATATACAATATATACTACTTCGACTATAATATATGCATTACACATATATGTGTTTTATACTTCCTGCGTCTAAATCAAACTCTCTTCCTATTCGCTTCACTTAGCAGAGATGCAACGTTTCGAATGCATTATATCAGCTGTGCCAAACCTTTATATAATCATCATCATCAGCTGGGGACGATCCATTGCTGGATGAAGGCCTCCACTAGATCCTTTCACTCTTAGCGACCTCTATTACATTGCGTATTCTTGTCTGATTCCTTATCCATTGTTTTTATGGTCTTTCCACGTTATATCCAGCATGGACCTTCCTATGCCACATCGATTTGGTCCGTCCATCTGTAGTGAGATCTTTGTCGTCCTCCGACATTCGATTTGATCAAAAATTTTCCTCTAAAAATAATAATATTTAATATTAATAAACCAGGGATTTTTTTATTTATTACGGTTTAATCCTTATTTTTCGCCAATTTAAATGGTTTTTTTTTGCTTTATGATGCTAATTTTATATATACAATGTATAAAAACCATACATATTTTGAATGCATTTATCAGCTGACATTTAATATAAACCATTTATTATACATGAAAAAACGACCCCTGTTATTTATAAAATTCTTATTCTATGGTATCACTAGTTTTACTAAATATCCCTTTTTCAGCTTGATAAATAACTTCATTGTCAAAGTCAATAATTATGACAATTTTGTATTATCAATAACAATTTTCTGACGTATTAGATATATTATCATCATTTATGGTACTACAACCCTTGGTGGATCTTGGCCTTCTTCAAAAACTTCCTCCATCCTAGACAATCTAGCGCCGACACTCTCTAGTTGCTTTGACCTTAAATCTCCTGTGGCGCAGTCCAGTCATCTCAGTTTCGGCCGTTCAGGTCATCTCTTACGCTCGAGGATTGCGTACATAGCCCGCCTTGCTGCTATATTTTCCGGAATCCTTTGTACGTGATCAATCCAACGTAGTCTCTGCATTTTCATATGCCAAATGATTTTTTCGCCCCTATAATATTTGATAAATCTTACCATTTTCAAAACACGTACCTACCAATAAAAAATGTATTTTTACATTTATTTTGGTGAATATCATTTAATACATTTTATAGTTGTGTATCCTTGATATCGAAATTGGAAATCGGTAGCATCAGTTGTTTGTTCTCCCAAGGTGCAGAACTAACATTCCATCGGCGATGCCAATTGGGAAGGCAATAACTCTGTTCAACCTAATCGCTTCCGGTTTTCTTATATTCCACTTACGTGAGGATGATTATTAGGTGGGCGTTGTTTTATAAATTCTTAAAATATGGTCCACTTAGCTCATTCAGTGTGCTTCCATGCTTTATATATTTTTTAAATTTTGTTCCTACATATTTATTTTTCTTTCTATTTTTTGTGCCACATATATTTCTTTCTTATTTAGAATGTTTTAATACCATTTCTTTTGTTTCAAATGTCATGTTGTGAACGTCTTAAGAGCGTAGGAACATAAGTGGAACGGCAAATAATTTTAACAGTATGTGGGACGTAATTTCGGCCGCGTTGCCAGTCGGAGAGCGATAGTCGACCTTTAAGCACGCCAATTTGTTTTGTGATGGCGTCAGAGGAATATATTCTTAAATCGTGTAAATATGACTAAAAAACGTTCCGCATGTACTTGAAAAAGAAAACATGTCAATGAATATACTATTATTATTACAAATATAATAATAAACATAGCATTAAAAGGATGCATGTTGAATTTTTATGACAAATTATATTTCGTTCGGCTCGCGTCATTTGCACAATTCGCGCATCGCCTAGTCACGATCTTTTTAGACCATCCCTCAGCTGAGGTATAGCCGTAATAATTTGTAATGTTCACCGTATTTAAAAATAAATAAATTTGCATTTGAATAATCTATCATAAATTGTTACCATCAAGTAAACGCTACATCCCACGACAAATATTATCTTCTCAGTTGGATTATGAAAGATTATTTTATTGTGTAAATTTTCTTTTCACAGTGGCCACCAGTTGTCAACGACTGCATTAGAGATCCTAGGCTTGCAGCACAACCGTCAGATCAACTTTCGACCGATGTTTACAACCACTTGCACATTATGCTGCATATTTAAATTCACTCTATTAGCATTTGTATTTTATTTATCAATTTCAAAAACATTACCACACCGATTTGCTCTGCCTGCCAAACAAATTTTATTTATTATGCTCGTCGATTACAGAGGAATGTGTCGGATGAAATGCACAGAGATTTGATCATCTCTCTTTGATAGATGAGATTAAGATCAATTAATATAATGAAAATCGAAACAGTATTATACTCAATAATTATTAAACTAATTAACAGACGTTTTAATGACAACTTTCAATACGATATTTATTTAAGAAAACAAAACATTGTGGATATAAAAAATCTAAATTCAAAACGTTCACAACATGAGATTTACATTATAACAAATATTACCCTCACAAGAGAGAAGACAATATAAAAAAACAATCATTTTATACAGAAAAATTAAATTTCGAAAAAAAAAATACATAGCACGTCACTAAAAATGACTATGTCTTTCGGGAGCGCATTGAATAGTCTTGCACCCCTCGCTAATCGTACCTGATAGGCTTGACACGAAGAAACGGTTCCAACCCCAGAATAGATCATGACCACATACTACATCTATTAAGCTATATCTACACCTGTTCTTCAGAGCCATACTGTATTAAATCCAAATTTTCCGAATATAAATTAAGTACAGATGGTGTACCTATACATATATGTTAAGTTTAATTATTTAATATATATTCATATCAGAAACCATAATGTACATTAACTAATGGTCTGAAAATCTTAAATAGTGTTTTCCCGAAAGTATAGTTTGCATGTTAAAAAATCTTTATAAAAGATGGACGTTATATTATTAACAGACTTATTTTTAGAAGGAAACATAGTCTGTCTTTGCACTAAATCAAACACATATCGAAAAAACAACATGAATATTTAGTTAAAGCTATAACTCAGTTGAGGCATGGTCTAAAAAGATCGTGGCTAGGCGATGCGTGGATTGCGGGTCGCGGGTGCAAATGACGCATGCCGAACGAAATATAATTTGTCATATAAATCCAACATGCGTCCATTTAATGTTCTGTTTATTGTTCTATAAGTAACAATAATAATATATTCATTGACATGTTTTCTTTTTCAAGTAAATGGGTAACGTTTTTAGTCTTCTTTACACGATTTAAGAATTAATACCCCCGTCGCCATCACGAAACAAATTGACGTATTCACACCTCGACGTTCGCTCTCCGATTGCCAGCGAGTCCAAAATTTCGTCGCGCCTATAGTTAAAAAGTATTTGCCGTTTCACTGAAGTATCGTCTTAACCGCGAAATCAAACCTGCGACTCGCGGCTCTGGGGAGACGGGCGCTCTACCAACTAGGCAACCGTAGATGTTAATTGTAAACAGACTTATGTGAATTATATAATTATAAAGGGACTATATTAAATTCATGTCAGGTTGTAAGTTATAACACGATCGTGGAACTGTTTTGCGTAAAGCAACGGAATACTACGATAAAAGTCACCTGATGAGAAAATAAATAAGGTACTTTTTAGAAATAATCCAATATTAATAAATTTTTGTAGATATACATTCATAATAATTACAAGATAAAAAGAACTTTTTACATACCACGTTTTTGAATTTTCTGTTTTTGAATCATATAAACTTGACAATTCTATGTATTAATAATTTAGGACAAATAAGGCAATTGTCAACAAATCATTTTTTTGCTATTTTGCAACAAACAAATGTAGAATACTGAAATGTCATTTTTATTTCCATAGTAACGCACGTATATATTAATAATTTAGTTGCTAGGTCCACCCCCTTATCAACCAATAATAGTGGATTGGATTATGGACTTCTTCCGAAATAACTTTTCATACAAAACAGAATTAACTGAAAATGAATTCAATTCTACTTAAAGATGGCTAAAAGTATTAAAAGAATGCATTGGCATAGCTAGTCGGGAAGTTAGTTAAAAATCGATCGCAAGATTTTTACTGGATAAACAACCACTGGACAAACAAGTATACGAGCTAAGAAAAACGTGGTAATATATTATAGAATTAAAAAATGAGTAGGTTCTCTCAAAATTCAAAATTATTAACTGAAAATTAACCAACCAAATCAAATGTTCAGTCTGCACACTAAGGCTATTAATTGGTTTTAGAGTAAGTTATCTTCGTATATTTTTTGATATACTTGTTGATTCTTTTTGTGTGGTTTATTGCAATGTTGGTTATATTCATTAGACGCCATTTCATACATTTTTAGACCAACTCCAAACATGTTTTTTTTTATAAATTTAAATGACTTTATAAACATTTTATTTCACTATTCGTTTTTTTCTAATTATATTTAACTAACGTCCACAAAAATAAATTATCTTATTTGCAATCCTAAACGTGCTTGGCGATGTTTTTTGTAATAAATATGGAAGTAGAATTTATTTTAAACCAATAGGCTCAATTAGGAAGCTAATCAAACGATGAAATAAATATCATTAGCTAATATCCAATGTAGAAATAAGTACTGAAAATACAATATAATACCTACAAACTACTACTTCACCATATTACGCGATCATTCAAGGACAAGGTTGCGCCACTTCTATCAATCGTAGTTAACTATATACAACTATAAGTACCCACTAGACAATATAATAACTCCCATTATTATGTGTTTGATATTCGTATGATGTCTTTCCACAAAGTAATATTAACAGTGAAAAAATAATGCATATATACTTACTTGTTATTAGCTAATACCATTTTGTACAGGAAGGTATAAACGTATGTCATTAGAGGACTACCATCTTATTAAATTCTAGGTATAATATGTTATTCTTTTTTTCTTAAAAGGTCTTTTATTATCTAATCATTATTAAATGCTGTCATTAACATTATTCACCTAAAAATATATCAATTTACTGCTTGATTTATATCCTTGGCCTGAAATTATTATTGGAAACCTTCAAATATTATTAGTTAATCAGTTTAGTGCATTTCTACAAAATTACATTTAAAAAATTTGTACCAAGTTAGGTAAAGTAAATAATATTATTATTAAATATAAAAACCAAGGTAAAAAAAAACAGAATAGTTAAGCAATATATTTAATTAACTTTATGATAATTTTTATTATTTAATTTATTAATAAAATAACAAAAACTAATTCGTTTTTCAAATTTACTATCTATAAATATTTATAATGCATTTTTCATATACGTATAAGTAAGTATGTAATGCATAATTAATATAATCACTTATATTAATATAATACTTGTATGAAGTTTAATGGATTACGGGAAATTTACCGTCGCATACAACTGACCGTAACTTATATTTTCTTATATTAAAACTGAAACCTCGACTGAACGGACATCAGAACTGCCGCCTAATCTGTGTAAATTAATAAATCTCAAAATCTAGCCGTGAAATTCCTTTAAATGGCTGTAAGCTCGAAAATATAAAACCAATACTTCAACGTAGTTTGTAGTGTGTATATTATATGCCTAAAAAGAAACAATTTTTCAGATTTTTTAAACTATCTAAAAAATAATCAACAACGATTAAAACTTGTAATATCTTAAGTATCGTTTATTGGGTAGACGAATAAAGTAGGCTTAACAATGAATAGTTTGGAATACCTAAAATTACGTAAAATATTAACAAAAATACCACATTAATTAATAACAATATTTTTTAATCCCAATTGCAACCCGCTTAACAAGTATTACTTGGAAGTTTACCGTATATCCCTTCCCCACATTACATAGCTCTTTTTCTACCCCTACCATAGAATTCGCAATTATTGTGACATTAGCTAAACATTTTGAATAATTATATTCATTCGTAATAAAACTTACCAAGTGAGCGACACTTTTAATAAAGCATTTTTTTTTTTACAAATTTTGTAAATTGTCATGAAATTATCAAGTAAATTTATTGAAGAGAATATTGACAGTGTTTTAAATGAATATATAAAAGCGTTTTGAATAAACAATATTAGTTTAGCCGTGCGGTCTATTATTTGGGTACGTTTTGTTGACAAATGTTGCCAAAAATAAAATTATAATAATATTTTCAATTATATTTCTGTAATAAAATCTAGTGTAAATAATACGGCATTATAGAATAATCTGGTATTTTATATTATTATACATACATAATAATATGACATCTTTTATGAAAGAAGCGTTTCTTTTCGTTATTTAAAAGTGAAAATTCTGAAATATTTTGAATACTTCTCGCCTCTGAGAGTTGCTATGGCTACTAAAAGTGCTAGACAACATTTTAATATTAATGTGGTTAACAGAAAAATGATACGGCGTAGAGTGTAGACACTCTAGACATTCCGTAGAAATTTAAGGTACGAGGGTGGGTCAATAATTCCTTAGAAAAAAGCATTAAAACAGTTTTTATTTTTGTATTTTTTTTTATTTCTCAACATAATCTCCTTGGAGCTCAATACACTTGGTTAGACGTTTCTCAATTTTTTTTAAACCATCAGAAAAATAAGTTTTCGGAAGGTCATCAAAATAAGCATTTGTCCAATTGATGACTTCTTCATTTGAAAAAAAACGTTGTCCACTTAGCCATTTTTTTAAGTTTGGGAAAAGGAAAAAGTCGCTAAATCTGGCGAATACGGTGGGTGGTTGACCAATTCGAACTTCAATTCTTCAATTTTAGCCATTGATCGTAAACATGTGTGAACACGGGCATTGTCCTGATGAAAGAGAATTTTTTTCCTGTTTAAATGAGGCCGTTTTTCTTCAATTTTGTTTTTTAGCTGGTCCAATAAAGATGCATATTAATCCCCTGTTATTGTTTTTCCTTTTTTCAAATAGTCAACGAAAATAATTCCACGTGCATCCCAAAATACAGTAGCCATAACCTTACCAGCTGATTTTACGGTTTTCGCCTTCTTTGGACATGGTTCGCCTTTCGCAATCCACTGCTTTGACTGTTCTTTCGTCTCGGGAGTATAGTGGTGTATCCATGTTTCATCTACAGTCACAAAGCGACGAAAAAATTCATCCGGATTGCGTTGCATGAGCAACAACAGGGCTTTAGAGGCCACCACCCTATTGCGTTTATTGTCGACTGTGAGCAAACGCGGCACCCATCTTGCAGAAATTTTTTTCATGCCCAATTTGTCATGTAAAATAGAAATGACGCTACCTTTTGAGATCCCTGTAACCTTAATTATCTCACTCAACTTTAATCTTCGGTCACTGAACACCATATCGTGGATTTTATTGATCATTTCTGGTGTAGTCACCTCTACAGGACGTCCTGAGCGTGGTTCATCCTTTGTTGATGTACGACCACGTTTAAATTCATTTAACCAGTTATAAATAGTTGCAAGTGAAGGAGCAGATGTGCCGTGAACTAAATCCAACTCATTTTTTATTTCCTTTGCTGTTAACCCTTTTATATTAAAATGTTTAATAACATCTCTAAACTCAATTTTCTCCATTTTCCATTTTTCCATTTTCCACAAGCAAATTTTTTTTTTAAATGGACGAGAAACACACAACAACCCGACCAATCTGATTGAAACTTCGCAGCATACTGAATCGGTAGTGCTGCTGCATGAAAACAAACCGCTTACAGTACTAGTCGCGCCACCTGTCGGCTTTTCTAAGGACTTATTGACCCACCCTCGTAATATTTATATTTATAAGGCAACATATAATAATATATTGTACAGTGTGGAACATAATAATAACACAATATGAAAAATTTTGATATTAGTGTGGACAATAGCTGTCAAAATTGTGTGTAACATTTACATTGAGTATATAATATTATTTTCTATTTTGTTAAAACAAAAAAAAATCACTGTACGTATAAAAGATTTGTTACAAATAAATTCCTGAACGTTGTATTATGATTGAATTGGTAAAAATATGCTAATTATTAGGCATGCATTTGGTACTTGTAAGTAATACACGTAAATATCATCCCCTTTTGGTAACTGACTTCATCACGATTTTATAATATGATTGTTCATCGTATGAAACAAACATTTTTTTTAAGATTGCGTATTACATGTAAATACTTATCATCTCAGTACTCTCATGCGATACTAACATCAACTTACATTAAAATCAATCATTTAGAATATTTACAAGATATTAGGGTTCTTGTCGGTTTAAGGGAAGCCAGCGGCAAACAAATATTGAAAATAGCCAATATACTGGATTATTTCGAGGGCTTAGTGTCAAACAACACTATCTACAAAAGTGCAACTTTACAGGAGAGCCAAAAATCGTTATTTTAGATTCTTGTAACTCAACAAGGGAAATATTTATTTAAAACCTAATGTTAATATTTTATAATTTATTGTGTATTGTACATTTATCTTGCTTATGGTGATGTTAAAATTTATAGGGATAGTTTTAAAAAAATATGAAAACAAGGGTAACTTATGTAGTTAGCTTTAAACTTTACTGACGATTTAATAAAAAAATAGAAAAGATTTACATAACGTTGTTTGACTATCATGTAGCCGTAAATGTAAAATAACGTTATCTCAAAAAAAAAAAAAAAACACTTTTGTAGATAACGTTGTCTGACTTTAAGCACTCGATTTGTTAGGTTAGGTTAGGTTTTCATTATTGAATTCATGAATTTTGCCAAAATCGGCTATGACAATTAGCGCGGTTCCCTCCTGGCTTCCCGTAAACTGACTTGTACCGATATTTGTACGTATTGATTTTTAACAAATTGAATACTTAGTACTTACCAAAATAATTATTGCCCATAAAATATTTGTTTAAACCAATGTCAAATTTTCTACTTCAAATTAATTAGAAAAAACTTTATAATTTATCAAATAACTGGCACGTGTTTTTAAAATTCGTACGAATAACTGTTCGATAAAATACTGATCAATGAATGTTATGTCTCCTGTTCTCATTTTTTTCTACCATCTGTAATAACAAAACTGGGCGCAATGTTACGTCTTGTGATGACAGTGAAGTCACGGGGATAACCAAAACGAATGACAAATTCCGATATTCGAAAATGTGTTACAGCTGGAAAAAGAATGAGCATATCTTTTTGCACAAGCAACGAGTCATCCACTTTTCAGCTGTCAAAATCAGATCCCAGATTGCTTGACATATTGATTCGCCCTTTCTTGTTTCAAATTGAATTATAAAAAAATCTCAAATCAAATATATTAATCTAATATATAAAAATTAATATTTGTGTGTTTGTTTGTTCGTATTGAATGCGCAGCCATACCGTTCATCCGATTGCGATAAAACTTTGTAAACTTATTGCTTGCACTTGCGCGAAGAGTATAGGCTATACTAATATATAAAAATGAATGTATGTCTGTCTGTATGTCTGTCCCGTATGCGTTCCTATACCATTCATCCGATTGCGATGAAATTTTGGTAAGTGGTTATATGCACACCCATAAAGGTTTCTGAATTAGAAAAATCATCATCTTCTTCTTCTTCTTCTTCTATTCTATATTTTTCTATTCGTATGGTTCCTATACCATTCATCCGATTGCAATGAAATTTTGGTAAGTGGTTGTATGCACACCCATGAAGGTTTCTGAATTAGAAAAATCATCATTTTCTTCTTCTTCTTCATCCTATCTTCTTTTATTCGTATGGTTCCTATACCATTCATCCGATTGCGATGAAACCTTCGTCAGTTGTTGTGTTAACACCCGCAAAGGTTTCTGAAATAGTACAATCATCTTCTTCTTCTTCTTCTTCTTCATTCTATCTTCTTTTATTCGTATGGTCCCTATACCATTCATCCGATTCCAATGAAACCTTCGTCAGTTTTTGTGGTAACACCCGCAATGGTTTTTGAATTAGTACAACCATCTTCTTCTTTTTCTATTCTATATTTTTTTATTCGTATGCGTTCCTATTCCATTCATCCGATTGCAATAAAATTGTCGTCAGTAATTGTGCCAACACCCGCGAAGGTTTCTGAATTAGTACAACCATCTTCTTCTTCTTCTTCATTCTATCTTCTTTTATTCGTATGGTCCCTATACCATTCATCCGATTGCGATGAAACCTTCGTCAGTTGTTGTGGTAACACCCTCAATGGTTTTTGAATAAGTACAACCATCTTCTTCTTCTTCTTCTTCTATTCTATATTTTTCTATTCGTATGGTTCCTATACCATTCATCCGATTGCAATGAAATTTTGGTAAGTGGTTGTATGCACACCCATGAAGGTTTCTGAATTAGAAAAATCATCATTTTTTTCTTCTTCTTCATCCTATCTTCTTTTATTCGTATGGTTCCTATACCATTCATCCGATTGCGATGAAACCTTCGTCAGTTGTTGTGTTAACACCCGCAAAGGTTTCTGAAATAGTACAACCATCTTCTTCTTCTTCTTCTTCTTCATTCTATCTTCTTTTATTCGTATGGTCCCTATACCGTTCATCCGATTGCAATGAAACCTTCGTCAGTTTTTGTGGTAACACCCGCAATGGTTTTTGAATTAGTACAACCATCTTCTTCTTCTTCTTCTTCTTCTATTCTATATTTTTCTATTCGTATGCGTTCTTATTCCATTCATCCGATTGCAATAAAATTGTCGTCAGTAATTGTGCCAACACCCGCGAAGGTTTCTGAATTAGTACAACCATCTTCTTCTTCTTCTTCATTCTATCTTCTTTTATTTGTATGGTCCCTATACCATTCATCCGATTGCGATGAAACCTTCGTCAGTTGTTGTGGTAACACCCCCAATGGTTTTTGAATTAGTACAACTATCTTCTTCTTCTTCTTCTTCTATTCTATATTCTTCTATTCGTATGCGTTTCTATTCCATTCATCCGATTGCAATAAAAATTTCGTCAGTAATTGTGCCAACACCCGCGAAGGTTTCTGAATTAGTACAACCATCTTCTTCTTCTATTCTATCTTCTTCTATTCGTATGTGTTACTATACCATTCATCCGATTGCAATGAAACTTTGGTGAGTTGTCGTGCGCACGCCTGCGAAGGTTTCTGAATTAGTACAACCATCATCTTCTTCTTCTATTCGAATGCGTACCTACACCATTCATCCGATTGCAATGAAACTTTGGTGAGTTGTCGTGCGCATGCCCACGAAGATTTCTGAATTAGAAAATCATCTTCTACTTCTATTCGTATGCGTTCCTATACCATTCATCCGATTGCGATGAAACTTTTGTCAGTTGTTGTGCGCACACCCGCGAAGGTTTCTAAATTATTATTATATAAAATACAAAGTTTGTTGTTTGTTTGTTCCATCCAATTTTGTTTTTTTTTTACTACATATTAATAACATTAATAACGTTTTCATATTTTGGATTCGATTTTAATTTAGTGTTCTTATGTTTGACCTTTACTCCTATTAGAATTATTTTCATATTGCCATATTGTATTACACTGATATTTTAATATTAAAAAAATAATTACCTTTTATTATTTTTCAAATATCTAAGATAAATATAACCACGAAGCGACCCTGTGCGAAGCCGGGTACTTCAGCTAGTAAGTTATAAATAATATACATTCCTGTTATTCATCAGCTGTCAAAGTCAGACTAGTCCTTCACACAAAAACCGGTGGTAATATCGATTTCCAAAAAAATAGTAGCATTGATCTATGCATTACCTTTGTAGAAGGTGTGTTAATGCTTGGGTATTATTTATCATATAACTTATCTATTCAAATCAAACCATTCCCCGTGTGAACACGACAGACGCGTCAGTATGAGCACTCTATAGAAAAATGACAGGCAATGACAGGTCATCCTTAGACAACAATGGGAGGGGCGGAAAAAGTCGGACCAGTCGTTGTGAATTGTGAATGTGAATTTTACACAGACCTACAAACTAATCTGAAGAATGGGATGGGGGAGCCACTGTCGAAAACTACTCAATCAAGACTCGTGACTGAACAAAATCTGACATTCGAATGAAATTTTCAAAATAGCGTCCTATGGTAGTTCGTAGTTCTATTTTTGACCATTCTACAGATCTGTAGGTCTGTACTTGCAACACCAGCTGTTTTTTTAAAACTTAAATGTCGCATTCGAACTGTAAGTACCATACCAACAAAATCACATCGACATATTATTCGATGTGTTGCATGCGAGAGGAGTTTAGATGAGTTATAAGACTAAACGTTATAGTGTGAGATTCACAATAATAATTGCAAGTTTTTCAAAATGTAACCCGTTACACTTACGCGGAATGCAGTGCTTTAACTGCAAAATCTATAATATATTATATCATAAATGTTTTCAATATATACCCACTGGTATGCAAATTAGTTGGCGCGAAATTGTTTTCACAGTTAGGCATGTACTTCCTTGCAAGAGTCGCTCGCCGCTTCTGCATGCTAAACAAGTTTTTTTTATTACTCTATAAAAAATATGTTACCAAACTTCATATTGCAAGATGGCCGATAATGTTGTGTACATGTATTAAATGTTATAAAACAGTTGTTTTTTTAAATGCCCTCGTGCGCATCACTAGGAAACGTTCAAAGTTTCCCGAAATAATTGACGTCTTTTATATTTAGCCTTCGTAGAGCGTGACAATATTGTTCATGTTGCCTTAATAATATACAAAAAGCATTTTGTTAGATCAGTGCAGGAAACACTAAAATAATCTGTTCTATCGCTTAATGATATTTGTCTCTATAAATATTAGTAAATGTGCCGCAGAGGTGGCCATGAGATTTTACAACTTTCTTTTTAGACCAAACTAAACTTAACCTAACCTAACATAACCTAACCTAATATAACCTACCCCAACCTAATATTACCTCATATAATATTAGTTTGTGATAATGGTGCATCTAAATGTATGAACTTTTCAATTTATCAATTAACGATTATTTGATCGAAACGCCGACAGAAAAAGGTATTTATTATAATTATTGTCTATATGGAATAAACTGTTTTCATAAAAAAAAATTTAAAAGCTCATGGCCACCTCTGCGGCACGATTACCTAAATATTCCCCACGATGGCCGAGCGGTATCATGTCGGCTTATTAAGTAGTGGGTATCAGGTTCAAATTCCGGGTTTGGAAAATTTACATGTTATTTGGACCTAATAGGTTGAGCAAGCGGTTAACATTGATTTATCATAACAACTAAAAATCTGCTGATACAACCTCCACTCTGTGGATGCCCATATACCTACTCAGCTTAGTATCTAACATTGTTATTTAGTTTTAGTTAGTTAAATATTATATTATAACACTGCACTAGTTAGACATATTATAACACTGAGATTTTCTTTATACCGATAAACAATAATTGATATAGTTTAACGGTTGAAATTTATTTAAAAAAAAATCCATAATCGGATTTACTTATGTAACCTCACGATGTATGGTCATTTTCTGATACATGACAAACAACTAAGAGTTGGGATTTCCTTATAAGGAGTTGAGTGGTAAATCATAACACAGTATTTTCCACATACAGTCAGTATAATGCCTATGTTTTATATTCTTTAAGCATTGTGACATTAGATAAAACAAAATAAAAACACACAATATATCATTCTGTTATATATATTAAATGTAATTACATAAGGCTATGGATAAGGATAAATGTCTCAAAACAACAAATATGGCATGGTTGAATTTCAAAATATTTTCATTTTTCTACCTTTAGTCATTCGTAACGGTATGGCCAGCCGAGGAATCAAGAGCACTCATGTCGCCTCATCGGGGATGTTTCTTAGTATTTTTTTACAATCAGGCAGCGGGAATGGCGCGAAATTTGCAATTTATAAAAATTACCAGAGGATATTATTTATGTCAAAACATAATAATGTATCGTTTTCAAGCTTTACTGATGCATTATTTTGATGCTGACTTTGTGTAAGGGCTATCCGGAAAATCAGCATTACTGTAAAATAAAATCAGGAAAATTACGGAATAAACGACTCTTATATTTTTTTTATCAGTGTAACTATGGACAAAAATGATTTAAACGAATACGATCTCATGGAGTTTGTAGTGTTTGTACTTTTTATCATAGTGTTTTCAGCACAGTGATTTTGTTATTTCTTTTTATTGCCTTGGCATCTCATGTGTAAAATTGTCAATCAAAATTCAGTATGTAGTACGTCTCCTGTCGTACGAGCAACATATTGAATATTAAGTAATTTCTTATATTGCGTAGCCTAAAAAACCTCATTTTGCTTTCGAATCTCCTGTCCTATTTTTTTCGTACACAACAAACCTGTAATATAATATAATATTTATCACTGCGAAAAATGTATCTAAAGTAAGTATATATCTTTGAAAAAAACAGGTTTGATTATATACTATACTTATACTATAACTATCATTTCTTTAGACTTTTTTGAAATACATGTATTGTTCTATGCATTCGTCTACGTAGTGTTTATTACTAACAGAAAATAAATAGCGATAAAACTCAATATATAAAGAAAATTAATAGCACTCTTTCGTCACATATTTTTTTTAAATCTATTTTGTAATAACGCTTACCATTGATCATACACAAAAGTCAAAAGAATTTACCTACCCTACCTACATATTATATTACTATACCATGCATATCTTATTTGTTGAATTTGACCTTTTTCCTATGTTATCTATTATCGAAGATCGATTCGTTTCAGGCCAAGATTTTCTTTATCTTTTGCTACCCAGAACAGTTTTGTGGATAGACAGTCGTACAGATTAGGGATTGCAATACCGGTATTTCAAAACCGGTATCTCAGTATTTTTCTATACCGAAATACCGGTTTTAAAAATCAGACAATACCGATATATTCGGTATTGAAAGTGGAAACAAAATGTATTAACTAACATAAAATGTTTAACAAGACTACGTTTTTGTCGGATTACGCGATGTCTAGTTTACTTCCATTGCTATTCGACGCGTAAGTGTAAAAAGTGCAATAAACTAATAAACCATTAGGTAGAATTATCTGTGGGGTACATACACATCTAAAATCATTTCATAATATAAATTTATTGAAAGGTCATTCGAAGAAGAATTTGCCAATCATTCAACTACTAAGTGTTAATTATTGTAAACTTTAACATCTCTACCATGTCTTACCTTTACCTATTTTTAAAGGTTTACATATTATAATATGTACCTACGTATTTAGATATTTTTTCTATGATATATTAATATTTTCAGGAGATTTTTATTTATATATTATATTTAATATTTTTTTAGTTCTATTTAGTTTTATTCTGCTACGTTTTCCGTTGATATTTGCTTGGATATAATAATGACTTGGAGAATGCTATAAACTATAGTTTAATTGATTAATTTGTACTCAACAACAATACATTACTTCATGGTCACTACCCACTCGTTTAAGACAGCCCTCAAAATGAAATATTTTACGAACCGGAGCGCTCGATAATTTTCCAAAAATAGTAACATGTTTTTATAATTTTATGTATATATTTTTTATAAAATGGCCTGTCTAGCTTAGACTGTTAACTTAATTTTTCTACTAGACGGAGTTATAATCACGTGGATTTCATGGACTGGAACTGTGCTCCATCCTATTTTTAAGCATGGTTTGGGAAGGTCGACTATTTGTCACCATTAGGGAATCCAAACCCGAGCCAAAATCCTGATCCGGAATCCCGAACGGAATCCAAAATCGTAATCCCGAACGATTTGATGATCCCGAGATTGGCATTTTTTTCAATAGTTAATATAAAGTTTTTATATATTCAAATAACGTTGATAAAATCGGTCAAAAATAAATCTAGTATACTTTATACAATTTAAGACATTTATTGTTAATATTGTGTACGTTCAATCTTGGAATTACATAGGTTTAATGGAGTAAATAATATTGTAATATAAATAATAATATGAAAGTAAAACAGTTTTATTTATGTATGAAAAGATGACAAATACAAATAAATACAAGTTCAATTAAAATAAAAAAATGAAAAATGCGTTAAAAACCTAGTGGAATCAATTCGTTAAAAGTTAGAAGCATTGTTTTTTCCAATCTTTCTTATTTTTATTAATTTATGTGAAAAAATAAAATGAATTGGCAACACATGGGTAATAAATCAAACTTCATTCAAACTCAGTATATTTCTAATGTATTTGTATGTTATTAAAAGTATTTTTCCTGTTATATTTTCGTTTTTATTTTATTTTCCATAAAAATTGATAAAAAAACTCAATCCCGAAAGTTTCGGGATTATGTTTACCAATCCCGGGATTCATAGGTATCGAAAATAGTTCGGGATCCCGAGATTGGAATCCCTAGTCACCATGTCAGAATGAGGATACGCCTATACAGCTACACCTCGATGACTTCAACTCTCTGTAATATTCCTTGGTTTAGCGTCCATATTTTAGAAGAATATTGGGAGGCTATTACAGAAAACCATACCTACTTGAGATCTCGATTGCTAAGGTAGCGTTTTATTTCGATAATAGATCTCATAGCTACCTTAATTTTTATTTCTTATTATTATGGGTTCCTTTTTTTACTCATATGCTTAAAATTTTACCAAAATGCTTTAATTTTCATCTGTTATATTTTTTTTTATTTCAACACTACAGTTTAGCTAATGACAATGATATTTGGAGATTAATAAATCACTCTCGTTGCTCATTGCCGTATTATGATAGATAATTTAAACAAATAAATAAATAAAAAATAGTACATATAACGTGACCTTTGAAGCGTGATAGACGTGTAAATATGCGAAGGAAGTTTATGCATATTTTTGCACGGCCGCGAACACAATAATTCCGCATACGATTTTTGTCTACACCGATTCCCGTTACAAAAACGTGTTATGTCGGTTGGTTATGTTATGCAGCTCATTTTATGCGACAACTGTTACTTTGCCCGACTCTTTGAATACGTTATAATCTCGCATTTATGCACTTATGTTGATTCAAGATGTAACAGGGTGGAATTAGAATGAATTTAGTTAATAATACGAGTTATCACCGCTTAAGGCTAAACTTCAGCTGGGGCACGATCTAAAACGATCGTGATTTCGCGATGCGAAGATTGTACAAAAATTCAAAATGTGTCCATTTAATGTTATGTTTATTGTTTTATTAGTAATAATAATAATATATTCATTGACATGTTTTCTTTTTCAAGTAAATAGGTAACGTTTTTTAGTCATCTTTACACGATTTAAGAATTAATTCCCCCAACGCCATCACAAAATAAATTGACGTGTTCACAGCTCGACTATCGCTCTTCGATTGGCAGCGAGTCCGAAATTTCGTCGCACCTATAGTTGAAAATTATTTGCCGTTTCACTGAAGTATGCTCTTAAGCAATATGGAATTTACATTACATAATATTATATTATGACTCAAAATGAGTACCCTTTTCAATTTTCAATCGGTTAATCTAACGAGAGTTTCAAAAATGGTGGTCTGTAATAATTATAATATATAATTTAAATTTCCAACAAATATTTCCCAGAAATAAATCCCTGGCGCACAAGCACCGTTTGAAACCGATTCGAGCGAGTATTAATGCTTTTGGACCGATAATTTCTTTTGATACCATATTGATACCAGGTATTGATACTTTCGATATGACATCCCTTGTCGGAAGGACCAGTGGAGGAATTTGAAAACATCTCGGATGACGTACCTACTTGTTAATTAATTCGCATGAGTCTTATACCCCGTTTACTCGTGAATGGATTTACTGCTGACAGTACGTATTTTCGCGGCCATAACATTTGAAAAATTGCATGCATGATTCAAAAAAGTTCAGAAACTTCTGAATTTTCACGGAACAGTTGGACCGTGCAATATCTGCGCCTGCGCAATAGAATGATATTAACGAACCTGGCGGTAAAAAAACGAACTACACCGCGCAGACTCATTTTGAGGTTAACCGATTTTTACGACCTGTCAAAAAGTATCTACCGAATAATGATAACATCGCTTACTCTTGAAGAATGAGATTGGTTTTTACGTGTAATCAGTAAAGTTATTTAATTAATTTAATTTGATTAAATTAGACACTATTGATGCAAGTAAATCCATGCACGTGTACAGGTGCTATTAATTTATAAAAGCACTTACCCCGACAGTGAAATTTCCGAGTTCAAATAGTATTCGGTTCAACTTTTTTTCTATGATTTTTATGTAAGTATTTATGTTTCCTGGGGTTTTCAAAATTGTGCATTTTCATTACCTAACAACAATCTTATCTTATGTATTTTCAATATTAAATTTAAATAATTAGTAAGTAATTATACAAAAAACATTAAACTTGAATTAAGAATTATTATATTATCCATCTGATGGATTTCAATTATTAATTAATATTTCTTAGTATAGTATTCATGTCATAATAATGATAATAAATTGATATATATATTTTATATATAATAATAAATATATTATGATAATATTATAACATATTTTTGGAAAAATCACACACACACACATTTACTATAAATACATGATGTGTATACTATCGGATTACTATCGTAACACATTATTAATAATACAAAGTCCAGTCATAAAAGTTGAATACAATATATTGCCATCCGAATGATATTGCCTACTCAATTCTATATTGATAATTTTTTGCGAGAAAAGGTTTTATATCCAGTAAATTGTATGAAAGGATACCTGTTTATTAATATTTTATTTCATTTTTCCTTTCAGGTGACATCTGTTCGTGAAATAAGACATCTAATTAGTTATCGACGAGATTACCACCCGGCATCAATATGGATTCAGAAAGGTACGCAAAGATTCTGTAATTATTTTTAGTATTTGAACTTATAAAAGTCTTGTTAGATTATTGAAGTGTGATTAATTAAATTATTACCTGTTCACTTATTTCTTTGAGTAAGTTGAAGTTGGAGTTTTAACGTGTAAAACGAAACGACCTTTTACCTAGTAGGTATACTTAAGTATTTTAACAGATTAAAGACTCTACTTGAAGCAGGTCAAAGAAATCAGTAAAGTTATCTATAATTCGATTAAGCACAATCCATACTGTACCTGTAATCTTTAAAAGAAAAACTACTTAGGTACCTAAGTCTTTTAATTTAGATTGTACGTAATCATTGCCGACTGAAGAGGAAAGCCGATACATTTAAAGACTGGTCGTACCTTTCCGCCCCTCCCGTTCTCTACGGATGACCTGTCAATGCCTGTCATTATTAATAAATTAGTATGGAAGTGGACCACTCGTTGCTTGTGCAAAAAGGTATGATCAGGCTTTATTAATCTAAAGATGGCGGTGACGTAACCCATCTTGCTGGAGTGAAATGTGATAAGAGAGAGAAATTCTTTCTTGATAGCTTTACTTTACATTCTTTACAATATGATTTTTGATGGGTAAAGACTGACACACGACACTCCAGTGCATTGACGCAGCTCTCACTCGATTCCAAATGCATCCAATTAGAATTTCTAATTGGATTTTTTTATGCAGTAGCACTGTCTGAAAAATATGCAAGTCTTGTCTTTATAAACTCCATGGAGACATAATATTATGAAAAGTCAATATTATTCTTTTATTTCTTCGAGCACGGAGACATTTTTTTATTTAACCATTCACGGAGTTATCATCATATGTCACAACTTCACCTTATATCGTAATATCTGATTTTCTATGCATAATTATTGAGCATACGCCTATATATTGAATACTATTAATAATAATGAGTAATTAAGTTTGTACAATCATAGTTGTCGTGTTATCTTCCACTAATTGTGTTATCTGTTAATTATCTACATTTTTAGACTTATATCTAAGTTGTATTTGTATAAGATTAAAAAATTTCAATTTATTTGCGGTTGGCAGCATAATTTTCTATAAATTCTACATTCAAGTTAAATAATCACTTATGCCATTCAATAAATTATTATTGAAATCAGATATAGACTCTGACTGACTGGGTATACCGTATACATATTACATAAATGATATACAAATATAGTCAGATGGAATATATTACAATATTTCTGTTCTCAGTTGTTCCTTTGCGTCTGAAAATTTCCACTTGAAATGTGCATTTTTTTCAAAAATTTTCGCTCCTGATGGTGCTCTGAATCTCTCAGGATAGCTAGGGTAGAGTGAACGCTGCTCCCAGTAAGCTCCTCCATTAGCTTGATTCAGTCCGATGACGCTCTTATTTTTCTTCACGTTCCCTGAAGGTTACTCAAAACCACAGGTATAATATCTGGTCCAAACATAATATCTGGTCCACGACAAACAAGATTTTCAAAAAAATCTAAATAACAAGTTTTAACCACGTTGACAGCAGTTACTGTATGTTGATTATCCCAATGATTAATCGGTTCGTTCTATGCTCTCAGACCAAAAAAATATTTCGCACAAAAACTATACCTATTATATTTCAGCAACACGTACTCAACAGTGTTTTCCCTAAACGCATCCGTCAAACTAATTTTTATCAGTTTCACTTCCTAAATCCACTCATTCCTCTTTTTGTTCTTTCGCGTTTTGCCCAGCATGCACCTCTCCATACCACGTTGTGCTACTCTAAGTTTCTGGATCTCTCTTTTACTTGGGGTCCATGTTTCACACGCATATGTGATCATAGGAAGCACACACTGGTTGAACACTTTGCGCTTTAGGCACAGTGGAAGGTCACTTTTGAAGACATTATTCAGGCGGCCAAAAGCACTCCAGCCACAAAAAGAGGAATGAGTGGATAAGGAAGCAGACAAGGGTTTACGATGTAATAGAGTTTATTAAAAGCCTTAAATGGAGATGGGCTGGACACATAGCTCAAAGAAGAGACAATTGTTGGACAACTCTAGTCATCCAGTGGTATCCAAGAAGTACAAAACGTCCGCTAGGTAAACCTAGGGGCCGCTGGATCGATAAAATAATAAAGTTCTACGGAAGTATGTGGCAACGCAATGCACAGGACCAAGAGAAGTAGAAGCAGCTTGAAGAGGCCTTCATCCAGGCTGATGATGATGATGATGACTTCCTAAAACCGAACTTCTTCATTAATATCTCCTATCTTACTCTAATCTAATGCATATTTTGGAGATTATACACATGCCGTATACTTTCTCACTCACACTAGATATTTTTTGCCCATGCTTCGTGTATTCAATTAATAATGTATCAGCTATTGTATTATAGTTTTTCTCGAATTAATAAGAGATATTTGTAATTTAATGTATGTAGTTAAATAAAAAAGAATAAAAAATAATTTCAGAGTTTGGTAGATTCATATTATTATTTGTAATTTAATGAAAAAGAATACAGTAAACAAAAGAAAACTTTTACTACCTACTTTCCGAATGAAAACGTTTGTGTTTTCTTTTTTGCATCGTTATAAATTATAACTTATATAATAATATAATAAATTGATAACCTATTAAAAAAATTACAAAAGCGATATTTTTCTATATAACAATAAAACATATCGTCTAAAATAATTGAGTTACGTTTCCAACGGCGTCTACTTGTGATTTACCGCCAGTGATTGGAAATGATGGTGACTTACGTCCAAACGTAATTTTGACATAATCGTTCCGATCGACTTGCGGCATCTGTGAAAAATAAATTGGAAACTTTTCTGGAACATTTAATTAAATTGATTTATTTCTTTCGTTCATGTTTTTGCTTCGGCGATTTTAAACGGCTAGTTGTGTATATTGCCCTCCTCCGCCTCTCTGCAAATTGGGAAATGTATACAGCCATTGCCGACTCAAGTAGAACACAACACTCAAGCACAACGACTGGTCTTACCTTTTCCTCCCATCCCGTTGTTGTCTATGGATGAACTGTCATTACCTGTCAATTGTTCTATAGAGTGCTCATACTGAAGCGTCTGTCGTGTTCACACAGGGAATGGTTTGATTTGGATAGATGAGTTACATGATAAATAATACACTAGCATTAACATACATTCTACAATAATCTAATGCATAGATAGATAAATGCTAAATATTTTTTGGAAATCGATATTACCACCGGTTTTTGTGTGAAGGACTAGTCAGAATTTGACAGCTGATGAATACCAGGAATGTATAAGTAGTATTTATAAATAACACTGATAGTGAATATATTTGATTTGAGATTTTTTTATAATTCAATTTGAAACGAGAAAGGGCGAATCAATCAAGCAATCTTGGATCTGATTTTGACAGATGAACAATGGACCACTCGTTGATTGTTCAAAAAGATATGCTCAGGCTTTATTAATATAAAGATGGCGCTGAAACAGCGCTTTTGTTGATCGGTTTGTTTTCATCTTATGGGGCAATAAATTTATCGGGGTGGATTTTTATAGTGTAATGTAAAATGTACAGACGTAATTCAAAAGCTGAAAATACTACAATTTGTCAGACACTCTAAATTTTCAAACAGTGTTGTTAATTCTTACATACTCGTATTCTACATAGATTGTATTCCACGCATTTTTATCGTGCCTCTTCATTTACACTTAGGGTGTTTTATATTGTTTAAAAATCCTAACAAAATAAATGAATATACCTATACATACGTATGATACACCATTCCATGCAATATCAGAACATAAAATGGGTACTTTTACCAGAAAAAGATATTGACACATGAAAAAAATGTAAATAATTACAAGATAAAAAGAACTTTTTATATACAACGTTTTTAAATTTTCTGTTGAATCATATAAACTTGACTAGCTTAAACGATCAAAAAAAATGTATTTGATAGACATAATACTGAAATGCCATTTTGACACTCATATTGATTTCCATAGTAACGCACTTATATATTAATATTTCATTTTTAGGACCCTAGCAACCAATAATAGTGGATTGGATTACGGATTTCTTCCGAAATAACTTTTCATACAAAACAGAATTAACTGAACATGAAATTAATTCTACTTAAAAATGGCTAAAAGTATTAAAAATGCATTGGCGTCGTGTCCTGATATATTCTAAAAGTTTCAAATGTCTAGCTAGTCGGGAAGTTAGTTAAAAATCGATTGCAAGATTTGTACCGGACAAATAAGAATACGACCTAATAAACACGTTGTAAAATCACCCGTGTTGCAATGTTGTAGAGTCTAGTTTTAACTACATTGTTTTTTAACCATGTTTATAAGAATAGTATATGGGCCTCCAAGAGTGTTATCAACCGTAATATGATTATAATACAATACCATAATAATTTTAATTCCGTGAAAAATATAAAATACTATAATTTTACGCCAAATATGTTAAAAATACTTTCATTTTTAAGGATCCTAGATGAAAAATGTTCCCGTACTTTAGTTTTTTTTTAAAATACGATAATTTTTATAACTGAGCATATAAAAGATGGCAACACTCCACTCTACAGAACAGATTTTTTTCTTTTACGAGAAATGGATGTTCAACTTAAAAGATCCATACTGTGACTCCAAACACACATTGATATGTGTATTTTGCCTAGTCCAGACTTCGAACACGGGACCCACGACATTATAAGCTGACGTATTATCCATGAGAATATTTAAGTACATCATTTAGCATTAGGGTAGACAATTGCGTTAGTAAAATAGAAACCATATTGACGTATACAAATTAACGCACTTTGGTTCTTATAAAATACATTTTTCCATCTCGTTTCTGTTTTTATTTATTATAAAATAAAATATTCTTATGTAATGTTTTAGTGTAGACTAGAAGTGTCATTTTATTTTTTACACACTTCGTCGTATGACCTTTATAATGTGCTGCCCCCGCGACGCATGACCTGCCTTACCCCACGGGACGTCACTGATACCTTGATTTAAAACACATAAACCGATACTAAGTCAAAATGAACGCAATTTGATGTATTACTTAACTATGTATCTATAATATAAAGATTGTTTCATTGCAAAATATTATGAATTATTTGTTGAATAAAAAAATAGTTAATAATATTAAGTAAGTATTTGCTTGTAATGTAATGTAATGAGCGCTGTTGCTTAAGCTTCAAGGACCAGAAGGCTTTGACGGATTTATCGACAGTATTATTATAATAATAAAGGTTTCTTTATATCTCCTGAATTCACGACACTCTTCCTTTTCTTCGAATTTTCTCGGAAAATGGCAGCCGATTGTGCGTGGCAGGTAGGGGCTCCTTCGTGACGTCACAACGATAATCTCCTTATTGTACCTGAGAAAGATGTCAGGCTGTGACTGATGTCCTTGCGCGGAAAGGTTTCCAAACCAAAAAAATATAATAATATAGTAACGGAAAATCTCTGGTATAGAGAAAATCCACGCCGCCTTAATGATTTTCACTACAATAGGATGCGAGGACAAGGGTAGTTTGGGAGGTTGTAACCAATATTAAGATTTTTGTGAAAATGCAAGTCATCTTTTCTTTTTAACATAATGATGCTACATGACTCTTAAAAGTCTTATATTAGCGGTGAAATCATTACAAAACAATTGAGCTATTCTAACATATTACTTAACTCCAAAATCAATAAAACGGTTACATGTAAATTGTACGTAAACAGTTCACCGCAGGACACTTAATCACTGAAACATGAGTTCGTATAACATTTTATCAAATGACGAGTTCTTCATTGAACATTTCACCGTGGAATACAATGCGGCGATAGTTTGCAAATAGTACAGTTCCAATTAGATTAACCCTAACCTAACCTAAGCTAGTAAAGACATCTCATAAAATTTGCCATATATTGTAGCATACGTACAAATATACTCCACGGTGAAATGTTCAACGAAGAACTCGTCATTTGATTAAATGTTACACGAACTCATTTTTCACGATTACATTTGCACGAATAAGTGTCCTGCGGTGAACTGTTTACGTAGAAATTTCCGGATACGAAAAAAAACAGTAATACGTATGATAATATGTCATATGATTAGTTAATTATTCCGGGAAGTTAAATTTCAGGAGTGGTATTATTAACACGATTGATAATGACCGTTTTAACAACGAGCTGTCAAATGTCGTTGAGTAACACAGTTTACACGCCTTGCAAAATGCATCCGATTATAATAACATAAGACGCATTGCAGCGTGTTAACAATTTTTGAAAATAACCCCCATATTTATTGATATCCGTGTTATTTTGGAGCAATAAAAATAACGTGTTACCGTGTCAACTATTTAGAATAGCGTCGCTGGAACCTACAGGAGAAGTCAGTGCTATACGCATTGAAGTACGACAGACTTTGGTCATAGAATGCGATATTCCGTAAGGCGTCCGTCATCGTGACTGAATCTCCCCCACCCTGCAGCGGTGCTACAAAACATTCGTATAAGTATAGAAAATAGTCAAATATATTTTGTATCCCTAAAAGCAAAAGCCACTACACGCCAACACTGTTGATATACCTACTTGAAAATCTGAAATGAATAAAAAAAAATTGGTGTGTGTACTTATGTATGCGCGTTAGAAGTTATACTTCTTTGGCGTAACAAAACGAAAACAAAACTTGTGATAACCTAGATTCTTCGACTAGCTCTTAATTATCTTGTTAAATTACACACTTAAGAAAAAGGACCGCTTATTGGAACGCCGTTGGTGTATTTCTATACACTTTAACTTATATAACTAAATTATATAATTATTTATCGTTGTTTTTATTTTTTAAGTAACAACTGCCACTATGACGTTTAGTAGTTTGTTTACGTAAGGAATTTCAAATGGCCGACCATAATAAATTCGCAGCTTAGGCAACGGAACAATTCTAAGCCATAATATTATACCGTATAATCGCCACGATTGGAATATCATACTGTGGCGTAACGGTAGTGCGTTCGGCTGATAACCGAACAATCGGTGGTTCGAATCCAATCGAGTGCGTTTATTTTTGTGTGAAAAATAAATTATGTGTTACATGTCACACGCCAAAAATACACTCTGATCTGATTTTCCAAACGCGCCTAAAGAAGTATAACTTCAAAATATCTTGTTGACTTGAAATAGGTATCAATTTTAATATTATTTCTATCTTTCGTGTAAGATTGAGGTAATTATTTCCTGATAATGTGATTTTGTATTGGTTTTCCTTGGCATTTCTAAATATTTTTCATGAAGAGGCAACCTTCCTATCACGTTTACTACCCAGTTTCATCTACCTACATTTAATTGTAAAATTCTGAAAATGCTTTAATAAATTTTATATTGACAGATTTAAAAGCCTCTCTCTGCCACTTCTAAATGCGAACGTGATTGAGTAAAGATGCCGTCAAAAAAATGTGTGCACAAAACGATTTTCGATCGCGCCTTTGGTTATTATTAAATTTTCCATTGTATTGGACATTTTAAAAGCTTCTTTATGGATTTAGTAATATTATAAGTATTGTCAAATTGTAAATTCAAATTTAAGAAGGATTGTGGGACTTTTTGATTTCAAAAGATACTTTATTTTTAAGCAATAATAATTTTTCGTTCAATTCACTAGCTAATGCATGATTTTTTTAAATATAAGTATTTTTATGTTTTACTTTTTCTCTTTATTTTAAATACTTGTAAAGCGTTTGGAAACTTAAACTTGAATCAACTTGTTTATAGAGCCATGTTACATTTTATAATGGTTGATTAGCAGACGTGTAATTTTAAATTAGCCGCCCTGACATTTTGGACGTATTTTTTGAAATATATAGGAATGTAGACATCAGCCTCTTTACTAACTAAAAAAGTCTCCAGCAATCTGAGTGGCATAAGGCTTTTAATGGGACGGTCCAGGTCCGTATGGTGTATCCTATAATAATTACTCTATACCTACTAACAATCGATATAATGAATGTAAGCTTTGCAACATGTTTGAGGCAATTCCTGTGTTATCCCCCCACCAAACAATCCCAAACCTATATGTATCCAGAGTGTACGGTTATCAGTGTGACATAGATTCTATATAGGTATAATACCATAGGGGTAACATTAAATAATTAAATAAAATTAAAACCAATACTACAGAATGAACCTTGCGCATGCAAAGTTTATGAGCTTCAAAGCCGCGCGTTAGTGAAATATGATATACCTAACTACAAACCAAACATTGTGTGCGTGATTTAAGAGTGCGGACTTCTTCTGCCCACGATCAACTAAGGATTAGTGCCCGGAGTTCCCCAGTCAACCACGCCCATCTAAACCCAAATTGCATCCCACTAATATATCGCAAAAATAATAAGTCGAACATCATATAAAAATATATAATCAATAAATAAATGAAAACACACTATTTTACCACGTTTTTATTAGCTCGTAGTCTTGTTTGCCTTGTACAGATTTTTTCTTGTGTGTCCAGTATATTTTTTTTCTTATTTGTCCAAGATTTGTTTTGGACGATTGAAGATTTTTAACTCACTTCCCGACTAGCTAGACATTTGAAACTTTTAGAATATATCAGAACACGATGACAATGCATTCTTTTAATACTTTTAGCCATTTTTAAGCAGAATTGAATTCGTTTTCAGTTAATTCTGTTTTTTATGAAAAGTTATTTCAACACCATTATTCAGTATTTCTATCAAGTACAATAAAAAGTTTTTATTAATACATAGAATTGTCAAGTTTATATGATTCAACAGAAAAATTATAAACGTGGTTTATTAAAAGTTCTTTTTATCTTGTATATTATTTTTTTTAATTATTTAACTGTTTAATTTTTATTTATAGTGGGAGTACAAAAAAAGATATTTTAGAAAATAATAATTCCAAAATCAATATAATATGGTAAGTATAAAGTATGTACATGGTTTACATAAGCTAATGTAAGTAAAATGCTATCTGATAAAAAGCAATTCGTAACCGTCTCTTTGTTCTGTTTTATGGTTTATAGGTTTTCTTGTTATAAATAATATAACAAATAGTAATCCATCAAACAGAATACGAATCGGTATTGAAATATTGATGACCCGTTTATAATGAGGCCGGAATATCATAAAATAAATATTACAGCAATAATATCGGTAGCCGAACATAATATAAAAACTTAATCGAAACTGAACGGAGTTGGCAATCAAACTAAACTATTCCAATCGGTCATTTCGAAATCTATTTGCAAAGGATGAACCTCATAAGGGTAATGGGTTTAATTTTGTGGAGTTTGAAAGATTGGATATACCTACACACTGTACAAAACAAGTTGAAATATGAAGGTAATGTTGGTACCTGCCGGCCAGTGTTTCAATATACATCAAAGGGACTGTAAATCGAAGGAAAGATTTTTCTATCATCATAGAAATATATTAAATTTATAATTGTCATACTATATATAACTCAGTAGTTAATTTAATAATTAAAAAAACTATTTCTTTAATTCAACGAATAATTCACAAGATTTGAGAATTTAATATCATTCTATATTATATTAAACATACATAATGGTGGTACAAATCCAGCGGTTACAGATTCAAGCCCCGTCGGGTGTCTTTCTAGTGTTTAGTATTATATGCATGGCCCCCACAAGGGGGTGCTAACAAGGCTCTAGCCTGAGGGGCGGCCCGGCGTGGCGACTCGACCAGATAAGTGAGATAAACACACATTACAAATTTGCTCTCATAGTAAAAAAAAAAGTATATTTTTTTATTATTATCCTATCACTATTTTCCTTCGATAATGTTATTATTTAAATTTATGTGCTTGTACGATACAATTTTTAATCATATATCGATACTCGACAACTACACAATTCAAATGGATATATTAAAAGATACAAAAAACACTAAATATACACATTAATTTTACCGCGTACACCATTTGCTTTTTATTTACGCCTATGTCTTCAGCGATAGGTAGTTGGGCCCGCCAAAGATCCTAGCCTGGGAGTTCGCTTCAGGATGTGGGGGCCATGATTATATGCATTAAATGTTTTCAAATTACATTTGATGAATCCATTCACATTAAATTTATACGAAGAGGCTTCTCATATGCCTAAATAATGTATAGTTTTATCTTTAAAAAAATATGTTGATCAAAGTTGTCATATTATCTTATTCCATACGAAGCCTTCTGTAATTAATTGTCTAGATAAAAATCACTAAACCAATTTAACTTTGACGTAAGTGCCACCTTTGTACAGAAAAATATTAATACTCTGTTTCTCTGCTGAGTTTGAATTAAATTGTTCTTTTTATCATCATCACCTTTATCCGTTTTAGGTAAATCTTTAGATTTTCCTCAACATCCTTGAAGTAGATTCAATTTATAAATCCGATCATTTAATTTTTTAGTTTAGTAAGTTCTTGATTTCATCGCCATCATCATAAGTGGCCCAACAACCCAAGGAGGGGCTCTAGCCTCCTCCAAAGACTTCCTTCAGCTTCCGCTATCATGGGTCAGTATCCTACAGGTGTTTGAGCTGGTCTGATTACCGGCTTCCGATCGTCCGGTCTGGTATCCAGGATTTCCCACGACGGCTGGGTCCATTCTTGCTACATGGCCCACCCATCGGAGCCTGCCAAGTTTAACGAACGCGGAGCTTAATACTTGATTTAAGCAAATGGCTAATAGCAAAAAGCATGGCTAGCTAATGATTTATTATAGCTTGAAAATGTATTGTTACAAAATAGAATTCGAGTAAACATAACGGATTGATGTTTTTTTAAGAAATTATTAATCTACCATCTAAACTTACTAATATATTAACTGATTTTGACTACAATTCCTTCTACTGCGCACAAAATACATAGGGTAAATAATATTATTGTTACCATTATTATTTTAGACTGCTTTTACATGAAGTCTATTGCATCGTTTTCTCTTGCTCGACGTCGATCTAACTACGTCATATTTTCCGTCAAAACTATCGAACTTTATGTGGTATGTTTATAATAATTATTATCAAATATTTTATATTCAAAAGTTCATATGATAGCATGTATTATATATATACTAGGGAATCCAATCCCGAGCCAAAATTCAGATCCCCAGATTTCTGGATTACAATTTGACAATCTCGGGATTGGCATTTTTTTCCATTGTTAATATAAAATTTTTATATTTACAAATAAAATTGATAAAATCGGTGAAAAATAAATCTAGTATAATTTATACCATTTAAGAAATTTCGTGTGAGGCCTCAGTACCAGCGTTCGGCGCAGCGTTAGTGTTTTGCGCAACTCAAACGTATAACCGTGTGTGAAAATGTTCGTAGATAATGTCTTTTTTTGGTTATACATTTATACGGTTATACGCTTGAGTTTCGTAAAACGCTCAACGCTGCGCCGAACGCTGCCACTCAGGACGTAAACTTATTGTTAATATTGTATATCTACGTTCAATTTTGGAAATACATAAGTTTAATGGAGTAAATAATATTGTGAATTTTATATGAGATTGCTGTTTCTGATACTAAAGACTTAATGAATGGATTAGCGAGATTTTAAATAGTAAAGCAAATAATCATGGTGTATTTATGGCCTTTTCGCTTCATAAATATAATTAGTCAGCCAAATCGAAACACGTATGAGATCATGGTGGAATTACTTTGTTAAAAAAGCGAAGCATTGTTTTTTCCAATCCTTCTCATTTTTATTAATTTATGTGAAAAAATAAAATGAATCGGCAACTTATACATGGGTATAAATCAAACTTCGTTCAGACTCAGTTTATTTCTAATGTAGTTATTTGTTATTAAAAGTATTTTTTCTGTTATATTTTCGTTTTAATTTTATTTTCCATAAAAATTAATAAAAAAATTAATCCCGAAAGTTTTGGGATTATGTTTATCAATCCCGGGATTCATAGGTATCGAAAATAGCTCGGGATCCCGGGATTGGAATCCCTAATATATACTATCTACATATTACTGAATCACTAAAGAGATTTTTAAATTAACTGGACGAACAAACATAATGTTGGACAACATAATATATAGTTTCTTTGATTGATGAGAGATGATCATTAACAAAAGAGTAAATAAGTTGGAGCGTATTATTACATATGCTAAAAAGGAATAGTAATAAAATTGATATTAAGCATACTAATCATAATGATTTCCTTGTATGGTCAGCCAGATAGGTACATAAAAAATCGCAAATGTAATAATGAGATTGGTCTTTTGATTTAAAAAATAAACAGTTCTGTAAAATATTAATGGAAAACGAAACAGTATTATTTCCTGTGTAGTTATTTCTCCGTTCTGTAAATTGCAATCTCGCTGCTTCGGCCTTCACGGCAAAAGTTAAAAAAAAAATACATTGCAGATAAATACTTGATACAGAAACATAAGAGCCTGATTGGAAAATTAAATACTTAATAAATAATAAAAATTAGAATCATAGATACAAATATTGTGTTATATAAGATATTAATTGAACATCAAACAAACGTTAATAATTGTTTCGTAGGCAGTGACGTATTGTCTTATAATGATTAATTAAAATTAAGTCTTGCTATAGTTTAAAAAAAATCGGTGTGTGTACTTATGTACGCGCGTTAGAAGTTATACTTCTTTGGCGTAACAAAACAAAAAATAACAAATCAAAATATTATTGCAGAATGTACCTACTTTGGAAGAAAAAAATCTCAAAACCTGTGTTTGAAAAATTTAGCAAACCGCTATTTCAACCATCTTTCCTTAAACAGATGACTGTACAACTATTTTCGTTAACAATAATAATTTATTACAAATCAAAAGTAAAACATAGCCTATTTAATGGTTTAACTGAAACGTGATATTGGCTTTTGCGATGAAACATAATAATTATTATTGTCTTCAATATAAACCGCTAATATCCTAAACTGTAAAAATGTGTATTTTTGTGTATGAAGTGTCTAAATATGGTAAATTTACAACATACCATTGTGTGAATTATTTACCAACTGAACATTCACAAAATTTATTTATTTATTGATATATAATTTTATTCATAGATAATATATAAATATAGCATCAAATCTAGATACACAACCTTTACAATGAAAAGAATAAAAGTTGCAACATTCAGTCTTTACCGAACCGGCCAAAGCCACAGCCTTCAATATCACAGCTGAAAATTACAAACCTTCAGGATTTAAAACACCCGAACGTCGCCGCGCAAAATAAAGTATGTTGCATCGGCGGGTAAAACTTCCGTCCCTTGCCAAATTAAGGCTTATACTTCAGTTTCCGATAGAAAACCTCACAGTGAACTGTGGTAAGGCCAACTGCACACGTACAATTTTCCGGAGACGGTGTCAACCAAGGCCGACTATGACCGGGACACTGAATTACTGGTTACGATGGTGGCGCTGGTTATTGATTATTTTGAATTGAAGATTTTTGTTTGTTTATTTTATTCATTCAATTAACGTATTATAATCTAAAACAATCATCATTTTCTACATACAGTTCAACTAGTATGTGCAACAACTAGCACTACGATAGAAATTTACGGTTCATGTTATGGCCTGACTTATTATATAGTTGGTACGCATTGGGTGCCAACTTACAGAATATTATGTATTTCTATTATATGGTTACCAATTTAACGACACAAAAAGTATGTTTCAAAAATATAAGAACGAAGAAACAAGAGAACATACGATGACAACCCAAGTAACAGAGAGCACATGCCATAAATTGTAAGTAATGGCCGCGTATGCTTTTGAGAATATTAAAAAAATGCCTCTTGTATTTCAAATCTTTTTAATGCTGCTTCGGTGCTTTGTATTTTTCACTCCCGGCACAAAGTATTGCACTAGGTAAGTAAGTATAATATATCGCCTGCGGCCTTGCCCGTGAAGTCTTACATAAGAACTTATTACTTATTATTTCCTCAAAGGCTGTATGCTGTGTGGGTTCGCGGTTCTAATATCGATGTTTTTCGTTTGTGAACTACTTCATACTGAACTATAAACATATTTCTAAATAAAAATCTTGTTTTTATTTCAATTCGAATCAGGAATCTAGATCCGCCATCAGGTCATAGTATGTGCTTGATTTACGTCAGAATGTATTTTATATATTATCTACGTCAAGGTTATTTGAAGTTTTTTTTTAATATGGCGACATTGTCCATAGAGATAAAAAACGTAATATGACATAATATTGCACCATAATTAATTAAATTTTCTAATGCCAGCGCTCCATTGGCGAGCCAAAAGTCCGAGGAAAATAAATCGTCCGATTTGTCTATGCCCTGCTACTGATCAATGAACGAATAAAAAAGTCGAGCTGTCAAAAGTCAAAAATTGCGATTATCGTAATGTCTTCTGATAACCCTATAATTTTGTGTTATTTATATATAGACTTGCGTAAAATAATATAGCAGTGAAAACAACACAAGATTTACGTTTTCTTTTATGAATTTCATAAATACAAATAAAAAAATAATTGGTAAATCTCTCATTTTATAATGTGTAAATTAACAAATAAATCAATGAAAATGTTTAAAACAATTACAGATTTTTTTGCGGTCCGAATGATTGCGTATTAATGTCAAATCGAATTTGCATTGCGATCGACGGACGAAGTCTGGCAACTCGGAGAGTAAAATATCAAACATGTTTGAAATCCAACGAGCCTGGTCTGCGGATTAAAAAGTCCGCAGACCTGGGGTGCTCCACGCGAAAAAAAAGTCTGAAGACTGTAAATCGTCTGACTTGCGTGCCAATGGAGCGCCGGCATAACATTATTCATTGAAGAAAAATTATGCAATGGTTAATTAATCAATTGATATAGTCTTGTCCAAGCGAAGAGCGATTTTTTTTCATTAAAAGGTATTCATTTTTATGTTCCCACCACAGCCAACCGTAATTCGTAAGGACGAATATTATATTTTATTACATTATGGTATATCCTGCGGTAAATCTACAGGTAAGCAACCCTCGTTTATCACGACCCCGCCGAGTGCAAATTCGTTGTAGCGCGAATATTTTTTGTCCCGTACTTATTCTGACAGGAATCGTCATAATGAAAGGAATCACGCGCGTACGATTATGTTATTTTCAATAAATTTGTCGCATAATATGCATTCAAATTTGTCATGTAAACACAATACGCATTAATTATAAATATTATAAATTTAATGTTACACAATAAAATAAAATTTTAAAAAGAAAATACACAACACATCAAGTCTTTGGAGAGCGCATTGAATAGTCTTGTATCTCTCCCTAATGGTGCCTGATAAGCTTAACACGAGGAAACGGTTCTAAATCAGAATTGGTCATGCTGCAACCACGTATGTAATTGATAGGTGTATATAAATTCAAATTATTTAATATGCCAGGATTGGGAACCATCTCTCGTGATGGCATACAAAAATCTTTCTAGAGCTGAAGTGACCTATGAGAGTCAAGACTCAAGAGATTGAAAAGCGAGCATGCCTTATACAAAGGCAGTCGGAACATCGCCGTTTGACGAATTGCGCGGTATTATGCAACAAGGAACCAACCCTCAATATGTTAAAATATGAGTTAGTGCTATAATGTGGTTTCCATAAGAGTCAATTCGGTAGGAAAATAATGCCACGCGTGTAAATGAACGTTACTGACATCTATTGTTGTAAGAACCAACCAATATTCTTCTATGGACTGTTTCAATTTTGCAACAAAGAACCAATCAACATTTTTTAAATGCATTAATTTCCTCAGATAAAGCAAAAGTTAAAAAAAATTTTTTTCAATATTTTTGAACTCCTAAATATTTGTTCATGAATATCATATTGTTCACCAACACATAAAATTTAAAGGCATTATTATTAAATTAAATAATTTATCTCAGAAGTAGATTTTTGTGGATTGGTTCTTTGTTAAATAAAACCGTCCAATTATCAAAAGGAAAATAGTCTTATGCCTTTAAATAAAGGCATCGAAGACATTTCTCCTGGACGCGCTCTAAATTAAGCTTGTAGGAAACTTCAAAAGGACTCCAGATAATAGAACTATATTCAAGAATACTACGCACTAACTAGACGTATAGTGTACGCATGATAAAAGAAGATTAATTCGATGAGTATAGTTAAGAAAGGGGGTTTTACCGCTGATAGGCCGATATAAATTAGTTAGAATATTACCTGCTGCTACTTCACAAATCCTTTATGTTCTAAAGTTTTTTTTTACACCTGTTCAGTGTTTTCATGGCTCAATTTATTTACACGGGTAGGCCGTGTGCTGGAAAGTTTGGAATTTTCTAACTCCCCTACAACCCGTGGCAAAAACTTGCAACCTTTATGTTAAATTTTCACAAATTTTCCTTAATTTCCGACAAGTTTTCCGTATTATTACGAAGGTCACAGCTGGTGTAAAAAAAAACAACGAAAAACGGTTTTTAAAGTTTTAACTCGTCAGTAATAATAATTCCGTTCATAAAACACACTTAGCGAAAATATGCGTGCGTGTTTTTGAAAAAGCTCTCAGCATTTTTTACTCTTCATTTTCAGGCGATAGTTATGCGTACACTCTAATCAGCGTTGTGTAAAGTCAATTATGTTTATTTGGAAATTATCATAGCTGTCCCAATTATGAGAATTTCACATAAAATTAAACAATGAACATATTTTTTTAAACATTTATTTCTATGCAATCGCTAGGAGAATAATAAATTCTAAAATAAAATAATAAGCAGGCACATAAATCATTTTATTCTGCAAAGTACATCAAGTATTCATTTTCATCGAAATTGTTATCCATTATCAAAAATTCGTGACAAATAACAGCATAACCTTGTAAAATGTCTTCATTTTCCTTTTTGCACGATAATAGAGATCGGTTTTATCAGCATTTTAAATGTCATCTGTACAAGAATTCTATGCAAAAGTAGGAATTTTCGTATGTTTTCTTTTCACTGTTCAATGCATTTACTGTCCCAATTAAGCGGGATGTTGCCCCAATTAAGCGATGTATATTACTGTCAGTTTCTTGGTTTTGTTTCCGTAATTTGGTATGTTTATAATAATAATAGTATGACATTATACAAATGCTTTGTAAAATATCTGATAGGTATAAGTAGGTATTTTAACCCTTTCTGAATTGTCCATTGAACTCTTTCAAAATAATAAAATATTCACAAAATTCAATCAATATGAAATATCCAAGCAATTGGATGGTCCATAAAAAGGTGTCTTTATTCGTTTCCGTGAGTTTTTTAGGTCCACCGTTACCCGCGCAGATAATAAACTTCGTGATATAGTCCGCGAGGGACCCGGGACCATATTTATAATTCACATTCTCATGCCTACCGGAGCGTCCCCGCCGAATGTGCGACGGGGAAAACTTTATCCGGAAAAAAAACATCACGTAGAAAAACCGGTAGTTCTAATGAAATTATCAACGGGAAAAAAACTGTGCAGGTATTTGTATTACTCGTGCGACAGGAGAATTTTCTGTCAAAAAAATGGCACGTAGGAAAGTTGATGAAATTATCAAAACGTAAATCGCTTGTTTACTTATTCAAATCGGAAAACACGACGGGTAAATATGAAAAAACTTCACATAAGACGTCGTGTAGTATTCATGAATTTTTGAACAGAACATACAACGCATAATATGCAGAACATTTCAAGACAAAATATTCCGAAAAAATGTTTAATTCAATGATTACTTAAGGGCGGACGTGCTCAGCGTGGGTCAAAATGGAGCTTTTTTTCTATTTTCAAAGCATGATCCTGGACATTCCTTAAACGTTGTAAATAATCTATTTATATAATTTTAAATTCTTATTTTCCTTTATATTTATTTTAAACATTTGATGACTGCATAAAGTATTTTTATCACATAAAATAGTATTCTTTTAAACCTATCGCTCTAATGTTTTAAAATATAGTCATATTTCAGTACATAAATGTGCAGTGGTGTTAAGATTTTTTACATTTATTAATTTTTAAACGCATTTATACAACCATTAGTATAATTTATGACGAGATAATTTTAGTAAAATATTCACGATAAAAAATTATATTGATAATCTCTGTGATCCCAAATTTGACAAGAATTAGGCATTTTATTATTCAAAAAATCGGCAAGATTAACACATTTGAAGATGATTCTAAAGATACTTATTATAAGTTATGTCTTTGAGCATTCAAGTGTGATAAACATCTTATGAATAATGATTGCTTTATAATAATTACTGACCTAAGAATAAGGTAGTGTTTTTTTGAAATACGCCATTTCTTTTGGCATTCCCCAGTGGTTAAGCTACAACATACGGCCGTAGCCATAAATTGACAAACTATAATTAAAGTATGGAGTAAAATTATGTTAACGCGCGTGTTTGAACATGTACCTAACCGAATTTTTTTAATTTTTTTTTAAACAGTTTTCTGAGAACCGAGTTTCGCCTTTCGGTATCTTCAGGCACCATTGGTAAATGCATACAGTTAATTATTCTCGCTTATGTAATAAATTAACACAATAAAAGAATGTTAAAACCGTATAACCTAATTCTAAGTAAATAATCAAGGTGTTTATATAAATCCGTCGTAGATACAATATCACTCACATACTTAACATTCAGTAAGCGCATTTAATTGTCTTTAAAAACGGCTAAAATCAAATAGCGTAAAACTAAAATCAGAATATAATCAAATTCCATCAAGTACCTTTGGTCAATAGTATTGATTTAATTAGGTAGGTACTATTTTTAAGTGCTTCCAATGCGCCTGTTTTTTTTAATAGGGCGCCTCCTTCGCTTGTAGATCAAACCGCTACTGGTTCGCCACTAAAAGATGTTGAAATATTTAATATAATATCCATTATCAATCTTCATCGAGTGTAGCCGTTATTATTTTTAAGATACAATTTAATTCACCTTGACCGTAAAAATATTCATCGATCACATATTATTACTTTGCGGCTGGTCGTCAAATAAAATTATTTTGAAAACTGGTTACGTTATTTATTAATAAATATTTTAATTAAACATGAATTCACGTAAACAAATAATTCAAGAGATTTAATTCTTATTCATTAGTAATTCATTATAATTTTATTAAATTTTATACTGTCATTAATTTAGTATTCAACATGTTGTGTAAAAAATATTTAATACGACATTTTAAGCTTTATTATAAGATTATATCATTGTCAAGCTATTAAAACCTCTAATGAAACAATGTTGTCAAAATAGTTTGATTACGCTTTTCATAGTGGACTGTAATTTTATGACGAAATGATTATGATGGTGAATGTGGATGCTGGGGGGGGGTTATGTTAGGATACCAGGCACTAATCTTATTGTCCCATGGTCTGGTTGCACTATCACTCACGCGGTATTGTTTGTTGGGTTACCCGATGCGCGGCACTTGACGGTACACTTTTAATAAATGATAAATTAGGTTTATAAATGATAAATATCACGGCTTGCCAGGTATTCAGAATTATCACCTAGGCGCGTCCGTTGTCTTGAGGTAACTTGTTGTTATTTAATCACGTCGACTATAATAAGGAATTTGAGCTAGGTGGGAAGAAAGGATTAAAGTGAGCACAATTGGTCCAGCCATAGTTTATTTATCACTATTCACTGCGTAGTTTAGTAAACACCTCAATGTTCTATATACCATCAAAATCAAAATATTGTAGAGACCACTGATTTGACATATTGTCCCATTTAATTTAGATCGTAATACGTCCAACTTACACAGTAATCACATCGAAACTATTACTCACACTCTATGATAACGAGTTCTTTATTATCTGTTATTCAAATAAATTTACCTCCATGTTTATGCATATAGTACAGTTTCTCGTCTGACCTGTAATATTTAAATTTCGTCACATCGGAGGTTTTAAAGACCAAAGTACACTGCGAGTGACTGTTTGATGCGCGCGTAGAGCGAGAGGCGTATAGATCACTTGCTTTGCGCACAGTGTAGTGCGGAAAATAAGTACCAAGCGCGCATCATACGGCTTCTTGGAGTGTGCTTCGCCACTAATAGCTCAATGATGATATCGACTGTGGAAAGGCAAATGGTTGTAATCCACATAAATCAAATTTTTCAGGAGGCACAAAAAGTTTTCGGTCAAAGTTAAAATACAAAATAGACATAGATAACCTTCAAGTGCATGATAATTATTAATAAGGTTTTTATATCCTTAATCTGATACTATTTTTTGAGTTGATTAATGATTGACAAAAATTATGGTTAAGTCGTTTTTTCCACGTCACTTCCTTCTTTTTTTAAAATTGCTAGCTAATATTTAATAATAGATCGGCATTTGCAGCCTACATCCTTTGGATACAACGTGTATTTAGTAATGTATAATGTTATTATGCAATAAAACCTGTTTTGAAAAAACTGAGGGTTACGCCCTTTTTCCTTTCTAAAGTCGATATTTAGTCCAATAGAAGTCCATAGTTAATGATATAATATATTTACTATAGTATATTATATAAGTTATAATAAGAGAAGCAGTATAATAAATTTATTAAACCTTCAGATCGATAACGAGTGTTGTACATAGGGCCGTCAAAAAAGTATCGTAAAGTACGTTTTGACCGATATTTCGATACTTTGGTATCGATAGTTTCTTTCGATATGACAACCCTAGTTGTACCCACCCCGTCAATATGTTTCATAATAACCATTAAGCCAGAATGTGTTGTTTTTTTTATTTGAAGCATTGATACTATTTCATATTAAAAAAAATATTCAATTAAAAACTTTACAGGTATGTACGCCACGTGTCTCCATGCAATAATAATAATTTACGGGATTTGCCTGCAAACTATTATGCAAAATAGAATCCATTATAACGAAGTGTCTCGAGGAAAATTTGATCCCTATTATTTCTTCTCTGGTATATTGCGGCCATAATAGGGTCTATCGTTTTGTACGGTCTGGTGATTTCTTGCTCCCAAAAAAAGATATTTTCCAGCTCTCTGGCTACCTATAAAAGAAATAATTAACTAAAAGACCATTCGAAGGATTAACCTTTTACTATAATATAGGAGACATTGTATTTTCTTAATCACTACATTGCGTTTACATGTGTCTGGAATATGATCTACTAGAATTTAATCACTGCCAAAGTTATTTGTTTAGTTTTTTTCAAATTTCATTGTTCTTAGACAGTCACTAAATGATGTTTACATTTATTTTATATTAATATATAAGTAATTGACAGCGTTTCACAACTGGGGTTCCGCATGGTAAAATGATTTAAAAAAAACACACACACACATATTAAAAGTTAAAAGATATTTACACATGACCAGTGGCATGCGGTCCACAGATGCTGTGGATGCAGCGCACGCCTTAATTAATCCAACAAATTCATAGCATAATATATTACCAATAAATAAATATAATGATGTATTATCTGAGCGATAGTGCTTTATATGAAAGCAATTTTAGTATGATGTGGGACTTGATAATATCTCTTTATTCTAATCTATCTCTCTCGGGGGAGGGTTGTACCTGCAGAGGTACCTAGGGTAAAAATACGAAGCTTGTAATTTGAGACATTTTTTTGATAATTTACAATATCAACTGTATTAAATAATAAATATGGTATCTGAAAACATTAAAAAGATTTTTTTTAAGTCAAAGATAAACTTACAATTGTAAAAAAATGTGAATTTGTTACATATTTATGTCACGAATAACGTTATTATTACATTATATTATGTATGGTCATATTAATTATTAAAATTGACTTTATTAAGTTTTCAATTTTTGACCGTGTACATTTTTGACTAATGCATCGTTTTAATATTTTTTATATTTATTTTAAAAAACATCGATTTTTTAAAAAAAAATATAAATATGTATAACATGAAATCCTTTCAATTGCAAGCTTCGTATTTTTCCGCTAGGTGCCTCTGCTGGTATAATGATCCTCCTTAATGGTTTGCAATATTTCCCATTACTTTAAAACTGCAACGTCAGCGTATATTTTAATTAGATATTAATGTCAGCAATACTGATTTTGTCTGTTTTGAAAATCTATCATCGAATATTTAGTAAAAATAATTCAAAATTGGAATATGCGGTGTGACAATAATGTTACATCTCAAAATACCTCTTATAATATTTTAATATGTGATTTAGAGAGCATGCCCAATCTCATAGACGATACCGTGCGCCATTGGTATGTACGTTTATGTCTAA
This sequence comes from Rhyacophila brunnea, assembly GCF_057557595.1. Lineage (NCBI taxonomy): Eukaryota > Metazoa > Arthropoda > Insecta > Trichoptera > Rhyacophilidae > Rhyacophila > Rhyacophila brunnea. The sequence goes on from NW_028232859.1 coordinate 4,358,912, forward strand.
CTTTTTTTCCTGTCATCTAGCTTAATTTACTATATTTAGAATATTTTTGTGAATGACAGTTAGTAACATTGGGTGGACGAGACAATATGTGGATTTTCTGCATAAGTTATGTTATGTTATACGAACAATATTTTAATCGTAATTCAGAACACGCACCCTACATCGCCCGTATACGAGTACCTACTTAAATATATTGATCTTTATAGTTACTTTTAAACTGGTAACTTCCATTTCTGGATAGAGGATAAAACATTTAGTTTTCATATCTCTATAAAAACGTAATTTTTAATTAAAGGGTATTGACCTTCAACCAACGATTACATGCAGTGAACTACAACCGTTTATGTTAGCCAGATTCTTCAATTTTAATCATATTGCTCAACCCCGAAGTTAGGATAACAATCTGGAAAAGAAAAATCAGCTCGAGGATCCGAGGGGACGAGTAAAGGCTCGTTCCAGATGAATAGACCGAGTGAAAGTCCATTGCAAGAAGTTTTCACGGGTTTTCATCATTAAATGAACTCCGTTATAAAACAAACTATAAAAGGATTCCGTGAATTAATTTAATATGAAAACGGTGGTTTAATATAAAATTTCATACAGTTTCAAATTTTTAGTGCTATTAATTTAATCTCCGCCTTATTCATTGCCACCCGGAAAAGTGACTGTATGTTGGAAAACTGTGTCAAAGTACCAACGCAGATCCTTCGTCCAGTAAGTGGATCCTGTCCCTGCCTTCTTCAACCATTTGTCTTCCTCCGAATGATTAATTGAAGTGATGCATATTTTTTCCTTTCGCATAATGTGCCAAAAGCAGTCGAGTTTTCGTTTTCTCATGGTGAATAATAAATACTTCTTGGCTTCTTGCATTACCAGTGCTGCATTGATATGATTTTTTAATATGGATTCCCCAGTATCTCGACCCACATCTCTAAAGTGTTTATTTTATCACTGTTTGCGTAGATGAGAGTCAATGAATGCGTCATACGATAGAATATAGTATTTAGCCAAAGTATTCTTCAGTATAGACTTAAATCACGATTGCACAGGATTAATGTAAATAAGTACACTTTATTTTCTTGCTTGTTTAATTTGAAAAACTTATTTCTTTTTTTTAGTCAAATTCAATTGAATACCTCAGTCCGTCATGGTGAATTTTCTGTCAATAATTTAATTGTTTTATGAGTTATGTAAATGTTATTTTTGTATTTTGTATTCTTAAGATTATTTATTATTCATCTACAATTTACACATAGTAAAGACACAATAACTAGACATGGATGCAAATAAAAACAAAATTATATTTTTGGATACCTATGTCATAATACAAAACAAAACTTTATTGTTCTAGTAGATGAAAGTTTCACGTTATTTAGAATTAGATGTAGGAGATATTAATCAAAAATGAAACACTCCTAGGCCATTCCGTGTTTAATCAAGACTTCATAAAGTATTCACCGCTTTTTATGGCGCCATTCGTCTTGGGGCCGTATTTCGCACACTCTGTACTCTCGTGTACGCTGTGAACCCTCATTCTGGGGTACAAAATACTCCTGTAGACTTCAAAGTGCCTCTGAAGTTAACCGACCTTTGGCAGGGTTTCCAACTAAAAGTGTCCATTTTTACAAACGACAAAAAAGTTTACATATTATACTTACTTAATACAATAATTGTAAATATTTAAAAAAAAATCCGCAGTAGGTACTATAATATTTGAATCATTCCATCGCGGTACCTCGAGTATGGCGAGAGCTATTACAATGACTATTTTAATACTACTAAACAATACCAATACCATTGCCGTACCCATGGTGCCACTGTAGAATAGTTCCAGTATACCTAAAGTGTCTCTTGGCTGCCTTCAGAAAATGTTTCCACCCCCACAGCCTTAATTTGAGAGGGATGTTGTGAATCTTTCAATATGGTCCAATCGCTATATATAAGTCAATTGGACATGCTTTTCTCGTTATGCATATTGAAAAGGTAAAACTATCAAGTGATTGGGTGTACTTTTTGACGCCCAATAACAGTACCTTGTATTATAGTAGTTGTAAAGCAGTAATGAAATTGTAGCATTTAAGAGTGAAAAAAAAACAGTTGCATAAATACACAGATTTTGAGAAAATCTCTTATATACGTATAAATATTATATTCCTCAGAGCCAGTCTATCGTATGTACGATTTTGTAGAAATTTAGTTAAATTATCTACAGCTTTTCTACCTAAAGATATATATTTTAAAGCCAATTCACCTTTTGAGTCTAATAACAAACACCTAAAATTCCTAAAACCAAAATTTCTTAATATATACCACGTGGTATATTCTTGAAAGTGTTTTTTACATACAATACACTGTATCTTAGGGATAGATATTTATTGTGACCTAACCGGGAATCAAAATTGAATCCCTGAGAATCCAGTATCTTGCGACGCATTGGACTATGAATGCCACTATCCATGACACGTCATGTCCTGCCCAAATCCATCTCGCTCAAAATCATCGCTATCTAGGGTAGAAAAGTATCCAAGTACTAGCACTTCTTATAACAATCACAATTACGATAAGGTAGTTGGAATTGTTACAAGTGCTAAGTTTTAACAGCACCTCTCTTGACTGTGATAAATTTTAGAGTGAGATAGACAGTTTTGACAGTTCAGATGGCTAACTTATTGTAATTGTTACAATAAGTGTTAATATTTCGATACTTTCCTACCCTAGTTAGCTGCTGTAAAGGCCGAAAGCAGTCTTGTGTTTAGAATATATGCGCTAATTTACTTTAAAATCAACATGTTGGTATTTTGCACCTCAATCTTATTAATGAAATTGATAAATGTTCACAGCATAAGAAATGATGAGTAAATTTTTTACCTGCATTATTTTTATTAACACTATTATTCGACATTGTGATAACTTTGCCAAAACTTTTGCGATTGCTTAAGGCTATACTTCAGTTGAGGCATGGTCTAAAAAGATCGTGGCTAGGCGATGCGCGGATTGTGCAAATGACGCGTGCTGAACGAAATATAATCTGTCATAAAAATCCAACATGCGTCCATTTAATGTTATTTTTATTGGTATATTACTAATAGTAATAGTATATTCATTGACATGTTTTCTTTTTTAAGTACATACGTAAAGTTTTTTAGTCATCTTTATACGATATAAGAATATTTTCATCCGACGCCATGACAAAACAAATCGACGTGCGGACACCTCAAGTATCGGTCTCCGATAAGCGACTAGTGAGAAATTTCGTCGCACCTACTGTTGAAAATTATTTGCCGTTTCACTGAAGTACGCTCTTATCTATGTAAATAGTTATTTTTGTGAGTATGAGTACTTTTAAACATATTTTAAACTTATCGTATAATATTAAATATTGAATGTTATAAATTAGCCATATTGTATACGTATTTAAAAATGACAAATGTACATTCTAAAGTGACAACCCTATCCCTCATCCTTAAATTTACTTTGCGGTAATCCACATTTAAAACAGGGCGTGCAATCATTTTTAGTACAAATATCATACAGAATCTTGAATTTACTTATACTCCAGTCTTGATTAATTTTGCGAAACGCGTTTTCATGTTTATTTTGAAATACTGAAAAACCTGAAAGGATACAATAAAAAAGTTGAAAATTTTGAATTATACCTAAATACAGTTTAATATAATATGTTACAGTATTCATATTATAATATAATTTATACAATCTACTAAATAATTAAATTGTCAATTTATTTAATTAAGACCATACCAATGTAGTATAAGAAGTCGTTTCAAATTAAAATTAAAATTTATTTATCAACAAAAAAAATAGTAAATATTACAAATTAAAAATTGAAGACGTTCACAACGTGTCATGAAAAAAATAAATACATAGTATTAAAACTATATTAAAAATAATTACAAGGTAAAAAGAACTTTTTATATACAACGTTTTTAAATTTTCTGTTGAATCATATAAACTTGACAATTATATGTGTTAATAAATACTTTTTTGTGCTTGAAAGAAATACTGAATAAATATAGAATACTGAAATGTCATTTTGACATTTCATATTGATTTCCATAGTAACGCACGTATATATTAATAATTTAGTTTACTGGACAAAGAAGAATACGAGCTAATAAAAACGTGTTAATAAAGCAGTGTACATAGCTATAAGAATTATAAAGAAGGTACATGGAAGTATGCCAAAGTAGACCTTATTTTAAGAATTTATAAAACAATGTCCTCCTGAACACATCCTCACGTAGGTGGATAATGTGGCAATTTACGTCCTAACTGAGATGTTGCGCTAAAGAAGATAACGTCAATATAATATTATAAATACATTTGTGGTATTTTAATATTTACGAAAATAATAAGTAATACAATACCTATATAAACATCTCGTATAGGTTTACATTGACTTTATGTACGTACACTTTATGATATATATTTTTATTTTATGTCCAGAGTTTTTCCTCTTAATGATATCAATCTATCACTCACCCTATTTGCTGAGTGGTAAGTATTCTGATACATACATTAACTATACTGAGTGTAGGAGAGTTTTATGAATGATTATTTTGGTTTTCTTACAGAGAATTTTCCTATTCAGAAGCCTTCGGAGACCAACATAGCATCTGTTAACGAGTCTGACGAGCCTCCAACGATAATGTTGCTATTATCATATGGTGTTGCACTGTGAATAACTAGCGTGTATTTTATGTTGCTTTCATTTACTCGGAGGTATATGTTTGCAGCAGTTGATTTTACAGAATTTAATGCTTCTGAAGACAGAGCACTGATATCATCAGCTATTCACAGTAGCATTTTTATTCTCCTTAATATTCAACGTAAACCGATAGTATGACTCCTAATTAAATCATCAGAGTGAATCTATACATTGATGGATGAAGGCCTCTCCAAGCTAAACCCACTTCTCTCGGTCCTGTGCGTTGCGTTGCCAGTGCCACGTACTTTCGCAGAACTTTATCACTTCATCGATCCACCGGCCTCTAGGTCAACCTTTCGGACGCTCCGTATCTCTTGGATACCACTGGATGACTAAATTTTTCCAACGATTTTTCCTTCATTTTAGGTTTTTTTCGAACTCTATTACATCGCAAACCCTTGTCTGGCTCCCAACAATATGTAATTACGGGAAGCACACACTAGTTGAACACTTTTTGCGGTTTAGATACAGTAAAAGGCCACTTATGAAGACATTATTCAGGTGGCCAAAAGCACCCCAGCCTAGCTTTACAATACAACCTAGCGAACAATTTCATCAAATATACATCCATCTATTAACACTTGTTATCCCAGAAGTGAGTAAGAAGTGAAGTGAGTGTTCAAAGCAGTTGAACATGACTTTCGTGTTTGTTACATTTATTTTCAACTGTACTTTGTTGCTTACTTCAGCGAGTTCCTGTATTATGCTTTGGAGGTCTTCTGAGTCTTGCGAAAAAATTACTGTCATGGCAAAGCGCAGATGACTCAGGTATATCAATATTTAATTAAGAAATTAAACTGAATTTGCATCAGTCAAATACAAAGATATCATCTAATTAACGTGGCATTTATTTTATGTCTCTACAGATATTCATCAAAGTCAGAGAGATCCTATTTAAATTGGAATCCTTGAATTAATATTATTATCTATGCTAGAGAAAGTTAAAGCTGAAAAGTTTCCGCTCGTGTTGTCGATTCGAACTTTTCAAATCGACTTCGACTGACTTTGTACTCTCAATATTTTATTTAATAGGAAAGTCGACGCGTAATGGGAAACTTTATTTCTAGCTGGAAAACCTTTAACGTTCCTTAAAACTTTACAAAGCCTACATGATTATATTAACATAATCTAAATTGATGGAAGTAATGTATTCTTCTATCTCAGCTATCGAAATTGGCGGCTAAATTACAGAACACCTTCTTCTGCTTACATGTTTCTTCATTGAAAAAAATAGTGTCAATTTATGCTACTTTTCTGCGTTTTATGGTAGCCATAAGCTTTCGGGCCCACCGGGCCGGGCTGTCCAACCTGGTCATCATAATGCTTAAATATACGGCGTCTGATTGCGGACGTGAAGATCTTAGTATAAATGTAAATAAATTTGAATCATTTACTTTTGTTAGTTATCCGTGCTCCTCTCCCCCATGGGCACTTTTATTAGAAAGACTCTGCAAACAGTCAAAGCACAGTGCGTGGTGACCTCAGTCTTGGGAATATGCTTCAGATGCATGTATCAATTATTTTGACAATTTTTTCCTTCGTGACTGCTTTTGTGTATCACATTATATATGTTTAAGGCCCGTTACAGACGGGACACCGGTGTCGCGCTCGTATATAATGTAGGAGGCCTTTGTATTCGAATACAAGGGCCGTTGTATTATGTTTATAAACACCCCAGACCTAATGAATCAATGCATAATTTCGCGTTCTAAATTAGAACATAAAACTGGTTGCGGTAATAAAAATAAGTGTATCTTGGTATAACAACCTATCAATCACCTAATATGCTTTAACTTTCTCATTGAACTGAATTTTTCAATTAAAATACGTTCCTAAATATATATTTTAATTTAATTTGTCGATTCCAGTTTTTTTTCTTTTGTCGAAATCGTATTGTACTAGAATAGAATAAATGTAAAATAAACGAAAGCTTTGTTTTCAATCAATAACTGTAACAGAGATCTGCCATGTTCAGTTAATACGTATTAAGCTTAATTTACATGAAACGACAGTTTGGAGCTTAATAGAAAAATTTAAATTCTTGCCCGACCTGACTCAACAATTAATTATATTCTAATTATTTAATTTTTGTCCTATTCCATTTGAGTAGTTTTCTGCGACCCCGGTTTTGCCTTTCGGCATCTTCAGACACTATGTACACTCAACAAAAGGCAAAAATACATTGCCACACTGCCAAATATACACATCATTGTACAAACCCGGGTCGCAAAAAACGGCTCAAATGGAATAGTATAAAACTTAAATCCATTAGAATTTAAATATCAAATTCCATCAAGTACTTTCAGTCGATAGTATTAATCAATTAGATGATTAACAACTGCCTTTTAAGGCGTTAGCGCGGACCAACACTCATCACATCACCTTAGTGTGAAACGTGATGTTTTATTTTCATAATTTTATTGTTGTTGGTGTTATTAATTATTTGAACATACAAAAAACCGTTTATATTTTTTGACACTTGCAACATAAACATGAGACGATCTGTTTTGCAGTGGCGGCTCAAGGACTTTCTAGGTGGTGGGGTTTAGCCAATAATTATTAAATATACATGCCTACCTACGTTCTCATATTATTACCAAAAATTATGTGCCAATCTACTTATAATAATATGAGTTTATGGAAAATGAGTAATTTTTCAGAATAAATAATATGATTATCAGCTGACTCATTACCTCATCACATCTAAAAAACGTGCTTAAAAAAATATTAACTTAATTAATAATAATAATAATTATTATAGACTTACCATTATCGGTTTTGAACAACGATATACAGTGATCTTTTTTTACTCACCTAGGGGTTATTTGAATCGCTCCCCAGTTTGCGTGTACTAACGCTAATATTTTCACATCCTTTGTAGAATGAGATTTTTACCGCGGTGGCGTGATGGAACCGGGATAATTTACAATCATTGTTCTATTTATATTTTGTATAATAATAATAAATATCTCTATAAAATAGCGACGGGTTTAGATGGACAAAATAAATAGTTATTTATTCATGTTATAATAATATATATAATAATATCGGACATGTATTTTGACATGATAGGGTTGTGGGGATGGTCCCTACAAACCCTTAAAGTAGAGCCGCCCCTGCTGTTTTGTATCTGAATCGTATTGTAATTATTGTAATTAGATATATGACTGATGATTACTCAAGAGTCAAAACAATATGTCGTGTGGTTTACCCATATCAAACAAACTGTCATAAAAAGAACTCCGAAACAAAGAAACAGTAATATAACATAAAAATTATGTTTTCTCTTCTATGAGAAAGCATCCGAATTTTTTTCTCAGTCTTAATGAAGACATGTCAAATAAGGTATGTGTTAATAATATAAACGGACACCCATTGTTTCCGTAAATATTTTTTCTCAGCCTTGGATGTTTGTTGGGAATAAAACATATTATTATTTTTAAATGTGTTTCTGTTACTAGAGCAGTTCACACGATTAAAAAATAACACTATTAACCAGATAACTACTTGTTGCTATAATGAATTATTTAGTAATTATTTAGGAAACTTATTATTTTTATGCAGAGTTTCATGTAAGATTCCCTTTCACGCCATTGTATATATTTTGCAAAAGAATGTTGTTTTTAATTAGAATTAATAATCAAAAATATTGCTTAAGTTATGTTGTAATAAGTATATTGCATTTTAGTTGTGCCTTAGATATTATATTTAAGCATACATCATCATTTTGGGCCCACAAGGCTGGGTCCTAGCCTCCTCACGTTAGTAGAAAATTTAAAGTTTGACGGTACTCCGCTTCCATGCGATAAACCTGGAGATCAACACACAATGATACCATCGGTCTATTAAAATCTCGAACATTCAACTCTATTTCGCCCTTTTAAAAAACATCCGCTGTCATATAATTTTAGGGTTGAACTTAATATATTTATTTATGTATTTATTTAAGAATACAAAACATTGTGGACATAACAAATCTAAATTCAAGACGTACACAACATGAGATTTACATTATAAGGCAAACATTACCCTCACAAGAGAGAAGAGAATATAGAAAAAGAAATATATATATAATAACAATAATAATAACAAAAAAAAACATACTTAAGTACAATTTATTACAGAAAAATATAATTTTTGAGAACGAAAAACATACAATTTTATACAGAAAAATACAGTTTCAAAAACAAAATGCAAAGTACATCATTGAAAATGTCTATGTCTTTAGGGAGCGCATTTACTAATCTTGCACCCGTCGCCAATGGTGCCTGATAGGCTTAACACGCCTATTCCTAATGGATTTAAGTTTTATACTATTCCATTTGGGTCGTTTTATGCCACCCGGGTTTCGCCTTTTGGCATCTTCAGGTACTATGTGCAGTACCAAAAGGTAAATACACATTAACAACCAATACAATTAAGCCTAACTTATATAATAAATTAATACATAAGAGTAGGTAACATTTTTATCACCTACCCATTAAGTGAAGGATCACAATAAAAAATATAACAAACAAATTATGAATAATTGAAGTATTTGAAAAAACCCCCATCACTAATAATACAATCAATATGCGTATACATCGTTGAAACCGTAATAATAGATCATTCGACAATATTCAATTACACTAAATTCTATTACGATATTCAAAAGGTGTAAAATCGTCAATACTGGGAAAGCAATGGCAGGGTATTGGGAATTTAATGGAGTTAACTAATGAGATATATCAATAATATCTTATAACTTATAACAAATCCACAAACAAGCACACATACATACCCTAATATACACGTATATATATGTATCGATAGTATTGATAATATAATATACCGTCAATGTGAGTTCGGCCATATTTTTTTCGCAGGACTTTCCCCTCGAAAACAGCCACTGCATGGAAGAACCTTATGAGGGAACGAGTGAGACCACTGACCAAATAAACGTTTTGCAAATCCGTTTTATTTTCCATATTAATTACAGTAGATGTTACTTTGTTTATTTCATAATTATATTTGCTGCCAGAATTTTTCGTTTGACTGCTGTTGTACTAGAGGTAATTCTTTTTTAACTTCTATTGTAACACCATTTGATGATAATTTAATAATATACATATGGTAGGCACCTAGCAGAAAAATACGAAGCTTTCAATTTGAGTATTTTTTTTGATAATTTACAATTTCACTGTATTACTTAATAAATATGTATCTGAAAACATTAAAAAGATTTTTTTTAATTTTTAGTCAAAGATAAACCTACAATTTAAGAAAAATATTATAAAATGTGAATTTTGTTTACGTCCCCATCTTATTATAACATATATTTTTATGATCATATTTATTATTAAAATTTAGTTTATTAATTTTTCAATTTTTCCTTGGAGAGATTTTTGACTAATTCATAGTTTTAATATTTTTTACATTCATTTTAAAAAACATTGATTTTTATAAAAATATATATGTGTACAATATGAAATTCTTTTTATTGATATCGAATCTTATTTAGTTATGGTCACAATATTGAAGCTCAATACAATAAGTAGTTAAAAACTTATGTCAATAAATGGTAATAATAATAATAATAATAATAATAATGAACATAGTGATGGCTTAGAGGTACTGTTATATGCGGGAATAGCGTTACATTTTTTTATAAAAAACAATATGGCAGCTTGTTTTAACATTTTGTGCTTTTTAACTTACCAAGCCTTCGAAACCTTGTTGCTGTATTGACGCATCCTCGAAAGCTCTTCGACTTCGATGATAAACAGAAAATTACATTACGTCGACCACAATAATTAATGAAAGGATAAAAATATAGCATTCTCCAATTCATTATCGAAGGCAAGATAAACGGTAAACGTAGCAGAAGATGACGCCGCATTTCCTGGCTCCGTCAATCTATTCCGTGAAGCAGACTAAACATTATAATCCTGATGATGGCTGACCTCCAATAAGCGATATAACATCACGAGAAGAATAAAACTTACCCACATACGGTAATTTGTGATTGTTCATCTAATTTTTCAAATAAAAAATCATTATATTATATTTAAAAAAAATACTAATGCAATCCGTTTTTATATCGTTGTACTCATAGTAAATGCACGTCAGCGGGTCTATTATATACACAAGGCGACTATCGACTGCTTAAGTGATAAAGTGATAGTATTTATTACATATTATTTGTATTGAGGTATTATAATTATTGTTACAGTAAGTTAGCCGCCTAAACAGTCAAAACTGTCTATTTCGCTCTAAATTTTATCACAGCCAAAAGAGGTGCTGTTAAAATATAGCACTTATTGCAACAATTACAACCAACTTATTGTAATTGTTACAATAAGTGCTAATACTTTGATACAAACCTACCCCAAGTTTGATAATATTTATCACTTCATCACTTTAGCGGTCGATAAGTATAGAATAGACCCACAGGAATTAGAAATGTGAAACTTGTTACAAATAATATGCAATGCAAAATGAATTTAAGAGAATAATAATAGAAACATTTTTTCAGTTTAACTTTCTTATTATATTAATCTAGGCTTTATCAAGGTCCAATTCAGCATCAATGTACCGTAAAAAACTCGAATATGGGTGGTGAGTAAACGTATTTTTTATTTTCAAAAGTTTTAGGTAGTATTTTTAACTTCAAAACAACAATAATAAAAGTACATATATTACCTACCTACTCATTTTTCAAAAGATGCATTAATCAAAATGTTTCACAAGTGATTTATGGTTGTAATTAGTGATAATTAATTACCAGTTTTTTGTGTTCTCGTTTAAATTCATATGAACGTGTTCATTGTATATATGATTACCAACTGTCATGATTTATTAGCGAGTAGGTATCTAAAATGTTAATACAGTACAATACATAGAATAATAGCTAGCTTATCTATGCTATGATTCCAAAATATTTATAATATGGACATAGATTCTTCATAACAGTGTTTTTCAAGAGTTATTGTAAATGTTAAACTGTAATAAATAATAAAAATCATATTTTAAAACGCACGATAGTACGTTTACGTATGCAAAAGAGATATAAAAACATTTAAATGTTATCTCTATGAAATGATCGAATAGCTACTTTTACCATAATATTATTTTACGTAAAGTTTTTATTATTTCATCAGAAAAAATATTTGAAACAGTGAAACTCAATTATTTTTATAGATAAATGAATACATTATATTACGTCGGGGTCACCAGTTAGAGCACACGTTTACTTTAATATCTTTAAGTTTATTATTCATAGTTTCAGAACAGGGATTGAAGTTAAATATATAAAGTAAAGACACGTGGAATGATGTGATGACGATACGTGACCACGTGCTTCAAAGATGGCGGAGAGAGTAATTCCGGGATTGGCCACTTCGAATGACGCGCCACCATGGGTCACCTAGGTGCAGACGCGTCGAATGATATTGAAATGATTCAGTATTGTCGATGTTGAAATTAAATCTTTCAATCGCTATAAAATGTTGCAATACAAAAAGTTTTTAATTATAGTCCAATAGTATGACAAATTTAGATACGGTCGTGCCCTTAATACGCCTGTGCTTCATTGGCATGCAAGTCAGTTACAGTTTTCGGACTGGGACACCCCAAATCAGCGGACTTTCAAGTCTGCAGACCAAGTTCGTTAGATTTCAGACATGTTTGATATTTTATTCTCCGAGTTGCCAAAATTCGTCCATTACCGAATCACTACGTAAATTCGATTTGACATCAATACGCAATCATTCGGACTGAAAAAAAACCAATAATAATAATTGTTCTCAACATTTTAATTGATTAATTTGTTAATTAACATATTAGAAAATGAGAGATATAGCAATTATTTTTTTATTTAAATTTATGAAATTCTTAAAAGAAAATTGCTTTATTATTTTATAAAATCTGAATATAAATAATACAACATTTCAACTGACAAAATTCGACATTTTTACTCGTTCGTCGATCGTCCATTGATCAGTTAGTAGCAGAGCATAGATAAATCGGACGACTTATTGTCCTGGGAGTTTTGGCTATCAATGGAGCACCTGCATTAGAGAATAAATATATAAAGAGAGATTCAAATATCCCGATAAATGTTACCAGTGCCCATGCGTTTGGTTGTGTTGGTGAGTACAAATGATTGACTTCATAGCCATTTAGGATTAAAACTACAAATCGATACCTATAACGAAAATATTTTTTCGCGTATTTATCTATGCAAAAGAAGAAGATGGTGAATAACAACACGTATTAATTCTATTTCTGCAAAATATATACATACAACCAATCATTATGATATAATTTCATTGTACTTATTTTGACCAAAGATATTGAAACATAAATCAAAATTACATACTAATTAAAAGTAGAACCATTTAGTTATTTAGTACATAATATTTAAATTGTTTCTGATTAGTGATTAGTAACGTAATAATTTTAATTTTATTCTAAGTGTGTAATATATTTAGTACGTCTCCCTAGTGTTTCTATGAAACTATTTACAGATTTGAATACATCATAATTTTCACTCCTGTCACGCCAACTGTCAAACATTGAGAGAACTGATAAACTGATCATTAGTAATACAATACGTGCTGAATATTGAATTTAATATTCCGTCACTCCGTGCGACACAATACGTGTCGTTTGAAAATTGTTTAACATATTATTATATTACTAATTGGTCCAGTTCTATTTACTGTTTTATATCGTATAATATATCAATGATATGTCTATTTGTCTTAATTATTATCAATATTATCATCAGCATTGCCAACATAGCATTTTTATTGGCAAATCATAAAGCTTAAAACTTTTCATATAAAGCTAGATTATTTTATTATACCAGATTTGCTGGAAAATCAACAAGTTGATATTTTGCACCAAATATCTTATAAATAAAATAATTTTACATCCGAAATGATGACTAAATTTCGTACCTGAATTATTTTTTAATTTGATAACTTATTTTGTTAGTTATAAAATAATAAATTCTTCGTCTATCTTTGTTTATGTAAAAAAAATGTTAATAATAATAAAATTATGATATATTTTTTTATATGTGAGTTTCCAGACACTTCCGGTATTATTTTCTTACTATAATACCTGGTATATTTTTTGAATGACAGTTGGCAACAGTGCTCCTGGTCCTTATATTTCTGCTGAACGTCATCAGTTTGTGCCTCTCAATTGGACGTGGTATTACTATTTTTTTTTCAATGTTTGGTTTCCGTGGAAAGAAAACTAACGGGCTGCAGAACCGGAGTTCAGCTTAGTAAATTTAAATTCAAAACTTTGATAGTTTCAATTCTAATATAGTTACCTGGTATCAAGATATAGTTAGAATATATTTGGTTTAATTTGAATCCAGCATTAGGTGGTTTTTATTATTTTTTCAAGATATCCTAACCAAGTGGAGCATTATGGAAATTACATCAGTATTTATACATGAATTAATATTTTTTGGAATAACTGATTCCAGCACGGGTGAATGATATCGAAAAGTTTATTTAGATTACACATTTAATAATTAAAAAATACAGTGGAACTTGCAAGACTGCACTGTTTTTAAGGAATTTTTATGGTTATGAGTTTTTAAGAATCGAGGGTTTTGGTTTCGGTTTCTGGACCACTATAATAAAGTATTCTAGAGGTTTCAATGTTCTGCTTCCATTTCTAATACTTCCAATAAATCCCAATAATCCCAGCTCTTCTAATAGCATTTTACCAGTACAGCGTCAGTTTTCTTATCACGTACCTGGTTACTCTGGTCTGTTCCCTTTTTATCAATCCTCAATTTAATGATTCACTATGTTACTAAAGATGTAATTAATTAGCAATACTTACATATTATAATATCGGGAAACTTATATATATTCCTAAAACCACTATGAGAAGAGAAAACACTTATTCACTAACTGACTATTATTGTAACATATTATTTGACCTATTTTACGAGCTAAAAGACAAGTGTTTAATTGAATTACAGCAAAAATAAATTATACACAGTTTTGTTGGGTTGAATATTTTATTGTTGATCAAAAACAATCATCTGGTTTACTTTATTAACAATATCATACCCAGGCAAACAAAACAAAACTTCAATTATTCTAACAACAAAAGCAAACATATCTTTTTGTTCGCGTGAAACAACACTACCTAACTCGTTTCAGAGACTTTTGTCAAATTAATATTTTAAACAATAATATTATTTTATACGACGAGAAGTGAAGTTAATTTTCAAAACGAGAGTTGAATCTTTGCCAGACACTAGTTATTCCCACAAAAGATTTTATTAATGTTCTCTTTTGTTATGGTATGTAGTAACAAATTTTACTAAGTAATTTTATAATATTTCAAATTGTGTAACTCTCCTCTATTGCGAATGGCTGAATATTCTTATTAGCAATCAAAAGCAAAATGAAATTTTCTCAAGGGAATGTGATGACATATTATATTTTAATTATTATAATCTTGTAAACTTAAGTATTGTAATGCAAACAAAGCTTTTAAAAAGATTTTGACAGCATGTTTTTAACTACTAAACTAAAGAACTAAATTAACTACTTACTCTTAAAAGATATACCTACCACATAACTATGGGGACAATAATTGCTTATGAAAATCTTAACCGACTCACTGATGTTAAAAAAAGAATAAAATTATCAATGATAAGACGATGCAATGATTGTTTATTGACACTTTCGTTTTACTACAAATAACTATAAGAAGTATCGCCTACGATATGTTGATAGGACTCAATTGGTTGAGCAAGTAGCTAACATCCAATCTCGTAAAAAAGCTGTTAGAAAAAAAAATTGTGAGGCAGCCAAAACCCAGATTGTAGAGCCAATAAAAACATACCTAAGGGAAACAATTTCATGTTGGAGAATCGGTTTAATTTAGCTGTAATTCAATTAGGACGTATTCAGAAACTTCATTTAAACATACTTTACAATGTATTTTATAAAAAAATCTAAATTTATATATAATATATAATTCAAACTAACTACAAAAAATGAAAACGTTTGATCCATTCAGAAGGCCTTAATTAATGACGTACATGACTGCAGGACCCTCAACCTTGGCTTGATGACATTTTCAATGTATGTATGTATGTTTTATGGACGAGTTTCGACATATTTTTGTCCAATGCGAGGACAGTCGGGAATAATATAGCCGGTTACATTGGAAACCGATTCTCCCACATCTAAAAAAAGACTATCGCTGCAAAAGAATCGTGATATGAATTTTCGTCATAAGATTTACGAAAAAATATTGAATAATCAAAATATATTTTGAATATATTATTATTACTGGAAAAGTTTACTACAAAATATTATCTTGTCCGGTATATAATACATAGTTTTATAGGTAATCAATTGACATAGTAGCTACTATATTTAAAACACTTCTGAGAAATATATAACTACTATAAAAAATATTTTTGAAAAAATTCGACACCCGCATGACAAACGCTTTAGATAGTATTGTAAAACCTTTAGTTAACTTCGACACAATTAGATAAGACACGTATAGTTTAGTGGTTAGGGTAAAATATGGGCGTGAATCCCGGAGGCATAGGTTTGAATCTTGCTGGGTGGCTTCTAGATTTTTTCTGATGTTAATATATTTCTCCGTAAAATAATGTGATTTATTCGTTGAATAAAAAATAGTTTACCTATATTGTTATATGTTAATAATTTATATTAAATTTATACACTGTAATGGATTATTTTCAATACCTTCAACAACTTTTAAAATTTCTTCAATTTTATATAGATATTTTTTTAGTACCTAAGTATACTAATTATTGTAGACCGGTCTCTTTTATAGGTGATCCATTATAATTATGAATATTTCTAGTTTCCTTCATATCCCTTGCCTTATTACTGATGATGGTGATACTGAAATTACAAGCGTTGCCAACAATATCCATCTAGAGCGATCTTGTGCTGATCTTGTTACTTAAGTGTTATTGTTGATTCAGTCGCTTTCTTGATGGTGTCGTTTTATCTACAAGCCGCAGGCCCCCGCAACCTTCTTTAGTTATATTACATTTCTAGTTTGTTTAGAATTAAATACGTTACATAAGTGGATTTTATTTAAAATCAGCCCTGATTCATACAGCTAGCATAAAACAAACAAAGAAAAACATAATTGTGATTAAAATAGGTTGTCAGCCGTCAATTTTTCATGAACCACCATACCTACAAGATAAAAAATATTAATGTATCTCATTAGCTGCTGTTTTCTGAGAACATAAATAGGAACCAATTGAATCAACTGGGCTTGAATAATGTAGTTTCTTAAAACTCAATCAAAAATTGATAAACCATTTTTTCTGTTCGACGAAGATTTAAGAATGTAAGATTTTTATTGATAATTTGAAAACACCCGTGTGAAATATATAACTACTAGAAAAAATACGACACCCAGCGGGATTCGATCCCGCGCCCATGTGATCTAACCGCAAATCTAGTGTCCAGTATCTAATTATAACCAATTTACAATTTTCACTGATGCGCTTTCTATATTTCGGTATTATTTGGCAGTCGGTTTTTGTATTTTGAATCAAAATTTTATTAAAATTAACTTGATTAATTTATTGGTAGGTATTATTCTTTTATCTTTGCAGATCTTTATACCCGTACTTTTTATTCAATAATCTTCACAACTAATTTATTTTCTTCTTCTTCTTCTTTCACCCTGTCACGACCCAGCATTGGGGGGTATAGGGCAAGCACAAATTAACGTCACTCTTTCGCCTCTCACCGTGTCAGACCGTTTTTTTTTTTATTTTCCGAACAATATATTTTCTTAGCATATTATTTGGCATGCCAAGAATAAAATTGCATTAAAACTATTAGGTTACCTACTTTATACGATTTCCATAAGTAGGTATGTAATTTCACACTTTTCAGCGCAAGAGTCTTTATTGATCGCGAGGTACTGAGAATTTTCCAGCTCTGCACATTTTCATGCTCCGGTTTTCCTGTAAAGGCACAACGTCAAGGCTTCCGCAAAAATTTATATGGACGTTTTCATAAGAGAAAAATTCCGAGTAAACTTTTCAAAGCTTTGTACGAATGAGATCCTGGAATATTTATTACAATCTATTGAAACTTCTACAATGGTATTGTTTGATATTGTATTACAGTTTCCTATATAATGTTTGACATACTATACCAGAAATTCCAGAATCAGGGTAAATTATTATTTAGTTAAATTAAAATAAAATTAAAATTAAAATCTTTGCTATAAAGAAAATTCAATGAAATTTGCATGATCATTTATTAACAATGATTTTAATAAATTAATTAAAAAGTAAAGCAATCAGTTATTTGTTCTATCATGTCAAGAACTGCAAAGGCATTCAAAATTGCACATCCGCAAGCGATAAAAATGCTGGTGCCATTTGCGACAACCCATTTATGCGAACAGGGATTTTTCACACTTATAAACTTCACAGCATACATGAGTGAAACGGCAAATAATTTTCAACATAAGGTGACACGAAATTTTTCACTCGTCATCAATCGGAGACCGACGGTCGAGGTGTAAGCACGTCAATTTGTTTTGTGATGGCGTCGGAGGAATATATTCTTAAATCGTGTTAATATGACTAAAAACGTTACGCATGTACTTGAAAAAGAAAACATGTCAATGGATATACTATTATTATTACTAATATAACAATAAACATAACATTAAATAGACGCATGTTGAATTTTTATGACAAATTATATTTCGTTCCGCTAGCGTCATTTGCACAATCCGCGCATCGCCTAGTCACGATCTTTTTAGACCATGCCTCAGCTGAAGTATAGCCTTAAAAACACAGTACATAAATGTGTTGAATCCGGACGATAGCATCTAAATTACTCAGACATCAAAAAGGCCCCATTTTAATGTTGTCGCATTATCCTCCCAAAATATGAAATGAAAATGTCATCAATGAAATTATTGAGTCCCATGATTTTATTAATTTAGAATACTATTATTTACTATTACGACTTTCTAGGTGGTTATATATTTCTATGACGTGTTTTCACTTCTTTCAAGACCATTTGAAAACCTTCCTCTTTATATTCTACCGAAGGCAGCAGTGACGTCCCGTGGGGGTAGGCAGATTGACCGTCGCTTAGGGGCGGCAGTTACTCGAAGGGCGGCAAATCGAGGAGAATCATTCGGAATATATAGAAATAGCTACCTACCTAAACTTAGTAAAAGGTAGGTAACGAAAATAACTTTCCATTAAAAACTGGTTTTATCGGGTTCGCGATATCTAGTTTACTTCCGTTACCCTTCGACGTCCTTGATGACTAGAAACGACACGTGCAGATTTTCGAATAATTGGTCTGAAATTTTGTTAGTAATGTATCAATACAACACATTTCTTAGATGTTGGACTCATGAAAGGATGATAAAAATACTGTATAAAAAATGAGGCGGCATTTTGGCGCTGGATAGGGGCGGCATTTTATCAAAGGACGTCACTGGAAGGCAGTCATTGAAAAAATGATTATTAGGTTGATGGATTTTGGTAATCTAAAATATAAAATGCAATAGTGATAAACCCACCAAGTTGCAAGCATGTCCTAAGCAATCAATTTGGCTGAAAATATTGCTATTAGAGATATCTGTAATAAAACCAGAAAAATAGTTACTACTTAAAATATTGTCTATGCCAATTGTTGCATAATCCAAAATCTTTATTACATTAATTTTCATACCTACGCAACTAGTTTATAGTGTTGTTTCGAAGTTTTCAAGAATATTCATATCTATTGTTTTTATAGACAAGGAAAATACGCTTTGACATGCTTCAAAAATTCTAAAAGCATTTGTAGACATGATTTAATTAACTTCTCTAAGCGAAGCGTACGTACATACTTGTGTAATAATATAAGCATTTCCATGCTTCAAACAGAGAATACTCGTGCTTTTATGAACGTCATTAGTATATTGTGTTAACAGAAAACTGTTTTATCATGGCGTGCATTTTTGAAGCAAGTATTAATAGACAATTTTGAAAAGTTTTTAAATAACAACTGTCAGAATTTTAAATGAATGGTAAGTATTTATTTCAAAGTATCGGTATAAGCCCGCCAGTTTTAATGTTGAATGTTAAATATTGGTACAGCAAGAAATAATATTCAAAAATCAGTAGTAAAAATAAATAATCATTATTTAAATGACATGGGCCAATAGATAAAACCAATATCCATTATTATTTTGATAGTATGAAAAGTAAAAAACATTCAATGGGGCGCACGGCATTTTAGGGTTACCATTATCGCATATAAAGTATTTTAGTCTATGCAATAAGCTATTTCTGTAAAAGAAAAAATCTGTCCAAAATAGATTTTATTCTGACAAATTGATATTTATACTTACCATTAATTATTTAAATAATTCCCTATAATAATTTAAATACTTCCATTGTTACTATTTTAATACTTACCGATAATCATTTTTTACTTGCTTTCAAATTAAATAATTCCCACCTTTTTAATAAAATACTTGCTAGATTTTTTATTAAAATACTTGCTGTTATTGCATATATATACTTATCCAATAATTTGAAGCCTTTTATCATCATTGCAGTGAGGTCTGGGGAGGTTATTTTAAAACGTTAATTTTCTCGCTAACAATAAAAACAACTAAACTAATTTAGCTGAAATTAGTTGTTATGTTATTTTAGCATTGGTAGGTACCGGAAGGAACGACGTACTAACGAAATTAACGAACCGTGTAAGTGGTTTGTTTTCCTATGAACTTCTACCATAGTGTTATCTTAGTAAGTTGTTTCCGGATTATAAACTTTAATTATTGGGAAATTTAGTACGTCCCGGCTTATGGCGACTGACTTATTTTATCGGAAGAATAAATAAAAATTAAACACCTACCATTTTTGAAAACCATTTCAAAACTCTATTAAAATATTATATCGAAATTCAATTACCTAAATGAAAGGAAATGCACCATTTAAATATCGAATATCGTTAGAATACCATCTTCAACGTCTCAAAAGCTCGTCAGCAAGACTTATTCAGTGACGAAATATTCGTACTGTAGTCAATAAAAAGTATTTCATATTGCTCTCATTCATGTTGTGTTGCAAACTGATACATGCTGGCTTATCAAGCGCAGTAATAAATATAATCTTGTCATGTTTTATTAAGTTGACAACTTTTTTCTGTGTGCGTACTCGCTTTTATGTTAAGGTGAAGCCTTTAGTGAGCCCTTTTTAAAGAGGCACCTAGCAGAAAAATACGAAGCTTTCAATTTGAGTAATTTTTTTGATAATTTACAATTTCACTGTATTAATTAATAAATATGTATCTGAAAACATTAAAAAGATTTTTTTAATTTTTAGTCAAAGATAAACCTACAATTTAAGAAAAATATTATAAAATGTGAATTTTGTTTACGTCCCCATCTTATTATAACATATATTTTTATGATCATATTTATTAATAAATTTAGTTTATTAAGTTTTCAATTTTTCCTTGGAGAGATTTTTGACTAATTCATAGTTTTAATATTTTTTACATTCATTTTAAAAAACATTGATTTTTATAAAAATATAGATGTGTTCAATTTGAAATTCTTTTTATTGATATCGAATCTTATTTAGTTATGGTCACAATATTGAAGCTCAATACAATAAGTAGTTAAAAACTTATAAATTATCATCTACCTATTAAGTCAAGGGTCACAATAAAAAAACCCTTACCTTATCAATAATAATACGTAAAATGTCAAAATCTAATAATAATAAACAATAAAAATACTACACTCAAGAGGTGTAAAATCGTCCATTCTGGGAACAATGGCAACGCATTGGGAATTAATGGAGTTAACTAATGAAATATATCTATGATATCAGTCTTTAAAAGTTATTAGTTATTAGTAACAAAATTAATATTCAATAATATTCTTATACGATACCTACTTTTTTATAATATTATTTTTTAAATATAACAAATCCACAAATAAACCCTCCTAATATATATATTTATATACACACGTATATATACCTACATCCGCATACATACATATGAATGTTGTAAATCAAAACCATTGACCATGTATAATATTAATCACAGCCTCCCTCTCAATATACAATATCATGAAAGTCATATTTTAGTATCAGTATATTCGATTAATAAAGCAATTATTAAGTCCTTTGATCAAATTGCTTCCATCCAGTGTCGCCTAAGTACAGTTTAATACTATTTAGACGTGGTTATACTCAACAACATGAACTCTGGTAGGTCTTTAATATAAAATTACAAACAAAACCTACAGTACAGTATGTACATCAAACCCACTAGGTGTATTAATTGTCAGTTGCTACTGAAGCGTTTAATATGTAACCGAATTTTCAAGGGAACTCCCAACGATGGAGTAGCATTAATTTCACACAGAATCACTAATAAATATTAACCTAGACGAAGACACCAATTCGATTAATAATTCCGGTCACTTAACCATACATCTTCAATTTAAACCCCTTCATCGGTGGTCAAATCATTTAAACCATATTTTCACATGGGTATTAAAAAAATATTTTATTTGTTTCACAAAAGTATTATACAATATTGCAATAATACGTATGTATAATTAAGCACTATTTCTGTTGAATCCCTAATGAAGCGACTCTTTGTAATATAGTCTACTTACTAACTTCCTGGCGACAAGAAAACGACGCTCGTTGACGTCACGACGTCGTCTATTATCCGTCGCATGTGTATCATAGTACAACTACAGTAAAAATCGTGGTTAGGATTACAAAAGTATTATCATTTTTTTAAGTCACACTTTTGATTAGAGATGGGAAAACTGGTTGATTTTGAAGACTTAGTATACTTACTACCAGTATAAAAACTATTTAGTATATAAACTTGTTCCAAAATACTTGCTAGTATTTGGAATACTATATAGATCATTTGGCGTGCGTATGCGACAAAAGTTTCATACTCAACTGAAACTAAAACCAATTCCATATTATTAGTATTTTAAAATACGTATCGGCTCAGGGAACTCGGACTGTGTATCGGCTTCAATATAATCGCTAAAAATACGCTGAGCTCCGCTTGTCGAAAAGTCCCATTTATTATAAAATTTTAAATTTATGAGTTGTTTTTCTGTTAGGTTACAGTATTATTGTTAACAGAAATGAATAACAATGATTTGTTTT
This sequence comes from Rhyacophila brunnea, assembly GCF_057557595.1. Classification (NCBI taxonomy): domain Eukaryota; kingdom Metazoa; phylum Arthropoda; class Insecta; order Trichoptera; family Rhyacophilidae; genus Rhyacophila; species Rhyacophila brunnea. The sequence goes on from NW_028232859.1 coordinate 4,381,849, forward strand.
AAATTTTAAACATGTTTTGAGCGGTATATTTCAAGCCTAAGCCTGTGCGTCATCTCACCACTGTGCTGCGACACTAAATTTATGACCTATTATTATTCATATATTCGAACGCAATAGACTAATAAATTAAAATATACCTATATTCAAGTACTATTTTGTTCGTGCGCATTTAATGTTAATAGTGTTGAAAATCTACAAACTGGCGATTGCACAGAACAGCGACTTGCGATGATATCATCACAAGTTTTTTGGAATAAGTTTCAATAAACTTAGTATTTGTGGCCCAATGGCCACAAATACTTAGTATGGGTAGTTTTATCCGAAACTTGAGTACACAAACTGGTGACAGTATATCCAACTCACCTCTACTTTTGATCAACAAAAAATTTTCAAATGGACCAAAATCAAAACCACCCTCGATATTTCAACTGATAATATTTTTTTCTTCTTGCTATGTGGCAGAAAACTACAGAGCTCTTTACAGGCATATTTAAAAGACCCGGTCTTTCACATTCGAGATATTTGTTCTCTTTGCTGTTAACTTTGGTAAAAAAATTAGAATTGATATGAAATAACGATGGGTAGCGAGTTTTTTTGCCTTTAATGTAAAAGTAGCATATAAGAATGGTTGTGCTTTTTATAGTGGAATGTAATTGATTTTAATGGAATGGTTGTAATGATGGATGTGGATGCTAGGGGGGGCGGTTACACTGGAGTAAGTCCAGGCACTAACCTTATGATATTCAGCGGTCTGTCTGAAGCTGTCAAATTAAAACCATATTGTTGAAAAATTGATATTCTTTGCTACCCGTATTCTTCTTTCTATACCATATCCGTTTTGAGACGTCGGCGATAGTTTCGGCTATTTTCTCTCTACTTGTCGCTATTTGATGAAGTGCTGAACTAGTCTGAACTGAAAGAGAGATCAGTCTCTGAGAAATTTGACCTAGGACATTCTATTTCTTCCCGGACGTCGGTTATTGTAGATCTTCCCATCAATTATAATATAATGTAGAAGTTGATATCTCTTGGGATACTACATGACATGGTCAAAGTCATAAAACCGAAATGTCTGTTACTTTAACTACAGCTGATACGGAACAAACGTTTGTATACCCGCATTTTGAATGTTTCAAGTTTTTTGAGCGTTGTTTCTGAGCTGAGTTTCCACTCCTCCATCCCGTATTGTAGGAGTTGAAAGACATAACATCTTGCCATTCTCATTTCCAGTTCCAAGTTTAAGTTGTGACTAGATATATATTCACTTACATATAGATATATAATATATATTCTTTTTACATGGCCCAACGACAGTAGTGTCATTAGTAAAACAAACAATGATTTGAGATTCCCTATCTCCACCCGCCATGTATATGCAGCCGCGATTTGTGCACGGCCGCCTTCCATGACGCTATAAACGTGTCATAATGAAAACATTTTAGTGCCACACTTCCTTGTCCCGAAGCGATGCTGCACGGGACTGATGTAGCAACCATGCACATTAGTGCTAGTTTTAAGAGTTTTACAAAATAAAAAAAATCTTGACTTGCTCTGCCGTCAGTAAAACAAACAACCAGGTTTTGTGCGAAAATCACTTAAATATATTGTGTTCACCGAGAATCAAACCCGAAGCCCCTGAAACTGGACAACGAGCTCCGCCTCTCTGTCTTTATATGTACTTTATATAATATTATTTATGATAAAACTTTTTTATTACAATTGTATTATTAAGTATTTAGAGAAGATATTTTTTAAGTTAACCTTTCATTCTGAGGTTCGAATCTGCATGCCACATAAAATTTGTAAAATAAAAAATGACAATAGCGTATTGGTATTGTTCGCGACTGCAGCATTTTATGATGAAATTTGGTTCCATATTTTGCCTGAATTTATTATTTAGTTTGTTAAATTTAAGTAGACAAAACATCTGACACCACTGCGTTATGATAATCGTGTCAAAAATATTTGTATATTTCCTTAGGTCGAAGCAGGCTTGATAGTGGATCTATTATTTGATATTATATAGTATTTTCCTTAGTCGTGTAAAAACAGCCCTACCCTAGTCAGTATAATTATTCTACTGTTCGCATCACTGCTTCTATTATATTAGTTAATTTGTCACACGGTAGAATCCCTTTGGTTTAATTTATTTGAGATTATTGGCAATATCTGATCTAAGTGCAAATTTCATTCACAAAATCAGGCAAAGGGGGTGCAAGAGCGTAAAGTGCCTGTCACACGCACGTATTGTAAATAATATTAAATTCGCTTCCAAACGATCTTGTATGTGATACTCCCCTAGTCAGCGATTACGCGTACTCCATGGATCACTTTATTTTGACATGTAACATGTGAGAAACTCGATGACATGGAAACGGAGGTAGGCAATTGATAAGCGATACTCAACCTTTACCCCGGGGTGCTATTGGTGAAAAGGGTATAAGTTGAAGGGATAACTTCATCTATTTCATGCACTTGTAGTATAGTGAGTGTAATTGCATTTGGATGATTGAACTTCTTGTCGTCTATATGAAAAATAAATAAAACTAAAGTGTCTGCATAATATAATTTTGAAGCATTCGCTTTTTAATTAGTGTTTTAGTTATTGCCAATATACGTAAGCACTAAAATATATATATATTTAAATATCGCTTGTTGTTTGGTTCTGTGATAACTTGACAGCTTGTAGTTTACCAATTGAAATATGATATGATATATTAAAAGTTTCTAAGTTACAAAATAAAACTCAAAAATACTGCACTTAGTAAATTGGTCGCTGCGGCAGAATAGCGAGGTGTGGTGCTGCAGGGGGTTATATGAAAATTGTACGTAAAACATTTCACCGTGGCACAATTCGCCGCGAGTTTTCTTATCGGAACTTACCGTATACTATATGGTCTCCAATTTTATTAGATTCAATATGAACATTAATTCAACTTTCATAGCTGATTTTGGAAAAATTCATGAATTGAAGAATGAAAACCTAACCTAACCTAACAAATAATCTAGTATTCAAAATTTGTTTACTGCTGGCTTCCTGTAAAGAGTAAACCGACAAGAACCGTGTTTTATTTAGACATGCAATTTATGTCAGTACTATACGACCCAGAGGTTGGACGGTCTTTAATATACGACCATATATTTCCGATGCATTGTGATACGGCAAACTGCATGCGTACAAGTTTCCGGACACGACTGCAGAAGGGCACGCACCTACATTCAACAATTATATAGATGGATGCATTACAATACTTCGCTTCGATAACCTAGCTTTCCGCCAGAGCTTCTACCCTCTCCTTTGTTAGACGTGCAAAATTAACAATGACAATGCAATGTTTAATTTCTATTATCTCGAAAATAAAATCGAAGATACCCGTTTTCTTACATTTCTATCTGGAAACTGAATATGAATAATCTGTTAGTGGAGGTTTTCGTGCGATGGTACCATACAAAAAAGTAGTTTTTTTATAAGCATTACAATATGTTGACTCATGTTTGGAGTACTGGGTCTCCATCAATTTTTAATAAAATATATTTTCACAGTATTATGATATTATGTGTAATGAATTTAAATTACCTTGGTATACGGAAAATCGGCGAAAATTCTTTTTGCGTGAACAAAAATAACATGTTCTTTATATTATAATAATATGCGATGTATTATTTCACAGTCTTCATTGTACATATTACTTATTATTACAACGTTTTTCTTAGCTCGTATTCTTATTTGTCCGGTACAAATCTTGCAATCGATGTTTAGCTAACTTCCCGACTAGCTAGATATTTTAAACTTTGAGAATACATCAGAACACGATGCCAATGCATTTTTTAATACTTTTAGCCATCTTTAAGTAGAATTGAATTCATTTTCAGTTAATTCTGTTTTGTATGAAAAGTTATTTCGACACCATTATTGGTTGCTATAACGTGCGTTACTACGGAAATCAATATGACATTTCAGTATTATTTCTATCAAGTACAAATTTTTTTGATCGTTTAAGCTAGTCAAGTCAAGTTTATATGATTCAACAGAAAATTTAAAAACGTATATAAAAAGTTATTTTTATCTTGTAATTATTTTTCTTTATATGTTTTATGTCATGTTGTTAACATCTGGAATTTGTAATTTTCATTCATGTTAGTATATAAATGAAATGAAGTTAATCACAACTTACGACAGAGTATCCCGAATACCTTAGAATTACAAAAGAAGTTGTTAGTACATGAAAATTATTTTCAATGAACCAAAATTATATTTTAAATACCAAAAATTTATAAGTAATTCAATTTTTGTTTTGTTTCAGGTAAGAAAATAGGAACCTTTTAAAAAATCTTCAAGAACCAAAGAAAATCAACATGTCAAGGTAGTAACAAATCAGATTTATTATTAACATTTTATATTTTTATTTTAACAAATAATAGTAAAATTAGTGTTACAAAAGTTTCAATACGTAAACCAGTGGGTCTATTCTTTACTTATCGACCTCTAAAGTTATAAAGTGATAATACGATGGCTAATTAGGGTTGGTTTGTATCAAAGTATTAGCACTTTTTGTAACAATTACAGGAAGTTAGTTGTAATTGTTGCAATAAATGCTATATTTTAACAGCACCTGTCTTGGCTGTGATAAAATTTAGAGCGAGATATACAGTTTTGACTGTTTAGATGGCAAACTTATTGTAACAATTATAATACCTAAATACAAATACATATTATGTAATAAATACTATCACTAGCGGTCGATAGTCGCCTTTTGTATAGAATAGACCCGCAGAAGTCGGTAACCATGTTTTTTAAGCATTATATTGTGGGCTTAGTGAGTACTGCTTACTGCCAAAAGTTTTTAAGTCAATAATTTATGTAAGATTTAGAGTTAACAACGAATTAATATTATAATAAATATTGCACAATAACATTTGTAATAAAGCACAAATATATTATGCTTGAATTTAGATGGATGTCAAACTTTCACATTTAAATATTAATTACTCCGTAATATGTTTATAACTGTAATAGTTTTGACTATCATTTAATTATAAGTCTTGTATATTTTCCAATTTATATAATAGAAATATATGCCTAGTCTTCTATATTGAATATATGAATAGATCAATGCATATTTCGGCATTTAACGGGTGTTCATTTAGCGTCAACAAAATAATCGAATAAAAAAATGTAGTATTTAAAAAATCTTAATAAACACAATAATCTTCTTCCACGCTGTCAAGATCCAATATTGGGGCATAGGGCAAGCACAAGTTTGCGCCACTTCCCTCGGTCCATCGTCAACTCTTGCGCCTCCCGCCATGTCAGACCTGCAGCCTGTAGGTTGCTCCTGTAGCACCGCTGCAGGGTGAGAGAGGACCGGCCACGGCGACGGAACCCTTGAGGCTGTGCCACATGGGTACAAAGTTTTGCACTCTTTGTCGACATCCGGAATACGTGTCTCAGCCACGTAAAGCGTCTCTTTGTGATAACCTCAATTACCAAAGCCTGCTGTGTCTGCTCACGAACTCGGATGTTTCTAACGCGGTCGTATCAATGTACCCCTAAGATTCGACGGAGACATCGATTCTCAAAGCTCAAAAGCCGAGACTCTTGAAGCTTAGTAAAATGCCATGTCTCACAGCCATACAGAAGCACAAGTAGCACGCACGCGTTAAACAAACGACATTTGGTTCTCACAGAATACAGCCTTGACCTCCATGCGACTCCAAGTTGGTTGAATACTATACCTACACTAATATCATAATATATTATTATATTAAGACGATAATTTTGAACTATAGGTGCGAGGAAATTTTAGACTCGCTGGTAATCGGAGAGCAAACGTCGAGCTGTGAATACGTCAATTTGTTTCGTGATGGCGACGGGTGTATTAATTCTTAAATCGTGTAAAGATTACTAAAAAACGTTACCCATTTACTTGAAAAAGAAAACATGTCAATGAATTTATTATTATTGTTACTAATAGAACAATAAACAGAACATTAAATGGACGCATGTTGGATTTATATGACAAATTATATTTCGTTCAGCACGCATCATTTGCACAATCCGCGCATCGCCTAGCCACGATCTTTTTAGACCATGCCTCAACTGAGGTATAGCCTTAATATTTTCTGAAAAGCTAAGTAAATTTAATTGATTTATTTTTTATCAGAGAATTTAATGGTATTTTATTAAATTATTGACCAATAAATAATTTTGTCGTTATGCATACAATAGTTAGTATAAATATTTGTACCTAGTGTAGATAATAATGTATATTTTGTCTCAACTGAAAATTTGTCATAACTGCTACTATTTTAATTAATACAATATCTTTCCACCAATAATTGCCAGTTAGTAGCAGATATATAGGTACACAATTTTTTTTTTGGGAAAAGTATAAAATAATTTAAACACGCTCCACACGCACCCTTAGAAACCACGTTGCCAACATCTGGCGCAGATCATTTCACTCCATCGTTATTAATCTTATCACGTTTTACCCACCAATTGCCCCCAATAAAACGTGATAGGAATAAATCCGCTGATTAGTCTTATTAAAATTTACTTTGGTTTTGATAGGCCAATCCATCGACACAACAAACGTTCATTCCGAATTCAAAATGGAGGATTCTTATGAATAATTCAGGATTTTCCGCATTTGTTATAAACTGTGATTTTTTTCTGGCAATTGAAGTAAATATCAATGGCGAACGGTAGATATAGGCTGTTGGGATCTGCCATAAATAGTGCACACTAAACTTTGTCAGTCATACATATTTGTTTTCATTGAAATGATACTACAATTTACAGATGGTGTTGGTTAGTTTTTAAAATTCAATTAATCCCTGCGAACACCAAGCCATAATAGATAATAATCGAAAAATTCTCGTCCATCTGTAAAATAACTAAAATTATACAATTAAAGCACACATAACTTTAGACATAAACAAATAAGTATGAATGACATATGAATGACAATGACAGAATTTTGTCACATCGCCCAAAGTCTACTAAAACTATTACGGTTTGGTTTGATTGATTTTTAAAAACTTACCAACTCTATCTGTAAATTGTGGTCTTAGTTAAATAAAGTGAAATACGTATGGCTATCAAAGTTTAATGTGCACTATTTATGGCGGATCTTAACAGGCTACATCCACCTTTCGCCACTGGTCCATCCGATATGTTAAAAGTTTCTGAAGTTACAAAATAAAACTCTAAAATACTGCACTTAGTAAATTGGTCGCTGAATATAGCTATATAATACTTAATATAATGCTAAATATAGATTGAAATTTTTTTTCTCCAGTTAATGAATGCATCTAAACAGCATTATATCATAAATATACCTATTTTAAACTACGAAATTATCAATTATTTATTTATTCAGAAACTATAGGTATTATGAGGTAACCACGATTAAACAATACGCCAAAATTCTCTGTAAGGGCACAACGTATCAAATATTTATTGATAGTAAAATATACATCATTATAAAACACGGCAGACATTATAATATAATATATACTAGGATAAATCTTTCTAAAACAAGTGGGACTAAAACCTACCCTACATCCACTCGTTTCGCGCCAATCTAATTACAATTAAATTAACTACTAAAGTAATATTTACATTAAACTCCCACGATGGCCGAGTGGCTTAGTCGGTTTATAACGTCGTGGGTCCCAGGTTCAAATCCAGGGTCTGACAAACTCTGGCTGTGGGGGGGGCCCGCGTGGCACGTATACCTTGTAAGTGAGATAAACACACATCATAAATTTGCTCTAATGGTAAAAAAGTTGCCAGCGGCGCTATTTTACTTTAGGAATATTAACATTTTAAAATACATATGTGATTGTGTGATGAATTTTTTTTTTGTGTGGATATTCGAATACTTAATAAAATACAAAAAAAAGGCTAAAAATACACTGAATACCCTTAATTTTAACTGGAACAGCTTCAAGATGTGGGGGCCATGAGTTGAGCAAGTGGCTAACATCCATTTCTCGTAAAATCAAAAATCTGTCAATATAAACCTCTACTCCGTGGAGGTCCATTTAATCTATAGGATCGGACATGGTCAAAAAAATATTTACATAACACTGAAGTGCTCAACAATTCAATTCAATTCAATTCATTTATTTTACATATTGTGGACATTACAAATTATAAGTTTAAGACGTTCACAACATGATATTTATAAACAACGAAATATAATTAAAACATTATTAGGTACATAACAAAAGAGATAGATCAGTATTAAGTTATTCTACAGTATAAATGTGTAAATACAAAAAAATATATAGTTACAAGGAAGAAATTGCGTTAATGTTTGCCAATCGGCTTTTGCGACATAAATCAAAGTATAAATAACATAAATACTAACTGACGTCAGGATCTCTCCAAATTTAAGATATAGCGTACTTGGACTTGCCAATAATTTAATTATTTGTGAATGATTTGTTGATTAAAAAAATGTTACTTAATTAGAAATAAAATCTCGATTATCGAAACCTAATCTAAATCAAATACGCTGATGACGGCACAAACAATATTCCAGATTGTATTAGTGAAAGGGAAGCGTTTGTCGAGAATCAATTTGTCTAATTTGGTTTAATTTATATATATACCTTCCCGAATTTTCAATATTTATATGAGGCTGGGTGGGTAAGAAAGCTGTCAATGGAGTCGTGGCATGAATATTTTTATGTTCAATTAATAATTATAAGTAAAATACTGATGAAACAAAATTCAACTTTAAGCCCGTTAAGTATGACTGTACTAGCACTTTTTTAATTATCAATAGCCTACCTCCCTCCAACAGAAACTTTCGCCACTGCTGTGCGACGGTGTCAGTTGTAGTGGGTTGTTTGACATTAAAAGATTTTTGATTTCAATTAACATAAATGATAAATACAACCAGCGGGTCTATTCAATACACATGGCTGCTTTCGGTCCGCTACCACAGCTATATAGGGTAGGAAAGTATCGAATTATTAAAACTTATTTTATCAATTACATTAAATTAGCCGTCTAAACTGTCAAGACTGTCTATTTCGGTCTAAAATTTATCACAGCATAGAGATGTGCTGTTAAAACATAGCACTTATTGTAACAATCATAACTAAATTGTTGTAGTTATTACAATAAGTTTTAATAATTCGATACTTTCCTATTTAGTTGCCGTAGCGGACCGAAAGCAGCTTTGTGTATAGAATAAGCCCGCTGACCTAATAACATTGTTGTCAGTTTACTTTCCAATTAAAGTCGGTATCCTCTAGCTTTTTTATAATCATGTGTATTTATTCTACTCTCTACTCACTATTTGCTCGTTAAATCTAACGAAAACTTTAAATTACACGTAGCCTAAATAGTTTCAGAAGTTGGTATACCTACCCAACCATTCCCCAAACGAAGTGCTGGTCTATAAATCTTAACGTATTTTAATTTTGTTAGCATTTTTTGTACTGTAAGCGGTAAAGGAGGCGAGCTATATACATTCGCGAGGTCCAAAACAAAGCTCCAAAAATGTCATAATAAATGAGCTTTTGCGATCGAGAGCGGAGCTTTTTCACCCGTTCGCTTTTCGCTACTAAACCAAAGAATAATGAGTGAAGTATACGTAGCAATGTATGAGCGATAGTTAGTATGTATTATTTTATTATCAACGGTTATTAACCAATGTTGTGAATATTTTTTACAATGCATATCTTTGATATTTTGTCAACTATAATATTGGCAAGTTGGAGATATGTATACCTCACCTTGTAATCTTTTTCGTATGGTCAATCGAAACTATTGAAATAATAAAAGCATTAACAGTTATTGTTAATTTTATAAAATTTACCACTTATGCGGATTTTCTTTGTTTGCAGAAATAAACAAAAAATATTAAACTTGTTTAATGAAAAATGGAAAAAATGTTCATTATAATTATAATTTCACCAAAGAATATATCGTCACTGTTCTGGCAGAAAACACTAATTTGAAAAAATGACATGTTGAGTTAGTTATACTAAAATGTTCCTTATTTCAAACTTTACCGTCTGCAAACCTTCTTAATAAACAAACAGTCTTTATTTTAAAGTCATCCTTTTTATGATTACTTCATAAACTCACATGATAGACCATTTCAAACATTTTTAACAACTTCAAAGTCAAATTACTCAAAACTAGTATTCTCCAGTTAGTGTGTTCTACCAGAATAGAGACGAATATAAATATGTGTATATAACTACATACAGAAAGGGGAAAGAAGTCTAAAATCACCAGGTAGGTGCTTTGTATGTTTCCATGAAAAATTGCTTAGTTTAGCGTCGTCGACTTGTTCATTTTTCACTCATTTAAAAATATCCTTGACTTATAACCCTTTTTATTTCACACACATATTATGTTATTATCAAAAAATTATGTTTATTGAATAAAAAAGTTTATTAGTTTCTTCTTCTACTTGCTTTATATCTTCAATATTTTTATAAATATTTCTTTATATTTTCTAACTATACTTAAAACAAAACAAAAAACACTTTAAATATAAAGTCGTGTATTTTAAATTAGGTGTTTAATTATACCAATACAATATATTTACATGTTGCGTCCAAAACTTTGCGTTCCTTCTACCGTTAAACCTGAGAATAATTTATCTATTTTTATCAAAATTTAAAAAAAAAAAAAATGAAATTGTATCCTAATAAGTTCCTAAATAAAACAAACCCCCTCCCTCCGCCTTCCCACTCAATTTCGTATAATTTTACAATGGCGAAATATGGCATAACCGAAAATCGGCATGCTAGAAATTTGTCCTGCTTCATATTCTCCGTAGCATATTATACGCATGAATATTCAGCGGCTGGCGGGGAAATTCAAAGCAAGGGGTTTTATAATAATCATCATCTCTTGTTGATTGTGTTAGAGCTAAACATATCACGTTGGTCTGTGGTCCGGTTAACATCTTGTCGACCGACGCCACTGGTTTCTGAATAAATTACGAGGATTCTCGCCCGACCCGAAACCGCTGCCCACCTATATATATATACATGTTAGTTTATACGTCGTACAACTACGTATATATATGTGTAATTTTGCGCTGGATTCATTAAAGATTTATAACAGTTTACATGCTCCACTCGCTGGAAGTTGTGGTTTTTCCTTATGAACTGAATACTAAAAAAATGATAATCTATTTTTATAATAGTTTCCTTGCAAATAATATAACAGTATAATCTTATAATTCATATTTTATAATATTTCCTAGTGCTTTGTTGATTATTTATTAAAGGATTGCTTAATGTATAATAACTACTCTAATCTTTTTGAGAGGTTTAGAATTTAGTTTGAATCATCATCATCATCATCAGATGGGGTCGGCGCACTACAGGATAAAAACCTCCTCTAACTCCTTCCACTCTTCTTGGTATCTAGAACGTCGTTGCTACGTACATTCGCTGAAGTTGGTGAGATTGTCAATCCAGCGGATTTAAGTGGGGGCTTGTGGTTGTTTATTGCCGCTTGGGAACCACTATTTGCATTTATCCAGCCGCTGGTCATTGGCCCAGCGACACGTTAGGCTCATTACCATTTCATTAGATTAAATATCTATTTTCTTACGTTTAGTTCCTTTATAAATAGACACATCTATCATACGTATCGATTTGGCCGGAATTTTCCCGTATAGTAAGTACGCATTTTCTAATTTTGTAGATAGCGTCACTTTGTTTCACATGAAATGTGTGATTTTTTGTTATTGTTGTGTCAGTCATCGCCAAACAATGCAAAAACGAGATTATTAATAAAAATGTTTTTTCTTTGACATATTTTTTATTTTGAAATACCCTTCGATCCAAAAAGAAAGTGTACATTTAAATAAACGAAGAGCGAACATTCAAAAAGTGATTTCTCACAGAGATGCAGAGTTTGGAAAATTATGAAAAATATGTGCTCAATGTTCAAATGCTTGCTTTAACACATTGACACATTCGCGTGAATGTGTCAACTTTTTGATTTTTTTTTTATAGGAAAATATATTATTTGAACAAATCTGTAGTTTCATCCTCTATATTTCACTATGAACTATCGGAAATGATTTTTTTCAAATTGTGTGACAAATCACGTTTTGAATGTTTGCTCGTCAAATCGAGTATACGCTTTATAACTTTGCACTTCGGCTCTATGATGAAAATGATGTAATATATTCTAAAAATTTGTTTTTACATATGTTATAATATATTTATTTATTATAACATTAATAGTACAAGTGAATATCATTTGATTTAATTTTATGCGAGGTAATCAGGCAAAGAGGCGTAATCAGCGTAGTAAAAAGTGCAAAGTTAAAAAACGTTTACTCTAACAAGCCGTTCCTTAAAAACATTCATAACAGCAAATAATTTGAATATTCAAAATCAAAAGATTAATGTATGCTAATTAATTTATTTTTATATATTTTTTTTGCTGATTTGGATAATTTTTCGTTTTTTTTTTTAATTCCAATGATTGGAGTAGATTATTATCATTATATTATAATCTATTACACAATTTGTTAAATTAAAACATTAAATTACACAAATCTTACACTAAATTGAATTCTATTTTTTATTCATAATTATAATCAATAGAGTCCTTACTGTAATCCACAAGATGTCACATCGATCAGTTTTACCTACTAATTATTAAATGTAAGTGACAGTTGTCGGTTAAACAATATGCCATTAGGTTTCCGCCGGTGATGTAGGTCCAACGGCCCCCGTTGATAGGTGCTTAATCAACCTAGGGTCTATTTGACCTCACTAAGCCTATCACTCTTCACGTAAGGAACGGTAAAGCATCTATTAAATATTACATCTACTTTAGTTATGACTACATTTCACAACCTAATAAAGGAAATTTATGGTGTAACACAACCTCGTCTAAAATATATGAAAGTCATAATAAATGTTTTAAGTTTTATAAAAAAATAGTTAATAATTCTAATAAAAAGGTTTAATAATTCTATTAAAAAGGTTTAAAAATTACAATTATTGAGTTATTGATATTCTATCTTTCACCGTATTTCTAGCCAAAGGCATATCTTTTATTCATTAAATATTTTCTTCCTTGTTTTCAAATTACTCAAAGTGATTGTGGAAGCATTTATACCACTCTTCTTTTTATTATATTCTCCATCACTGAACGGTTTTCCATTTTTAGAGATTGTGTTTGAGGTAAAATAACAAGCAGTTATTATATTTGAATGACTGCCGATAATTAATTTCATAAGGTTTGTTGATTGTATATTTTTATGTTTAATTCCCCGATCCTAAGGACCGACTTATGCAATCGTATGATTACTTTGCCTGCAATTTGTATACAATGCGATGTGTCATTATTTATGCATGAATTTCATCGTTTCCGTTTGCGCATCCATTGGTACCTAAACATATCATGAAAAACTGAAGAAAATACGCATGGCTATGTCGTCATTATTTTTGAATATTATATTATATAAGTAAGTACTTAAATATATATTTATTTGTAAAACATTTTTTATAAATAAAATATTTTTTAAATATGTATAAAATAGTAATATTTCTTTTCTATTCAAAATGAAACATTTGCGTGCCATAGGTTCGCCATCCCTGTACTATGTTATATTCGTTATTGGAAGTCGGCGAACTACCCTGAACAAGGATGAAGTATTGAACACAAACTAGTTTCTGACATTCCTGAGCCACCGCGCTCTTTTTCTTAATTAAGCATTGTGTCATCTGCATATAAGTTATTCGGAAGGATTCCTTTTACTTAGATCTCATCAGAATTTTATAGAAAATCTTCTCGAAATACAAATATGTTAAAGATTGTAACTAATTTTCTAAACGTGGTCAGTGTATCATTGTATGATGAGTGTGAATGATCAACATTATTTAAAACGCTTGAAGGAACGAGGACTATAATTTTTCTCAAAAGCATTACGAAATTGGACTGATTAATCACCCTTTTTGTTATTTTAACGCCCAGTTTGTTAGGTATGAATATATATATTTAAATTCTATATTTGTTTTCCAAGTAAAAAATAATAACTATTGTTGTTTGATTTAATAAAACGCAATTTTTTGTAGTACTTATTCCACTTTTAATCAATAAATTAGGAGCGGTTTCATTCGCCTCAGAGGGAAATTTTCTCTCCTAATTTATTGATTGAAAGTGTAATAAGTACTACAAAAAAATGCGTTTTATTAAATCAAACAACGATACAATGCAGTTCCACCATGAATTAATGAAAAAAAAAAGAAAATAATAACTACTTACACAATTTTCTATATTCATGTGATTCAACATTATTGTACGTAATATAATAATACCTATTGATTAGAACTGATTTGAAATATTATCAGCATGGTAATAGTTATAACATAAAATATAGAAAGAGTATAAATACCAGTGACAAAGGTGAAATGTGGAAATGCTTATGTGGAAGGGTTGTTTTTCCTACGCCCAACGCTCTTTACTACGGGTGCTTGCGCGTAGGATCTTGCGAGCGGTATTTGGATCTATCAGCAGGGATGAGATGTGAAGACGTTGCTATAATCATGACCACACTCAGCTTTTAGAAGAGCCTGACATCATTTATCGAAATCGATCGCCATGATTAAAGAAACTCGACGTTTAAATATATTATGATCACGTTATGTGCTGTCACAGTAAGCTACCGCTATAGGAAAAAGTATGCAATGTCGTTTTTCTTGGCGTTTAAAATGTTATCAGACTGATGCTCCAATCCCGTAGCAAATTTTAAACGTTTAAACAAACATTGTCAGTTAGCAAAATCTGCCGAAATTACCAGAGCAACAATGAGGTCACCTCACGCGTACCGCGCTACATCGACTAAATGAACGTTTTTTATCATTTTCTACATGCTTACACATTTTCGACTCATGTCATAATCGTGCGTTCTTTGTTTTTAGTGGTTTTCTCTATAGATTTTCTATTAACTTATTATCATCTATGGTCTGCACTCTGGAGCTTGGGTTCTGTTTAAATAATTATCTATGCATGAAAGATCAAAAGTAATTTTAACATACACACACGTAGAAACTGTTAAAATGAATTGAAATTAGCATGAATAATGAATACAAGTTCAAAATAGTAATATATTAAAGTTGGCACTCATAATGTGTGTGAAGCTTAAAGGTATAATTTCATTAGTTATTGAAGGGCACTATCAGCATCAAGAGCTGCAACTTCAAGGTTCCAGATTTAGAATTTTTAAAGTTAGTTGAGGAGAAAAACGATGAGAAGAAGGTTTTCTAGTGACAACATTATACTACGTAACTTCGATGACATTAATTATATGCCTGAATCCAGTGCTGCTGAGAGCTTTATTATCCTCAAAATGTATTTTGATTATTTCATAATAACTTTTCTCGCAGTCGAAAAATATACCATTCAATGGGTCAATTCTATTTTCAAAAAGTAATATCTATATTTGAGAAAACCCGTGAGAAGTGCCGTGTGCAAAAAATTACAATAGCTTCTGAGATAAAATTTGAAATGCGCCGGGCAAGTAAAAAAAAAAGATCAAAACGCAATCTTTAAATGGGAGAAGTGTATCTTCCCTCTAAATAATATATTAAATGATCTTCTTCTTTTTCATTTTTTCGCTTTTTAATAGTCCCGAGGCGGCTTCATTTGTCGGCATTTCTGCGACATTAGCATTCTTAATGGTGGTTCAAAAAAAATCGAGATTACGCGAAATAACATTACATACCAAAAGTGATTCCATTTCTAAGGTAAGCACGTCTCTTAAACATATCTGATAATACATTCAATATTAGGTCACAAATATATTTAATATCGGAATTAATAAACAACTTTCAGAATAATATACCCAACCCTTATTACTACTAAGATGTGTATTATTTTCATATATTGCATACTAAATACAGATGAAACTCACTGATGCAACTCTAAATGACTGCTTAAGAATAGGAATATCTATTTATATACAATATACCTAACTATGAAAAAATTATTGTGGAAATCCAATGCCAAAGGTCCCATTAAATAAAATGTCATTTTTTTCTTATATATAATACATAAGCACTCATATCTAATTATCTTTTTCACTATATTAAACAATGTTTTTATTTAACGTTTAATGTGCTCCTGGTGAAAATAAGATTGGGAACGTTATACATGGGTCTAGGACGATTTGGCGCCGGGATAAATGGACGCCACGCAATTCGGAAATAAATAGACGTTAGGTACTTATTGGTTATAGGTTTGAAATTATTGTTTATATTTAAATTATTATATTATTATGATTTAAGAGTTGGTGAGAATTTAAACATGCACACGTAAATAATGGTTTAATCAAACATATGTTTAAGTTCCAACGAAAAAAGAGTTGTTTATTTTACATAAAGCCTTAGGCATGATAATTTTCAATCCACAATAATAAAAACCTTATGTTAAGAGTAAAATGAATTAAAACTACTAAGTAGTAGATAGAAACTGATTAAAATTCCTCGTCTACGTTCTGTATACGTGTCTACGACAGTGCGGCGCCCAAATTGTCCTGGCGTCCTGTTGTCCCATTTTCTTATACATATCTTGTAAAAACCGTTTTTTATGCAATTGATAACCAGTATTCGCGTGCCTTATAATATATTTTACTTTTTGATATATAACGCATTCTTTTATAATAAAAATATAACATAATAATATTTTTATGTTGATATTTATCAAAATAGTACATAACATATCATTATGTGCCTAACTGCTCAAAAACACAAAAACTAAAAACAAAAAAAAGTGAAAAGAATGGACCTTTAGATAATAATATATAAAACTGTCTATAATATCAAGGCAAGTACAGAATGCTAAACGTCGATTACAGACTCCATCGTATAATTTACCGAATATATAAAATTTGGCAAAAATCTGTTAAATTTGATGTAAATTGAAGATATAATAATTAATTCGTGTTTTGACAAAATAATAATTTGAAAAAGTGATATAATCATAATTAAAATATGATGTGTTCAAAATATTCTTTTATGGTATTAATATATTTTTGTCATTAAATATTAATTTATAATATGGGAAAAGACAAGGTATCATAATGACATATTATACGTTTTTCTTACAAAGTCTACCAATTATCTAGGCTAGGCTCGCAAAGATAACCCAAATTCTTACATTCCTACACCCACTTTGTTTTTATTACTCACGAGTCGTTGGTGGTATTTTTTTAAATAATCTTTTATTTACATTTTTTATCAGGTAATATTAACTTTAATCTAGATGGTAGGGTAGTAAAAAGAATATTAAATAAAAATAAATACTTCCATACTTTTCCTTTTATACGTAATACTGTGCAGATGAGATTACGAAGTAAAAAATTCTGTTTGATAATATTGAATCATTCCTAAACTGTTAAGCTATTTTTCATGGAAAGATAGAAGGCTATTGAGGTAAGTGCTTGTGTAAGGCATAAATATTTTTTCGAGGCTGCCAACATCAATTCTGTTCCATTTGAATGTCAAAGTGAAATAAATTTCCCTGTGACTGAAGACAGATGGCTGAGTTTAAAACTTTTTGCGGAAACACTTTGTGTCAATTTGACTGGCGGTGTTGGTAGGTAATATCTAAAAATATAAAATATTTCAAAATCCGCTTTCCAGGTTATTTTTCAATGCAGATAAAAAAACATCTGCAGATATTTTAATGAAATCACGTAAACTGTTGAAAATTATTGCCATAAATTATTCGTTAGAAGATTGAACATTAAATTTAAATCCTGAATATAATAAGAATGTTGTTTATCATAAATATAAATGGACGTCTCAACGTTTCTGTTTATTCCAAAATACTGAATAATCTTGTCAATAATGTATCGTTATCAGCATGTAAATAATATGACGTATTATTTCTTAAAATTTTCCAATATTTAAATATTTCCGTTGATTATGTCACATATCTAACGACGTAAAGTTATTTGATATTTTTGAAACTCATGTCAGTTTGTTGTACCATCATGCAAACGTGGAAGTGACATATA
The DNA here is from genome assembly GCF_057557595.1 of Rhyacophila brunnea. NCBI lineage: Eukaryota > Metazoa > Arthropoda > Insecta > Trichoptera > Rhyacophilidae > Rhyacophila > Rhyacophila brunnea. Next base: position 4,399,881 of record NW_028232859.1, read on the forward strand.
AAACTCAAAGGATATCTGACTGATGGACTATGTTTGAAATATTTACGTTAAATTGAGAATGTACACCATGTTATCATTTTATTTGAGATTCTTCAATCGATCAAAATAATATGACAAGGATATTTATATTTTATAATGATCAATATCCTCTAGCGGATCCAGAAAATTGTACAGGATCTGGCAATTTGATTTGAAAAAGTAGCTCACAAAATACATAATATACATTTAAAAAAAATAGATAATTCTACTATTACAATCTATCAACTGTATTGTATGAAGTAATAAAACCAATTGTTTCCGTCGATAATAAAAGTCACTCGTCATCGAACAGCTGATACAAGCAGACGCTGTCCATCCGCAAGGATGTAAAACTAACAAAATTCGTTTCATTATAAAATTATAGTTCATATAAATGTAATGTCGTATCACTTATACCTGTTATTACAACGTTTTTATGAGCTCGTATTCTTATTTGTCCGGTACAAATCTTGCAATCGATTTTTAACTAACTTCCCGACTAGATAGACATTTGAAACTTTTAGAATTTATCACAACACAATGCCAATACATTATTCCAATACTTTTAGCCATCTTTAAGCAGGATTGAATTCATTTTCAGTTAATTCTGTTTTGTATGGAAAGTTATTTCAGAAAAATTCGTAAAAAGTAAAAGACTATTATTGGTTGCTAAGCGAGTGGTCCTAGCAACTAAATTGTTAATAGGTATATACGTGCGTTACTATGTAAATCAAAATGAAATGTCAAAATGACAATTCAGTATTCTACATTTGTTTGTTTGTTTTTTATTTACTTCATATCAAGTACAAGTTTGAGCATATTGAGCATAATAATTCAACAGAAAGTTCTTTCTATCCTAAGCCCTAGAAACTAAATTATTAATATATACGTGCGTTACTATGGAAATCAAAATGAAATGTTAAAATGACAATTTCGTATTCTACATTTGTTTGTTTGTTTTTTATTTACTTCATATCAAGTACAAGTTTGAGCATATTGAGCATAATAATTCAACAAAAAGTTCTTTTTATCTTGTAATTATTGTTAAAGTAAGGAGGAAGATTGGATGTAGTGATTTGGTTCACAGTAACATTTATTGGCTAATATATTATTACACACTATTTTAATTTCCATGCGTAATTAGTAACTCAATGTACACAAAGGTTTCTACCATTTCAAAAGTGTAGTTATCTATCACCTATTTGCTGGAGCCGGGCACGCGGGTGGAGGTTGAAAAGGTATTTATACACTAGAGGCGCCATATTTTTTCTTTCTTTTTGAAAGCAACTACGTTAATTAATAGTATATGTATTTTGTATTAATGTTGCTAACCTATCACCTGTATCATTGTATGATTCAATTCAAAGTATGCCAAGTATTTAAAAACTTATATTAAGCGTAGTTTTTCTTTTTTTAATATATTTCATTATTATTGGTAAAATAATTTATCTTCAACAAAGTCTAAATGATATTTTTTATTTTTAAATAAAGTTTGTTGAATAATATCATCCCCAAAACAACATTTGAGCCAATCAACTTATAAACACGAAACTTATTCAAAGGTTTCTACTTAGGTAACACAATAAATTAAAATTTTATTCAGTTGGCATGATACAGGCTTTCGTAAATTGGTTTCAAAGGGCAAATTAATGTCTTCATGCCTCCATCGACTTTGGGGTAACTCAGCTAAGATGGGCCCTGTCAGAATTTACTCAAAAATTTGCTCCTGAATATTCATAATGATAATATTGTTTTGGAGTTATTGTTAAGTTCTTTTTTAGTTTTTAGAATTAGTAGACTACATTAATCCATAATCTGAAGTCGGAGTGAGTATTTTTTTAGAATGCACAGATTAGTTGATTGTTTTAATTTAATTGTCCATTTTGTCTACTGATTTTATAAATTTAATATTTTGTCGTCACATTTGTCATAAAAATTATTTTATTTTCATTCTATCATTAAGTGAGTATTTTTAAAAAATATCATTTATTTTAAATGTATCTATAGAGTTAAGTAAAATATAAAATTACACTTTATCGACTGTAGAAAGGAAAAAGGACGTAAACCACACAAATCAAATTTTACAGGGGGCACAAAAAGGTTTTTTGAAAATTAAAATACAAAATAGACAACCTTGAAGTGGATTATAATTAATAATTTGGTTTTTATATACCTAATCTGATATTAATAATTTAGTTAATTAAAGAAAAACTAAAAAAATGATGGTTAAGTCGTTTTTCCGACTTCACTTTTTTTTTTAATTGCCAGCTAAATTTATATACTAAATTGGCATTTTCAGCATACATCCTTTGGACACAACGTGTACTTATTTGTGTACAACGTTATTATCAAATAAAATCTATTTTGGAAAAACTGAGGGTTACGTCCTTTTTCCTTTCTACAGTCAATATAATATATGAAAAAAATAGTAACGCGGTGTGAGGCAATAGCGTATTGATATTATACGCGACTGGAACTTTTTTGGATCAAATTTTAGTTCCACGTTTTGCCAGAAATTTTTAATTAGATTTTAAAATAGAACTGAACAAAACACGTGACACTACCACGCTAAGAAAATCGTGTCAAAAATTCTTTATATTTCCATAGTTCGAAGCAGATTTAATAATAGTGGGAATATTGTTAAGCACCGCATCATTTAAGGTACGGCCTTACGGTATTAGACTATAGAGGGTTTAGAAGAGATTCTTGAAACTCCTTTACTTGCGGCTGTATGGATACCATCCGTGGTTTTATTCGACTGACTTTCTCTTAGGTATGATTACATACTGTAGCCTAAAATTCAGAATACATCAATAGCTGGCTATTTACTTTCCCGGCTTATACTGGTTGGTGTACATTCTAATTATTCCATTAATTTATTTATTAATTAAATCTTGAACATTAGTTGTTTGCTCTCCCAAAGTGCAGAACAAACCTTACATTGATAATGATAATGAAGTAGGTAATTACTCTGTTCAAACAAATCACCTTCGAATATTGATATTCAATGTGATAGCTATACTTACATTGTTTTATAAATTCAGTAGGGTCCACTTAGCTCATTCGGCACACTGTCATGTACTTTATATTTTTGAAGTTATACTTCTTTTGGCGCTTTGGGAAATCAGATCAGAGTGTATTTTTGGCGTCTGGCATGTAACACATAATTTATTTTTTCACACGAAGAAAAACGCACTCGATTGGATTCGAACCACTGATTGTTCGGTTATCAGCCGAACGCACTACCTTTACGCCACAGTATGATACTGCAATCGTGACGATTATAGTTTAGAATTGTTCCGTTGCCTAAGCAGCGAATTTATCATTGTCGGCCATTTGCAATTCCTTGCGTAAACAAACGATTAAACGTCAGAGTGACAGTTGGTACTTTAAAAATAAAAACAACGAGAAACCATTATATAATTTAGTAATATAAGTTAAAGTGTATAGAAATAAACCAACGGCATTCCAATAAGCGGTCCTTTTTCTTGAGTGTGTAATTTAACAAGATAATTAAGAGCTAGTCAAAGAATCTAGTTTATCACAAGTTTTGTTTTTGTTTTGTTACGCCAAAGAAGTATAACTTCTAATGCGCGTACATAAGTCTATATAAGTACATATTATTATATGTTTAAAAATAATTGAATTTATTATGTACAAAATATTGAATACACGAATTAAAAGAGGCACTAAGTACAAACAAGCTGAATGTGAGATATAGAGGTTTTAATGAATATTTTGTTTATTAAAAAAGCACTGTTTTATTAGCTTCTTGTTAGATTTAACATAATATTACAACCTTAACGTCCTTAGAAGAAAAAAATACAATTTATAAAGAACAATGTAAGAAAAACAAATTTGAACACAGAAATTTTAGAAAAGCACTACGTCATAATACTACTAAAAGACTAAGTGCCACGTTTTATATCGAAAACGATTAACTACGTCTCATGACATATATTAACTTAACGGCACTTGGTGCCTATTTTAAAAATAATTACGCTATATCTTACACCCAAAGCCATATATAAATATCCATAGAAGCTCTAATATATTTTTTTTGGCACTTAGACATGTATTTAGGGTATTGGCGATGGCACGTAGAAAATTTCTGCATACTCACATATTTTTCGATTTTCGAGCACTATTTTATTTATTATATTCATTATGTAATAATATTGTATAATTGTTTAATTTGTTATGTGTAGGTACCTATCTACTAATAGCAACTAGACAATATGGTCAAATATTTTCCCATTAAGCTTGGAAGTTCTATACGAAACCCTATAAAGAAAATGGCGTCGTCAATTTTCATTATCGCCACATTTTCTCGAAGTACCATTCCGATTGACAATATTGCGCGAGTGAAAGGGACATAATCACAAGTTAGAGGAGGGACGCTCTATGCGATTTGGCCTGTTGCATTAACCAATATGACGTTTCGAGACAAATGTGCGGTGATTACCAGGTGGTCACATTGTACGAAGGCTTTATTAGAAATAATAATGCTCTGACATTGCCTAAATCAGTGATGCCCAAATCGGGCGCTACCACCCCCTTTGGGGTAGCTATAAGATTTGAGGGGGCACTTGGATAGACTCAGAACAGCGTTGAAATACGGGGACTCTAGGTAGCGCTATCGATACTTTCCATCTTAACTATTTCAGATTTCACGCTATAGTGTTGCCAATCGTTATAATAATCATGATATATTTTCGATTGAACACGTGATAATGAAAAGATATAGTTGGTACTTAATAAATACCATACTTAATTTGAAGCGCACAATATCTACGTACCGGACTGTTCGAGGTATCTATGAATTAATTAATTAATATAGAATATTTCCAGTGTTTTCCCAATTCTACCTCCATACCTCGCTATAGTACGGTTTCTCTTTTTAGGAAATTTACTTTCTGTCATATACACTGTTTTATTATATAGTAATTACGTATTATGTATATCATGTTATCAATATGTATGTACCATTTCAGGTGTTATGAATTTATGTAGTTTCTGTTCGTAAAATGAATAAAAATCGTATTGAATAGTGTTTTTGGTACAGTTCGGTTATGAGGAATACAGCAGCAAACACATTTTGAAAATAGCCGATATACTGGATTATTTATTAGTTTAACCTAACCAAACCTAAACTAACCCAAACTAACAAATAATCCAGTATATCAGGCATTTTCAAAATGTGTTTTCCGCTTTATTCCTCATAACCGAACTGTACAGTGTTTTTTATTCAAAATGATATTTAAATTAATTATCACTACTTATTTACTCAACGTAATAAAGGAGGGAGTAATGAAATGTATACTCTAAAACGGGGCAAAACTTTACTTCACTGAATATAAAACAAAGTTCCTAATATTAATAATTTCTTCATACTTATTAACACATATTATTGGGTTTTATGTATTATCAACCAAAACACGTTTCATCTCTGATTTCTTCCCTCAGTACATACATTGATAAACTTGAAAACTTCATTATTTGTTTGTGCGGTCGAAATAATAAGTATATGCTATGACGTTGTAAAAGAATACTGACTGATAACATGTATGTTTGTTTGTCTGTAAATCAATTACATTCGTTCATTCGTATAGCGACGGGTTGTAAATGATAGATATACGAAGACTAATACTAGGCTTTAACTGTGGTTATTCCGTTTAGTTTAATTAGATGTATTATAAATTTTCTGGCCCACTAAACGTGGGGCGTTTTGTCGATTCTGGATCTGTCACGTAGTCAACGCATCGCGGGTGTTGCTATTTGATGATTCAGACACTCTTCATTCGTCAACGAGTGAGTAAAGCTAACGATTGTAGCTAAGTCATCAAGCGGTATCCTTTTGCAAGATTCTGACCTCTCATTGTTCATGTCAAACTATTTTCATAACTCCCCCCCCCCCGACTTTTTGCATAATTTAAAATAATTATTAGATTCTACTAAATCGTATTAGAATCTTTTGGGTAAGACTTTCTGACCTGTAGGGAGATCATGTTTCTAAATGAAAATCTCCTCCTGACTAATTACCACATTTAAATTACCACACGCGTTATTATTGACTACCGGTTTTTGTGTATTACATCAAGGAATATTATCAGTGGTTATACGGGCTCAAATCCCGTCGAGCAACGTATTTTTTCAAATTATGTATGTTCAATATATTATGGAATGTTACATTCTCAAAAAGTTGTAAATTATTCGTTGAATAAAAGAAATGGTTTAATAATAATATTATGTATTATACCAATCAACTTGGCATTTAAATGGTAGGACTCTTTAACTTTGACTTAACTCAAAATATTCACATTCACAATACACAGTCACTGCTGACTTTTTAATTACCATATTTAAATAACACGTTAATTATATCTAATGGCCAACTATGTCAAACGCGCCAGTCGCGGTGTTTGCACTAAATGAGTTAATGAACGAAAACTTTAAATAAAATGTATTTATCACGAGGTATTCAATATAAATTATTATACGGCACGTGTTTCGCTTAGTAAGCTTTATATCTAATTGTAATGAACAACAAACCACATAAATACATTATGTTTTATAAATTATATCTTTTATATCCCTAAATCTCTTTAAAAACATTTTTTCAAACCGTCATAATACTATAACAATATTATCAACACAGGAAAGTGACTATAAAAATTATAAATATTTACCTACTTGAATGGGCCTTAAAACACCATTTGCATCGTCGTTCTAATATTTTAATATGCCATGTGCTACATCTGGAAAGAAATATAAATTAAATACAATATAATAGTTCACGCTTTCGAAGTTTATCTCTGTCTACCAACAAGGATTCCCACTTAATAAAGATATTTAGTGAGCGTCTTTTTCGTTTTTCTTTTACCAGAGTATAGACATTAGAGCGCTGAGTTTGCCGCAGTTTTTCTCATTTTCTTGAAAAGTTGACGCGGCGGAAAATGCTGGTCATATTTATTGCGTTATTACTGGCAGCCGTGAGGGGCGATGGATCATGCGGGAGGCTTCGACGGAGCTTTCGAGCTTTAATGTCAATATATGGCTTGAAATTAATGTTGTTTATTGATAGTCCTTAATATAAGGTCATTTGAAGATCACGGTGAAATGATAATACCGCCCAAATACACAATATTTCAATACAAATTTGATATAATTGGTGTCCTAATGGATTTTAATTTACATGCGCCTGCCAATTACCTACGTGGTCGCGCAGCCATGATTTATTCTGGATCGGAACCATTTCCTCGTGCCAAGCCTATCAGGCACCATTAACGAGGGGTGCAAGATTGGCGAATGCGCTCCCTAAAGACATAGACATGTTCAATGATGTACTTTGCATTTTGTTTTTGAAACTTTATTTTTCTGTATAAATTTGTATGTTTTTGTTTTCAAAATTTTATTTTTCTGTAGTGAATTGTACTTAAAACTGACTATATAATTACTTTTTAATTATCACATTTAAATAGCATGCTAATTATATCGAGTGGCCACCTTAATCGTTATGCGTTGAGCGCGTCCTTAGCGTCCAATGTATTTTAAGTATGTTTTGATTGTATTTTATTTTTTTGGTATTATTATTATTATTATTGTTTTCTATCTTCTCTTTTTCTCTCGTGTGAGGTTAATATTTGTTATTATGTAAATCTCATGTTGTGTATGTCTTGAATATAGATTTGTAATATCCACAATGTTTTGTTCTCATAAGTAAATAAATAAAATAATTGAATGACTTTACACATTAGACTGAGCCATGTTTCATGAAACTTGCTTTGGTGATAATACATGCATCAGCATTAAGGCAGTAGTTTTTGACAAATCAAGAATTGAAATTGAATACCGATTATCTACACAAACATCAACCAAAAAGAAAAAATAATTTTCATGCATTTGCAATAAATTGCAAACATGTTGTAGAGTTTGAAAATAAATCGACGTAGAGATTTGTGAATGATATAATACATTGACCACGGAGATGGTGTTGCCGTTTTAATAGGAAATAAAAATTATTATAGTAGGGATACTTTATCCACGATGCATGCATTTATTCAATTACGTAATCAATGATAAACTATCATCAAATCATTGAAAGCTTTTAATAACCATTTATTTATAACTATTCAATTTATATTGTGCGCCTTTTTTACTACTTTTACTTTAAAATATGTAGGAATTTCAATAATTTACGGAAAATCGTTATTAAAAGAATCACTTCTGTGCCATGTTATAATTTGTAGTTCTTATTTTGATAAAATCTCAACTATGTAGGTATAAGGTCATAGGAATTGTAATTAGTTAGTTTTATACAACGTCGACATTCTATGCATTCGATTAGAGTCATTAGACCCTCAGACGTACATAATGTTATATAATAAATAATCCCAGAAAATCCCGAGTATGATTCTAACACACGTCTTTAACTTTCCGAGTGAGAGCTTTAACTACTAAGTACCAACCTTGAAGATACTTCATAATAACTAAGCTATTGAATACGTTATCAAATTCCGCAATAATGGCTACAATCTTTATAATAAAGTTAATAATGTTACTAACTTGAATTGTATATGGTTTCAGGATTACTACAGATATTTTAGTTATTTTCTAACACAACTCTTTGTATTTTTTCCTATTTTATTATTTATACCGCAATATAAATAATACTATTTTGCTAAAGTTAATTTACTATCTATATGCTATACCTAATTAGTTTTTTTTAATATCACAGTTAGTATATAGGTAACTCAAATCCATACTACTACACACGTAATAGCGCCGCAAAATTAATATCCGGCTACTGACAAAATCAAAATCAATTTCAACTCAACGTAAATTATGATAAATAAACGTGTAGTAGAGATACTTAATCAAAACTTTAGAATGTTTTCGTCGCGCACATTTTCATACAATTTTCTAACATTATATAATAGACAGTAGCTTACTCAAACCAAATAATTTCTTTACAGCAACTTTGTATTACATATCCGATTCGTAACCTTTTGAATAAAATAATTTTAATGTAGTAATAAATCAACAATTTATTTTGTATATAATGCCTTAAAAATCGATGAGGTACAATTATTCAAAGAACTGGGTAATTAATTGATAAATAGATATAAATAGTAAATTGAAATACTCTTCCTTCCTTTGACTATTTAAACTTTGATAGCCATGACTATATAAATTTAACAACTGGGTTTTCAATAATAGGCGATATTTGTACGTTGCAAACAAGGCAATTATACGAATATTTTCTCTTAAGTTAAATTCTCTACGCCAGGCATAACATCTTGATAATATATCTTCTTAAACTTCTGTACTCCATAAAACTGTCTCTTTAATTAAACATCTGTACAGTATGTCATTAATCTCCACCGTAAGTTCGGGCTGAATAAAAGCCTTACTGTAATCCTTATTAAAGACGGCAATTTGAAAACATATTATAACAGAAACACACATCATCCAAGTGAGCAGAGAAAATTGTTCACCGTAAGCCGTGGAAGGATGACAAAAGTGTCTACTTTAAAAATCTCATTTACAGCGAGAATTCTGTATCACACAGTGAAGTATGAAACTAAACATTGTGCAATACCTACTGCTCGCTTTGAATTTAATAAAAATGCATTGCACCTGAGACTTCTCGCAATTTTCTTCTGTATATTTTATACACAACGTACATGTTTTATTATATCTTTAACGAAATAATGGAAATAGGAAATTAAATTTTATTCCTGTCAAATTCATAAGAATTTCATATCGACAAGTGTATAATATATATATATATAGTATCACCACGTTTTTCTTAGCTCGTATTCTTGTTTGTCTGGTGGTTATTTATCCAGTATAAATCTTGCAATCGATTTTTAACTAACTTCCCGAATAGCTAGACATTTTAAACTTTTAGAATATATCAGAACACGATGCCAATGCATTCTTTTAATACTTTTAGCCATCTTTAAGTAGAATTGAATTCATTTTCAGTTAATTCTGTTTTGTATGAAAAGTTATTTCGGAAGAAATCCGTAATGCAATCCACTATTATCAGTTGCTAAGGGGGTGGTCCTAGCAACTACATTATTAATATATTCGTGCGTTACTATAGAAATCAAAATGACATTTCAGTATTCTATATATTTGTTTGTTTGTTTCAAAATAGCAAAAAAATGATTTGTTGACAATTGCTTTATTTGTCCTAAATTATTAATACTTACATAGAATCGTCAAGTTTATATGATTCAACAGAAAATTTAAAAACATGGTATATAAAAAGTTCTTTTTATCTTGTAATTATATAAATTTAATATGCACACCTATATGTCGATTTCTATCATAAATGAGCTTTAGCATTTTTGTCTGGTCTATCTTTGAGTATAAGTTTAGTATGCCACCAAACAATAATTATAAGCTATTCAAAATTTATGTGAAATACTGCATTCGTAACTAAATATTATATTATCATATTGAGTATAAATAAGTAAATAATAAATAATACATATGTTGATAAATGATAAATGAATAATCGACTTAGGGAAACTAGAAGTTAAGCCGGTAAATATTGGTTTTACTTATGTGCTTTTATTCTAATGGATTTAAGATTTGTAGGTATTATTTCATTTGAGTCGTTTTTGTTGACATTTACATTGATTGTCGACGATTTATACGCCTATTGAATGCATTATTAGTAATTAGGTAGTGTTTTTTACAAACACTTCAACTATTAATGTTTTTTTTGTTTATTTATTTGTGATAGATAGGTAGGTGATAAAGTTTTTACCTACTTTTTGTATTAATTTATTATATAAGTTAGAACTAACTGTATTTGTTGTTAGTGTGTATTTGCCATTGACGAGAGCGCATGTGCCTGAAGATGCCGAAAGGCGAAACCCGGGTCGCAAACAAAACGACTCAAATGGAATAATACATTCATCAGTAGTATAAATATTATGTGTTTATTGTAAAACTGGAGTACGTGTTGCTGAAATATATATTGTTTTTATATGAAATATAAACTAACTGGTCAATATTTTTATTTAATTTAATATAAAAGATGGTTAACTGTGTGGTTTTTTTTTTAAATTTGGTTGCCATACTGAGAAGCAAGATGATGAAACAACGTTTCATAATGTAAGTTAATAATAATAAAATTGAGGTTTTACTTTGTGGCATATGCAAAGAAAACGGCTTCACATATCTGGATAATACTCTTTCTATTTAGTATTAATACTCTGAGCTGAGGGTTCTATATATATTTGGCGATTTGACAAAAGGAAAACTTATAATTTTGGAAATCTCGTTGTCAATGAATACTTTGAGTGTTGATACGGAGGAAGATGCAGTGACGTCCCTAGACAAAATACCGCCACATTTTTTTTATACAATACTTTTATCATCCTTTCATGACTCCAATATCTATGAAATGTGTTGTATGGATACATTACTAACAAGATATCGGTATACCACTAAATCTAATTTAAATGCCATCTCTGATTCTATAGACAATATTGCGAGTCTACGATTTTAGATAGGTACATTTAAAAATACACCTGACAACTTCCAAAACTCACTAGTGACTGGCAAACATATTTGGATAAATTTTGGTGGTTTAAAAAAAGATGGTCCTATACATACACAATGGTCCGATCGAGTGAATGATGATACGGGTCTCTCAATACGTTCACCCATTCAGACGTTGTACTGTAAGGCGTAAAACCCACTTAACGCAGCAAGTGTGGCTCTCGCGCAAAATTTCACAAGTGGCGCGTAAATCAACGAAAATACAACGTAATCAAATACGCCAGCGCCCACTGGATTTGACGACGCATTATACGCGCCCGCCGCATGAATCATCGTTTTTTCGCGAATCACCGCTTCTCGGCGATACGAATGAAAGAAAATACAATGGAGTCCATTCATTGAACACAGCGAGCAAAATCACGCTCTGGACGGCGTCGTCGATCGACGGGCGAGAAGTCATTATTTAATAACAGAAATCTCATTGTTTAATTTTATTGCATGTCCTATATTTCGCTGGTTGAATAATGTCGTCGTAAATATTAATTACAAGCCCCGAAATAATATAATATTTTTATTGCTTTGTTATGAGAGGCGCTGTAATAATAATTATTTTGTGCTGCTTGGGCCGCTTATAACATAGGTGAAGGGTAATGCGCGGCACGAGACGTGTGATTATGGTTATGAATAAACGCTTCATACGCGGACTTCGCCCGCTCGACGCGTTCTATGGGCACTATCGCTAAGGATCGCTGTAGAAACATAACTATCACGAATAAACAACACAAGTTAATTTATAACCAAAATGTGAATTTACCGTGACACTCGTAATTATTTACATTAAATAAAAATATTACAGCGCTTAAAAACAAAATAATTTTAGTCTTCCGTTTCTTTCTCTTTCCTCGTTGCTAACGATTAGAGCCACTCGGAAATTATCGACACCTTGTCTAATACCTAACCATAATGGCGTGTTTACACTAAATAAAAGTGGTTAGATTTAAGATATGAATATGAATTCTTCATAATGATTATGTCGTTAGTGTATGTACTTAAGAATCAATGTAAATAGTTTGACAATAATTATTACATTTACGTGAGTTTGTAATATATAAATAATAAAGACAGCCAAAGATTACAAAGCAATTATTGTGAATGTTGACAATTTTTTTCTAATGTATTTTTGATTTGAAGCGTTACACAAGTGGATTTGTCTTTTTATCTTTTCCTGAAAAACACAGAAACCGTAAAGCAAACTCAAAAATTAATTTTTATATCTATAGTACGTTATATCTCTTTAGTATTCGTACGTGCGATAATTTATTCGTGAGCCATTATTGTATTGTAATAAATATTCATAACTAGTGATGGCCCGTGACTTCGTCCGCGTGACATACGGAAATAAAAATATACAGATTTTAAAAAATTAGTGATTATATTTTGTACGCACTTCACTACTCCACTGCTGCTATCTGGTCACTTTACTCAGTCGTGATTTAATTTTATTATAAGCTTTGATTAAGCCCGCGAGACAGACAGCGGTTGGGTGTAGACGTTGTGCACCTCACCTCACCACTCCACTGCTGCTATCTGACCACTTTACGTACTCGCGATGAATTGTTGCAAGTGCATTATTTTGAAGACTGTTATCGTAACTTCGGAACCGTTTACTTTTAATGATATCAAGTACTTACTTATTAAATGTTGTGCCAACACTGTAGTTGTTAACTGATTCCTAACATAATAAATAAACAGATATAAATACAAAAAATAATAATAATAAGGTGCGTATGAAAATCGTGAATACGTTTTAAAGTCAAGCAAAAGAACACCAATTTAAAATTGAATCCAAAATATCTGTCGTAAAAATTCAAATTTGGAAGGAGCAAACAATCATACTTTATATTTTATACATAATACACTCGCCCATAGATAAAATTATTGTTGTAGCTGCACCTTTTAATAATAAAATATAAATATGTAGTATAAATAAATTTATGTTTGTGAGCACGCGCTATCTGTCCAATGTGGCGTGACGTCACAGTCGAGCGAAAGTTGTCCTAGGTCTTACAGATTGCCCGCGGGCTTGTAACAACGTGGGTATTTTGGATTATGCTCATAAGTTAGACTTTAGAAACAGTGGGGTAACTGGAGACCCCGAAGACTTGACAAAAGGCTTATCCTTTACATACCCAGTACAAAAGCGCACGCACACCACAACTAGGTGGTAATTTAAATAGACTTTCCAACAAGATTGGTTGTTCATATTGTATACCATTAGGTATGTTTTATTCAGAATTTTGCGAAGTTGAGTCCTAACTATTTAAGTATATATATATATATATATCGTCTTGGTAAATGCAATAGGTCGTATGTCAAAAAAAATCAATTTTATTTTATTGCACTATAGTGACCAGCTCAGTCATCTACACCATCTCCAATAGGTCTTATGTTGTTAGACCAATAAGAAGTCGACTATCCCAACAATTGCAAAAAGACGAACCGAAACGTCGTTGATATTGGTCACGCCAAACAGTCGTATGTCAGAGCTCATCATAATGATAGTCATGTTTTTGTTTGTTTTTATTCCTCGTTCTTGACTTTATACTAAAGAATTCGTCAAATAATACGATGTAAGTAATTTACCAATCACTGTTTTTTAAAATCTACTTTATAATTACATTATTGTTATCAGATTTAGTAAAATTTTCAAGATTCTTTCTACAGATAATCTAACATTACTTTTTGTCTCAGGGCCCTGAACATTTTTGAAAGAAAAATTCTCCGCCGTATATATGGACCGATCAGGGACGGCACCAATTGGAGAAAATATAATGAAGATTGCAGCGCAGTTCAATCGATTAAGATTGGAAGACTGCGATGGCTAGGTCATGTGCACCGTATGAATGACAATGAACCGGCAAAGAGAGTGATGTCCGGCAATCCAGTCGGGCGTAGAAGAAGAGGCAGGCCGAAGATTTGCTGGTTGGATGGAGCTGCCAATGACTGCCGTGTTCTAGGGGGTACCAAAATGGAAAGCGGCCACACTGGATAGTGACAGGTGGAGGGAGCTATTGGAGGAGGCCAAGACCCACACCGGGTTGTCGCGCCCTTGATGACGATGATGACTTTTTGTCCCATTTATTTATTGCCAAAGTAATTATTTGTTCACCAATTATGATTGACAGTTTTAATAAGACACTGTTTATTTAGTAAAAAGCTATCAAAATGATTAAATGGAAGTTGTGGGCGGTACTTGGTATCTTTAGCAGTCAGCAACATTACTTCACCGGATACTAATGGTAAGAATAAATAAGATTATAACGCCACAAAACAACAAGATGTGGAGTGGAGATGATAATTTGCTGAGATGCATTAACGATTATAAAATTTAGAAATCATTATTTTCTTCAGGACCTCAAATAACCTGTGGAGTCGTAGGAACCACTGACGATATGGCGTTACAAATTGAACCTGGTAATGCAGCGGAACTTGAACTCTTAGGCATAAAGCCCATTGACGCAGTGAGTGCGGCGCTCGCGCAAAATTTCTACAAGTGGCGCGTAAATCATCGAAAATACAACGTAATCAAATACGCTAGCGCCCACTGGATTTGGCGATGCATTATACGCGCCCGCCGCATGAATCATTGTTTTTTCGCGAATCACCGCTTCTCGGCGATACGAATGAAAGAAAATACAATGGAGTCCATTCATTGAACACAGCGAGCAAAATCACGCTCTGGACGGCGTCGTCGATCGACGGGCGAAAAGTCATTATTTAATAACAGAGAACGCATTGTTTAATTTTATTGCATGTCTTTTATTTCGCTGGTTGAATAATGTCGTCGTAAATATTTATTACAAGCCCCGAAATAATATAATATTTTTATTGCTTTGTTATGAGAGACGCTGTAAAAATAATTGTTTTGTGCTGCTTGGGCCGCTTATTACATAGGTGAAGGGTAATGCGAGGCAAAAGACGTATGATTATGGTTATGAATAAACACTTAATACGCCGACTTCGCCCGCTCGACGCGTTCTGTGGGCACCATCGCTTAGTCTTAGAGCATCCATTTGAAGTCACTTTTCAAAATATTGGTTCAGAAATAGAACTCGATTTCGCTGAGGTTAATAATACTTTGACTGTCGAAACTCCAATTTTAGAACAAGCCGAATCATTGTTGAGGCAACTTTCGGACATAGAGATAGCAGAGAACATTGTATCAACATAATCAGCCCCGAGATAAAATATAGATTGTGATATTATGATGATGACTGAACATCTAAGTGGCCCTGAACATTTACTATCTGACATCAGTAGTGGCTCTGAAGCTCTGTTTCAACCTGAATCAAATCAATCAAGCTCATCAGAAGACTTAGAGGAGTTTGCTATGCAGTCTGACACCCATGGTGACGAACCTACTGAGCAAGTGAATCAAAGAAAACAAAAGCTTGCTATTCACAAATTTTTGGAAGAAAACAAAATAAAACTAAGTACCGTTTAAATAAAAAAAAAGTACTTTTCTAAAAAAAATATTCTTTTGAAACTTATTTCTTTTAAGTAGGTATTTACCTGCTCTGTTTTTTTATGCAAATACTTAATTAAACTATGATATTTTTAAATAAATCTTTTTAAAAATTATTGTGTATTATTTTGAATATTAACTTTTAATCTTTTCTTTTAAACATTGAAATTGTTTCTATACAAGTACCTGATTAAACAGAGATTTTTAAACAGATCTCCGATTTATAATGTTTATGCACACTTATGTCAACAAAAGTGGCCATTATTGACGATCAAATAGTTGTATGTCAACCTAACTTTCTAAATATTCATCTTACGTCAAAATGATGATAACAGTCTTAACGGGGAACAAATTCAACTAAGTAAATAATTTTGTGAAAAACATCGGTGCAATGGGGTTAAGATGGGATAGTTTTTTGTCTCTCCTAAAAAGTATGGTATCTTTGACATACGACCTATTGCATTTACCACGACGATATTTGGATGTCTGCCATGAACATGATAGCTAGGCGGGTCCTAGTTTGGTCCATACTCTTTCTAGAATCTAGAACATGTTTCTTGTCGTTATCAAGACGATGGATACGTACTCTAGGACTGCCTGCTGATGGGATTCAAACGAGTGGAGCTGATTGCCAGGGTTACATATAAATTATACGGAAAACATTTCACCGTGGCAAAGTTCGCCGTGAGCTTTCTTATCGGAAAGAGATGTATGTAGGAACGTATACAATATGGTATCCAGTTTTATTCGATTAAATATGAACATTAACTCAATTTTCATAGATGATTTTGGCAAAATTCATGAATTCAAGAATGAAAACCTTACCTAACTTAACCTAACCTTACAAATAATCCAGTATATCGGCTATTTTTAAAATTTGTTTGCTGCTGGATTTCTGTAAAGTGTAAACCGACAGGAACCGTGTTTTATTTAGACATGAATTTTATGTCACTACTATACGACCCAAAGAGGTTGGACAGTCCTTAATAATATACGGCCATATATTTCCGATACAACATTTCACGGTGAATTGTGATACGGCGAACTGCATACATACAAGTTTCTGAACACGTGTAGAAACGGCCCGCAACATACTGGTCCAATCGGACACGACAACTTGATATTGACCAAGGCCAACTGTGAGGCATTTAAAAAGATTACTACGTCGTATCGAAGACGGAATAATGATTCTGATCCCCCCCCCCCTAGATTCATCATTTTCAACTCTTGACTATTTTGCTTCGGCAGAGTTTTAATACACGTATACAGAGGACACTTAAATGATAGCAGAGCAAGTCGAGGGTCTTCTTTTTATTTTCCAACCCTTTTCTGTAAGCACCCCGTATACCTAATATTATTATTGTGTATATGGATGAAATGCTTTTTTTTATTTTTTTTACTTTCAAAGAAGTAGGTGATGTCATCTTTATTATTTTTGATGTTTTTTTTTATATAAAATAATAATCGAGGTAATCGAAACTGCATTTTGCTAAGCATAGCATAAGCTAATGTTATCACCGTGGTATTAATTTCAAAGATGGTAGCCATTATTGTGGAGTTTGATTGCGAACACATTCAATTGCGAATTATTTGAAGGTTGGAATTTGGGTCGGTAGCTTAGTGATTAATGCTTTCGCCTGAAAAGCGTAAAACTTATTTTTCAAAACCCACTTTACTAAAAGTTATATTTTTCAGAATTTTTCAAGCTATGTAATAATACTTTTTAAATATATTTAGCTTTACAAAAGGATACAATATAGATACACAAAGTTAACTCATGCCTATCGGCAATCATGAAAAGAACCGCGACCGCGTTAGTAAAGGTGAAACGGAAATCCCGTGAAAGATTTTCTGGAAAAATAATAGTTATAAACACACATACACATTTACCATTTGACTACTGAGCTTTTTCTAAATAGAAAATTGGATTCCAAGGTCGTGCATTCCGCTATAGTAGATAGCATCAAAGAGATCGGGACTATCTATAAAAAACGAACTTAAAGAATTCAAAGCTCGGTTGTACCGTACCTATGGGAGTAGTATCAAAGCGGAAATATGTATTTTGAAAGATATTTGGATTAGAACACTATCTACTCGGTAAACTTTTTGTTAAAATCTTTAATATTTTTTGATGTAGTACTATTTGGTAAGCCTCATGAAAGTCACCCAAGAGAGCCGTCTTAAATAATAAAAATAGGGGTCGGAGGAACTAAGCTGAGGAGCCGGCAGCAGCATTAAGGTTTGGGCAGTAGACCGAAATTTCTTGTTTCGTGAATGATGCTTAGACCCATGTAACATTTTTAATCAACTCTACTATTGGTCTCAATAAAAGATGCAGTACACTATATTAGTGGGTGGGGTGGGGTGGGGTTACTGTAATTGTATGGGAAAGGGATGCAGGTAAAATTGAGTAGTTATAAGTAAATAATTGTACGAAAGCATTTGTAACAATTACATATGGTGGAAGACCGAATGACATTTTCATTGATTAACATTTAACCGAGTGGCAATTTGTACGTTTTTCAAAACACGTATAATTTATTAGAGGAGCGACGTTTGTTAATTGATGACAATATTGTTCCAATTTGATTTATACGATTATTAGAACACACTTATTTCACTTTCCCTCGTCCGATACGTATGTAAATGTTATTCAAACTATGTTTCTTTGTCTACCTCAAAACTATAGAAGTCCAATTTTGTGAAAAAAAAATAGTCAATATACATTATGTAGACACCCGAAATTATTAAAAGAATATGGCCGTAATGTAAAGACATGCAAATCTAAAAACACGTTTTCCTGAAGTTATTCTTTTAGAAATAAGGCAGTCTGGCTCTATGTATATACAGTCCTACAAACTTATCTAAAGAACGGTCAAAAATGGAACCACAAACTACCACATGGATGCCATTTTGAAAACGTCATTCGAATGTCAGATTCTGTCCAGTTGCAAGTCTTGATTGGGTAGTTTTCAACAGTGGCTCCTTTTCCAGTTAAGATAAGTTTGTAGGCCTGTACTAGACGTGCGTCGTTCATGTACGACTGACTTGAATGATGTGAGTCAGAGGCTATAAGTGAAACAATCTCATACCAGATTTTATGCTTGTGATTGGTAAAAACTTCGTTTCTATCCAGCCAACGTCTTTCATGAACGCTTCGAAGATAATAGCGAGTCATAGGGTAAATTCGTGAACGCTGTGAAGCAGGAGCAAGACAGATACATAGTGAACGCTCTGAAGCCAGAAACGAGTCCGAGAATTCTCATTAAATGCGTTTGATGAGAATTTTTGTTATTCATGACTCAATTAATGACCTAATCAGTAAGAACGAGACATGGAATCTTATTGACGTGAAGAGTTATGTTCAAATTTAAGTGACTTTATTTCGTATTAAGATGTAATATAAAATGTTAATACAATGTCTTACTTTGACAGATATTATGTGTTAATGATATTCGTATTATTTTATAATGTATGTATTTGTAAGAGTTATTTTGATAGGTAATGTATGCATAAAAATGTTGTGGGCAGACGAGGTGAAGTCGTTCTACTGTTACTTTCTTTCGCGCAGTTTGATGACATTGTACGTTTCAATCAATCCCACGCCTTCCTACTGAATGTCGTAATGACATGTTTCATTTATTTTATTTTACATCTGGATTTAAAGATTTAGAGACACCTTTACATCGCCCGTGACCTGATCTTATTTTCATAGACGATGCTTTGTCTTCGCTGGGGATTCACAACCTTTAAAATAAATCATCTAACCCACATAATAAACGTAATTGAATGTGCAAAGCAAAAATAATAAAAATTTGTTTGATAATATCACAGGACGAAGTTCCCAAAATAATGTACCATTCTATGTAATGTGATGTCAATAAGGATCATGGTTAGCATTTCTCGCTGGTATTATGAACAACGATATATAGTTGTTTAGCATTTAAATGGTCATATAATCATAAATATATGACCATTACACAATACATATGATCATAAATTATCATATTTGATGATATTCATTCTGTGACACACCAGTCCTATCAATTCTTCTTTTTTCTTGTTAAAATTGTAAAATAACTATATACCTTCTTCATCGACGCCACGTATTTGATTATATTATTCAACACACCCAAATAATAAAATATTACTGAGTACCTATTCATGCACTTGCAAATTCTTTTTTTAAATATTTAAAATATGGTAATATGAAGATGAAAAGAATCCAAGTGCATAGGGATCTAAGTTGAATAAATCGACTTCAGTGTTGAGTTTCATTGTAAATTTTACATAACTGTTTTCAACATTCTGTAAATAGGATCTTGTTCCCTAACGATCTATTATTACCTACTATTCTTTGTTCTCTGTTGTTTTTAGTGTGCAGCCAAAAACATTCAAATTATAATAATATGAAAATAATAACAATAAATATTTAATTGAATTTATTGTTAGGAAACAAATGCTAACTTTTCATATAAACCAGTAACATGTTACATAAATAGGTATTATGTTATGTTTATATGTTATACAAATAGCCAGGAAAGCGTATCTATTTTTTTCGTCTGAGATTTTAATTGTTATTTATGTATATTATTTGATTATCATCAGCAACTAGGATAGTGGTATATGGATTCATGGCAGACTCTCCTCAGTTTAACAACATAGAACTATCAATATATTTGATCATACAGCCCTAAGTATTTGGTCGTGAGGAAGGTCGGAACGAACTTCCCTCAATTGAACGAACCAAATTAATAATGTCACAAGGTTGTTTACATTGACATCCCTACAAAGAAGGAGAATTATTTGATAAAGTTTAATCCTTTTAAAGTTATGGTTATGAAGGAACTTCCTCAAATATTAAATATATCGCACACTAATATCTATAGGGTCATAACTGCAAATAACATTAACTTGAGTATTTTGAGTTTGAATATTAAATAATTAACTACAATTTAATTAATTGCAGTAGACTGCTGAAAAATACGGCAGTCTAGCATAATAGTTATTGTACCAAAGAAGAAATATTTTTTAGGCAAAGGGGCCTCATGTAAGATAATGCCTCTATATAGCTATAAATTAAAATTTTAAATATAAAATAACCATGGACACAATAATTGTGAAGAAGGCCACTGCTTCCAAGTAGCAGTTAATCCCATATAGCATTAAAAATAGATTTTTTACAACGTTTTTATTAGCTCGTATTCTTGTTTGTCCGGTGGTTGTTTGACCAGTACAAATATTTCAATCGATTTTTAACTAACTTCCCTACTAGCTAGACATTTTAAACTTTTAGAATATATCAGAACACGATGCCAATGCATTCTTTTAATACTTTTAACCATCTTTAAGCAGAATTGAATTCATTTTCAGTTAATTGTTGGTTGGTTGCTAAGGGGTGGTCCTAGCAACTAAATTATTAATATATACGTGCGTTACTAAAATGACAAAACGACATTTTAGTGTTGTATATTTGTTTGTTTGTTTGTTTTTTATTTACTTCATATCAAGTACAAGTTTGAGCATATTGAGCATAATAATTCAACAGAAAATTTAAAAACGTTGTATATAAAAAAATTCTTTTTATCTTGTAATTATTTTTTATCGGACTGCATTCATAAGTTATTTTTGGGTTTTTTTGCAGTTATGACCCTATAGATCTCAGTGTGCGATATAACGTAGTACAAAATGTTAACCAGTCAATGTGGTTTTAAAGTTTAAAGTAAAAATTATCAGTAGGGTTAATGGTCACTTGGGTCGTCTCTAATGGTCGATACAAAAAGCGAAAGTGCTCGCCCAACTTTGCCTATTAAAATCATTATAAAGTTACTAACTATTATTACTACTACATGTCCGCAGAGAAAGATACGGAATGGGTTATCGTTTGCAGATGAACGTTTTTAATGGCCGAAACACGGTGATACGAAGTTAATCGACATTATTAAAAAAAACTCAACAAATTTTGTACATAACGTAAATTGAAATAAACGTTATCGTGTGAATGAATCCTAATGTTTTCACCGATATCAACGTTGTGAACAGTGATTTTAAAAATAAAATGCAGCAAATCTAAAGTGCCAAGTGTTATCCCTATCTAGAAATGTGTTTGTATGTAGATGACCGTATCGTATTCCACCGTGAGATCTTGTATCGGAAACCAATAGTCGTATAGTGTTGTGATCAAATTCGTCTTTAAATAAAACATTTTAAATTACGTAAAAATAACCACTGAAGATAGAGGAAAATAATTTGGTAAGTAAATTAGAAATACAATCATTTAATATAATATATTTTTTCCCCATGTCCGATCATAATAAGATAATATGGGCCTCCACAGCCATTTGCTCAACCTATTAGGTCCATACTCTGACTCATACACAAAAAACAATATCTGTACTTGTCAGATCCAGGATTCGAACCTGGGACCCACGACGTTATAGGCCGACGCTTTAGCCGCGCGGCCATCATGTTTATATAATATATAATATTAATATATTTATATAATAATCTGAATGATTCTAAAGTAGGCTTAGTAAGTAGATGCTTGTAAGTATCAAGTTGTATTTATAAAATAAATGTTCTTATTGAATATATTACTGTCTGCAATGCTCCACGAACAACTATCATTTTTTTGATCTCACTATACTATACGGCCATCTCCATCTGGTATAAGAGTTTACGGCGAAATATAAAATGTATAATTTACAGAAAACTAATTTTATCATTTGCTTTAGTATATTCTTTCATTTTCACTTTTATAATATACAAAGATCTATCTGCACAGGAGCATAAGAACACTTTTTTTCTTTCGGTTCAATGGGTCTATTCTATGCTTATCGACCGCTCAAGTGATAAAGTGAAAAATATTATCAAACTTAGGGTAGGTTTGTATCAAAATATTAGCACTTATTGTAACAATTACACGAAGCCGGTTTTTATTGTTGCAATAAGTGCTATATTTTAACAGCACCTATATTGCTGCTGTTAAAATATCGCACTTATTGCAACAATAAAAACCGGCTTCGTGTAATTGTTACAATAAGTGCTAATATTTTGATACAAACCTACCCTAAGTTTGATACTATTTATCAATTTAGTGTTCGATAAGTATAGAATAGACCCACAAGAGTATTTATTACCTAGTAACGTATTAACTTTATACTAATTTATATTAAAATGTTAATTTATTGTATTTATACTCATTTTTTTGAATCTATTTAAGAGAAGCGTTTATTTTATTTTTTTCAAATTCATGTTTAAACAATCATAATTAGACGTTAAACATGTAAGGTTTCTGAACTGCCATTCATCAGCTTGATGGGTAAATTATTGATATATAATATTTTATTTTAATTAATATAATATGCATTCGAATTTAAAACATAACTATTTTTATTAAAATAGTTTAATTATTTATCTTGACAGCTGTCTCTTTCTGTCATGACTTTGGAGTTGCAAGTATTTCAACAATTAGTTTGTAGCCCAAACAGCTGTCAATATAAATAACTCAAATATTATAGAATCAACAAAAAACTTTGTTTAAAACTATTATAATGGTCTTCTAAAACGTAAACTCTAATTCAATTCAAGTCGCGATATTGGGTTAGTGAATAGCGGAATATACTATTTATCGTCTCCAATTTTTTTTAACTAATTGGAATTACCTGTTACGGTGGAAAGTGAACCCTTATATTTATGTACTAAAATAAACATTGTATTGTAATACTCGGCACGGGGGCGAAAGTACGCATGTGAAATCTGAATAATATAAAAAGGATAAGGTCAGAAAGAAACCCAATCCTGCACACTTATGAATATCTGAAGAAAATACTTGAACTAACACAATAATGTGTTCATTCATATATATATTTTTTAATTATGAATTAATATTGTTCTCAATTTTCGTATTTTTATTAATTGAGAAAATAAAATTTTCTGTTTGCTTCTTTGCTGTAGGTACTTTAGACTGTAGAGTACGTACTGTGTAAGTATAAGTTATCAATCAAGTATCTATAACAATCAAATTGTCAATTTCAAATTCAATTTGTTTCTTTTAGAGTGTTTAGATTAAGTGGTAACCTATTCACTTTTTTAAACACTAACAGGTCATGAGATACAATTATTACGGTATAGTTGTAGCAATCACATACAGTGTATGTCATATACGTCCAGGCTTGAGAAAATAATAATGTGTTGCGACGTTTGTCCACGTTGGCCGGGCGGTAACGTGACGACTTATGATGTCGTGGGTCCTGAAAATTCACATGGTGTTTTTCAATTTCTCAATTCCATTTCTAGTAAAAAATGGTGATGTATAATAGAACAACTTAAACTTGAAATTGTGCAGTGGGTCTATCCTATACTTATCGACCGCTAAAGTGATAGATATTATCAAACTTAGAGTAGGTTTGTATCAAAGTATTAGCACTTATTCTAACAATTACAATAAGTCGGTTTTAATTGTTGCAATAAGTGCTGTATTTTAACAGCAGCAATAGAGATGCTGTTAAAATATAGCACTTATTGCAACAATTGCAACCAACTTATTGTAATTGTTACAATAAGTGCTAATTAATACTTTGATACAAATCTACCCTAAGTTTGATAATATTTATCACTTTATCACTTTAGCGGTCGATAAGTATAGAATAGACCCGCAGATTATGATTTCTTCTACTGCGCACGAATTACAAAGGGTAAATTGAAATATTGTTACCATTTTTATTTCCGACTGCTTTTATATGAAACCTATTCATCGTTTTCTATCGCTCGGAATCACTCTAACTATATCATATTATTTTCTGTCAAAATTATCGAACTTCACGATTATGTGATATGTTTATAGTAATGTAATATAATAATTATGAGCTTGCCGGAAATTAAAACCGATAGTCGCCAGCTGCAAAGCACGGTACATGTATAAAATCACGCCACCTACCTCGGTGCATTGGCATCTTTTATCATATCAGCGCATGTAATTAAGTGCAGTTTCATATAATATTTATTGTTATTGCCATTTGTATTTTGAATACCCTATACTACATTCGACTGGGGCGATCTCTTTTAATTGATTGGTCAATCAATTTAGCTTCATGTTTTTAATTATCCCCTCTTATTGGTGGACCGCTAAGAACCACTCATTCAACGGAAGTACATAGTATATACTTACCTAAACTCATTTATTCCAGTCATAATAAAAACAAAAGTGTACCTGCTACTCTGTGGATTCGATTTTTTAGAGCATTTCTATTAGATTAATCGGACAGTATAGCAAAACATATCAAAGATGAGTGATAATGTCCTATATACATTAGTAAACACAAAGTGGCATATAAACATTTATTGAATGAGCAAGAATGAATCGTGAGATACTCTCAAATTAAACCATTATTCTTGGTTTTTTTTCCCCAACTGACCATATCTTCAATATTCCTAACTTTCTCGGATCTGTTCAATATTTACATGACATCCTGAAGACCTTGCTTATGATGCACCTGATGCTAGAAACACATTATCACCGCGTCACGTGACCTCACATACTAGAACCACCAGAATAAAAACTGAATAAAAACAGAATAAAAACTGACAACCTACAAAATTTGCTGCGTTGTCTTTCATGATTTCATGCTGGATCCACACAATGGCCCAAGTCAGGCAAATTTCATGCTTATGGTCACATGGTGTTCACCGTTGTGTAGAGGGCGAGATTTGCATTGGCAGCAAATGTGTTGGTATTTCAACAGGCATCAAAGATCGCCAACATTTGCTTGACTTGGACCGTTGTGAATAAGGGGTGTGAAAATTTAAAAAAAGTTATATTACACGTGAGGTGACTTTAGTGTGATTCTGATACATTTTGGCAGATTTTTCTAACTTACACTATTCGATTCCGGTTCAAAATGAACTGCGGGATGAGTCATCTGTCTGACAACATTTTAAATACTAAGTAAATCAACATTGCACACTTATGTACCGTGGTGAGAGCTAACCCTGAACTCAAGTGTGCTCACGTGACGTGATATTAATGTATTTCTAGCGTTAATGTCCTCATTTCTAGACTTTGAAACAAAGAAAAAATTTTGACTGTTTGCTCCAGACTAAATTTTATATTATATCATTATAAAAATATTAGTCTTAGACATGTTTTGTGTATTCATATTTTATTGTAATAATTCTCATATGTTTGTGTTTCCAAACGATGTATTGTATACATATTGTAATGATTGTAACCTTTTTCACTTGTTATTTATTTTCAGTATCGAAATCTCGATAATTGACATTGTTTGTCATGTCAAATTCAAATTTTAAAATAAATTATTTCGAACTTGTTTATAGAAGATTTTTTAAAACAAATGAATATTGCATTTTCTTTCAATCGTAAAAAGCACTCAAGGTGAATTTTATTGACATATTAAAATAATATTCTATTTTTAAAAATTTCAACAATAGGTAGGTATTAATTATATTTTACGTTTTTCTTAGCTCATATTCTTATTTGTCCGGTGGTTCTTTGTCTGGTACAAATCTTGCAATCGATTTTTAACTAACTTGCCGACTAGCTAGACATTTGAAACTTTTAGAATATATCAGAACACGATGCCAATGCATTTTTTTTAACTTTTAGCCATCTTTAAGTAGAATTTAATTAATTTTCAGTTAATTCTGTTTTGTATGAAAAGTTATTTCGACACCATTATTGGTTGCTAGGGGTCTGGGGTCCTAGCAACTAAATTATTAATATATATATATATTATTATTATATATATATAGGAAATCAATATGATATTTTAGTATTATTTCTATCAAGTACAATTTTTTTGATCGTTTAAGCTAGTCAAGTCAAGTATATATGATTCAACAGAAAATTTAAAAACATTGTACATATATAAAAAGTTATTTTTATCTTGAAATTATTTAACTACCAAATAGCAAGTCCCAAACCACATTTGTTCAAATAATGATCAGTACCGGCTTGCAAATAAAAAATAATATTTTTTCTAACTATAATGAAATCCACCACACACCTTCATCAAAACAGTGTATACAAAATGGTGATAGTTGACGAAAAATATTCTCTGATTGAAGTGATCAAATATTTTGATTGCTTAATGTTCATATCTCCACTTAAGCAGGAAGTTTTTACTCTTTTTTTCATCTAAGCACGGGCCGCATAGATTAAAATTTATTTTTCACAAAAAAAAAAACGTTTGGTTAATCCATCAAAAACGTCGGAGTGGCCGAGAAGTCAATTATCGAATGATGATCATCAGCTGATGACTTCAAGTTATGAGCCTTTCTAACTCTATCTACCTCCATTATGTATTTAGTCATCAACTGTTTTCTTATGCCATTTTAATACAGCCATTAAATTCTACAGCTGAATTTTTTTTTCTGTTTTCGAAAATATTAAAACAGTTCACTGTCATTCATAACAATTATTATAGGCGATTATGTCTCATCTATATAATTTTATATAAAGCGTAACTAGCTAGATGTACTTTTTTATTATTAATAGAAATAGATATAGGTGTTTGTGCAGAGTTTCACAACAGTATGCCATCGGATTCAGTACGTCCATCGACGTCTATTTAAGATCGTTCATCATCGACTTAAATATACGTCATCGACGTATATTTAAGTCAGCGAATAGAACAACGATTTTTTTTAAATGTACATCGTTATGTAGATTTATATATTGTCAACAATAATTATGAATGGTTAAATATTCATCGGAATAGTATTTATTTAGTATAAGTGTCGCAATAAAGTGATTGATTTTTATTAAACTTAATGAAAAAAAATGAACCAAATAAAAATAAAAATATATTTATTCAAAATCATTAACAGTATGTATAAAAAAGTACTATACTTATCTGAACTTTCTAGAAAACAGCGCATATTCAAACTAAACTCATCTCAAGTAAATGGAATTTTTAGAAGAAATAAGTGACATTTATGTTAAAATTATCAAATTCTGTAAAAAATTTCTTATCTTAAGATTTGATCCAAATTCGTCACTAAATCATGGGAAATTCCTTATAAAATAGTTTTACAAAGCACAAAACAGTATTTTGATTAATTATGTTTATTGAAATTAAATCAAAAATACGTATTTAAGGGCCCACATGCTCAGTGTAGGTTAAAATGAAGCTTTTATGGTATTTTCATAGCATAACCCTGGACATTCCTTAAACGTTGTAGTTAATCTATTTATATAATTTTGAAGCATTATTATCATTTATGTTTATTTTAAACATTTTATGACTATATAAAGTATTTTTATTACATAGCATAGTATTTTTTTAAACCTCTCGATCTAATGTTTTAGAATATAGTAATATTTCAGAACGTCTATGTACAGTGGTGTTAAGATGTTTTAGATTTATTAATTTTTAAACGCATTTACAAAACCATTAGTAAAATAATTAATGTTAACATTATATAGTGACTTATTTACGACAAAAAAATATATTTTATAATCTTTGTTAAGATTTTATATATTTATTTTTTATTTTTATAATCAGTTAAGAGTAACAAGAATTTATTATTATAATAATGATAAACCCTATATATATATTATATACAGGTGTTTTTTTAACAGGTGCGCCAGCTAAATTTGATTGAGATTCGAAGGACATTGTGGAGTATCATCCATTAATCTCAATTTTGTACAAAAGAAGGGTAGAGTGGGTTCCAAGAGAAATGCTGTATTCGTATCTAATATTTTATTATTATTGTGGAAACGAGTTACTCTTATTATCGGATTAAATTAATCGCATTCTGAATTAATCAAACTCTACTAAAGGTAATTTATAATAACGATTAAAAAATTGTTGCCACTTAAATGAAATTATATATATTACAGACTTTAATGCCACTTTAAAACCAACAATAAAATAAAAATCATTGAGTAATTACAAAATAAACACCACGCGATGAAATAAATGGCTGGATTTCTTTCAAAATAAATAATTATTGACAAAGAATATATTCCACCATAAGGGTGTAAAGAAAAATAACAAAGACTTTTTTTTTAGTTTTTTTTTCTATAACCAAAATGTATTTTGCGACTTAACAGCGCTGCATACAGTATACAAAGAATGGAAGCGGTGGTCGTGGATATAGATACATAATATTATATAGTTAAGAAGCGGGAGGATTTATAGTTCGACAGCTCGCCGCTAAATCTGCGCAGTCGTGACATAATAGTACGCATGTGCATACATCATACATATACACCAGCCACTTCGACCCCAGACACACATTGAAAAACTACATGTACATTTTCCAGATCCGGAATTCGAACCTTGGCCGACTGACGACATTATAATCCGACAAGTTACCGTTCGGCCATCAAAGGACGTCTATAGTAGTTATAAAAGACGAAACCGGCCATATATTATGTGGAAATAGTACTAAAAAGATTTAAAATATGTAGGTGATTAATTGAATCATAAATGAAACTAAAACATACTTAATGCGATCTACGGTAACATAAAAATAAGTAGGTATTTACACACTTAGCACGTGCCTAAATTGTGTTCTGTTTTTAATTGTTATTTTTATATTAAAACCTTTTTCTAGTCGGATTGTTGTATGATATAGAAAAATAATCTTTTAAAAAATCTCTTAACAGCTGCTATTTGGCTGTCAATTCATGAAAATTATCAATTTCCAGAGGTCTAACTAAGAGTATGTTAAATATTGTCAGTAACAGTGTTATTGTATTATATAAATAAACACACATTTCCCGTTTATTATTAATAAAACACATTGCCTGTTATTTATTAGTTATTTTATTTTAACACTCTCTCGTTAAACCACTTTCTTCGACCGCAAGCCATAGAGTGGCAATTAACACGTTCAGGGTCGCAAATTAACATATTTTCGTAATATTATAAATTTTCGGTATGTCTTAATTTTCATAAATTATGATTACGTTATATACCTACTAAAGCGTTTAAATGAGAACGTCGTTAAACACGAAGGTATCGTCAAAATGTCCAACGTTTAAGTTTTTGTTGACTTTTTAATTTTATTTTTGTAGTTTTATACGAATATTATAATACATCATCCACAAAAATGGGATACTATTTTTCCGCTGAAGCTAAGTTATACTGTTACCACCGTAATAATATTATATCGATTGTACGTGTGAATGTATACACAATATATTATCGTAATTATGATCGGTTAACTAAAGCAGAACCAGTATGATATTATTTGAAATTGCCGCATTTTTAACAAGATGTGTTTTCTCCCTGCGAAAGCGCTAAAATACGCACTTAGATTCGAAAAAAGCTCAGTCATCATCAGCCTGTGTTAACAAGTAGGTGATCAAAAATTTAACTTCCTGAAGCTTGTTTTTTTAGGCCGAGTAAACGTGTTATGGTCTCGGCCAATAAGTAAACGTAATCTGTATAATTACCATATAAATGTGCAAAATAAATGTGTTAAAAATCAAGTACATATTGCCAATTATCACCAACCCCTCAAAACGTGACAATGTCCAGTTTCCTAAGATATCCATTGAAGTACTATAAGCCCTAGTATCACAATACATAAGTACACGGCGGCTCTCGTGGTGCAGTGCGTAAGGCGCTTGCCTTCCACCCGAGTGTTCCTGGGTTCAATTCCCGGTCAGGACACACAATATTTATGTGTTTTTCTCAAAGCCTGGGTGTTTGTGATTGTTCAAAATTACTAACAATCACCTTGTACGAAAAAGAAATGACATGGTTATTAATAATTCTAAAAATTAAAAGTATTTTTTCTAAATACGGTGGTGTGTTATTTTTTTAATATTGATAGCTGCTACCAAATTTTCATAGTCACGACCAACAAAATCTCCTCAATTTTAAACTTTGCGACACAAAACATGTTTAAAAAAAATATCTCCTGTTAAATCGAAAATATGTTACACCAGTGTCTTCTCAAAGCCTTCCGCTTGTTGGTAATTTGAGATTCAATTCTGAATTAATCAAAAACACCACAACATTTTTACCGACACTGATGATACGAGCAAATAATGACCCCACATCGACGACAAGGGCGTATTTACGAAGGGTTAATAATTTAAAAATGTATATTAATCGTCATTAAAATTATTTAAATATCGTAATCTTACCTCTTATTTACAGTATAGATTTCTCCTAACTATAGAATTATAAAATCACACCATACAGTGGTAATTATTGGGTATGGTAGTGAAGCAATTCGATAGTACTGAATGTGTTGGTCATATATGGATAATAATGCATTGCTATTAAACATCTATCACAAAAACAAAGCATATTATATACTATATGACTATATGATGTATATGGAATTGGCATGTTACCATAAGAATGGATGTGTCATTATATCCATCTTTGCATGTCTCATGTGGGCAATATTTTCTTTTGTTTTTTATACTCGTAGCATAGCTCTTACTTGCTTATATTCAGATATAATAAATCGAGTGTTTATATAATTTAAATAGCTCGTATTCTTATTTGTCCTGTGGTTGTTTGTGCGGTACAAATCTTGTAATCGATTTTATGATTAGTATATTAAAAATATGTATTTTCAAATAATGTTTCATACAGAAAAGGAATATGAAACAACGTATGTATTGTTATTAAATATGGAAGCATGACGTGAGTCGGAACAGATGTTTTTGATGTACAACGTAGATAATTAATTCGTAGACTATAGATTTTACGTAATCAATAGAGACTGAATCCGGATGATTTTGGTACTTTATAACTATTAAATTATCAACAAGATGTCTTGCGCAAGATTCAAACCCGGCACGCGATTTAGAACGAAACAGTGAAAGGTTCTCGCGCGCCATATTAAGTTGCCATGACAACGAAAGTCAACGAACTGCGAACCGATTATGATTCCGCGCCGTTATTTTGTTTTTATGTTATCATTATTATTTCTTCTTCGTCTTCTTTTTTTATATAACTGGCAATCATTATTAGCGGACATACGTACCATAGACAATTTAAAATTACTCCCGACCATATTAAAGTAAATAAAATTATTATAAATGGTAG
Organism: Rhyacophila brunnea; assembly: GCF_057557595.1. Taxonomy (NCBI): domain Eukaryota; kingdom Metazoa; phylum Arthropoda; class Insecta; order Trichoptera; family Rhyacophilidae; genus Rhyacophila; species Rhyacophila brunnea. The sequence goes on from NW_028232859.1 coordinate 4,431,990, forward strand.
ATGAATTCCTAGCTTAAGATGCGAGGCTAAGTTGCCGATGTAATAATAAGAAATTTAAGTGAGCACAAGCACGATACATCAATCGTAATGCTGGCAGATTCAGTGTGGTAGCATTAGATTGTTTAGTCGAAAACAATCGCCGATTTTTTAAACATTATAATTACATTAGGTATATTGATTTTAGCAAGAGTAGAGAATATATAACTTTATTGTTTCTTTATTGTTCTTGTAAATGTATACGGATAAACGGAATCTAAGATTTTCAGAAGCCAAATGTTAATCCACTTTCAGGTACCTATTGTGGTTTTAGAAGTTTCAGGTTTCTGTTATATATGAAATCAATAGATGAATGTAACCCATTTTCAGTAGCATTAACAATAATCATAATATACACTATAATATAGTATCAGTGTTTCCCAAACTGTCGACGTATGTGTACCCCTTCTATAATTTTCGCAACACTGAGTACCCCTCGCCATAAAAAAATGCATATAATTTAATAAAAACCAAAATATATTTATTTTTTCCCTTTTAGTACTGAAACAAAATAATAATGAACGAAAAATAAAATTGATTCATAATAAAATTAAAATAAAATAAATAAAAGTTATATTATAAATAACAATAATTATAATCAATGAGAAAGATGAAATTGTTTATGTTGAGACAGATCATCATAATTTGACTCCCTGGTTATTAATTTTAATCTGAGATGCGGTTCCATATCCAAAAGCCTGTTCCTGTTTTTGATGTAATGTCTACAAATGCTGAAAAAACAGCTTTACATAGATATTTGGAAAAGGCAAGATGTATTTCAGGACTTTCTCTGTTAAAACTGGATACACATGTAGCATTTGCAACCAGAATAATGTTAAAGTTAACTCCTTATACCTATTAAATATTTTTCAAGAATCCGTCTGAAGCTAATTCCAACAATTGCTCTTCTTCCGCATGCGATAAACCTTCTAGTATTAATGTCTGTTGCATCAGGCGCATCCAAAGCCCGGTGCAGCGCGTACTCCTACCAAACTCTTTCCCCAGGGGGTACGCGTACCACACTTTGGGAAACACTGTCACACTATATATAAGCTACAAGGAAGATGTTTGATGCTTGATAATTATTAGGTATAATATACATATAATATTTAATATAAAGTTAATATCAAGTTATATATATTACGTAAAAACTTATGATGTCGTTACCAAGGCCTGAACAAAAACGATGCATGAGCGCGAGTGAGAAAGTATTCGGCACCCTTATAATCTCTGCGACACGCGCTAGAGTAAGATAAAAGGTCTACATATTTTTGAGTCAGTTTCCAAAAGTATCGCTGGCAAATCGTGGTGAATCGCTTCATGTAGCATCGATAATCTGCGAGTTCGTGTTGCTAAATTTGCTATTTTTTGTGTTAAACATAAAGTCAGTGGTATATATTTTTAGTTAATTAAGTAGGAAAGGTGGTTCTGCGTGTTGTATTAAAATATGGTAGCCGTACTGATAAGCAAGAAGATGGTATTACGTTTCATATGTAAGTTGATACATGTTCGTGACAATTTATTTGTATATTATTATTTATTTTAATATCAGTGACCTAGTGTTTCTTTAAAATAACTTAAATTATGGATATCTTTACCTAATGGTTGTATTTTGACCGCTTAAAAATACTATATAACGTAAAAAAATAGAAAATTATATTTTAATTCTGAGCATCTAGTGCGAGCACTTTGGGCGAGCACTAGCGAAATGGTCTATGGTGTCGAACATTTGTAGGCGAATGCGTTCGCTCGCCCACAAACCAAACGCACGGCACGTAGCTTCATTTAGCAATGCAACGGGTGGCGTCTAGATGTATCTATAGTCTATGGTCGTTACAGTCCATTCGGGTCCCCCATGCACCACAGTCGGTCACACTCAAACTATCTGTATGTGATGTCCGCCTATCTTCTCTGAGGGCATCTCAGGGGACAATTGCCTACTGGGAAAACCTTCTCCAGATCGACTGCATCGAACAACGTGACCAGCCTATCTGATTTTTCGTGCATTCAAGATATTAAGTATATAAATAAATATTGTATTGGAATGATCTCAGTTTTTGTACGGATGTGCCACATTTGATTTTCTTTAGCCGGCCCAAGTATTCTTTGGAGAATTTTATTTACGAATACGCGGATAGATTTTTCTTGTTTCTCCCTCGGGTTCCAGGATTCACACCCACACAGAATCATTCATCTCCCGGATATATTATATATGCGGAATTGTGTGGTCTTGGATAATTGAAGAGACTCTTTATTGTAACGAATGAAAAACATCAATTGAGTTAGCATTTACTTGGTAGAATTCCATTTTACAAGAAATGAAAATATAATTAATATTAAATTCTACAGGTTTTTAAAAGGTTTGTCGATAGCTATTTCGGTTGTAACACCATTATCAAGACTATTCAGATAGGCCGTTTGCCTTTGCTTAAATAATATACGTATAGACTCGAACACTGTACTTTCGATACATTTTGTAAATTTTGTTATCCATTAAAAACCCACGTAGGGTTTTCAAAGTATTAATAATATTACAATTAATAATAAGTATACAAAGTCATAACATTGTTTGACCGAATAAGAAAATGTATTCTATCTCAATCTATACGTATAGTATTTAAGCAAAGGCAAACGGCTTATCTGAATAGTTTTGATAATGGTGTTACAACCGAGATAGCTATCGACAAACCTTTTAAAAACCTGTAGAATTTATTATTAATTATATGTTCATTTCTTGTAGAATGTTAATCAGTTTTTAATCAGTTAAAAAAACAAAATCATGAATTACCATAGTTTTTCTATTGGTTATAATATATTTTCTCAGAAGTGTTTTCAGAATTCAATAATTAGAATGTTACATTCTTAAATCTTGTGAACTATTCGTTGAATATTTTTTTTTTAATTAAAAATTATTAGCAAGTTCAAGTAGTTTACAACAAAAAATCTTGGAGTGATCCGTGACGTCAGTTAGTAATTAAAGTAATACCTACTTTGATTTAAAATACAAACTCAATTTGGAAAGCGCTTCAGAAGAGTATCAAGAGCCATTAATTAAAATTTCTCGCAATTAAGTATGGCGGCTTTAGCATAGTAGTCTATGTACGTGGGCGCGAAACCCGGGAGATGCAGGTTCGAATCCTGCGGGGTGTCTTACTTTTTTCTATTGGTTATAATAATTATATTTTCTCAGAAGTGTTTTCAGAATTATGTATGTTCATCAAGTGATGTTGAAACCATATAAAAGAGCTTTCTATACCGATAATTTCAGTAAAATCCACTAAATAAAACGACGTCGCACTTATAGTTTTTAGCAATGGGCAATAATGGCTATCGATAATACCATATTTAGCCTGCTTTTATCAGGTGTCATATAGGTAGCAGATTTTATCACAAACATAACACGGAAAATACTTGAAACTTATCAAATTTTTGACACAAAAATAACATCGTATGAATACGGTTGAGTTCCCAAATTATTTTTACCTCAAACCGTATCCGCTTTGTCGTTCTGGTGATTTCAAATTTGGAAGGGATCCTTTGTAATTATCCAATCATATTGACTGACAGATACTTACTATTTGGCGCCCAAAGATGATTTCAGTGGTCCAATTTGGCATGCAGATCTTGCTTTTTCAGAGAAAAATAGATATCTGACACTTGAAAAAGTTCGGAATACCTTTTGGAAAAAAGGTTGACCTTCGCTCTCCTGTATACAATTCAATTAAATTATTTTTTAACATATTGAGGACGTTACAAATTATAAGTTTAAGACGTTCACAACATCACATGAAACATTATTATAAAGAAGAAAGAAAAAGAAAAGTAATAAAAGGGATAAAAATAAAAATATAAAAAGAGAACATAATATTATAAACATACAAAAGCAATGAAAAAACAATTATACTTCTATAGAAGTTCAAAGAAGTACACCGAGTTTGCTAAGGAGACAATATTTTAAGAATTTATAAAATAGCGTCCACCTAAACTCACCTCACGCAAGTGGAATATATCAACACCCGAAGCAATTTGGTTCACCATAATTATCGCCCTCCTAATATGCATTACCAGTGGCAGGTTGGTTCTGCACATTGGGGGAATAAACAAATGATACTCCCTATTTCTAAGATAGTTATCAGGGACACTTGTCAACACTGCGCAGAATAGCAGAGTTCTCATTTATACATCGTATAAGTCGAAAAAAATACGTAGCTAAATAAAGATCTCTTCTAATCTTTCAAATCTGTAATAGTCCCGAACACAGTTCAATTAGATAATACAAATGCTATTATAGTATATACTGTGAATTATATTCTATTATAATATTGTTTACTATTTTTTATGCATAATATAGTTACAGAGTTTTTTGTTTGTTTTTATAACTGTATGCTTAGTTTATTGCATCATTTAGGAGGCCCATCAGAATAAAAAATATTGCAAATAAATCAAATCAACTATCTTTATCTTATATCTGAGTATGATCAATTTGAAAATAAAAATTCAAATATCACCGGAAATGCAAGAATTTAAAATTTATTACATGGCCATAAAGTTATCTAAAACTGTTTTCTTCTCTGTCGATAATTGAATGAGATAATATCCGATACCGTAGCCAACTTTATAAGTGAATTCGAGAATCTATAAACGTATTATGAAATTTTTCGGAACGGTAATTGGTACGCAGAAAGAGATGTAACTGCGAGTCGTGATTTCCGGGTTCGAATCTGCGTGACGTAATCGAAAAAATCATCCAATAAAATGCCTTCAAATCATAACTTGGAGATGACTTGTTAGATTACGACGAACGAATAGGTAATAAAGAATATGCAAGAAGTTAATAATGTTACAAGCTATGAGTTTAAAATAAGCAAGCATTACATAATATTTATGTTTCATTATAATATTATCTTATTCACGTAAGATTTTTAAAATACATTGTCAGCCACCGTGAATAGTAGATTTAAAGTAAGCTACAATAAAATGCAAAAAAAGTATCTAAATGTACAAATGAAAGAACAAAACAGTAGGTATACTTATAATTAATTTTAATTGACAGAGATAATATTTTACCAAATCAATTTCAATACCTAACTACTAATTCTCAACGAAAATACAGAACTTTATCGTCCTTTTAATAATATATATTTAATATTATCTGTATTTAGAGTTGGGTTTCGGGAATTCTCGAGAATTTTTCGAGATTTTCCATCCCGAATCTCGAGAATTGAAATTTTTAACATTTCGGAAAATTCCGGATCTCGAGAATCTTTTCTCGGGATTCGGGATTTCTTCATTATTAAATATTAATTTAAAAACGATTTTCTATATGGAAAAAGTGGACAGAAAACACAAAACGTTCAAAGACTGATCGGGGCATTTAACGCAATGAAGCCAACGTCGACTGAAAAAGAGCGCAATTTTTGCAACATCGTCTGTGTTTTTTGAAAGTCTCTTTTAGTAAGTAATGTTTTGAATTATTTTAGTTTTCCTACATCTATTTTGTTTGTCTTCTTTAGATAAATAATAAAAAATCATATTTTTTTCGAATTTGTCTGTTTTTTATGATTTTTACAGGTTTTATTCAATTTCCCGATATCTCGAGAATTCTCAAGAATTGTTTTCTAGAAATCCCGAATCTCGAGAATTCAAAATTTTATCATTTCGGGAAATCTCGAATCTCGAGATTGAGATTTTCTCGGGAAATACCCAACTCTATCTGTATTGTTAGTTTCTATTCAGGTCGTTGTTTAGTTACTTTTTTGGAAGTACTTTATTGAATATAACTTAACTGTTTAATTTTTTTCATTTCTGTGTTCCTTTTTTGTCTAATATATTTGTATATTTTTGTTTGTTTCAGGTAAGATACCAAGTTCCAAGGTTAAAAAAAATACATAGAAAATATTCTGCGCAAAATATGTGAGTCTATTTTTAAATTTTATACATTATTTTCTGTGATGAATATTAAATGACATTAAAATTTAATAAGACAATAATACTAATTAAAAGCCTTTAAATAATTATTTGTTACTATGCTGAAAGTATTATTAACATTTTTGTGAAAGAATAAACATTCCCCAGATCTCTCATATAACGTAATATAATTATTATACTAGGTTAAAAATATTATTAAAATCTCTCGTGAAATTATAAAAATTCCCCAGTATAAGGGTATTTTAGTACGGTCTCGTTTAGCATTTTGTGTAAAACCAGCTGGTGTTCAAATAATTTTATGATACGCAAATATTTATTTTAATTGTTTTATTAAATTTAAATTCAATTAACAATTTTATTGTAATTAGCTGATCGCTGTGGTTTGGTTGGTAACATAACCTCTTCACAACCAAACGTCAAAAATCGAGATATGTTGCTTAGTACGTTTTCATTAGGGATTGCAATACCGAATGAAAATATCAATACCGGTTTTTTGGTATTTATTATTCAATACCGGTATTCGTTAAAACATAACAAAACAGTAAATATAGCTATCTAATCTCTTTAAAACACTATTTTATAGCAAAAACCTACCTACCTACATTTATTATGCTGACCTTAAAAAATATGTATTGATCATAGTATTGTAGAACTGGTGATTTTCACAAATAATTTCAATTCATTGATAATTCCGCAAAAACAATTAAGCCCTCTAAAATGCTAGTTTATTAAGTGCAAATAAGTGCGGGTACAGGAAAAGCTCCTTCAATGCTTATACAGTCATATCAATAATTATTGTATTATAGAATAATTGAAAATTTCTCACCGATGTTTTCTATTTCGAAATAATATTATGTTATTTTATCTGGACAATTTTATAAATAAGTATATTTGATGGATTTTATTTTGTTGTTATTTCATCTCTGTTGGATTCATTCAATATATTTATATAATATTAGCGGCACATAATTTATACACTCAATTTAATAGGCAATACAGTACAAAGTAATGAAAAATAACATTAAATCCATTTTCAAAACGTAAACGAGTGTGGTTTTTTAATACCGAAAATACCGAAAATTCCGGTATTTTTTATTTTTAAAACCAGTATTTCGGTATTGATAAACACTGGAATACCGGTCTTGTAATACTGGTATTGCAATCCCTAGTTTTCATATTATGTTAATATATTTTTCATTGACAATGGTTATGTAAGTTTTGTTCTTGGTTTCTTTGTAAGAAAAAAGAACGTATAATCTTGGATTTAGAATTTAGATAATGATCAATAATGTTTTGTTAAAAAGTGATTTTATCATTTATGCAAAAGTGCTATATGATACGTGTTCCGTATTTTTTTTCGTATGAAGAAGGATTTTTAAATTACTCTCCTTTATAAAGTTAGATTGTTTTCGATTAGGTGGTTTGAATCTATCCAGTGTCGTCCCGTGGGGGTAGGTAGATCATGCGTGGTATAAGGGCGACACATTATAAAGAGTGGCAAATGAAGGAACGAATACAAATTTGAGAGCAGTGGCAGTTTTCCACGGCGGTTATCGCTTCATTAATACGCATCGACATTTTAGTTGTTGAAAAAAATCGAAGCATGAAAAATCAACATAACTATTATTGTATAATGTATAGTAAATACACATTTCAGGCGGTTTCTGGCGATGTATCGCACAGATAAAATTTTCACAGAGGTGCTTTCAAACCTGTCAGCGGCACAGACCGCCACATACTTAAAAATGTATGTTTCGTAGAAATGCTCTAATTCTCAATGTACAGTGTGTATAGCAGTTTAAAGCTAGGGGCGGCAGGTTATATGAAAGTATTGTGAAGCAGGCAAGTTTGGTGAGAAATTATAGTGAGGCAGGCTGGTATTTAATCAATTTGCGGCAAAATTTCCAAATTAACATTATATATTTGGGTATGTTTTAATGACCAAAGTAAATTCTCCTTGATCTCCTTATCGTGGCGCTATTTCTCATAAGTTGTAGGCTATTGTTGGCTTGCTTCATTCAGTTGTATGAGAATGCCATTATTTGCCCCTCTTCTTATTTTATACCTCTATGGTTTAAAGCTTTCTGGCGTATTTGTCTGTTTAAGATAGGTGGGTAGCAGTGGCGAAAGGTGGAGGTAGACTGTTACGATTCGATATAAATAGTACATACTAAACATTCTCAGTAATACATATTTGTTTTCATTGAAACAAAACTACAATGTGTAGATCGTGTTGATAAGTTTTTTTACATTCAATAAAACCCTGTTACAACCAAGCCATAATAGATAACAGTCAAAAATTATTCATCTATCTAAAATATATAACTTTGGATATTTTAAAGATAGAATAATATTTTTATCTATTATAGTTTGGTTTAGGCAGGGCGTAGTGAATTTAAAAAAATCAATAATATGTGTAATAAGTATTTTTAGTACAACAAAAAGTAAGTATGACTCAAAAAGTGTGCACAATTTTGTCGAATCGTCCAAAGTATACCAAAACATAGTTTGGTTAGGCAGAGTTTAATTAATTTTTAAAAACTAACCAACAACATCTGTAAATAATTGTAGTCTTAGTTCAATAAAAACAAATACCTTTGACTAACAAAGCTTAGTGTGCACTATTTATGTCGGATCTTAACAGCCTACCCCCACTCTTCGCCACTGGTAGGTAGGTAGGTACCTAAGTAGATGCCTAACAAAATTGCAAACGATTTGAAATAAAAAATGAAAGGGGGTGGTATTATAAGTCTACTTAGGGACGACACATTGCCTAGGGACGTCATTGCATTGTAACCAAAGAATTTTAGATTCTTATTAATGAATAATGTTTTTCTGTCATGTCTTAGTAGTAGCAGGCGTTCAGTTTTGGATGTTGTAAACTAGTTATCTTATTGTCGTTCTGAAGATGGGTTTATAGTTTATACCTACAGACAGAAGTTTTCAATGTAAATATCTTGAATATTCAATGACATTTAAGCATAAGCGCATAGCGACATTCGGACATGTATAGGTAGACGTCACGCAATTTCCATTATGCGATATCACGCATCGGGAATTTATAGCAATATCACCTTTATTGTAATGGTGTTAGAACAGTGTTTCTGGTGTCAATTTTCATCTGAGCGAACCCGTTCGAACCTAACCATTCGGCAGACCCGACAAAAAGCATCGAGAATTTATAGCAATATCACCTTTATTGCAATGGCGTTAGAACAGATTATGCCATTCGGCAGACCCGACAAAAAAGTGAGTGTCATTTTTTTTCCAGATGCTTCCCATAATTAGCAAACCATTATAATAGAGTTTTACCATGTACCTAATGCGTTTTTTTTATTTCAAAAACCATCAACGCATTCTAATACTACCACAATTTTCTGACAACTTATTTCGATAATAAATAAATAAAACGAAAAAATGGCCTAGCTTTTAGTACCTACCGCAGGTTTCCGGAGGGTGCTAATCTCCATGTTCGCACAAAGCATCGGCACTTAGGCACGGCAGAGTTGCGCGCGTTACCTGGAATTATTTCTTGAACAATCGTAAAATTTCGAGGTGAAACCGTGTAATCTTTGACGAGATTGCGCCGCCTAAGTGTCGCATTGACGTGGCTGAAATTTTCTCGAAGAGTCCAAAAAGAGTACATTACTATCATTCTATAGCCAGTATTTGTAAGTAATTCAACGGCAAATTACTAGAGGCTGAATCTTGGATCGATTGAAAATGAGGCCATTTTTAGTATAGATATTAGTCGCAAAGACGTAGACGTTATTGTCCGTTATGAAAATGTACAAAAGTAGGGTAGAATAATATGACTCGAAAGGGTATGCGAATTCTTGTATTACCTACTTTAAATTGTCTGCCTATATCTTTTAATTTAACTTAATCTTAGGTTATGAAATGTGTAATTAATACACAATTAATTTGCTATATAATAATATTCAATTCAATTAAATTTATTTTTAAACATATTGTGGACATTATAAATTATAAGTTTAAGACGTTAACAAAATGACACGAAACATAATTATAAAGAAAAAAATAATAAAAACGATAAAAATTAAAATATAAAAATAGGACATAATATAAACATACAAAAGCAGTGAAAATACAATTATACATCTATAGAAGTTCAAAGAAGTACACCGAGTTTGCTTAAGAGACACAAGAATTTATAAAATGGCGTCCACCTAAACTCACCATCACGCAAGTGGAATATGTCAACATCCGAAGCAATTTGGTTAAACATAATTATTGCCCTCCCAATTGGCATTACCAGTGGCAGGTTGGTTCTGCACCTTGGGAGAATAAACAACTAATGCTATCTATTTCTAAGATAGTTCTCAGGGACACACAAGCCCAGAATAGCAGAGTTCTCATTTATACCTCGTATAAGTCGAAAACAATACGTACTTAGCTAAATAAAGATCTCCTCTAAATTGCAAAGGTCTGACTATAGTGACTGACATACTAGTCACTATAGTCACTATAGACCGTGACATAAAACTGTAAACTTCGATGGTAGTGCTAGTTATTGCTCATATATCGAATAGAATACGATAAACTTTATTGTTAGATAGTATACAATTATGATTGCTGCATATTTAAATTAATGGTAATGTTCATTTATTACGAACATGTTACCGCATTTCATTCGAAGATAATCAAAGATGAATCAATAATTATCACTAATATTGTAATTTTAAATTCAGTGCAACGACCTGAATATAGTCAGCCTTGACTGTCTGTATATTATAATAATTTTGAAAATATTCAGTTTGATTTTGGTGGTGAGCACAGATTTTGAACAGCTTGAGTTCAATGAAAAAATAATTATACATCATGAAACATCAAAATAAACATTTCTCTATAAAAAATAAACATAATACCAATAATGTTCCCAGATGGAAAGAAAGCATTGGTTACAATGATTGATCTCGTTTTTAATTTTTTCATTCACCGTATGCGATTAATAATAACTGTAGGTATTTATTAGCTGTTAGATTTAATATTGGTTTCTGTGTCCACCTGTTCTTGGAACCATTGCATACTTATTCATTTATTTTGTATATTCAGCCGGGTGCTCATTAGCGAGCTGTAATTGTAACCGTTTCATATACTGTAACTAACTCTGGATGCGAAATAATTATTTATTATGCTCGCGAACTAATTATTTGGCATCCACACTGGTTACTATATCTGCAACGATCATAGTTACGGCTCGCTAATGAGTACCCGGCATTATATTCATCAATATTGTATATCTACAGTTATAGAGGGGTGCATTTCGGAGGGTTTGTGTAACCTTTATAATATTAAAACTACAAATTTTTTATCCATTGAATATTTGGTATATTTTCTTTTTCACACAGGGTATTATAGGACAGAAATGTTTATGAAAGATTATTTATTACTCAAGGTGTCAGGATGAAACACTGTTTTATTTTTTTATGCATTGGATTTACATCTGAGTTAAGAATTATTATTAATATATTATATATTAATATTGGTTGGTACGTGCGCTTTGGCGAAAAAGGGCTTCTCTATTTTTTTAGATTCGCTTATGTATTCAAGAACTGACTAACTTTTATCATTTTCTTCAAGCCATGCGAGGGTGAAACAGTAGCATTTTCTCCGTTATGCCAAAATTCGTGGCATTATTTTCTGTATTGTGTTAGGCAAGGGTATACTTGCCGGTCCAGAATTTCTCGATCGTTTCGTTTCAAAGTTAGATCTACATCTGTTTACGAGTTAAATATTTCATTCCCTAATTATCTCGATTACAGGATTATAAGATTAGAGATTTACGCATTTATAATGTTAATTGGTAGGTATCACTACTAATATCTGTTCGTCATGTCGGTTGACTTTAATAAAAAAAAATCAATAACCCCCTCAGTTAATCGCGCCACTGGTTTTCATTTTACGGTATAGGGTTACGAAACTATCACCGCGATAGAGAAGCGTTTTTTTACCGTGTCTTACACCGCTTTTGCATTGTGCTCGTGTTGTTGGTACTTAATTCCTATTGTTTGATTCACAGAAGAGACAATGCATTTTTATTTCACATTATCTGGTTCACATTGCATAACGCTGTAAGTAAATCGATGCCATTCGCAACCGTTGGCTTATTGAACACATTCAATATACAGTAATGACTAAAGATAATTAACTAGTATAATTAAAATGACGACTTGAATGACCTCGTACAAGATAGAGAGTGCTCGTCTTAAACCACAGAAAAGTACCTTTGGACAGACCTGGGGGAATGGGATAACTGGACGCCGCACTGTCGTATACACGTATAGAGAACGTAGACGAGGAATTTTAATCAGTTACTATCTACTACTTAGTAGTTTTAATTCATTTTACTCTTAACATACTGTTTTTTTTATTGCGGATTGAAAATAACCATGCCTAAGCGATAGCGCTCATAGAACGCGTCGAGCGGGCGAAGTCGGCGAATGCAGTGTTTATTCATAACCATAATCACACGTCTCTTCCCGCGCATTACCCTTCACCTATGTAATAAGCGGCCCAAGCAGCACAAAATAATTATTTTTACAGTGTCTCTCATAACAAAGCAATAAAAATATTATATTATTTCGGGGCTTGTCATTAATATTTACGACGACATTATTCAACCAGCGATAAACTGAACACGCAATAAAATTAAACAATGACTTCTCTGTAATTAAATAATTGCTTTTCGCCCGTCGATCGACGAGGCCTCGAGCAGCGTAATTTTGGTAGCCGTGTTCAATGAATGGACTTCTTTGTATTTTCATTAAATCGTATCGCCGAGAAGCGAAAAACGGTGACTCATGCGGCACGCGGGGCGCAAGGCATCGTGAAGTCCAGTGAGCGCTAGCGTATTTGATTACGTTGTATTTTTGATGATTTACGCGCCACTTGTAGAAATTTTGCGCGAGCGCCGCACTCGCTGCGTCAATGGGCTTTATGCCTTGGCTTTACATAAAATAAAAATACCCTTTTTTCGTTGGAACTTACACATATGCACAATTAAATCATTATTTACATTCTCACCAACTATTAAATCATAATAATATAATAATTTAAATATAAATAATAATATTAAATATATTTTTTTAAAGTAACCTAACCTAACGTCTATTTATTTTTGAATTGCGTGGCATCCAGTTGTCCTGGCGCCAGATCGTCCTAGACCCATTAAAATGACAACTTGAATGACCTCGTACAAGATAGAGAGATAGTGCTCTTTTTAAACCACAGAAAAATTGCTTTGAACAGCCCTGGATGGGATAGATGAGACCCACTTAGAGTTGTAGCGCCAGGAATAAAAAGAAAAATAATTATAACTTTTATTAACACGCCGCTTCCAGAACATTTTTAGTACGGTTGAATAGACTACTATAAAAAAAATATTAAATTCTCTCCGTTATCATGCTGGTTTTACTCTTATATGGGTCCTAAACTAATACATATAGGGAGGGTTCAAAATTACCTTATTAAAATATAACATTTAAAAAAACTCGTACCTTTATATCTACTAGGAAAGCAATTGAACATATGCTATATTTACAATAGTATTGCATAAGTGTTGGTTAATTTGTGGAAAATGTATATTTTGATCAATTTTGTTAATGTATTATTCAATAAAAGCCAGGTGTTTTGCCAATTATAGTACTGAGCATTGCCGACTCAAGTAGAAAGCCGATACATTCACAACGACTGGTCCTAGTTTTTCCGCCCCTCCCGTTGTTGTCTATGTATGAACTGTCATTGCCTGCCATTGTTCTATAGAGTGCTCATACTGACGCGACTGTCGTGTTCACACAGGGAATGGTTTGATTTGAATAGATAAGTTACATGATAAATAATATACTAGCATTAACACACCTTATACTAGTATTTGATTTGAGAATTTTTTATAATTCAATTTGAAACGAGAAAGGGTGAATCAATATTTCAAGCAATCAGGGATCTGATTTTGACAGCTGAAAAGTGGACCACTCGTTGCTTGTGCAAAAAGTTATGCTCATACTTTATTAATCAAAAGATGGCGGTGGTACTTAGATATTGGTCCATGGTAAATCCATGCCTATTGACAAGTATTTAATGTACAGTTTGTAGATTAAAAAAAGAAAACGTCGTTGTTGTTGACACTTTAACATGTTTATGTTTTGTGCGATTGTTGATCTAACTAATTATATTGCTTTCTACAAATTAGTATTTCAGTGCGGCCCTGCCACAGTTCAATTGTGAACTTTGCTACATAAATTTACATTACGAAATGACTTTTATCTGACTTAATCATTAACTGTAGTATTTATATTACATGGAAATATACATTGATTGATAAAGATAACGTAATAATAGATTAAATAATCTACCCAGAGAGATTCGAACCAAGACACGCAGCTTCGCGATGGGTCAAAGTGTATTGAGTCCTTTTTTTCGTAAACGATTTAATTATAGATTATCATAATATCTGAAGTATCATATCTCTCACACCCTATTAACACTGTTTAACCTATTTGTGACAAAACCCGAGAATGTTTTTTTTTAATTACATGCGAGCGCAAGCCACAGATCATCGATGAACAAATCACAATATTTGATGGTACCCGGTTGATAGCTATTTTAATAACAAAATGATGGTCAAGAGCTCATTTTATTGATGAGATAGGTACGCGTAATCAAATTGAAAATATAACCAAGTTAACTAAAACTACGTTACACGTTGCAACGAAACACAAATAAATAATAAATAAAATGAAAATGCCTTCATTCAGCGTTGAATCAAAAGCGACTGAGATATATTGTGACTCTTGAACGACTTCTGAAATAAAAAAACCACGATCGAATGTTGATTGCAACTTTTAATATGTAATAGCTCCAATGCCATTCCGCACACGCCGGGTCGGATAAGTGCATTTTTATGTAAAATTGGATTCATTTGGCTTTAATTAAAGCCGTTAGACGACGGTTGTGAATCACTGTCGTAGACTAATTCAAGTATTTATCGTCTGCTGCATGCACATTAGCTAATTTTGTCGACGCAATATGGCCGCCTTCGTTTTCCCACAGTCGACGTCGAACCACATTATGCAAATCCGTATTATTTTTTCTTCACTTAAGGCACGATATTGTAATAGTAAATTGCCACAAAATTCGAAATTAAGCTGAGGTCTTTATTAAATTTTACTGCGTGCGAAATTTGGACGTTTTTTTGCATAACGTCCATTAGAACGGCTGTAGTGCATTTTTATGCAAGTGTTTTCTTTTTTGTTTGTTTATGATATTTTAATTTAATATGTTGAGGTCGGCATTAGGTCAATGTAGTAATAAATATTTTTTTTATTAGTATACTTAATGGCAACATGCAATTATGTAATTAAGTATTGAGGAAATAGAATTTACATTCGTCACTATGTGTTACGTTTATATAAAAGGTAGTAAGTTATAAATAATTATTGGCCAAGGTTTATTGAAAAAAATAACATAAAGAAAACGATTCATTCGAGATAATATCATATTATGCTTAGAACTGTCATTATCCAACATCTGTATCAAATAATGTATTTCTTCTTCGTCTAATTTAGATCAGTTCTTCATTTGCCACAAAGTGTCACTCCGGAAATTAGCAAAGGCAACATAGCTTTTCCCATTTTGTAGGAGCTCATTTAAATTTCATTTGAGTGCGCATGACTTGCATGTAAATAGGTGTTCCACGGATTCTTAGGATTTCACTGCACTTGTAGACATGATTATTAGACAACTTCCATTTTATCATATTGTTTCGGGTTTACTCTACCATTGGTTTTAGTATATTGTAAGATACGTCATACCGGTATTTGAGTCTTGTAAATGAATATTGGCCATAATTGTTTTAATATTTATTCTATTCGTTGCAACACGATTTTAGATTAGATAGTTTGTAAATTACCTTATCAAATGTGATCATAACTAAGTTTATAAATCAATTGTTTAAAATTATTAGAAGTAATACCATACATATTAAACTCCGATTGCACCCCACTGCTCATCAACCACTCCTACCCCCTCTACTTAATTATAACTTTATTTACTATCCATTTTCTACAATACATACCTTTCTTATACCCTCACCATACAATATTGATGATACTAAACCAGGGAACTCAGAAATAATGGGAACTGAAATACCTAACAGGTAAGGAGAAGCAGGCGACCAATCTCGAGTAAGGAATAATACGTCATACGTCGAATACTGACAACTGCTCTTAATTTATGCATTGACGCTCATTTAATTTTGGTGTATTAAACACACTATTGCACGTCTATATTGCGTGGTTCATTTTCGTAAAACACTCACACGTTCAAAATCCTGCATCAAACTTTACTGTATTGATATATAGCCTATCGGAATTATATTTATTATCTGTGCTGTGTATTAAAATCAGTCGAAAAACGTTAGATTTATCGCGTTATATTCCTATTCAATAATGTTAGATCTGGTAAAAAAAACGTAATGTTGGCAACGCTGAGTGCACACGTTTATATCACAGTGGGAATCGCACATATTTTTCCTGAACCCTATTTTACATAATACCAACATAACGAATTTCTCACAGATCTGTATCGAGATTTATCTTTTTAGCAATCACGTAACTCGAATATTATTACCTAATGATAATTAATTCAATTTTACATTATTAATAACATTATTTCAAACAAACAGAGCGCCGAGAAGGTGCTGCGATGGTGTGATAATGGTAATTAATTTGGATTGGAATCACCTGACATGAGAAATACCATTAGTTGTAATGTTAATAATATGTAATCTGAATAATGTATGTTTGCGTCTGCCTTCGTTTGTTGTTTGCGCAACTTCGGTTGTGGCGAGAACCCTTGATGGGATTGTTTGATAGCGCTCCTGTGAATTTATGAAATTCGGAGCGTGATTCCAGTCGCAATGTTCCCAATAATGGCTAACTAATTACATGAACAGTCGTCGTAATTTACTGAAAGTTTTAATCTCCCAACATATCTGATTCAAATATTTCGTTACATATCGAAAATGTTTTCAAAATACTTTTGTTCTTACAAAAAAGATACATACAAAATGAATTTATATCTTTACTGTATACTTGTGCAGAATACAAATGACCATAGCCTCTAATTAGATATAACAGTGTATCAAGAATGGCGACGTCTCTAGGCAGAGTTAAAATCAGAGTTAAAGAGTTCTAATCCTGCCCTGTTTCATTTTACAACGTTTTTCTTATATCGTATTCTTATTTGTCCGGTGGTTCTTTGTCCGGTACAAATCTTGCAATCGATTTTTAACTAACTTCTCGACTAGCTAGATATTTGAAACTTTTAAAATATATCAGAACACGATGCCAATGCATTCTTTTAATACTTTTAGCCATCTTTAAGTAGAATTGAATTAATTTTCAGTTAACTCTGTTTTGTATGAAAAGTTATTTCGACACCATTATTGGTTGGTAGGGGTCAGGGGTCCTACCAACAAAATTATTAATATATACGTGCATAACTGTAGAAATCAATATGACATTTCAGTATTATTTCTATCAAGTACAATTTTTTTTGATCGTTTAAGCTAGTCAAGTCAAGTTTATATGATTCGACAGAAAATTTAAAAACGTTGTATATAAAAAGATCTTTTTATCTTGTAATTATTTAGTCGCAAATTGTATACAAATTCGTTAAGTTACTTAAGTACCTATTTTATTATTTATTTTCATCTAAGTATCTTAAAAAATAGACAAATGCAGCGAAATTTATCACCATCTTCTTAGTAGATCTGTAGAGATTTTAGCCTAGACAGCATAGATAATAGCGAGTCGGAAATGACAGTTGTCTAGAGACATTCAATATATATTATAGGAGTTACAAGGGCTCTCAGCCCTTCCCAAAATATCAAGCTAAAAGTATCATGATAAAACTTTACACGTAAAACATAGACTAAAAGACTGTCGCTTTATCCTGCCATGTAATATCACCAGGGTATTTGTGCTATATAAATAAAAGATAAAAATATACAAATACCAACGCGTGTTTCCTTTAATGTGGCCCATACAATATCACATCTTACATACAAAAGCATCCGTCTGAATATAAAATAATAACGGGGGTAGTTGACCAAACAAATAACAAATACCCTCCCCCCCTTATAGATCACCTGCACCCCTTGTATTTTTTTTCCTGTGCGATAAACCAATATATAAAAAATACTATAATCAAGTTAACACGATTTCCAAAAATACGATGATATGGTATTATTTATGAATATTTTCTGCAGTGCAAGAGAGAAATAAGATTAATTATAATATTTCTGTGTTAAAAATATTTATGAAAAGACAAATCGTTTACAATTTTGAAAAACACTTCTGAAAATTTATATTATTTCTTCTTTTGACCATGTCCGATCCTAATAGGATCATATGGGCCTCCACAGAGTGGAGGTTTGTATTAACAGATTTTATTTTTACGAGAAATGAATGTCAGCCACTTGCTCAACCTATTAGGTCCATACTCTGACTCATACACAAATTGAAAAACAATATGTGTACTTGCCAGACCCAGGATTCGAACCTGGGACCCTCGACTCTATAGGCCGGCGAATAAAACTAGAAGAGTGAGTACGATTTTAAATAACAGTGTATAAATTGAGCTCACTAGGAAGAGCAGTGTAAACACGAGTGGTACTTTTGACATTTTCTACGAACTATATATAACGCGGCCATCGTGGGTGTAATTTATATTATAACCAATAGAAAAAAGTAAGACACTCGGCAGGAATCGAACCCGCATCTCTTGGGTTTACGCCCCGTCCGCGCATTATCCACGAGGTGACATACTAATGGCGACAAATTTTAACTATTGGCCTTTTAATACCTGATCATCAGCGTTCTTCCAAATCAAGCTACTATTGGCTTGATTTGGAAAAACGCTGATGAGCAGGTAATAAAACGTTTCTCAGAAATGTTTTTCAAAATAATGTATGTTCAATAATTATAATGGTACATTCTTAAATCTTGTGAATTATTCGTTGGATTAAAGAAATAGTATAAAAAAAATCGTTTACCATTGATATAGTGTAACCTGTAATACCTAAAATACATATAGAATAATAAAATCTAAACATTGAATTTAATATAATTTATATGGTTATTTTGTATAAAAGATTTCTACCAGTAAAATGCTAACTTAATTAACATTCTCGGAAGATCTTTGCATTGAAAAAAAAACAAGCTAAATTAGTTGTCACCTATTCATACTGTCGTAACACAAAACCGGTATTGGTAATTTATAAATATACAATACCTACTTTATTAAGAATGAAATCAATACGTTGCAATATTATTTTTTTCAGTTTTAATGTCTAAATGTCGTACTTACTCTGAACTGATTATTTGTAACGTTCATGACTTATTACATCTTTATTACATAAATTGATTTTTTTTTATATATTATACACTTGATATATTATATATTTTTAAATTATAATCATCACATTATATTCCGCAAATGTTTCAGAATTTTAAATTAAGCGATTACCTCCTTCGCAGAAAACTCGTTGTTGCTATTGGTTTTCCAATCATTTCTTTTACCTGGTCACTCCACCTTAATGGCGCACGTTTTCAACCTCTTTATAATGTCACGTCGCCTAGAAATATTGGTTTTTCAAGACTCCCTTCTCCATACGAACAGAGTGCTCAAATGATTGCACAATACGTCTATACTCTATAGCATTTATTTTATTTCCCGAATACTTTCTCACATACAAAGTCTCAACATTAAAGTAGACACGTCAGCCTATTAAGTTAATAGTTCAAAACCATTAACGATTTTTTTTAAATAATCAATTAAGTAAATCAAAATGTTTGCATCTGAGCAGAGTATGTGATCCTCAGCAAAACCTAAGTTATATTAACACACTTTGTCGTTGTAGTCACTGGATCAAACGCACATTGCAAAAAAAGTGCATTTTTGTCCAGCCACGGGATTCACGATTTCAGAAACTACTGCTCTAAAACTTAACATAAAAGTCCTTAGATATTCCAAATAAAGTCCAATTCTGGAACTAAATAAACGTTACGAGTTTTGCTTACTTGGTCATTTACTCGTATGTGGGATACTACCGCCTTCCATTCATAGCTAAGTACATCGGGTCGCTCTGGCCATTTCCATAGTCTCCCGCATTTTTGCATCAACTAGGCCAAAACATTACATTATTATTCTCTGTGCCTTTCTCTTCCATGTTTATTTTGTTTTATTAACGTTTTATTAATTTAAGTCACCTCAGTCAAAGCTTACTTGAGAGCGTGATGACCTCAGTCTTGGGTATCACCTCCTGAGACAATACCTGGCGTAAAAAATCTGCCGATGCTCACATCAAACGTAGGGCATCGTGATACGCTTGATTAAGACCAAATGTGGGTCATTGGTTTGGAGGGGTCATTGTTTGTGTTGTTGATGAAGATTATTTTTCAACTGCATTTATCTGATTATAAAATAATTTAATTTGCATTAAACCAAGGTGTTTATGATCATTTGGTTTACGAAATTTATGTGCCGTCTACATTAGCAAATCAAAAGTCTTCTCCGTTCAGTAGTATATATATATATATGTATATATAGTTCATAGTAGGTAGTACGTATTCTTCAGCTTCGAGGTCTTGTGTTCAGTCCGTGGTATTATCAGCGGTTCTAACTGATACAGAGTTTTAAAGTCGATAATCGTTATTTGTTTTTTCACTGTTTATTAAAAATATTTTTAATTAGTAAATACATAAATTTTAGATTATCCTTTACCTGCTTATAACTGCTCTTTTCGGAAAAAGACACATTTTTATTTCATGTTTTTTTTACTATAAAAATACGAATATGTGAATATCTTAGTATCTTTCTTATCATAATCTAGTATTTTCGCAAAATACGCATCTCGAATATGACGTTGAATCGAGCGTTTTTCGAGGCTTACCTTAAACAGCTTAAAATTTTCTTATAATTAAATTCAACATGCTGGAATTTTATAATTAATATCGATGATCTTTTTTTAAATTAAAAAACGTAATACATTATTTTTTTTATTTGAATGACTTATTTAGTATAGTGGAACAACAGCTTAACCATGAAATTGTACAGATTGCAATTTTTTCTACTTCTAAATTTATTATTCTTACCATTATCTATTATTTGCGCTTGTATGAAGCATATTGCATCATTTTTTCTCGCTCGGCGTCGCTCTAACTATGTCATATTTTCTGTCAAACCTATTAAACTTCACGCTTATGTGGTAAGTATATTGTTTATAGTTGCGATACAAATATTATATAAAGGTATATATAATTCAATCTGTGTTCTCGTGACAATATTGATTATAATTACCAGAGTGTTGGAACGGAGCTCGGAGCACGGAAAATTTGTAGTGCTCCACTGCTCCGGACGTTTTTTTATTATTAAATTTTCATCCTAAAATCCAATGAAAATAGTATATTTTGACACTAACTACTTATTTTTTTACCATTTGTTTACCAACATTAAATACTTATTAAACTTTTTACCCGGAGCGGAGCTGGAGCTGGAGAGTAACTCAAAAAAGGGTCCGCTACAACGCTCTGATAATTACGACTTATTTTATTTTTAATGTTACTTTCTTAACATTTTTTCAATTTAATATTTTTTCTGCCAAACTAGGTTATTTTTATATTTATATGGTATATTTTTGTCAACGACATTAGTTGGTAACACTACTCAGGAAGCATTTATCAACTAATTAAATACGGATATAATATACAATGACTTTCTCTATTATAGAACTTTCGCCTTAATGGTACAGTAGTTTCTATTCATTACCCTTAAAACCTCATAAACGAACATCTCAATTCTTATAATTAGAGGCTTAGTATAATGTATTATACCTTCGCAGTATATGTCCTTCGTAAATCAACAATGTAAACTGTCAACCGTTTAGGCAACACATTAATTAAACCTGTACAGTAAACCTATTATAACATAATAATTCAGTTGGCTACAAATTACATGTAAAATCACTTAGTGAGGGTGATGCTAATAATGACTACCCGCGCAACTATAATATTTAATTAAGTACGCAGTGTGGAATAAAATATATTTATAATAAAATGGAAGTGTCTATGTTTTTCCCATTGAGTAGGGTTGTTTATTATTTACATGTTAACTAAACACAAAAAATAGGTTTTTTTTAAACTTGTTTCCGTCTTTTTATTCTATTATATAGGTACCTAGAACAAAAACTTCTATCTTCACCAATATCAAAGAAACTTACATAGCTGATAAACTATATTATTGTTTTTTTTTTAATTTAGTATAGTTGCATCTCGATATCTCAAAAGTTTCCGAAGTTAAGATAAAACTTTAAAAAAATAACGAACTTGAATCAATTAAAAAAATACAAAGTAATCGGAGAGAGGCGGTGGATTAGTGAGGTGCGGTACGCGTAGAACTCGCATGCTTAGACCCAACCGTTGTCGTCACACGAGATTAGTCGGAGATAATATTGAAATTGAATCACGAGTTGGTAAAGTGGTATTTTAGCAGCGATAGAATAGTGAGGTGAGGTGCGGGTAGAAGGCGCACTTTTAGACCAAACCGATGTTTATCCCATTGATTTGAAAAATAAAATCATTTTTCATATTTTTCTACCGTTTATTATTATATTTTTTTAACTGTCAATTCATGGTGGAACTGCATTGTATAGTTGTTTGATTTAATAAAACGCAATTTTTTTTTGTAGTGCTTATTCCAATTTAATGAATAAATTTGGACCGGTTTCGTCCGCCTCAGAGGAACATTTTCAACTCTCAAACTCACTTGAATCGCGTTTTATTAAATCAAACAATATTATTATATTAGTTAAGTCGCTATCCCTAGTAATTTATTCAAATATTAATGTGAAACTATGTTAATTTACAACGAAAAAAAAAATTATTGACTTGATTATTTTAGCTCAGATTGGAGATTTTTGTACGTGTGTTTTCTTTTATACGATAGATACCTACTAAGTTAACAAGAGACAAAACGGCGTTTAATCATATATTAACACTGATAATGGTGTAAACGTCAAAATGACTGTCGACTCATTAACATATCTGCAGAATTTAATCAAGTATAAGTTGTTTTCTAATTTTAATAGTTATTATTTTAATATTGGTTTCTTTCACGTAAATGCTAACTCTCATAATATAACAATATTATGATTATTAGTTTGAGCCTGTTTGAGGTTAGTAAAATAGATAAATGATGACTGAAGACTTTAAAATACGTGATTCTGTCACTAACTTACGTACCTATATTATATATTATTAAATTTTCATGAAGGTATTATTTAAACAATGACTTTTCCTTATAACTTTCTGGAAACAATGACGTCATAAGGTTTTATGACAATCAACATGTAAACAATTCGCGAATTATAATTAAATTTTGCATTTACATGTAGCAACTCTTCTATTTCTAACTGGCAACACCAAATTTAATAATATATGATATAACAATAATTGTTAGTAAAGAAACTCTCCGTTCTAGATTATATTGTATATTTGAGCGTGGGAATTACGCGATGTTATGTAGTATTCATGTGCATAATAATACATTTTACAATATGTTTGTATATAGTAATTTATGCTAAAACATATTTATTATCTCATTTGTGAATAAATAATGTATGAACAAAATCTAGCGCAATTTTGAAAGTTGTTTTTGGTGGTACAGATACATCGTTAGAATACGAAAATACATTACAATACTATCACATCGCGTACCCTTGACTGCTTCCGTATCAATTTGTTTATTCTTTTACCCAACATGCACATTTCGATGCAACGTTGCGCGACTTGTTAATCTCGCTTCGCAAGCAGATAAACTTAACGCTGGAATAATGCAGTCACGTGAGGCAGTCAAAATGATTACGACTACCCTAAAACTCGATAGATCTTTAAAATCATTAAGTTCGTTGGATATATTATGTATATATGTGTTAGCAAAGAATAAGTAATAACTAAATATAATTTTGATTGGCATTATTTAATAATCTCTTAAAATACGACCTGTTCACTTTACTCAATAGACTACTCAATGTTTTAGTAGTCCCTGGATTTTAACTAAAATTTAATTTTTCGAACGTCCTAAATTAACAATACTCGTATGAGCACGGAATAAAATAAATTAATTAAATTGAACCGTTCATTTTTTTTAAATTACTATTTACATTGTTTGGATATAGACTGTTAAGATCCGACATAAATAGTGCACAATAAACTTTGAAAGCCATTCTTTTTTCATTATACTAATAACACAAATTGCGGATTGTGTTGGTTAGTTTTTAGAAATCAATAATTAAACCCTGCCTCAACTGAATCATAATGGTTTATGTATGCTATGGGCAATTAGACAAAGATAGTGCAGACTTTTTAGTCATACTTATTTGTTTACGTTGAATTAAAAATATACAATATTACAGTTGCTGTTGATTAGTCTTTTTTTAATTCATTCCTAAGCCAAATCATAATAGATAAAAATATAGATAGTATACGAATATTTTTGAACATTATCTATTGTGGCTTGATTTTATGCTGGGTTTAATTTAATTTAACTGCAATTTGCAACACAATTTGCAGTTTGTAGTCTTAGTTCAATGAAAACAAACACGTATGACTGACTAAGTTTGGTTTCTATCTCCCACCCTTAGAAACCGATATTCATACATATTATCGAATTCCATCTAGTTTATCTTGTATATGAGTCAGAGTAGAAGTTATAGTTTTAATTGACAGATTTTCTAGTATTTAGTTTTTTTTTAATTCAATTCTATCGTAATTTAAATAACACGATTTCGCATCTGCCAAATGATTTTCTTTTTAAACTACGAGTGAGTACGTACCTAGAGCTATATAGTATTAAAAAGAATAATAAAATATTAAGCCATCTACCCTCTAAAGTAGCTAAATTATTATAATTTAAATAAATATGATAATTGGATAATATCATTCTAATTTATTCCATAATACTTTCCTTATAAACTGACATAAAATTATCCTTTATAAGTGGACTTTAAGCCAGATTTAGCTCAATTAAAATAGTACGCGCCCCTCATTCGGATAATTAGATTAAGTTCGGTAATGAAAAGCTATACGAAAAAGGTTTATAATATATTTGAATGTGAATTAACTTTTCAAAAGTATATTCGTCATTCTATTATATTATACAAAATATACGTTTCCATATAACTCCCCTACATTGAATAAGTCAACACTAGCAGTGATTCTCAATTTGATGAATATCGTATTTCAAAAATATTACGTATTTCCTCAAAGATGGAAGGATAGCTGACTTTACTGTGTCTATAACAATACTTAGAAAAAGGAGAAGACGTTTGCAAGAGATTTATAATTTACATTATAATTTTATAAAATATCCACTCATCATTCGATATTTTAAGTGGAAACTAGACGGTATGTCTATTCAGGGATGTTAGTATGAAAAAAATCTAAATTGTTATTAATTTTTACAAACTTTATGCTGGCGTCTATAATTTGTGATCGTGACTAATGTAAAATAATAGATATGTATATACATATTATGGTATCGAATACCATTTTAAAATGTCGTCGTTTGGAAAATATTCCTCATTATTTAAAAAAAATCATTACAATATAAATATATATATTTCGACCATCCTAATATGAGTATAATATGTCCATATTATGGGCATTACAGAGTAGAGGTTTGTATTAACAGATTTTGTTTTTACGAGAAATGGATGTCAGCCACATGCTCAATCTCTTAGATCAATACTCTGACTCATACAACAAATGAAAATGAATTATATGTGTACTTGCCAGACCCAGGATTAGAACCTGGGACCCACGACATTATAGACCGACGCTTGAGCCACGTATCCCGTATAATTTAATTAATACATATTTTTTCAGCGAGTAATGCTAATAACCCTTTTTCATTTCTCTTTTTTCACCGTTTATCGACTTCAAAATAATATTTTTTATTATTCGAATTGCGTATATGGTCAGTGTGCATTTCAGGGTTCATCTTTTTGGGAAACATATAATGTGTGTATATAAGATATTACAATAAAGTTACATAATAATGTAACTGTACTTTTATTCAGCATTAAATATTATAACTTATAGTTATGTAAAGTTTTATAAGCTCTGGCTATTTTGTTTGAAGTCGAAACTCAACAAATGTTTACAAGCTTGCCAGTTCATTATACAAACCAAAAAGGAAATGTAGATATAGCAAGTTTTTAACAAGAGTACATTGAATTTATAATAAAAAGGTTTTTTATTTAAAGTTTTCATAGTAGGTACCGACTCCCCTTTTCAATCTTCCCATTTCCACAGTAGGTACATTGTATCCTGTGTATTGGTCAACATATTTTTTTTGCCTGTTAAAAAAGTTTGTTAAAAATATAAAAAAATGTTAAAGAAACGTACTATAAGAAGGCTTTAGGCTTCCGATATCTGGATGTATTGACGTATGACGAGGATTTCCTAGGCTGATCAAAATTACCGATGATGAGACCAGTGGCGGCTCGACGACTTTCTAGGTGGTGGGGTTTAGTCATTAATTATCAAATATATGTACAAGTATGTACCTACCTAGATTCTCATATTACTATAGGTACATTATGTACGAAGCTACTTATAATAATATGATTTTATTAATGAGGAAATGAGTAATTTCTCAGAATAAATAATATGATTATCTGAGTCGTTACTTAATCTCATCTAAAAATCGTGCTTAAAAATATAAACTTAATTAATAATAATAATTATTATAGATTTACCATCATCAATTTTGAACAACATCATACAACGAGCGTTTCTACTCACCTATGGGGTCATTCTATTCGGTCCCTAGTATGCGTATAATATCGCTGATGCATTCACATACTTTGTAGAAAGAGATTTGTACCGAAATAAACGCAATAGCTTTCTTAATTTGTACATAGAGGTGTCACCGTGAAATAGGGCGTATTTAGTAATCATTATTATGTTATTACATAATTTACAATTATTGCTTTATTTGTTTGTTTAATAATAATAAATATCTCACGAAAATTGCGACGGGTTTAGATAGATGAAATAAATTAAATAATTTATTTAATCATTTAATTAAGTATGTATATTATGACAATGATAAAAATATCAGACGTTTTTTACGCATTCTCCATATGATAACGATGTGGGGATGGTCCCTATGAACCCTTAAGGTAGAGCCGCTCCTGGATGAGACTTTAAAACGAGTCAATTAGAGAACCAATCCACGGCAACTATGAAGCTCAGAAATACTGCATACTTTGGTAATATTTTCTGCAATGAGACGTGTGATCTACTCAGAGTCATACTGCAGAAGAAGGTAGAAGATAGCAGAAGCGTATACAGAAGATGATTGTTTTGGCTACTCAACATATGTAAGTATCTCACTGTCCTGTGATGTAACTGCAGCAATTCGGTCGCCAAATTCGACAGAAATCGGCACCAAAAGAGGAAGAAAAACATTAACATGTACTCAAAATCTCTTGTACTACTTAACTGATAGGGTGATCTTAAATTAATGGGAAAATATCAAGAAGGCTTATCATATAATGACTAAATACTAACTGTATCCCAACCAAATTATGAGTGGACTAAGTTACATTAGCATTTTACAACTCAAGTTCTAAGGAAATATCAGCGGTATATGTGAATAAATTATATGCTAGAGGACGACGTTGTAATTTGTGACAAAATAATCTCCGTGGTTGATACGAGCGCAGCTCTGCTGAACTGTTTCTTCATTGTAATGCAAAAATTCGAATTGATTTAAGTTTTTCGCTCTTCTATTGGAATCATTTTAGCTCCCTAAGTTTTGGCGTTTGGCATTTTTTATTCACTTTTATTGTATTTAGTATGGATCTGGCAGTTAAAAATGGATTGCTAAAAAACTTATAATATATATATTGAAGCTCGCATCCGCAGTCGATAGAATTAATTTATTATTTATTAACGTATATGCTTGATCGTAAACAAGATATTTTCAATCGATGTTGTGATTTGCTTAAGAATCTCTTAATACTGTCTACTTGTTTAGAATAACTGCCGTTTTCACGAGAAAAAGAACGATATGTCGATTTTTGTACTGAAATAAATTTTATTCTGCTTTTAACTTTATGTCAAATGGTTCAGAATTTCACATATAGTATTATCCGTACACTACCTCAATTTATGTTTTTTTTCAAAAAGCTGCCTTGTATAGAAAAGTATGGGGGCAGTAAAATACCTATACGCTCTGGTCTAAGGTCTGGTAAATTCACATATTGTTTTTGCATCCAGAGCATGTGCATTTCTCGTAAAAACAAAATTATATTAAGAAACCTCATCGTGAGGCTGCCAAAATCCACCTCGGATTTTGTAGAACCAATTAAAAAATGACAATATAATGGTTTATAAATTCTAATAATATTATTAAAACAAATATATGCTAACAATTGGCAAAAACCATGTTTACTTAAGTACTTCTTTTACATTGTTTTTCTCATACCCTGAAAAAGTACAAAATGTTAATAAACAGAACATCTAAACCCTGAAAACATTTCGCCTACTTATATTTTAAACATAACATTTCACTAATTAATATTAATGTACTAAACATAAACGTTTTCCTTAACATTATAAAACTGTATTATAAAACGCAAACGATCCGTTCAAACCACATTAAAAAAATAACTTTATAACAAAAGTTATTTACATTTTCACTCGAATACAACATGTTATAAAACAACAGTTCAACTGTTTATTGCCTTTACCAGAATAATTCTCTGTAATGTGTACTTTAAATTAAAATTAATGTTTCTGTAAATATTTCCGGTAGAATGGCTATGCATGGATTAATCTTTCAATCCGGATTGCGGGTATTTGGCATTGATACGACATCACGAGTTGACATTTCCATACTATTATACAAAGAGTTTTGATATTATACAGTATAATAGACTGTGAACTTGTATTCAATGTGCCCAGATTGAATGAATAACGATATGAATGGACATTTTGCTCTTATATTTGTGATTTTGATACTATATTAAATTAATATCCCCCTCTGACTGAATTTTATTTTGCATTCATATTAATTATTAATGTGCAATGTATAGAATTGTTTTTATTCAGATATGTACTTAAAAGATACAAGGATAATGAACTAAGTATATGTATTTTTCAAAAAAAAGTATATTTTTTTAAACCAGGAAACGACTGATTATACAAAGTCAATAAAATGATATTATTATTTCTACTGTATTTTTTACGTTCCTTATTAGAATCTATACTTTACGACAGTGACAAAAAGCACAATCTATAATACTTTACTATTACCTTGACTGAAAAGACTGTTACAATCAGTTTAATATAATATAGCATTCAAATATCATTTAAAACTTTTCATGTAACATTCTTGACAATATGCGTATCATAAGTTAATATTTTTATTTCTTTCTAAAACATACGTTATTTATGCGATGAACGATTTGTAACACTCTTTTTTAATTAAAGTGATTATAATTTTATTAAAAATGGTAATTTAAAAATCCGTTTTTACGAAATATTAATTAACAATAATTTAAACCCCAATTACTCCCCACTCTTCATGATTTTTCCATTTAAAATACCCATCCTTCTAGATCAAATAATATGTATAGTTTATAATTTTGACTATCCTTCCCACATTACATGTCTCCTTTTCTACCCCTTCATACAGTATTGACAATAATACAGGGGTCTTGAAACAAATATGACAGTTACCATTCTTATAACAATATATTGATAAATTATTGGTGTCGTTAAATATTTTTATCTTCTTCTTTGGCCATATGCGCCCTTTAATTGGAGCATATGGACACCACGCAACACCTCCAAGGATCCTTGTCACTCGCCAGTCTTCTTGTTTTGTTCCAGGTCAAACCTAGCTCCGCCGTATACACTCTATAGATAGTATTTAGCGGCCTTCCAGGACGCCGGAATCCAGTCGGCTTGAATAACAGGCAAGCCAGGTTGAGGTTCTCTTCTGGCATCCGCAGCACGTAGCCGAACCAGGTCCAACTTCGCCTCTTCACTCTCAGCGTGATGAGAGGCTGCTTGGTGCGTTCTCTTATCTCCTCGTTGCTCCTAAAGTCATACCAGTATCCGTCGCAAACATCTGTTTTCGAAGCTCAGTATACGGTTGCTCTGAGCTTCCGTAAGGTGCCATGATTCGCTACCGTAAAGCAGTACCGTCAGAATGCAAGCGTCAAATCGGCGGCATTTGGTTTTTACCGAGTACAATCGTGAGTCCCAGACATTCCGCATCGAATTGAATGTTACTCCAGCCATTCCCATTCGGATAGCGAGCTCTTTCTACAAAATGCCATCTCCTGTGATGTGTACCCCCAGGTATTTGAAGCTGTCGACGCTCTCGATGTTTTGTCCGTCGCTTATCAGAGGGAAATCTGGATCAGGACAGGTGCTATTACACAAAACGTTGGTTTTCTTCGCGTTGATTTTCAAACCAACGCGAGATGAGCTGTTATATTTTTATATATGACGAATACCGAGTGATAAATACATTTTATACATAAAATATTTTCTTTAAAATATATATAATATTATTAAGTGCGATAGAATAATGAGCAAAAAAAGACATTCACTTTGTCATTTGTTAGAAAAGCATATTCTTATTTCAATTTTCTAGATATTGCGATAAGTTAATGTAAACGTATAATATATTTTTAGCACTCTTAAGTTTAGTAGGCGAAGGACTAATAAATGCCGTTTTCCCAGATCTTGTTACACTGCGCCATAGCCTTGCAGTCAGTCGGTTGCCTTGAACTCTATCGCATTGGTATACTTTCCTGTTGCACGCTCGTTGCCATGCCAACCGGCTGGGATGCAGTACTTACTGATCAGAAAACTTGTTGATTTTGTTGCCATGGCAATGGGAATTTTCCAATACGCGTAGGCTGAGAGAGCTTTTACTGAGTGTCCCGGAAAACATTTTTATAATGAAATATCGACTCAAGTTAAAAATAATCTCAAAATTCTCTACGTAATAATAATATATTATAGTTAAAATTTATCACTTTTTATAATCGTTTCAATTATAAAAATATATTGTAAGTTATAATATTTTTGAAGTTATACTTCTTTTGGCGCGTTTGGGAAATCAGATCAGAGTGTATTTGGCGTGTGAATGGCATGTAACACATAATTTATTTTTTCACACGAAAAAAAACGCACTCGATTGGATTCGAACCACCGATTTTTCGGTTATCACCCGAACGCACTACCTTTACGCCACAGTATGATACTGTAATCGTGACGATTATACAATATAATATTATCGTTTAGAATTGTTCTGTTGCCTAGGCAGCGAATTTATTACTGTCGGCCATTTGTAATTCCGTACGTAAACAAACGATTAAACGTCAGTTTCAACGAGTTAAACGAGTGACAATTGGTACTATAAAAATGAAAACAACGAGAAACCATTAAGTATATAATTTAGTAATATAAGTTAAACTGTATAGAAATAAACCAACGGCATTCCAATAAGCGGTCCTTTCTCTTGAGTGTGTAATTTAACAAGATAATTAAGAGCTAGTCAAAGAATCTAGTTTACCACAAGTTTTGTTTTTGTTTTGTTACGCCAAAGAAGTATATCTTCTAACGCGCGTACATAAGTACACACACCGATTTTTTTTTTCTGTATATTACGTATTTTATAGTATTACCATAAATCAATAGTTTTCAACAACTTTCATATAACGGTGCACTTAGTATACAACGATGTTTACAGCGCCTTAAAATACATATAAATTGAATGGGTGATCATGTTGTCCACTACTAAGTTTTTAAATTCTTAGAATCAAACCAGATAATTATATATTCTCATTTTCCGTTAAATGTTGAATTTTAAATGATATCTGGTTGTTATTAGAGGTACGCTCGAAAACCCAATTTCGTAGAAGTACGTCATTATAAATGGAAACTGGGTTCGCTGACACTTATCACTCAGCAATAGATATTCATCCTTTAATTAAATCAATCCGTCATCTTCACACTGAGGAGTCTCGGTCTCTTCAATTTTCTCCGCCGTTTTCCTTTGTCGAAGAATCATATTATATTAAAAGGAATTTAATTTGTGTCCTTATTTTCTGTTATCAATCTAACAAATTTTATAAATGTCAAAGTTACTTGTATGTTATCTAAAACCGGGCATTCGTTTGTGAGATTCGTATGTTTCTAACAAACGTTTTAATGAATAGCCGACAGCTAATGAAACCCGAAACGTTTCGTTTGACTGATTAAAGTTTCCCGTCCGTACTTTGATACAGCACGGTTACTTCATTCGAATTTCCCGGGATAATTAATTTAGTTTCGAGTTCGCGTGGGTAATAATGCATTTATATCTACGAGTACGTAGGTCGAGAATATAATATTAAATGCATTTAAGTTTAGGAACAAATTATACTTATACTGAATTTACATAAATATATCACGACCGTATTAAGCGAATTGAATTTTGCCTTGGTTCTAACGATTCAAGAGTTTTATTTATAGAACGCGTTGGAAAACACGTCAGCACAGATAGGGACTATTAAAATTCGAGTGTTCTACAACGTACTCCTGGCAAAACCGTTGAGATATCTGCAAAATATATTTATATATTATTAATAAATGTATAGTATTGTGTAGTATTTTATTATTGAACTAATATATACGTCATTAAGAATAAAAACTAAAATAAAAATTTTATAAAATAGACTTTATACTAGTGCATGAATAATAAATTTTCAAAATTTCAAAGGCGGTTTCAGATTTTTTAATCAACCAAAGACTTTGAACTAGAAAATTGATTTTTTTACATAACAACAATCGGTGTGCGATTCTACAACAATTTTAGTTGAATTGGTAATCATAGAAAAATAATATTTCCTACGTTGGCGCATTGTATTTTGACATTTTTTTAGAATGTACACATGCATACTGCATCAATATCGCATATGGCATGATTATCGATCTAAATAATTATTATCGTTCATCATCCACTCCGGGTTCCAATCCCGGATCTGTCAAATTCACATATTGTTTTTAAATATGTATTTGGACCCAGAATATATACCGAATATGTTGAACAGATGACTAATATCCATTTCACGTAAAAAAAAATAATCTGTTAATAGGTAGGTACAACCTCTACTCTGTGGAGGATCGAACATCGTACAAAAAATTCATTCTTAACAATTCCAAGTTACAGGTTTCATCTGGAAAATATCTGCATACTTAATATCTACCCAAGTTGTTGATTTAACTGATCGATTAAAACTAGTCTTTTTAACTGAAGGAGTTTTCTATTCATTAACCTTAGTAAGTGACATTTTTTAGAATATACTTTCATATATTTATAATATTTGAGGCTTTCACGAATTTTGTAATTTTTGAGTTAAATATTATACCAAGTGATTATTAAGGCATTAATTTATATAAAGAAAAATTGTTGGATATCAAACATCACTTTAAACCATGTGAAAATCTTTGACAGAGTTGACTGTATCATAACTCACATTTTCAATGAATAATATGAGTTTTTTCAGTTTTGTCTGCTGTATGTCTACACTCTGCAGTCTTAGGAGTATTATATATATTTAATATACATATATAGAATGTAAATTGACTCACTCACTCATTTATATTCAAGGGAGTTCAATATTTTTCTTTTAATTTCAAAAAACATTATTCTGATGGTTTTTTGCCATTATCTCAGAACTCAATTTTTAGAATATGTGAGTTATGACTCTAGGCAACTCATATATACATTGTTATCTTCAACGCCTTTGTATAATGCACAAACGAGTACGTGTATTATTCAAGACTGAACAATATACACAAAATTGATAATGTATTTACCATTATTTCTATTGAAAATACACAATTTTCAAGATGTATTTTCAATTATAATAATAATTATTGAGAGAAAGAATCAATACACATTTTCGATTGAGTACTTTTAATGTTAAAACATGCATATTGGAGAAATCTTAGAAAAGAAAAAGTTAGACCAAGTAGGACTCGAATTCACATCTTTCATTCGAGTTTAAAGTACCTCAGATTAAATGTAGTTATTAGCTATTATTTACATGAATCATATACGGATCTATAACTTACAGGCTAGACTTGAGCAATCCCCTTGTTTAAATATTTTGTTCTAGGATTTTTTTCCAACAGGTATGTTTTTGAAGCTTTTCAACAATATATATTTTCTATAATAAAAAATCTAACATTTTTAAAGCTTATATCTTTTCAGTATTGAATAAAAAAAATGCGTCAAGTGAAACTAGTTTTGGCTATGCTGCATTCCCATATTATTACATTATATATTCATACTGTTTCGACGTATACAGCCATCATTAGAGATTCTCCATTACCGCTTTTGTCAGCTATATTTTCCCAACAATGGCGTCGCATCTTCCCGGTCGAGATATTCGACTTTCATCTTCTCCACAACACAATGAAATTCTATGCCATAGCGAACTATTTGAAATGAATGCAGTGCCTATATCAGAGGGTACAAATCTTTTGCAAAATTTTCAATTATTTTAAAATATCTCTTGATAACACATACGATGACTAAATAAATATCCGACATTATAATATTACTTGTAGAAATCCTATTCAAGGACGTGTGTTATCTTCCAAGACATATATAAATCAGACATTATGTATTCATTATGTCAGAGCTTCCCATAGAAAAATATCAAGTTTAACTACGAATTTATATTCAGCACAATAAAATTTTTAGACGCCAATTATTATTAGAACGATCAGATTTTCACCGCCATCTTGGTATTTTATCGGCTTCCGTTTAAAAATATGGTGTCCTTCATTTGGTCACTCAAGAAAGCGGTGAAAATCGAATGATAGACACCTTTATTTCTAGTAGAACTGTAATCCATCGGATTCTGACGAATGTAGTTACTTTGCCAATTAAAAAACCTGTTTCATAATATTCTATACATGCATAGCTCTAACAAATATATTTTTAATATATTTTAGATTTTGAATTTACTAGTAACAATTAACATACGTACTTCCCTTAATTCATAAACGGCATCAGGATCTCTTCAAATTTTAGTTATAACGTACTTGCATTTAATTACTAAAAATATTTTTTATTTAATTAATATTTCAAAATATTTAATAACGTGGCATTGGATATTGAACATAATATAATAACGAATGGGACAAGTCTTATAAAATATTCATTGCATGCTCAATTAAATATTATCCATTTTATTTTCGATCCCATAATCTCATGAAGATTACGATATGAATGGGATTTTTATTAGGTAAAATTTTTCAATTATTTATAAACCAAAAGTTTTCTTTAAGTTATAATTATTTAATTGGCAAATATGTATCATTATGTCAGAAATAATATATTAAAAAGATAAAAAGAACTTTTTATATACCACGTTTTATTATTTTCTGTTGAATCATATAAACTTGATAATTCTATGTATTGATAAATACTTTTTTTGTACTTGATAGAAATACTGAATAAATATAGAATACTGAAATATCATTTTAACATTTCATATTGATTTCCATAGTAACGCACGTATATATTAATAATTTAGTTGCTAGGATCCCCTTAGCAACCTACAATAATAACTTTCCATACAAAACGGAATTAACTGAAAATGAATTCAATTCTACTTAAAAATAGCTAAAAGTATTAAAAGAATGCATTGTGATCGTGTTCTGATATATTCTAAAAGTTTCAAATGTCTATCTAGTCGGGAAGTTAGTTAGAAATCGATTACAAGATTTGGACAAACAAGAAAAAAATTGTACTGGACAAACAAGAATACGAGCTTATAAAAACGTGGTATAAATAAATCATGAGAAACATAACTTGGAAAATCTGCATTCTTCTTTACCAGACTTCATTGGCTAGTGTTACGAAGGCGTAGTTTATTAAATGCTTCACTCTAAAGATATGGGTGTTAGCTCGATCTCGCGTCTGACAAAGTTATGCACGGTAACAACAAGCGTTTAATCTAGAGCCTATAATATCTTTATACATTGAAAATTCTATTAATATAAGGTACCTCCACTCTATTACCCAGATATTTCTTTTATAAATATTAATATAATTAACTTACTTTTTTCTAATAAAAGGTTTACTTTTACCGTTAAGAATACGTAGGACTGCAAACTTTCATTGCATCCGACGTAATGAGAGCAAGAACTCACTTTTCCGACAAAAGCTCATCCGGAATCTCATGGTCGTACTTACTCCCGAGATGTGGCACTGACACAGATCGTGAAGAGGTGGACTGTCAATTCCCATTTTGTTGACAATTAAAGAAATTGATTTAGTATTATGTTAAATCCTACTAATACTAGAGTCTGTGCCGGGTTTATGCTTGAAGACCAAAAACTAAATAAATATTATGGAGTCCCCATAATCATATTATTAAAATATAGTTTTTTAAATTCAGGTTGTATTTATATTTATTGGGATAGGTGAAGTTAATCGATTTCGGCCAATAGTATTTACCAAACAATTTTTATTTCGTGACAATATGGACAATGAACAATATGTCGTCTTGGCAATTTAGTTGTCTGTATATCTTAGTGAGAATATTTTTTAAAGCGATTTGAACCAGAGGGTTGGAGCGGACCCTTTTTGAGTTTCTCCGCTTCAGCTCCGCTCCGGGACCTAATACTTTTAGGTCCCGGACTACTTACTTAATAAATTTGTAATATGTAATATACTAATTGTAACAAATTTAAAAATAAGTAGTTTTGAAATAAGGTTTATTAACCGTCCTTTTCATTATTAATTCTATTAAAAAAAACGACAGCAAATCGTCTTTCATTATCTTCTTCTTCTGTCAAAAAAGTAAGATTACTTATCATTCAGCAGTGTTGCCGTATTTCAAATGATTCCAATGTTGCAAACAAAGTCTCACATATAATATTTTCATTGGATTTTAGGATGAAAATTTAATAATAAAAAAAAAATCCGGAGCAGTGGAGCACTACAAATTTTTGGTGCTCCGGGTAAAACCCCATTGCTCCATTGCTCCGTGCTTCTGCTCCGAGCTCCGCTCCAACGCTCTGATTTGAACGTATGTAAATGTAATTAGAATTTTACTCCCATTTCTATAATCTAGAATCTTGCACATTTATGTATTCCTCTACCACAAGGTTTTTTTATTCCCCCCCCTCCCCCCACTAATTTTCGGATAGTGAGCTTTTTTGAGCCTCTTTATCCATATGGAAAATTCACCCCTCGACAGAGTCCTTGTTTCAAAACCCCTAGATAGAACCTCACGCCTGTCAAAAAACAAATATCATTCAAATTGTATGTTTGATCTTAATCTAGAATAAGGACCCACACGGTTGGGTAAACGACTAGTTACTATTTAAAGTAAAAAGTCTAATAATATTATTTCCACAACATTTCATAATATGCTCTTTTAGAAGTAAAAATTCGGGAAGCTTTACCAATATCGATAGTCGATCTTATGTCCTTGTAAACACGCATCCCTGGGAACAACCCAGAAATTCGATCAATAACGACAATCATCTTTCTTATATCTACCGTTCATAGATGTCATTTTTTGTGTCTCTCCAAATTTTTTTTTTTGACTTATTAATATTTTGATTAAAATATTTTTAGACTTCCCCCTCCCAGTTTTTCGAATTGGTATAATCGCTGTTCTAATTTATACATATAACAGAATGGTATATGTTTTAAATATTTATTCTTCATCAAAATGTTAGCATATCTGAGTCTGTTTGCGTCCAGAGTTCTGTTTGTGTAACTGTAACACAAGCTCATTAGGCGTGTTAACAAATCCCTGTTTCAGAACAGAATAATGTTTACTGAAATGCACAATTGCAACTGAGTAACTGGTATCATATTATTAATTATAATGCAGTTTTATCCAATGGTATCATTTTTCATGCGGTTTGTTTAGCCCGCGTATGATCAGAGTTATTTAATACCTTTCAGAATAATTACGAACCTATTTTAGTATACAATTACTTAACCAACCAGAGGCACCTAACGAAAAAATACAAA
The DNA here is from genome assembly GCF_057557595.1 of Rhyacophila brunnea. Lineage (NCBI taxonomy): Eukaryota > Metazoa > Arthropoda > Insecta > Trichoptera > Rhyacophilidae > Rhyacophila > Rhyacophila brunnea. The sequence goes on from NW_028232859.1 coordinate 4,470,117, forward strand.
GCTTGCAATGTAAGATATGTTTTTAATTTGTTATTAGGTGGTGTAAAAATATTATTTAAACTTCCTATTGAGTCGAATTTATTTTTTCCATTATACTAGCGACCTACTACCAGATCATACTATTGATATTGTATAACGGGAACAGCGAATATTATATGTCCGTATTTGGAAACTCTGTTGAAAGTTCTGGGTATTAAACTATATCGTTTTCGTCAAATATTATCAAGATATTCTATGCTTATATCATCAGTATGTAAGCCTCCCCTCATGATTATGTTATCAAAGGCTTCTTTACATGGTTCATTGTGACTAACCGCCTGAACTTGCGACCAACATTACTCGTAAGTATTGTTTCGGGGTTAATCCATTGTCAGCAGCTTGTATGAACGGGTAAATAAAGGACCTATGTGTTAGTGATGTCCCTGGGGTATATTACGATTCGTAAGGGTTGCTAAATAAAATTGACAGCCTCACGCCGAACCGGTTGATTATATTCGCTAGCTTACAGTCTGTGTAGATTGTAGACAACTCTATTATATTTTACTAGTTTCTACGTGGATGCGGTATCGATTAAAATCTGAATTCATGTATTTTGGCCATTACAACTATTGCATTATCATGAAAATAACAGATTTATTTTACATTACTAACCAAATTTTCTTAGTATACTCAGGACCAGGGAACTTAGAAATAATGGGAACTGAAATGCCTAACGGGTATGGAGAAGCAGGCAACCGATCTAGAGTTGGGGGCTCTCGTGGTGCAGTGGGTAAGGCGCTCGCCTTCCACCCGAGAGTTCCTGGGTTCGATTCCCGGTCATGACAAAAACGTGTTTTTCTCAAAGCCTGGGTGTTTGTGATTGTTCAAAATTACTAACAACCACCTTGTACGAAAAGGCAAGGACATGGTTATTAATAATTATATATAAAAAAAACCGATCTAGAGTACGGAATAATATGGGATAAACTTAAACACTTGTCAATAATACACCATACGTCGAATACTGACAACTGATTTCGGTTTATGAAATGACGCTCATTTAATATTAGTGTATTAAACACACTATTGCACGTCTATAATGTGTGGTTCATTTTCATAGGACACTGATACATTCAAAACTCTGCGTCAAAATGTACTTCATTGGGTATAGCCTATCGGAATTATATTATTTATTAATCTGTTCTATACCTAACGAGGGTGTTGGCTGTTGATCAACAGATTTCGAGGGCAAAAAAGTTTTTTTGAAGAAAAGAACATTTTTTAGTATATTACCATATCATAGATATTAAATAAAAAAGGGGTAAGAAATCGGCTTTCTCATACAACTAAATGAAGCAGGCCAACAATAGCCGACAACTTACGAGAAATAGCGAGGCAATAAAAAAAATCAAGGCATGATGGAGGATTTACTTTGGTGATTATAACGTACCCATGTAATATAACGTTAACGTGGAAATTTTACCGCATCTTGATTACCAGCCCGCCTCACCATACTTGTTCACCAAACTAGCCTGCATCACCATACTTTCATATAACCTGCCGCCTCTAGTATATTACCAACCGATTATTAAATTACTAAAACCGAATCTTATGTTGAAATATAATATGTAGTACAAACACTTCAACTATTCATAATTTGTTTGTTATATTCTTTATTGTGATCGTTGACTGGATAGGTGATAAAGTTTTTCCCTACTTTATTGTATTAATTTATTTGAGTTAGAATTAACTGTATTCGTTGTTAGTGTGTATTTACTGTTGGTAAGTGCGTATGTGCCTGAATATGCCGAAAGGCGAAACCCGGGTCATAAAAAACGACTCAAATGGAATAGTACAAAACTTAAATCCATTAGAATTTAAATTTAAATACCACAAATACCCTCGGTCGATAGTATTAAAATACTATGTGCTACATTTGTGTGTTCCATACTGATGAAGGGCGTCATCTTCTAAAGGGTAGAATATCGAAGGGTTTAAGCAAAATATATTTTTAAATTCATTATATTAATTATTCTACTTAAGAGGTTAAGGCTATACCCCAGCTAAGGCATGGTCTAACTAAAAAATTCGTGACTAGGTGATGCGCGGATTTTGCAAATGACGCGAGCCGAACGAAATATTATTTGTCATAAAAATTCAACATGCGTCCTTTTTATGTTATGTTTATTATTATATTCGTAATAATAATAGTATATTCATTGACATGTTTTCTTTACGTACATATGTAAAGTTTTTTAGTCATCTTTACACGATTTAAGAATATTTTCATCCGACGCCATGACAAAACAAATCGACGTGCAGACACCTCGACAATCGCTCTCCGAATGGCAACGCGGCCGAAACTTTGTTCCACATACAGTTGAAAATTATTTGCCGTTTCACTTATGTACGCTCTTAAGATATCCGACCTAAGACTAATACAGCACAGTTGTATACAAATCGTGCCTCAATAGAGTCAGTATTCTAAAAAGATATAGTTAAAGAAGAAGAAAAAAAAGCCTCCTGTAAAATATCAATTTTGTCACATCGAATGCTTTAAAAGCTCGGCGACGATGTTGTGTTTCATAAAGCAGTTTGTACCTAATAATAATTATTCTTTGGCGGGTATATCACTGTTGTAAACTTAAAGCTGCGAGTATAATATTCTTAATTATCTACAAATATTGTGACCGTTTTGCTTTCACGTGTAACGTAGGCTTCAGGGTAAAGTTTAGGGAGGTGGGTGACGTGCGAGCATGGTTTTGATAGGATAAAAATGTATGTAGAAAGCTTAATTACACATAACCGACGGTATAAATCCACGTCTAAAATAATCGCTTTTACGGAGAATTTTAATTAGCTTTTATTAAACGAATATACTTAGCTTTAAATAATTAAATTCACTTTTTTTCATCTGTACATACAAACATATAATTATTATTCCCGCCTTACCGTGGCGTACTGTATAGAAAATTTACGACTAACTTGCGGTAGGGGAACGCGGTGTCTACTGGTATACTTCAGACGTAAAGTCCACAAGAAGCGACTGCGCTCTTATCTATATTTCAATCTACCGACCACTCAACTAAAATATAATGAAATCTAATACTGCAGAGCTCCCGTTCGACGGCGAGCAGACGGAATGAGTAATAGAAATGTAAAAAAGTGCCTCTATATACTTTCCAAAATAACAAAAAGCAAGTATTTCAATACATATTTCTGTGTCAGCTAATTAAAGCCTCGCAAACCCCTCTCTACGTCGTCTGCTATTGGATTTCTCACTAAGAGCCATATGTATGAGATTTCCAAATTCTTTATAAGCTATTTAACCGATTTTCCATCATATAGCGTATAGCACTGTTTGTGACGTAATTAATCTTACGTCACACGCCATTCAAAATGGCTGCTTCAGCTGTCACTTTCAAATGCCAAATGTCAAAGCGCAATATTTCTCATGGAGAGATAAGATGGATTTACGTAAGATTACGATAAAATATCTCCGCTAAACGACCGCAAAAATAGGTACCTACTGCTGTATCTGGCATTAATATATGCAATTGGAAGCATTCTGCATTCTTCAAAATATTATGATACCTACCTACCTAGTTAATTATTGTAAGATAACTGTAATAAACAAGGCACAACTCTCAAATACACTGGACACATCATTAGTGTCATACGGTGATTGGTATAAGTTATAATATTATACAGAGATCATTACATATTATTATCTAAATCATTTGCATTTCTGTCATTTATTCTTATTCTGTTTTGACATCTCATAATTGAAGTAAAGTTAGTCATAATAATATGTATGTATTCAGTATTGCCACCAAATGGAAATATTTACTGGCAATACTTTATCCTTTCGTACAGTAGTATTATAAAATAAATGTGATAAAATAACTGATTAATTATTTAAAGTTCATAATAATTATTCATTTATAATTATTAAATTTATATGGTACCGTTCGCACACTTTCAGACACATTTACAATTTCAAAATTTTGAATTATTGATCGAGGAATGAAATTTTATAAAATTGCCATTATACGGATACACTGACATATGATGACGTCACATTAAACAACGAATTACGTCTGTACTCATGCATACAAACGTGCAGTATATAGCCTATGAGTTTTTGGAAATCTCATGCATACGACCCTAAGGGAAACGAATATGGTTATGTGACTCATACAGGTGTGTTTAAAAAAATAAGCCATCAAAATCCAATACAATTTATGTGTGTATAGAAAAGCTCACCCTTTTTATCGACGATGACCTCTTGATTTTTTTCGTGGATAATAATAATTATTATTATCTTTTACATAAGTCTTGTGGAGAACATTTTCCATGTCTATGGATTAGTCGAATTATTGGCTTATTAGTGCCTTAAATTTAATTCGTCAAATGATTATTTTCCGACTGCCTTTCTACAAGGCATGCCTTCTTTTCACTATATTGAATCGCATAGGTCTATTCTGCTCTTGAAACACTTTTGCCCGTTATCGCGAGGGATGGTTTCCGATCCTGGTGTCCTGATGAATTTGAATTTACATGCGCCTGTCAATTACCAACGTGGTCGCAGCCATGAATTATTCTGGATCGGAACCGTTTCTTCGTGTCAAGCCTATCAGGCACCATTAGCGAGGGGTGCAAGACTAGTCAATGCGCCCCCCAGAGACGTAGACATTTTCAGTAATGTGCTATATATTTTGTATTCGAAATTTTATTTTTCTGTAATTCATTTTGTTATAATGTAAATCTCACGTTGTGCACGTCTTGAATTTAAATTTGTTATGTCCAAAATATTTTGTTTTCTTAAATAAATAATTACATTTTAATCATGTATTTTTTCTCTTTACGGTTTACACTAAGGATTGTGTGAAATTATTTTATTCACGTGGCGGTTAAATTTCCCGGCCATGAACAGCACTCTTATATTATTACGAAAAAAATATTAATTATGCACGTAGGTACTTGTTCCTAAATTTATAATAATTCGCTATAATTTATTACCGCTCTTAACTAAAGTTTTAATTATTCATATGAACCACTTTAGCGAAAGCTCCTCGCTTTGAATTTTATATTTAAGTGATAAATTTAAAAATTTAGATGTGGTTTCTTACAAAATGTGTTAAATAAAACTTTATCTAAAAGACAGAACCTAAATACATCTATGAAAAATATGCTTAAAATCGCAATATAATCTCTAGCAAACTCATTTCCCTCGTCTATCAAAAATCGCAATCATTTTAACACAATTTAACATATCTTAGTCATACATAATTCTGAAAACACTCATGAGAAAATATAACCAATGGAAAAAATCTTTTTTCGAAAAAATTAAGATACCTGGCTGGAATCTAACTAGTGTCTCTCGGGCTTCGCGCCCCGTGCATTGCCACTATGCTATGACTGCCATGCTTAATTGCAACAAACTTTAATTATTGGCTTTGTTTAATACCTACTCATTAGTGCTGTCCAAATTGAGTTACAGTAGGCAATCGATTGTTGTATTCTAAATTAAAGTATTTATTATTTACTTAAATAGTTAAAGTTTGTCGCAATTAAGCATGGCAATCGTAGCATAGTGGTAATGCACAGGGCGTGAATCCCAAGAGACGCTGGTTTGATTCCAGCCGGGTGTCTTACTTTTTTCGAAAAAGATTTTTTCTATTGGCTGTATTTTCTCATTAGTGTTTTCAGAATTATGTATGTTCAATAAATGTAATAATGCTTAGATAAGTCCAGTTATTTTTTTTACTATGAATTAGCAACATTTTTTTCTACGCCTTGAATATTATCGGGACACAATTCCAGTTGGCAGTACCGTTACCTAATTATTAAACAGAAAAAAAATATATTAGAGACAGGAAATTGACACAAAGTCCTGATGTATTGTTGTGTACTGCGTGTGTGAGAGGGTATGTTTGTGTGTATGCGCAAGGCGTTACGCGCCTCGAGTCCTTCTTTTGAGCGTTTAGTGAGGTAAATTATTCACAGCAGAAGGGCTCGACAATCTTTTTTTTAAAAGCTTTATATATATTTCGAAATTAAGATACTTGCTATAAAAATATAAATAAAATAGTTATACTGTGCAAGTTTTCTTTGTTATATGTTTGTACCATAGAGGTATTAAATAAAAAGAGGGGCAAAGAATCGGCTTTCTCATACAACTGAAAGAAGCAGACCAACAATAGCCGACAACTTACGAGAAATAGCGACGTGATGAAAAAAAATGCAGGGCATCATGGAGGATTTACTTTGGTCATTATAACTTATTATAATATTTAACTTATCTATATCTATTAATATAAATTGGGTAAGAGATAGATCATTGATCGTCCTGTGTAAAAAGCAAAAAATCCAGAAAGGATGTTTTAAAATATCGTAGTTATTGGAATAAATTTGAAATCTGCCAAAGGGCATCACTACTGTCTGCGAGTCTGTTGTATTTATTACATTTTAATTAAATATTAACTGAAACGTCTTTATTAACTAATCGATACATTTTATTAAGGGTGACTCGTAAGTTCTTTTAAGTTAATTTTAAAACTGAAATTCATGACAGTTTATTACATAATAATTTTATTTTTAATAATCAATTCATATCTAAAAATATTGAAAAGATCTTAAATAAATTAAACTACATAGCATATGCTATCGAAAGATCAATTTTTATTAGTACATCGTATTTTTAATTAACTACTTATTTCTTTTATTCAAGAAATAACTATTCACAAGATTTCTGAATGTACTATCCTAATTATTGAACATACATAATTCTGAAAACACTCATGAGGAAATATAGCCAATAGAAAAAATCTTTTTGCGAAAAAAGTAAGACACCCGGCAGGAATCGAACCTGCGTCTCTTGGGTTTCGCGCACTGTGTATTAACTACCATGCTTAATTGCGACAAATTTTAACAATTGGCCTTATTTAATACCTGCTCATAAGCGCTCTCTAAATTGAGTTACGGTAGGCAATTGATTTTTGTATTCTAAATTAAAGTACTTATTACTTTAATTACTAACCAACATCACGTTTCACTCCAATCACATCGTATTTTATAAATCTATTGTGTTTTATAAATTTAGAAGGTTAGTTAAAATATAATTTTATTTAAAAAAAAAAAAACAACGATTTTTCAAGAAAACATAATGTGTATAACTTGAAATCCTTTGTATGTATGATGATGATTCAAGCTTTGTTATTGTGCTGGCGTCATAGCTCAATTCGATATAAATATACAAAAATCAAATAATACGTATTTTAGTAGTGTCGGCGCGCTGAAGGAACCAAGTAAAGAAGCTTACTGTGGTGGCTCTTCATTCTGCCTTATGAGAGTTTCTGCGAGTTCAAGAGTGACTGCGTTTCAAGATAATCACGATTTTCAGCCATGAGAACTACCAAAAAAAAGATACATTTTTTTAATTTTTTGTAATGTAATTTAAAAATCAATGAATAGAAATGTTTATAAACTCTGCCTGGCCACACCACATTGCGCCACACCTGGCCTTATCCAATAACATCACGTTAAAGGAGGACTTACGTTTGGAGGTTTTAGGTTTCCCAAACACTTCTATTTCACCCCTCTGTTGTTTCCACGGGGACCGCCACTGCCGCAGGATACATACAGTATGCTTATTATATTATTTGTTCAACATGATCACGGCTGCTTTCAGTTATTTATAATTATTTTATTAAAATGTAAGAAAAAAATGAATTACGATATTTGGTGAGCGTTTTGGATTGTACATAATATTAACCTTACTAAACTACGGGGTTGTTTATTGAAAATTTGCAACTTTACACGAGATGTTTTTTTTAAGTAATTTTTATTTCGGAATAACTCTTACTTGAACAATCTGATTTATCTATCCCCATAAATGACTAATTTACACCAAAACGTCCCTAATCTCTGTTTGATCTAGTACCGTCGATATATTAAAATAAATCTTATGTATGTACATATTTTTAAGATAATTGTAGATATTATATTTATTTCATTATTTTGGTGCTTATTGAACCAGACATATTTTTCTAATAATTCCTATACAAAATACGAACTATCTGGAGCATGCAATATTTGCTTTAATTTTTCGTCTAAAAAACAACACTGTACGGGCGATACAAACAGACCTTTACGATTCAAATAATTATGACCGTAAAGCTACGTCCATTCGATAACCACTTGTGGATGCGACAGCTCGCAATAACTAGTAGGCGAATACACTTAGACTCAAAATGTGAGTGTCAGGGTATAAGGAATGTACCTGTAATAGTGCAGGGGGGATCCACAGTTTCTGATCTATGAAAAACAATAATTAAGTATTAATCAGTGGTACCTGCTAAATTTTATTAACCCCGCCCTTTCCACCGCCTTAAAAATCAATAAAAAAGATAATGATATTTTTCTAATGGAACCTCCCCCAAATTGATGGACTGCCATAGAACCTAATTGAATTTATAACACTTTGAATGTGTAAATAAACTAATGTTGTTTTTGTGTATTAGAACATTATTCTAATAAATTTATTTAAAAATATATACGTAAATATATAAAATAAAACTGTATTGTCAATTTTAACCTAATGAATTTTGAGATCTTAACATCCTGTAGATATATATGGTCACAGTACGCTGCTAGAATAAATTTGTATTTAACGTAATAATTCCATCAAAGCATGTGGGTAGTTTAGCTCCATATCCTATATTGGTATCCTTTAATTTTATATCGCATGTTTTACTAATTTAGTAACGAGAAACCTCTTTGAAGCTTGCAAGGATATTTCCTTTCTACCGACAGTTGAAGTTTTTAATTTTGACATGTTTATATAAAATAATCTTCTTTCTTCTTCTTTCACCCTGTCACGTCCCAACATTGGGGCATAGGGCAAGCACAAGTTGGCGCCACTTCCCTCGGTCCATCGCCAACTCCTGTGCCTCCCGCCATGTCAGACCTGCAGCACGTAGGTCGCTTTTGTAGCATCGCTGCAGGGTGAGGGAGGGCCGGCCACGGCGACGGAACCCTTGAAGCTGTGCCACAAGGGTACGAAGTGCCGCACTCTTTGGCGGCATCCGGAATACATGTCCCAGCCACGTGAATCGTCTCTTCGTGATAACTTCAATCACCTAAAGGTGTTGTGTCTGCTCACGAACTCGGATGTTTGTAACGCGGTCGTACCGATGTACCCCTAAGATTCTGCGGAGACATCGATTCTCAAAGCTCAAAAGCCGAGACTCTTGAAGCTTAGTAAGATGCCATGTCTCACAGCCATACAGGAGCACAGGTAGCACGCACGCGTTAAACAAACGACATTTATATAAAATAATACTATTATGGTAAAGTGTTTTCGGTTACAATTTATTATGAAACGGTGTCTAAACTGTTGATTTCGTTAATTAAGACAAGAAAAATAAAACTCACTTAATTAATAGCGAAAACACTTTGATATGCACGATTCGTTGTTACTTTGTTTAATTCAAACATAAGTCATCCAAGTACCTATGTTTTTATTATTAAAATGTAACAAGAATCGTTTCATTACGTGTATCCTGGTCTTTTCCAGACGAACCTATAGTTTTGTTTTCCAGTTGGTTCTTTTTTTCAAGACACCTATTTTCTCAAATAGTTTACTATAAACACGGATCATAAAAAAGAAGGGAAAAGTTTAGGAGAAGTGGCATATCAAAAATCAGGTGGATAGACAGAATTATCAATATCTTCTTGCAGCTTATGAGAAATAATTAGAAACCACTCCATTTGCGAAGACTCCATACTAGACGATTAACTAAAGCTTACCTTCTTAATAAAAATAATTTAAATTTTTTTGTCTATTATCGTATTTAAATAATAAAATTATTATTTTATACTCTACAAAAAAAAATATAATTTTCCAATGACATCTATCCGTAGGTGTCTATTTTAAATTGATTATCGACTTGGTCAACCAGACTGTACGTAGCAATTCCACTAATACGTAACGAGCTATAACACAAACACTATCTAACAATATTTCAACCAATTTGGTACATTTCACGTATCCCTTCAACTAAACGCTGAATTACTGAGACAGTAGAATTTTCTAAGCTGAGTTCGAATCGCGGTTAAACATTACTTTTTTATATCTATTTAAGTGCTTGTTGTCTTTTTTTGACAATTCTATACTGATGCAATGGGTACTGAATAGATATTTCTCATCGATAGCAATGGCGTGTTTGGGGAGTTTTTTTATTTATTTATATTTTAATTTTTTTAACTTATTCTAAAATCATTAATGTACCCACCAATGAGTTATAATGCCTATCGGCGTACTTCATTATTGTATATTATTTTACAAATGTAAATTAATGTGTTTTGTAACGAAGAAAAATATAAAGTGGTTGTTTGAGTAAGTCATTATTAAATAAGGACAAGATGTAAGAGTTAAAAGGTCTAAATAAATAATACATTTTAAGTCAACCCGAGAATCCGTAAGGCCAAGAAAATCAAATTATGTTTCATAAAAAACGAAGAGAGGGAATCAAGTTTCGCGCAAAGGATCCCTTTTTGATTAAATTGATCATTTCTTAATTTATTATATTAAATAAATGGCTACATGGACAGAAATATCGGATAGCCTTTGAACTTGCGGTAAAGTCTAATTTGATAAAAAAAATATTTATTTATTTATTCATTTTATGTACATAACATAACAATTTTGGGCCAATGCATCACTGTGTCGTAGACAAGAAGGTACAGTAGCTATTATTAAATTTATGTAAGTGAACTTAATAAGTCCACATTATGTCTTCTTCTTCGACCATATGCGCCCCTTAGTTGGAACATAATAATATGGACACCACGAGGCGCCTCCAAGAATTCCTGTCGCTCGCCAGTCTTCTTGCACCATTCCAGGTCAAACCAGCATCCCGTAGCTCCGCCGTATATACTCTATAGATAGTATTTAGCGGCCTTCCAGGACGCTGGAATCCAGTTGCTTGAAAAACAGGCAAGCCAGGTTGAAATACTCTTCTGGCATCCGCAGCACGTGGCCGAACCAGGATCAACGTCGCCTCTTCACTTTCAGCATGATGAGAGGCTTGGTGCAGTCTCTTCTCTCCTCGTTGCTCCTAAAGTCACACCACCCGCACACCCAGTATCTATCGCGAACATCTGTTTTCGAAGCTCAGTGTACGGTTGCTTTGAGCTTTCGTATGGTGCTATGATTCGTTACCGTAAAGCAGCACCGTTAGAATGCAAGCGTCTAATAGGCATTTGGTTTTGACCGAGTGCAATCGTGAGTCCCAGACACTCCGCATTGAGTTGAATGTTGCTCCAGCCATTCCCATTCGGATAGCGAGCTCTTTCTGCAAAATGCCATCTACCGTGATGTGTACCCCTAGGTATTTGAAGCTGTCGATGCTCTAACTAACTATTAACCCTATGCATAGTTGTCAGTTTAACAAAACAATAATTAACAAAGCAACATCGCCTTTGGTGATGCAATTTTTAAAATTCCGTTTTATGTATATCATTTAATTTAATAAAAGTGTGAAGACTCCGCAATGTAAATTGAATAATTATGGATTAATATAAACTTTAGTATTTTAGTGGTTGCTTTAAAAATAATTTATCTTCATAAATACATACACCGATAATAATAGAATACAGATTACAGTGTTCCTACGATTTAGGCCAATACTACATCGTCTACGTTGGACAAAAAATTTCAAATAGTTTGAACGGCTTGTCGTTTGTGATTGCGTAGATAATCGTTACTTGATTTAATGAGATGTTTATATTACAATTTGAACAAATACCTCATTTAAATAGTGTTTCTCTTGTATGTATTTTTACCACGTTTTTCTTAGCTCGTATTTTTATTTGTCTGGTGGTTGTTTATCCAGTACAAATCTTGCAATCGATTTTTAACTAACTTCCCAACTAACTAGACATTTGAAACTTTTAGAATAATAATATATCAGAACACGATGCCAATGCATTCTTTTAATACTTTTAGCCATCTTTAAGTAGAATTGAATTCATTTTCAGCTAATTCTGTTTTGTGTGAACAGTTATTTCGGAAGAAATCCGTAATCCAATCCACTATTAATGGTTGCTAAGGGGGTGGTCCTAGCAACTAAATTATTAATATATACGTGCGTTACTATGGAAATCAAAATGACATTTTAGTATTCTATATTTGTTTGTTTGTTGCAAAATAGCAAAAAAATGATTTGTTGACAATTGCCTTATTTGTCCTAAATTATTAATACATAGAATTGTCAAGTTTATATGATTCAACAGAAATTTAAAAACGTGGTATATAAAAATTTCTTTTTATCTTGTAATTATATGTGGTTAAATCTTCTCACGAAACGCGGTAATAGTCCAAAAATGTATCCGGAGCTTTATATTAATAATCCTATAATTCGCCATATTGTAATAGTAGTTACCAGCCTAGTCAAAGGTGCTATACATACAATGAAGACATATTAATTTTGATGACGGTAGACATAAAAAATCAACTATCTGACAATGTGTCAGTCCGAAATGACATCGTTAAACGACACAGCACCCTGTTTTCACGGAGGCGATCGCTGTAAGGCAGTCTTTTACCGCCCATAAAGATCTACCGGCAAAGAATCAAAACACTTTCCAATAAAATGAAACAAAAACGCCATGTTTCACGGCGCGCGGCAGTGGAATCGTTGTCGTTTTTAACGTCTACCGCCGGTGTCTGCGGTTAACGTGTTAAACAAAATCGTAATGATATATTTTCGTGTCTCGCTTCCATATTGTGACAGGCAGGGTTGCTTGTGTTTAACAGTCTATTTTATTTTTATGATGTTGGTAGACCGCAAATATTGTAAACGTCAGGGGCTAATTGGAAAGAGTAGTCCCTTGCGAGGTTTGTTTGATCTGTCATCAATCATTGCCATCGAAGGTAAACTCTAACAGATTAACAGTAATGGCCTTCAACTATTAAGTAACATTTTATTGTATACACTGTTTATTATTAAATAAATCACCCTTGCCATATTTTTTCATTAATATAAAGTGAGTACATCACTAGTAAAATGTCGAGAATCACATCATTATAATAAATTATTCAAGCCAGATCTAAATGTAAAATTAACCTAAAATTAAGTAAACAATTCTATGTATTAATAAATACTTTTTGATGAATTATCCCATCAACTTGAAAGAAAATGATCAAATGCGTAATAAAAAGAGCAGTTATAAGAAATTTTCAAACATTTATTAATTGAATAACATATATGTGACTTTTAAAACTTGTACTTGATATGAAGTAAAAAACAAACAAACAAAGAAAAAACAAAAAAGCGAGTTAATTCTTTTTTCAAAATCGTCTAACGTCGTTACGCAAAAGTGCAAGCATTGAATTCGATCGAAGCGCCACCTTGCGGATTTTTTCCGAACTAACTTTCCATACAAAACAGAATTAACTGAAAATGAATTCAATTCCGCTTAAAGATGGCTAAAAGTATTAAAAGAATGCATTGTCATCGTGTTCTGATATATTCTAAGAGTTTCAAATGTATAGCTAGTCGGGAAGTTAGTTAAAAATCTATTGCAAGATTTGTACTGGACAAACAAGAAAACGTGGTAAAAAATGTCCGCCATCTTGATATTTCATGGGCTTACAATTACAAAAAGTTTATCTTTGAATAAAATTAGTATTCATCACCGTAAAATATATGTCTAAACTAAAAATCGAATCAAATCAGACGGTAATAGTTAAAGAGAATTGATATTTTGACAACTGTCTTGGTATTTTATGGACTTAAAATATCAAGTTTAATTTCGAATTAGTAGTCCAAACTTAAAATAAATCAAATCTTATGGTGATTATATATATATGGTATATAGAAAACTATTTGTTTCTCTCGCCATTTTAGAATTTAGGAGCCCCTCAATAAATTTTAAAGCGGCTCAAAATCTTAAAAGTGTCGTGGAATATTTCTATTCATCATTTTAAATTGCATGCTTTTATATAAAGCTGTACAATCATTTAGCTATGCCACCGGACTAAAAGAATTTCGGATAGGTACGCGACTTTATACAATCACTTAACTTCCTAAGTTTCCATTGTGTTCTTTTACCAATATGTGGAATTAAAAAAAACGAAAACATTCATAATGACTTCATTCAGAACACTCATTTTCATCAAAAAACGTATCGATTTCTTATGATAGATAATATACTTAATTGATGTATGATAATTATATACATTTAATTAAGTAGTTTTTAGTTTTTTTAAATGTTCATAATGGTTTTTCTTGATACGTTTAATTCCCTTGACGACTACTTAACAGAATTATGATGTGAAATCTAGCTATCAAAATATAGTAAGAAAGAATTTTAGTAACAATATATTCTGGAAGAACTCGGAGCAGTCTCCAGTGCAAAGATACCGAGGCGACGCGAGAGTAACGACTACGCGGCCTTACCAATGATGCAAAAGTTAGCACTTGAGTGTATGCCTGACTTCACAGTCTGGTGAACGGTTAACCATATAATTTACTGGGGTAACCAGAACCAAGAATAATCCACTAATCCCACACACGTTGCACCGAGGAAAATGTAATGATCTGCCCGCTTTCAGCGTCCTTCTGAATATACAATAATTATTAATATCTTAATAACACGGCTTAAGAAGAAGATTGAAGAAGAATATCTGTACATTTTTTTAAGTCTATATTTGTCTCAAAGCTTAGTTTCAAATAATAATATTGATATAGAAGCGTTAGGTAATTCAAGTATCCACTTACATAGTTAAATCTTTAATTAAGTTCGTGGACTTTAATTAAACTTTGAAGTGCGGAGACTTCAAGTAATCCGTTTTCTCGGGATTAATTATTATAGAAATTATAAAAAAATATATATTTATAAATAATTAGTTTTACGTAATGAATGCTGGTGAAAATCTACAATATTTTTTTTTAAGAATATTCAAGATTCCCAGTACTTCTACCGGATAAAATAGGGTACGGTTTAGGACCAGTGTACCGTATTTCTTGCCAGATCTACCATTTTTGAGTAAGAAACTTAAAACTTTTAATAAATAAGCTAGATTAATACATCAGATTTATTTTTCAATTACATGCTGTATATCTGTACGTTTTATGTCTTTCCAATAAAATTAATTACCTAGTTAATTTTATAGATTATTTTTAGTTGAGATTTTTGAAACAATACATTCTTCTTCAATCTTTGTTCTCATGAAAACAATGTATTTACCACTTTTTGCCACATAGCTTCTTTTTCACCCTATCTGGAATATGTTTGTGAATGCCGGTAAAGTTGGCAATACTGTGTAGGTATAACTTGTTATTTTATAGTATTCGTTCATACTTTGTAAACAATTACCTATTGTTTTAAGAAACCACCGTCTACTATATATTTCCATAATATAATATCATTTATTTTGGGTTAAATGGTAGTAGATAATATTATAAATGAGTAGACAAACAGTAAATGATTTAATTGGCACAGCTACATAGCCCTAACATACAGTGTATTAATAATCAGTGGCGGTTCGTGGATAAGATATTTGGGGGTGCTGCGGTTGATTAAAAATAAAAAAAAATAATTAATTATATTAATCATTAAAATAAAGAACTTTGCATAAATTGCTTGCAGAAATAAATTTTAACAATGTTAATAAATCATTATAACTATAAACGGAGAAATATTTAAATCGGACTGTCTGATCCGCAGTACCGATTAGGCTTCCATTTGCGAGCACTGCTGCCCGCGTCCTCCTTCGCCGACAGGAGAATATTCAATTGAAATCGGTACTGTGCAAAATCAAATACCTACCACGGTGTATGCTAATATTATTGTACATTTGATGTATCGATGCGCGGGCGAGCTGATTACACGCTTAATAATATTGGTACATAAATTTATGTTATATTATAATATTACATTTTTGTCTCAATTTGCTTGTGGGTGCAGCAGTACCGCAGTGCATATGGACGAGCCGCCACTGTTATAATAATACACTCTCTTATATTCCCACACTAAAATGCTATCAAAATTTCTTTTATCATCTCACTAAGTCCGCCATGATGGCCCTAATTTGCACCTCTCATGTCTGCGCGGCATCATGGCGTGAGCATTATTCGACGATAAAATACTTTATGTGATTGCATGTAATATTTTTACGCCATTATCAAATGATAATAGCGCTTCATGTGATTACCACCGGCAAACAAAAAAAAAGCAAAGGAATTTACGCCGACATTAAACTTGGAAAACGTATTTGTGTTGCCATGTTGGTGATATAAAACAGTGTTGCTTACTAAACACGTTTTCTTTCTGTTTAATGACCAGGAAATGTACTGTTACTTTTTATAACGTTTATATATTGATATTAAATCTTATTTTTCATCGCACACTGTGAATTTTTTTTTTAGAATTAAAATTATAACATTTTTTCATCAACCATTTTGGATACATTGTTCGCGCATTTTCAAGGTTAAATCTTTTTTTTTTCTATCACCATATTATGTTGTTCTTTCACCATGTCATAAAATTCAATAAACAATACAAAGCTTTATGAGTATCTTCAAATATTATCAATATTGAATGCGTCTACCAAATATTTATCCGTACTTAAGAATTAAACCTTCTTATACATCCTCAAACAGAAGCTAACCCACTTCACTTCTTTTCGTGCTCCCAGTATCACCCTTTGTCCTTGACATATTTTCGTTTCACACAGATTTGACGTTAATACCAAAATCCAAATACGATATTAATAAAATATTAACAACTTCATGTTTCACATAATTATAATATAAGTATCACTTTCACATCCCACGTGCACCATGTAGGTCAACATGGAGATTTTATGGTATTTTCACAGCATAAGCATGGATATTACTTAAACGTTGTAGTTAATATATTTATATAATTTTAAGCCTTATTATCCTTTATATTTATTTTAAACATTTGATGACTTCATAAAGTATTTTTATTACATAAAAACATTCTTTTAAACCTCTCGATCTAATGTTTTAGAATATAGTCATATTTCAGTACATGCATGTGCAGTGGTGTTTTTGGCATTTTTTGGGTTTATTAATTTTTAAACGCATTTATAAAACCATTAATAAAATTGTTTACTATTTTAATAATAGAAATATTTTATTTATAATCTCTGTGATCCCAAATTTGACAAGAATTAGGCATTTTATTATTCAAAAAATGGGCACGATTAACACATTTGAAGATAATTCTAAAGATACTGATTATAAGTTATTTTGACCATTAAATGTGATAAAACATCCTACTAATGATGATTATAATAATTATTGACCTTAGAATAAGGTAGTATTTTTTTTAAATACGCCATTTTTATTGGAATTTCCTAGTGGCTAAGCTACAACATACAGTCGTAGCCATAAATTAACAAACTATAACTGAAGTAAGGAGTAATATCATGTTAACGCGCGTGTTTGAACATGTACCGAACCGGAAAATAAATGTTTTTTCGGTTATCGTTTGTCAATTTATGACAGTGCCAGACACAGTTTTATAATACCAACTAACTAAAATAATTGAATAAATAAGTCACTCCAATAAAGTACCGATGTATTTTTATTTGTATAAAAAATAAGAATAATTACGCTTAATTTGTTGAATTTCAGTCTCAGGAAAGCTGATAGGTATTATAATATTGCACTTCATAATAGTAAATACTCAATTATTATTAAACTGAACCACTTTTGTTATAACTGATAAGATTTACACAATCATACACTATATTCCTGACTTAATTACAATAAAAGGTACATTTTAATTGGATTCTCACTGATAGTCACGTAATAAAATTGATGATTTCTTTTGTCTAAGAGACGTAAAGGATTTGTTATTCTACGAACGAAATATCTTACTATTCAACCCTTTCCATCATCCATCTTACCTCTTTTCCCACACCACATGAATTTGTTTACTTAATTGCGAAATTATAAAATTGTACGCTATTAAAATATCTTCAAAGGCAAAAAATTAATTAAAGGATTACATTGTATCCTTTGCCTCCAACAAAGTGAATACCAACCTAAAAATTTTAATTAAGTGCGCGAGGTTTATTCTGCAGATGGTATTATTTTATAATCTACCTCATTCTTAATGCTTCGCCGGAGAGACTACTAATTTGACATTCATTTCAACGTGGTGTAATTTTTCTAGGATCTAATTTTTCGAGTGCGTTATCTTTGAAAAGATTGGCAATTAAACTATGATTATTCCTTTTGATTATTTTGATTTCTTTTGTTTTATGTTTTATTATTATAATTGTTTACGTATTGTTACCAATACAATAAAACATTTCCAAGGCGTGTGAGACTGTGTAGTATTGTCTATGAAGAATATGTACTTGACCAAAGCAGTCCGCTTGATTTTTAATTTTAAACACTACGTGATTTTCAGAAAACCTAGATTCTAAAAAATCAACGAAGAATAGGCGTAATAATTCTTGGTTTAAAAACTTATGTTATCATTATAAGTGTAGCTTTATAATAAAACACTATAGACTATAATTATAAGATAAAAATAACTTTTTATATACCAAGTTTTTAAATTTTCTGTTGAATCATATAAACTGTATTAAGGCAACAAATCATTTTTTTGCTATTTTGCAACGAACAAACAAATAAATATAGAATACTGAAATATCTGATTTGATTTCCATAGTAACGCACGTACATATTAATAATTTCGTTGCTAGGACCACCCTTCTTAGCAACCAATAATAGTGGATTGAATTACGGATTTCTTCCGAAATAAAAAAAAGATGGCTTAAAGTATTAAAAGAATAATTTGGCATCGTGTTCTGATATATTCTAAAAATGTCTAGCTAGTCGGAAAGTTAGTTAAAAATCAATTGAAAGATTTGTACTGGATAAACAACCACCGGACAAACAAGAATACGAGCTAAGAAAAACGTGGTAAAAATAAATTGAATAGCCGACTGATATAGGGTGACATAACGGAGAGAAGGCAAAATCCTGTTTATTTATTTTTTTAACTAAATAATATTGAATATTTATATAAAATAATTAGCCAAATTAGTGTTCTATCCGATTTATCTTTGAAAACTCTCATTTTTGAGCGGATAATTGAACATTGAAACAAAAGATTTAAATTGAAAGTGAACGTCGAAATTGAAATTATTTCCAGAAATAATCAAATATCGTATTGCCTCTCCGCTCCATTTTGTCTGGTCTTTGTTTTTAGCAATTACTGCTCAACAAAAACAAAGGCCGCGGAATGTCTTTGCTCATTAATTTTAAATTAGATTCATTTGTGTAAACAATAACTGAGAAATTGGATTATTTCATGCACCGCGACCTTCCTGATTAAGTGAATTTAAAATTAAATGTTTCCTGCTGTCTCAATAGAAAATAAAATTATTTAAATGAATAATAAATTCTAAATCGATTTTATAACAAAAAAGTGTATACGGTAATTCAGATTTACGAATTTAAATAGAAAATAGAAATGTATAATAGATTAGATAAAAACTGTACAAGTCGGTTTACGGGAACCGCAGTAATTTCCATAGCCGATTTTGGCAAAATTCATTAAGAATGAAAATCTAACCTAACCTAACAAATAGTCTGGTATATCGGCTATTTTCAAAATTTGTTTGCCGCTGGCTTCCCTTAAGGGGGGACATGCTCAGCGTAGGTCAAAATGGAGCTTTTGTTCTATTTTCAAAGCATGATCCTGGACATACCTTAAACGTTGTAGATAATCTATTTATATAATTGTGAAGCCTTATTATCCGTTATATTTATTTTAAATATTTGATGACTGCATAAAGTATTTTTATTACATAAAATAGTATTCTTTTAAACTTATCGCTCTAATGTTTTAGAATATAATCATATTTCGGTACATAAATGTGCAGTGGTGTTAAGATTTTTTACGTTTATTAATTTTTAAACGCATTTATAAAACCATCAGTATAATTCATATCGACATTATTATAGTGAAATATTTACGATAAAAAAATATATTGGTAATCTCTGTGATCCCAAATTTGACAAGAATTGTTGTTTGTTTTTTTATCGGGGCACTGATTTGTAATTAACCCACTAGCCTAGACAAATTGTAGAAATAGATCGCCATGCTAATTGAAATAAAAAATATCCCCCAAACTGTGAAAGATTGACCAACTTCCCCTACAGTGTACTCACTGAGTGTTTGCTAAGCGTACAGGATTTTTGTATTCTTTTAGAAATAGATTTTACCGCCGTAATTTTGGGCTCTTCTATGGATTTAAAAAAATAATTAATATACTAATTAGAGTACAGTTGACAACTGTAAGTCAGAAAATCAGCTGATCGGCTATATTACATTCCAAATATAAAGATAATATTTTCATGAACCACGTGCCCACTTCTTAAAACCTTTGGCGTACGCGTACCATATTTTAGCAAACACTGTCCAAGATCATTAAAAATTTCCACCCCGTATACTCAATTACAACTTAGAAGTTTACAACATCAACTATCCCTTACCCACGGTAAGTAAGTTTTCTTTTCTACCCCACCACCACACAGTATTGATATCTAATACGATCGGCAATTGCAACTAGCTTTCTACGAAAAAAAACGTCTTACGATAAGGTAAAAAGTCTCTTCACATCGAGATATAACCACAAAGGAATAAATCAGAATGGAAACCATGCTAACTCTAGTGCATACCATCAAAGGTCGCCTAACGTTCTTTACTCCACTGTATATGCTCGCATAATGGGTGTGAACACTTGGTGGATGAAAAGGGTAAAATTAAAATAGGATAAAGCGAAACCGTAACGTAAAATACTCTTTATATTGTATTGTGATTTTTTTACCATGTTCAATCCAAAGAAGATCATTTGAGCCACCACAGATTGGATGTTGGATTTTCAGCTTTTTGTTTTTACGAGAAATGGATGTTAGCCACTTACTCAACCTATTAGATCCATAATTTGGGTCCAAGCATACATTGAAAAACAACACGTGAGTTTTTCTAACCGGATCGATTCGAATCCGGGACCTACGACATATCCCTGACGCGTAACGGCACGCCCAACAATGAATACTACATGATAAAGTCATTTTATAATGTATTAAAATACATTTCATTCTATCCTTACCGGTAATTACATAATTAAATATAATATGAAATAAAAAGGTGACATTCTTATACATCTTGTTGTATAGTTTTATTTAATTCATTAACAAAATGATGACTCTTTAAACGGAAAATGCCTTCAACATGAATAAATAAAGTAAATCAAAACAGAATATAATATGTATTTATTTAGGTGAGCTCTAGCTGACTTAAAGTAACATAGTAAAAGAAAAGTGGACCAACTCAGATGGACCAATGAGGGATTTAATCTTAGCTAATGTATTTCTTGTAGATCCGAAAGGAGAGATTAGTCACGTTTGAAAGCCTTGAAAAGTTTTCATACGGGAAGTGTTTTTTTTATTATTATTCAGTGTCAAAGGATTTTTCGTTTTTGACTGTATTTATTTTGTAATAAAAAACAAAATAAATATGTAAAAAAAACGTCTTTTTATTCCAATTATTTATTTTAAATATATTAAGAAACCGAAAAGTTGTCGTTGGAATAGCTTGTTTTTCATATTGCCGCAAAGTAATTTGATATTAAAATGTTGCAGGTTTTGGGTCGTCATTTTATATTAGATGTAGGGTTATTCTACCCTACCTATACCCTAACTGTAAATAATAGGGTGGGTATAAAACCAAAATGCGTCTTATCTTCTAAAAGCCTAAAACGATTTTACCTTAAACGATATTTTAGCAATATTTAGTCACTAATTACACAGAATTTATGAGCTTTTATTATTTTTATGACGTATTATTTAATATACATTAAATATGTACATAATATAAAAGTAAATTATCGATCATAGTAACTTCGTAAATATGTATCTTTTTTCTAGATTTGAGAAAAAGTCGGCCATGAATATCTCATTTTATTCATGACATTTGAAGTTTCCCTAAAATTACTATCTTACTGACGAGACTAAAGCACGAGAAGCTTTTGTTTTCCACTTGGTCTAATTAAATACCATCGGTCTATTCCAACTATGTAAGTAACTCCATAACACACAATAGCACCGTTACATATATTTCCAAGATCCGAGATAACGCCAATATGTTACGGATGTGTGCAAAACGGTAAAAAGATAAATAAACCCTGGGCAAAAACCCAGATATTAACTCCCCGTGTAAAAATAAAAAAAGGTCGCTAAAATTTTCCTTGATACAACAAACAGTGGAGACAAAAAAATATTTTAATATCGATGTGAAAAAATAATTCTAAATTTTCTTCCCTCTCTTTATCTCGAAAATGGGCATATTTTAAATTTGTACCTGGTATAATATCTTGTTGTATCAAATATTTTTGGTTAATTTTATTTTCAAGGAAATTCAATTTGAAATGGGGTTTATTGTGGGTTTTTCTGGCAGGGGTAATATGTTCAGAAAGTATTTGCCTAGAAGATAATTATCATATAACCGTGCAAAACGATTATCTAGATTTTACAACGTTTTTCTTAGCTCGTATTCTTATTTTTCCGGTGGTTCTTTGTCCGGTACAAATCTTGCAATCTAGATTTTTAACTCACTTCCCGACTAGCTAGATATTTGAAACATTTAGACTATATCAGAACACGATGCCAATGCATTTTTTTAATACTTTGAGCCATCTTTAAGTATAATTGAATTCATTTTTAGTTAATTCTTTTTTGTATGAATAGTTATTTCGACACCATTATTGGTTGCTAGGGGTCTGGGGTTCTAGCAACTAAATTATTAATATAAACGTGCGTTACTATGGAAATCAATATGACATGTCAAAATGACATTTCAGTATTATTCCTATCAAATACAAATATTTTTGATCGTTTTTAAGTCAAGTTTATATGATTCAACAGAAAATTTAAAAACTTTGTACATAAAAAGCTCTTTTTATCTTGTAATTATTATAACAATGGACAATAAATGACAGATCTGAGTTATCTAACTATAACGTTTCGTACTAAATGCATAGAATATATTGTGGCATAATTTACACAATTTTGGAATTAAGTGTTATGTTGGAATAGATCTGCGTAAATAAAAAATACCCTTTTATATTTTCGTCCCCATTATTTTGAATTTTTCGAGGGTAGACCATAAAAATTCCGGTTGCCCTGGGCCTCTCATTTTTTTCAGTACTTATCCATTATCTATATACCCTTAAATAAAATTCTCCAGTCTCTTCAAAGTTGAATGTACTAACGTTCACAACTGTACGCAAGTGTATAGTCCTAAATGGTATAATATACTCATACTACATTATATCTAAAAGTCAGACGTCTATCATTTTTCTTCCCGAGGCTAAATCTCCATACCTATATTAGTCGACGCTTGCGAAACGTTTTCGGGAAAGTCCCAGGAGAATCGGACGTCCGATTTCCACACTTTACGTTTTCATCTAGGAGTGAGAATTTTAGATCATATCAGTTCTTCTATTATACAGTGATCTCGCTCGAATCTCGATGGAATGTGGATATTTATTCAATGTGATATATTTTATTTTAGAGCTATTTGGGGGTGCTGCGGTTGATTAAAAATAAAAATAAATGTTTATTTGGATTATATTTTACTATTTTCATCAAAACTAAATATAAATAATTAATTATATTAATAATCAAAATAAAGAACTTTGCATAAATTGCTTGCAGAAATAACTTTTAACAATGTTAATAAATCATTAAAGCTATATTTCGTTCCTCGCTGTGGCGGGCGTGCTCACGTGCGACGCAGAAACGGAGAAATACTGAAATCGGACTGTCTGACTGGCAGTACCGATTAGGCTTCCATCTGCAAGCACCGCACCCCGTGCCCCTCATTTTCCCACTCGAGAATATTCTATTAAAATCAGTACTCTACAAAATCAAGTACCTACCGCGGTGTATGATAATATTATCGGACATTGGATGTATCGGTGCGCGGGCGATCTTATTACACGCTTAAATAATATTGATATTTTCATATAATATACATAAATTTATTATAAATATTACATTTTTCTCAATTTGCTTGGGGGTGCTGCAGTTCCGCAGTGCATTTGGACGAGCCGCCAATGTATATATATATATCTATCGTCACTGTACCTGTATGCCAATCGGCGTAAGCCTGAAATATCAAATTGTTCAGGAAGTGAAAAAAATTGTGAGCATTGAATTTACTTATTACTTTATATATATATTATGTTATTACAAATTGAGAATTTTCTTTTATTGACACACCAATGGCTTGCATTTAGAGTGTTACAGCATTTGGCTGGAATATTTTTTTTCAAGTTACAAATGGCTTAAAGAATAGTTTTGAATTATTTTGATATGAAATATTTTTTGGGATTTATGATAATAATTGGCCAATTCGTGTAAGAGTATGCAATACGTCCATTGCCATCAAAACGTCACTTCAATCAAAATTGAGGGCTACGCCAATTGGCATGTTCAGTGACAATGATATTACATGTGTATATCAATTTATTACTATATTACTATGATATTACTAGAACAAAATAGCAGATGGCAGTGCTACTTGGCGAAATTCTTGGAAATAGTTTAGTTCTGCAACAGAAATTTTTAATGGAAAATTCGATTTATTCACTCGAGAAATCTCTTCAATTTGAATCGAGTATATTTTTATATAAATTGACATTTTCAGAGATGTGTCATTTTCAATATCGTGTTTCCTATCCGGTACTATACTTCTTTATAGTTTTTTGTCAATTTGCCACAAATTATGCTATGATGAATATATAACGAAACGGCCCGCTTTGCGATTGGCGCGTTCCTGACTACTATTACCTGTTAGTTTCCAGAATGCGATGTGATCGCACGGCTTTATAATAATACATATCTGAATTGCGAGAGCACTTAAAATGTTTGTTACACACCTTATTCCAAACTTTAGACATTTTTTATAAATTACCAATTTAAAAAAAAAACGTAATATCTTTATAAGACCATCAAAGGCAGACCATCAGATGGCGTGATCTCTTCCCCTCACTCTGCGAATAATTAAGAATAATATTTACTTACTTGGAAACCGTATTAATTTAAAACAATTAATTTACTTTCTAACATGTTACAATAAATTATAACCTATTCGAGACTACCGACTCGATCAACAAAAAATGTGAAACATTGGAATGTTGACCTAATTTTTTTAAGTGAATGGATTACAAAAACAACACATGTCAGAACTGAACAATTTTACAGGAGAGCAAAAAAACTAGAATATAATAGATTATTAATAATATATGTTTTTAATTTGTTTCAGGTATGGCAGATTTCAATATTCAGCTGTTTTCATGAAAAGTAAGCAATCATTATCAAGTTGATCTCTCATGACATCTATTTTTATAATAATTCTTAATTACATAATAATTATAAAATGAATAATAATATAGTTGTATATGAGTACCTACCTACTGTTATTATAGTCAGTCATATTATGATTGTTGTATACCGATTACTCGCGAAATCCCAACATCGCTAATACAAACGTTACGAGTGTAAGATTGAACGTTATCAATTAATGGTGTTCAATAACGATTTCTGCTTGCATGATGACACAAAAAAATGTATTTTCACGTAGTCTGCCGCCGAGAACGGAGCCGTAAAAACTTTGTGGGAGTTTTACATTTTTTTCTTTTTTAATAAAACAAAGGATGT
The DNA here is from genome assembly GCF_057557595.1 of Rhyacophila brunnea. NCBI lineage: Eukaryota > Metazoa > Arthropoda > Insecta > Trichoptera > Rhyacophilidae > Rhyacophila > Rhyacophila brunnea. Next base: position 4,495,883 of record NW_028232859.1, read on the forward strand.
GATTTATTGTTGAAACAAACATCGCGCAGTAAGCGCTCATCCCAAATGGTAGCGAAAACTGTGCTACAGAAACGGAATGAAAGTCAATAATAAAATTATGAAATATGTGCATATATATATTCTAAAATTTATATTTGGAAAATATATACTAATGATAAAGTAAATCTTCAGACTATCTGTATGAAAGCGCTTTTCTTTTTATAATCCTGATGGTGTTTCTGCAAGATATAATTATAAACCTTCACAATAGGATCATTTCTATCAATGCATGATAATATAATTATGCTTCTTCTAATGTCATCCCCTATAGAATTTCAATCACCATTAAGGAAATCTTTCCTCTATCGTCTGCTACCCGAAACCTCGTACCAATCGTAGGGGTTCTTAAAACACAAAATGCGACATCGCCCTTTGCTATGTTAACCGTTGATTTTTCCTTCTATGAAAACTTGGGTATACTGAATTGTTGGCCTCTCATAATGTGCCTAAAGGGACCTGGTTACATGTAAGTTGTACGTATGCAGTTCATTGTGGGACATTTATTCGTGCGCTGCAGTACGTGAAACATGAGTTCGTATAACATTTTATCAAATGACGAGTTTTTCGTTGAACATTTCACCGTGGAATACATTTGTACGTATCTTACAAAATGCGGGGATAGTTTGCAAATAGTACTGTTCCAATTAGCTAACCTAACCTAGCATAACCTAGTAAAGTCATCTCCACATGTTGTAGCATACGTATAAATATACTCCACGGTGAAATGTTCAACGAAGAACTCGTCATTTGATTAAATGTTACACGGACTCATGTTTCACGTACTGCGACGCACGAATAAGTGTCCTGCGGTGAACTGTTTACGTACAAATTTCCGGATACGAAGGGACCTACTGTAGTTTTCTGTTTTTGATACTATGCTGATGTTTTCAGTCCTTTCCCATTTGTTTGAATACGTCAACAAGTAATAAGTAAATACAGAGTAAATAATTATTTAGTAAACAATTGATAACAATTAATATTACAATAATGAAATACGTTAGTAATTTATTATTTTGAACGTCCTTAATTGAGAATGTTTTCGTTAAATAATATAATTTAAAATATTAATTAAAAAATAAATAACTGTTTGTCTTTTCATTTCGTTCTAAAACTTTTATTAGTACTTACACAAAATTCAAAACTAATTTCTTAGATGCAACACTGTCGAATAATTGTTACTCCACAAAAGTATGTAAATGTTGCATAGATATACCTGCGATTTTCTTTGACGAAGATGATGCAATCAATTTTTAAAATGGGGCCTTGATACAATTCAAACCAGTGACACAGTTATACTAATAAATATTTGTCATAAATTGGGTTGGTATATAATATTGTCCAAGGCATAATAAAATCAATGCGACTAACATCACACGAGGTCTTAACATAACTACTCAAACAAATAACTATTTATACTCGTACTGATGTACCACTATATAATATTATTATATGCCATCACTGTATGTACAAGATGTGATTCTAAGAAACTAAAACATCGATATTTTTACAATGTAGGTACGATGGTAGTTGGAATTTATGTATTTTATATAAATATTTTAACGTAAACATCTGTCAGTGCCTCGGGTTTCCAAATTCTTAATTAAGCCGTCACTGTGTAAATATTAAATCGTTCTTGTAGATACTATTGGAAATACTTACCGAGAATAACATCGAAAAATGTATACACGCAAATTTAAACGGGTTCTGTAATAAGTATATAATAAATACGATTGAAAAATATTATTTTATAAAATTGTAAATATATTATATTGAACGCGTGACTATTGGTTCGCTGTATAGTGTCTCCACGTTTACCGAATTACGCCTAGGGCCATATATTTAGTATTTCGCTCCAATATTTGAACATCTTTTCAATATGAAAAAATAATGGACCTTCAAATACGCAAGCAAACACCGGACGGTACTTTTGTATAAAATTAATTTCATATTCTCTCCGCGTATTTATTTTGACCATATCAATTCATTTTTTTAATATAATGATCTAGCAGATGTTCTGTAGGTTATCTGATATGTTATCTTACAAAACACTTTTTTTATCAACATCAATCAATATCAAGACTACCTGCCATAATTATTGATCATACCGTTATATGAATGTCTTGCGGAACTAAAAGACACCCCTCTTTTATGCCTCCTACTTCCGTCTTTTACACTTCACACAGCGTACTATAAATTGCACCCATGACACGTTGGTTGTATTATACAGATAATTCTTATTTCAATCAATATTCTGATTAATGACAAATCTAATATAGCTACATGAAAACAACAGTAAGATAAAGTGAAAAAGTCGATTTTGAAATATGTATACCAATCGATTGCTGAAACCCACGTAATGAATCACTGAGTTTTTTTTTTGTACCGAAAAGTACCAATGTTGCGTTTTAAAAAATGTCCTGTACTTACTTTCAAAACAAAAGTGGGATAACTAAAATAACCTACTATTAATAATGTTAGACAAGACATTAAATTACCATTATCAAATATTTTCAACCACATGAAAAACAAAATAAAAATATAATCAACGATTTGATTTGTATAAAACGAATATAAAAATTCAATTACCTCAAAACTAGAATTTTTGACTTATTCCATTGTTGCTTTCAGGTAGCGATATATAACAATAATTTTATAAAGCATTAGTGGTAACGATCCATTTTAAATGCTGCGAAACAAGAGATACAATCTTTGTTTTGAAATCTAACGATTTTTACTGAATACGCGATCTTGAACATCATTGAATATGTTGATATGTTTAAGATTATTGCACGTGTAAAACGTCTAATAATTTCAAAAATCAAACATCAAAAACCTCCTAAATCATGTTCATACAACGGAAAATTTGGCAAATCTTCTAAATACCAGATATCTTATATAATTTTTTTGTTCTCTGTTTTCTTTTTTTCCGATTCAATTCCGAATTTATATTTAAAATTAAAATTAAACGGTTATGGTTGATACAGATTACCATCATGTCACTTAAACTCATGTGCCATAACAGTCAGAACATTCAATAATAACAACTTACTGACAACCTACATAAATATTCTGTCAATAACCCTTTCATTTTAAAACCGCTATAATAAAAAAATAAGTAAGATCACGTGACTCAAAAATTTGTAAATTTTCAGAAAATATAAAAATGTTCTAACACGCTTGAGGTAACCTTATGGCACTATCCGTTTATGGTTGAAAATATCCTACGGAATAGAAGCATCAATATGATAACATTTTAAATGCCTACCAAGGAAAGCGACATTTCACATTTTCCTCCGACGTGAGCTTACCGTTAGCACACGTGCACACACATGACGTGATTGTAATGTGTTCGCGCCATTACTGTATCCATAAAATGAGACATTATTTTGTATTTATGAGGTTTACAATACTTCCACCACTTTCGTCATAATACTCATAATTGGTTACTACTTATTTAATAATTCAATCAAAATATGCAAGAAGACCCAAACCTTTTCTAAGCTCGCCTCATAAGCTTCATTTTTGCAAAAAGCATAGTCCATTATTATAACGTATTCAAAGAACTTTGTTCATTAGAAGTTTTTCAATGAATTTTCAGAGATGACAACAGCTTACCGCAAACCAGTCAAAACTTTTCGCCTTTACATTATCATTTTTTGTTGTTGCCTTGAAAAACTTCAGCAGGGGTCCTTATAAATTAATACGCCGAGGTCCCAGAGCAGGAGTCTATTTAGCACTCACAAAGCCTTTATTATTTTTCGAAAAACAAAGCTGTGTTAACAATTTTTGTTTTAAATTATAAAAAAATATCTGGTGTAATATGCGTCTACATCTTGTTAACTAACGCGAAATTATATTTTTGATTTGTAAATAAATTAATAAAAACTTTTAATGTATAAATCTCTTCTTGGTCATCCCTCATGGCTGAAATTCGTAAGCATCTTGAAATCCAGTTATATTCTTAGCGACCAAAACACTACCTCCCACGGTCATCTACTTTTCAAAAGGCAGAATGAAAGCTTTCCCCAGTAAGCTCATTAATTTGGCCGCTCCAGCGCACCAACGCTCTTCCTCTGCTTCGCCTTCTCTGGAAACTACTTAAAACTCTCCAGGTTATCCGGTTCCCTTCAAATAATGTGTCCGTTCTTTTGTCACGAATATCTGCATGGTTCACTGGTTTATCATGTCCTTTATCCAAGAAATTCGAAACATTCGACACCAACACCATATATTATACATCAATTTTGCCTACCGCTCCATTGCCTTCAGGGTTCATAAAGTTCAGGGTATTAAAATATGCAGCATCATTTTCATGGCAATTGAAATTCCTTGATTCTTCCATATAGTGGTAAAACGTGTCACGCATTGTATGATATTTTTGCTTCAAATCCGCCTATTCCACAAATGGTCGATCTCACATAATGTATTACATATAAGTATCACAAATCAATATTATTTTAAAAATCACAACGCTAATTATAATTAAATTAAAAGACTATAACCAATATACAACAAGTACAGCATCAACAACTGTTATGTCATGTATCTTATCATGATTTCATGATTGTAACATTTACACATTGTCAAAATAATATTCTTCACTGATGAGAATTATGCCACATTCCTCTAGAGTCTAGTAGATGATAATATTTAGAGAACCGTATTGCCTTTCACCTTGATTATTCGATAACTCAAAATAAACGCTCGATTTTCAATATTTAAAAAAAATATATATATATTCGTCGAAAAGGAAAAAAAAACAAAAGGGCGCGCCTGTCAAATTTTAAGCACGATAAATAATCACATCCGACCGAAGACAGATACTTCAGGTTGTTATCTATTCAAACAAAAAATAATAAATATTTAATACCTACAATAAATTACATTTTTATAATTCACATAATTCAATGACATAATTTATGACACCGATTCTGATTTTTATTAAAGCGTTTGGATATTTTTTAATATGCCATAAAAATTATATTTTTCTAAATGTATATTTACCAAAAAGCTGTACCTACCGTAGATTTTATCATGAAATATAATATACTGATTTTCGTACATTTCACAATCTGTTTGATTTCCTTGTAGTTTTCATTAAAATTAACTGTCAAACAAAAGCAGTCGCGCTGTAATTTAAAAACATAACAACTTGCTTTGTTATCGGAATTAAACGGATCAAATATTGCTTTACTGGCTTCCTGAATTTATCTGTAAAAGTGTTTACTTCATTTAAAATATTTGATGGTTCACTGGGGAAATTTCAGCCCCCGGCACGGACAAAATTTTAATTGACTGCATAGTTAGGAATCAAACAATGTATTGAATTTCCATGAAAGTGGAATAATTTGCGATACATAGTAAAGTATGTCATATTATAAAAATAATTACTTTTGATTTATGAATTTATTGTTTAATTTAAACTGAATTCCATAAATAAATACCGTGGAATATTCAATTGACGGTAAATAATTTAAAATTCTAGTCGATGAGATTTGTATAACATTTCAAAAAAAATATTACAATGTAATCCAAGTACTATGTTTATAAATATTTTTTTTCGGTAGCTGCACTCTTTCTCCTAGGGCACTATAAATAAATAATTTTTAATTTAATCTCTCAGTTTAACCTATTCTATAAAAAAACAATGGATACATATTGAGGTTATATTTATGCAAATACATGACAGAAAATAGTCATTTTCCGAATATATTTCACTATATTATTATAATGTTAATAAATTAATAAAATTAAAATTATAATGCATATATATTAGATAATATTAGAACAAAATTAAAGATGCTATAACCACATATATCTGATGTACCATGATATAGCTTTACTCTCACTATTCTAACTCACATTTGAAATATTTTAAAAGGGAGTTCTTTGAAATTACCTACTTAAATTATTTATATAGAAAAATGTATACATTATATTTTAGTAAGACTATTAATGAAAATACTGATGCATAAATGTGGCTATATAAATAACTGAAATAGGATGTTTCAAATTCATAGAACACTTCTGTAAAATATTTCAAATGTGAGTTAGTTCTGCGTTCAGCTGTCGAAATGTCGCCGTATACAATAATACCCGTTTATACTATTAATGTATTTTAAATAAACGCCAAATATTAAATTCTAGAATTTTAAAGTATAATTTATAATAATGGCATATTACATATTTCCTATAAAGTCTACAGATTATTCTGAATTACCTTTCAAAAATACTCAAAACTCGACCCCTAAATGTCATTGTGTTTACCCATCCTTACCCTGTATATTTTAATCTCTACACAGTATAACTATTAACAGTCGACTTCAGAACAATTTTGTAGTGAAAATCAAAGGACCAACGTGATAGTATTAGTATGTAATTAATAATAGTATTTTATTACGAAAGGATTCCTAGATTCGGTTAGATATTCCATCGAAATATGTTTCCAGATACCCATACAGATTTACTTTCAAAATAGTTTCGGCCTTTGCGGTACGAAAGTTTTTGGGAATGAACAGTAGGTATGTTTCATTTTCAGCAACTTTACTGGACTCGCACTACACAAATAAATACATTACATAAATGTCTGGTAATTTCGCCGGAAGTCGGAAGTACCCAATTCTTTTCCACGCAATGTTTTCACTTACGAAAAGATCATAAAATTTTATTCGTCTAGTTTGTTCGTTTGAAAAGAAAAACATTTTTTTCCACGAAAAGGTTCTTCCCCTCCGACAAAGACATTTTCCTAATGCTCGACTGTGAGAAAAAGGGCACTTGTTGATTTAATGTTGGACAATGTTGAACTTTTCCTCTACGCATTAAACCTATTACACCGTGTTAAACACAGAATGGTCTTTCCTTCTATTGAAAAAAATTTAAATACGTATTTCCATATAAGTACTTCTTACCCACACAATATTTTTTTGCTATAATAGATAGATTAAGTCTTTTTATATAGATATTAAAAATATTTTCAAGGTAACTTACAAAAAAACTTAATTAATTTTTCATATCGCACTATTGAGATTGGTGATACGGTAACAAAAATATGTAAATAAATACATCATTAAGAAGACCTTGTTGTCTTCAGATATGGCAATATAAAATAAAATAAATAAAAAAAATCATATATAAAATAAATATAATACATTGTTTCTGTAACAATTCAGAATCAAGGACATCAACATTATTAATGATTTCTAGTGGAATCTTGCGATGGATTTTTGCCCCCTTCTGCGAGAATTTCATTGGTAAAATCGCAATACATGCTCTTTGATGAGCCGGAAGTCATCAGATTTATCAAAACCCAATGTCCATGAATGCCCAATTATGGACAATCGAGCCATAGACGGAACGCTTTACGTTTAGTGGAAAACCTAACATAAATATAGGAGTCTATTTAATGGGGCAATAATACACTAGGACTGTAGTGCCAGAGAATAACAATAAGTATTTGTTTCAACTAACATGAAAATGTGTGGGGATTTACGGCATTTTTTGTGATTAAATTTCCTTTCTTAGGGTTACGCGTAAATTGTACATATTACATTCCGCCGTAGCACACTTCACTGTGAGTTGTCTTACCGATAAGAGATGGCTGTATAACATTGAGTTAAAAATTAGGCGTTGTTTGTGGAGAATTGCAGACAGTAATGTTGAAATTTTATTAAATTCAATGAGGACATCAATTCGATATTGATTGGTATCAAATATCTGATAATAATGCTCTCATTATTATGTATCAGATTGACCCATCCGTTGTGGACCTTTTAATTAATATTTAATTACCACATTTAAATAGCATGCTTATTATATCTAATGGCCACCTGATGGGCAACGGTCTTTCCCTTGTTTCCCGGTGATTTTCCTTATTTATTTTAAATGTTTTATTTCGGCATAAATTTGATCTCAATATTATTACACTATCTATTTCGAATATGATGTTCACGATGGACTGTGATACGAACAACCGTATATGATGTACAGATTTCCGGACACTATATACCTATAACAGAGATCTTAATTCAGATGTTATGAATATGTTTATTTTTTCTTCTCTATTTGAGTAGGTACATAATTAAATGTTTTTGATGTTTTCAAAAAGTACATAACTGAACTTAGAAAGTTATGAATTTGTAATGTATTACATTTTATTGTGTCAGTGTGTAGGTATATTTATAAAGAACATGTCAAAAACAATTTATATTATAATTTAAAATTTGTTATTTAATGTATATTGCTGCCATTATGAAATGTATCTTGAATACGAATGAAATTAACAGGCATGATCCTGTTAGACATTGATGAAATTTCAACGGAATAAAATAATTTCTGAAACAAAAGATGAACAATGACGCGTGTTTCTCACAGCGCCTACAGCTAATCCTGAAAAATTCTACAACATTTTTTTGTACTCACTGTAAAAAAGTGAGATCTTTTGTTATTATTTTCACTTCTGACAAAATTCTGTAAGAAACAAAAGCATTTCAATGTTTATTTTTCTTATATTATTATTTCAACAAAAAAAAAACAGAACATTTAATATAATAATTACAAGATAAAAATAACTTTTTATATACAACGTTATTAAATTTAGTTATGTTGAATTATTAGGCTCAATATGCTCAAACTTGTACTTGATATTATGAAGTAAATGAAAAACAAACAAATGTAGAATACTGAAATGTCATTTTGACATTTCATTTGGATTTCCATAATAGCGCATGTATATATTAATAATTTAGTTGCTAGGACCACCCCCTTAGCAACCAATAATAGTCTTTTACTTTTTACGGATTTTTCTGAAATAACTTTCCATACAAAACAGGATTAACTGAAAACAAATTCAATTCTGCTTAAAGATGGCTAAAAGTATTAAGAGAATGCATTGGCATCGTGTTCTGATATATTCTAAAAGTTCCAAATGTCTAGCTAGTTGGGAAGTTAATTAAAAATCGATTGCAAGATTTGTACTGGACAAACAAGAATATGAGCTAATAAAAACGTTATAAATAAAATTAAATGGGTGGGTAGGTTACTCAAGACATCATTGTAATTTGGAATTTAATATTATTTTTAATGCCTGTTTTCCATTGTCGTTATGATACCGAAATTTGTTGATAGACAATCAGACTTTTATATTAATTTATTCATTCATATAGCGGAGGGTTTTCAATAACAAAATAAGCAAAATCACAGACACACACTGACACAATTCTATTTAGCCCAGACCAAGAAACATAACAACATGTTCATAAACGATTGTATAAGTAAATGCGTTTAAATAGTTTTTATACAAATGACTATGCTTTTTTATATTCTGTCGCGAATGGTTAACATATCAAAAAAGCAATTGTGGCTATATTTCATCGGAAAAAGCTACGCGTGATATTGTGGAATGTTTTTTTTTTTAATTAAAGCATACAAATGGCAACGATGTATTTATCTTTCTGTCCCATATTCGTTGTCGTGTTAGCTATAATTTCGTTTATTATTCCCTTTCTTTTGCCGTTCTAAATAGGGGATAGAGTGCTCAGCTCAAACCAGCCTCTGAGATTGTTGAACCAGGACATTCTTCTTCAGCCAGGACTTAGAGATCTACCGTTAAATTATAAGACACAGAAATTGAAAGGTATCTCTTGGGATGCTGCATGTTATGGCCAAAGTATGACAATTTGCTGGTTCTTATAAAATTATCTATATTATATATCTGTTTATCTTTTTAGTCTTTTTCATCCTTGACACCACCTTTCCTCTTTTACAACGTGGACTGTCTAAGCTTTATCTAATTATACAGCAATTTTTGCAGGTGTGGACGCGCGTTCAATTTTAAAACCGACGCAAAAGTTTGAACACTATACGCGGATTATTTAGGTCTGGATTAGGCATTCGAATAATATGAAGAGAATTTTGTATCAACTATTTAAATGTATTTTTAAAAGCTTTCTGTGGGGGGTTTTACGTACTTACCAGTTGTTATAAAAAATATTAATTTTAGATAAAATGAAAAATGTGCTCGTATTACAAATACAATCACGAAATGATTTTTCAATTCATAAGATACTAAAAAAAGCGTGCCTTAAGAGATGAAATTTAAGCAGTTTATTCAAAGCCGTCGTAATAAAACATAATAAAAAATCTCTTTTTTTGCTTTCAAATATTTTCTTTCAAGGAAAAAGCTTTGCCTGGGGATGAACTAATCTTATGAAGTGAGCGATGTCTGAAAAAAAATCCTCCTGCAAATATTAATCATATTTGTATCAATTTTGATTGGACCTTGAAAGGACGAAACATGAATAAAAACAAATTTATTTTAATATAACCATACTTAGGTACTTTGAAATATTTGTACCGAACGGGACCTCGAAAGTATAGTTGTTTTGCAGGGGCGCGTTTCTTTCACACAAATGACGCAACCGCTTCATTAGAAAATTTAAAAGGAGGTCTCCTAAGACTTATGTACCCACTTATGTTTTTTTTTGTACGAGAGTAGACTATTTCGATTAAACCATGTTTGCATAATTTATACAATATTAAAATGATAAATTGATTATGATTGCATCGATTTACATGGAAAAATAAAAATTTGTATTTTTTAATTCTACGGAGCCTCAAAATTAGTCATTGCATCGGTTGTTAGTAAATTTTTAGAATAGTATCTATCTATTGTACACACAGACCTATGGCATAATTCGAGGTCTTAGTGTCAAACAACACTATCTACAAAAGTGCAACTTTACAGGAGAGCCAAAAATCGTTATTTCAGATTCTTGTAACTCAACAAGGGAAATGTTTATTTAAAACCTAATGTTAATATTTTATAATTTATTGTGTATTGTACATTTATCTTGCTAATGATGATGTTAAAATTTATAAGGATAGTTTTAAAAAAATATGAAAACAAGGGTAACTTATGTAGTTAGCGTTAAACTTTACTGACGATTTAATAAGAAATTAGAAAAGATTGACATAACGTTGTTTGACTATCGTGTAACCATAAATGTAAAATAACGTTATCTCAAAAAAAAAAAAAACAACAATTTTTTGTAGATAATTTTGTCTGACTTTAAGCACTCGAATTGGTACAATATATTGGTTAGAATTCGAAAGACGCAGGTTCATGTCCTGCTCGATACAATATGTTTCTGCCACGTTTCAATATATTTATGTTCGTTAACTAATGCAACATTCTATTTAGTGTATTATTTACTGAATAAAACCATACTTTACCTACCTACTTATATTGTTATGAAGGAAATACTATACACTAATTTTGTTTAAAATACATAATTTTTATATACCTACTTACCTCGGATAACGCACATATTTGTTAAATCCTAGAAAAATGGTTATACCGATAACTCAATGGATAAAAACGGTCACACAAACAGTGAAAGTGTGGTTCAATAAATTCATACTCGGTCTACCTTTTGTATAATATATTGTGTTTTATCTGAGGTTTTATAAAATTATGTGTTTTCAATAATAAAAATAATAACATTCTTAAGTCTTGTATGTATTTTGTAGTATAATTTTTTTTTTTTTTTGTTAAAATACTTAACGTTAATAAATCAATTTTAACTACCTTTTCCACATTTTTTCCACATTTTGATTTTTTTGGTTAAGTAAACGATTTTATTGTTTCGACATTTTTTTCAAACTTTGTTACATTGTTTTTTAATTTCTACCAATAAATCGTCTCTGTTCTGGCAGAACACACTAACTGGAGAATATTAGTTTTGAGTAATTTGATTTTGAAGTTGTTAAAATGTTTGAAATGGTCTATCATGTGAGTTTATTAAGTAATCGTAAAAAGGATGACTTTAAAATAAAGACTGTTTATTTATTAAGAAGGTTTCCAGACGGTAAAGTTTGAAATAAGGAACATTTTGGTATAACTAACTCAATATGTCATTTTTTCTAATTAGTTTCTTCTGCCAGAACAGTGACAAAATTACAGTAAAATAAATTAATAATAGGTACCTACTTAATAATAAATTATTTAAAATTTAAAAGAAAATGAACAATGCTTAATTTTGTAATTTTCTGTGCCTTTGTATTTTATAATATAAGTTAAGAAATTGCACGCATGAATGCTGTATCATATGACTAACATATAGCAAGCATTCAATCCACCTAAAAAAATTCTAAGATACCTTCACATTTGTGAAGAAAAACAGATTTACTATTTTTTTCATCATCATACGTAGCCGAAGGAATCCTTGTCTCCAATAGTCCAGGTGTCCTTATTACGCGTTTAGGGTTATGCTATCCAATGACCTCAGTCTTTTGAGAAGACAGTTTCACATTAAAACTTTCAGGGCTAATCAATCCATCGCATCTATTCTATACACAAGACTGCTATCGGCCGCTGTCGGCAGCTATCGAAGGTAGTTTTATATTCAAGTATCAGCACTTATTGTAATACTTACATTAAGTTGGTTATAACTGTTACAATAAGTGCTATGTTTTAACACCATTTCTCTTGTGTGTGCGAAATTTTGAGCGAGATACACAGGTTTGACTGTTTAGATGACTTACTTATTGTAACAATTATAATACTTTGATACAAACAAATAAAAAAAACTACTTTCAGTAGCTGCCGATAGCAGACTTGTGTATAGAATAGATGCGCAATTCCATTCGTTGGACATGCAACCAGCCCATGTCAGTTGGAAAATTTCGATGCTTATAATTATTTTAGAGTAACAACAAATCCCTTGTAATTTTTGTAGTAGTATATTATGAAAATATTTTGGTTTTTTATGACGATTTGATGTTATAATCATATCCATATATGGTGAGCTTGTTCCTCTATCATTTACCATCCATTTCTACATTCGATGAATCGACTGGACTTGCATAATATAATATGACAGATGACTTACTACATTTCTACAAATTCTGATATTAAGCCGTTTACTTAGTACGTTAAATATTTACGAAACCCCATGAATAATGATTGAGAGATTTTAAGGGCTCTAAATATGCATGGTATCAGTTGTTGAAACTTTTTGTCTTTTTCAATATTTTTCGTAAAAATTGAATTGCGTGTAATATGCACAAAAACACTTGTACGAAAAAAAAATGGTCAATAACAGAAACCCGATTCACAGATGGCAGAAAAAACATTCGAGCTAAATAAATTTTCCATCAACCATAATGGATACCAAAAGCATATTATTCCGATTCAAAAGTATTAAAATTTATAGATAACGTAATTATAATTCAGTATTTTGTGTAGTACTAATAATGCTCGCTTGTCCAATTGAATATCATTGTTTTTATAAAAAAAAATGTCATAGGTATCTCAAATAATAATCTTCCTAATAAACCATTTCTTATATTCAAATGAATAACTTTATGAATATGAATAATTTTGAGAATATAACATTCCATATATTGAATATACATAACTTGAAAACACTTCAGATACATACCCACCAGAAAAAAATATATTTAAAAAAAAATCAAAATACGACGGGATTTGAACCTGTATAACCATTGGTGTCGCGCCAATCCGTGCATTAACCAATTATGCTACGAGCCTCTTATCTAATGACGACAATTAAAACTAGTGGGTATGTTAGTGTTTTCAAGGTATGTATGCTTCAATAATCTTCCTGTTTTTTTTAATTCTTACAAATTATTACTTTGGCAAAGTGCTTGAATACTTTCTTTATAGTTTTTTTCTTCCTTCGTTCAAGTGTGTTTTGCAAAACGTGTAAGTATATATATAATATATTTACAATTCGCAAGAAAACTATAGCAGCTCGTCTTTAGAAAACATTAAATTTATATAAAAATATATTTTGTGATTTTTGTTCGCGCTTATTTCAGCCGCAGGCAAGGTAGCACCTGTCGGGGATTTTATTTTTTAATGAAGACACATCATTGTTTGCTTTTTATTTCACTTTTCTCACAATTGAAAATAATATTTTTTCGAGATTTTAATGTTCACTCTAAAGCGCCACTTACTGCGGGGAGTTAATCTTTTTCCAATTCAACATATCTTCGCCATGATTATATTTTTTTGTATTTCTTTAGAGACTTTTATATTTTTTCTTGGCTAATAAACTACTTTCAAAACACGCTTAAAAATGACATAGAATTTCATAGCACAAACACTTCTTTAATATACATAAAATAACATTAAACATACACAATAATATTCGTCATTGCACGTCGATACATACTATAACTTAACGATCCCTCATAACGGCTCTCCGATTCCCAAATTACAAATAATAAGAATATTTCTAGAATACAGACAGACACTTGAGTTTTATTATTATGTATACTCGATTCGATTTAGGCATGCTGTAGCACTTTGACATTTTCTTTGCGCAATGATCAATAATAATTTAGTACAGTAACACGCGTATCTAATATCAACATTGGTCAGCACAATGTAATATTTTACAAACGTCGGTGGTATTTTAATTGTAACGGTTTTTTTGTGTTTTGATAATGTCATAAAAATAATTAAAAAAAAAAAAAAACAACATCAAACGACAGTGTCGTGAATTCATAGCTAAACTGCATGATTGACTGATCTGAGTGAATAGCCTATCGGTGACCAATCGGTGGGTAAACTACCAGATGTTTTCGTTGCACAGTAATCCTTTCTCACCTTACCTCGCCTTATTACATCCGCAGTGGCACTCCTGGTTTACCCCACTTACCCTCTCTCTCTCTCTCTCTCTATTCATACCCAAACAGTACTATAAAACTTACTAGTAGTATATAAGGGAATTGACCGTAATATACTATAGAGAAGTAGGGATCACGCACACTCTAGTATACGCCAACCAAGGTCTTGGGAAGTTGCTCCTGAGACACTTTCGGCACAAATTTTAAGAGCGCCTATCGTTCGTTACGCCACGGTATACGCCTGCATACCGGTAGTGGAGACGTGGTGGAGACGTGGTGGAGACGTGGTGGAGGAAAAAGCAAGTTCTATAGTACTATATAATTACTTTTAAATGACACTAACACCCACAGTGTGAGAAGAATCTATTCTTCCTCTACTCAAGATTTGTTTATATTGATGGAACCAAAAAATCCTTTTATTTCTCTGTTTTCAACGATTCATAATGAACATTGAACATGTCAAAAAATCATTGTGTTTCATAAAGTTTCATAAGACGTCATGTGAGTTCATAAAAAATGAATTCTGATTCGGAAATGAAAAGTCGTATCGGAAATTGAATACAGCGTTCACAGTTGATTTGAGCGTTACATCGCTGTAAAGGTTTTAATGTAGGTACGAGGGTGGGTCAATAAGTCATTAGAAAAGCCGACAGGTGGCGCGACTAGTACTGTAAGCGGTTTGTTTTCATGCAGCGGCACTACCGATTCAGTATGCTGCGAAGTTTCAATCAGATTGGTCGGGTTGTTGTGTGTTTCTCGTACATTTAAAAAAAAATTTGCTTGTGGAAAATGGAAAAATGGAAAATGGAGAAAATTGAGTTTAGAGCTGTTATTAAACATTTTAATATAAAAGGGTTAAGGGGGGACATGCTCGTCGAAGGTCAAAATTGAGTTTTTATTGTATTTTCAAACCATGATCCTGGACACTCCTTAAACGTTGTAGATAATCTATTTATATAATTTTGAAGCCTTATTATCCTTTATAGTTATTTTAAACATTTGAATACTGCATGAAGTATTTTTGTTACATAAAATAGTATTCTTTTAAACCTCTCGCTCTAATGTTTTAGAATATAGTCATATTTCGGTACAGAACTGTGCAGTGGTGTTAAGATTTTTTACATTTATTAATTTTTAAACGCATTTATAAAACCATTAGTATAATTTATTACGAGATAATTTTTGTAAAATATTCACGATAAAAAATTATTTTGATAATCTCTGTGATCCCAAATTTGACAAGAATTAGGCATTTTATTATTCAAAAAATCGGCAAGATTAACACATTTGAAGATAATTCTAAAGATATTTATTATAAGCTATATCTTTGACCATTCAAGTGTGATAAAAATCTTATGAATAATGATTGCTTTATAATAATTATTGACCTAAGAATAAGGTAGTGTTTTTTTGAAATACGCCATTTCTTTTGTCATTCCCTAGTGGTTAAGCTACAACATACGGCCGTAGCCATAAAATGACAAACTATAATTAAAGTAGGAATTAAAATTATGTTAACGCGCGTGTTTGAACATGTACCTAAGCGAATTTTTTTTTATTTTTTTTTAAACGGTACATGTTCAAACACGCGCGTCAATATCATTTTACTCTTTACTTCAATTATAGTTTGTCAATTTATGGCTACGGCCGTATGTTGTAGCTTAACCACTGGGGAATGACAAAAGAAATGGCGTATTTCAAAAAAACACTACCTTATTCTTAGGTCAATAATTATTATAAAGCAATCATTATTCATAAGATATTTATCACACTTGAATGGTCAAAGACATAGCTTATAATAAATATCTTTAGAATCATCTTGAAATGTGTTAATCTTGCCGATTTTTTTAATAATAAAATGCCTAATTCTTGTCAAATTTGGGATCACAGAGATTATCAATATAATTTTTTATCGTGAATATTTTACAAAAATTATCTCGTAATAAATTATGCTAATGGTTTTATAAATGCGTTTAAAAATTAATAAATGTAAAAAATCTTAACACCACTGCACAGTTATGTACCGAAATATGACTATATTCTAAAACATTAGAGCGAGAGGTTTAAAAGAATACTATTTTATGTAACAAAAATACTTCATGCAGTCATCAAATGTTTAAAATAACTATAAAGGATAATAAGGCTTCAAAAGTATATAAATAGATCATCTACAACGTTTAAGGAGTGTCCAGGATCATGGTTTGAATATACAATAAAAACTCAATTTTGACCTTCGACGAGCATGTCCCCCCTTAACAGCAAAGGAAATAAAAAATGAGTTGGATTTAGTTCACGGCATATCTGCTCCTTCACTTGCAACTATTTATAACTGGTTAAATGAATTTAAACGTGGTCGTACATTAACAAAGGATGAACCACGCTCAGGACGTCCTGTAGAGGTGACTACACCAGAAATGATCAATAAAATCCACGATATGGTGTTAAGTGACCGAAGATTAAAGTTGAGTGAGATAATTGAGGTTACAGGGATCTCAAAAGGTAGCGTCATTTCTATTTTACATGACAAATTGGGCATGAAAAATATTTCTGCAAGATGGGTGCCGCGTTTGCTCACAGTCGACAATAAACGCAATAGGGTGGTGGCCTCTAAAGCCCTGTTTTTGCTCATGCAACGCAATCCGGATGAATTTTTTCGTCGCTTTGTGACTGTAGATGAAACATGGATACACCACTATACTCCCGAGACGAAAGAACAGTCAAAGCAGTGGATTGCGAAGGCAAACCATGTCCAAAGAAGGCGAAAACCGTGAAATCAGCTGGTAAGGTTATGGCTACTGTATTTTGGGATGCACGTGAAATTATTTTCGTTGACTATTTGGAAAAAGGAAAAACAATAACAGGGGATTATTATGCATCTTTATTGGACCAGCTAAAAAACAAAATTGAAGAAAAACGGCCTCATTTAAACAGGAAAAAAATCCTCTTTCATCAGGACAATGCCCGTGTTCACACATGTTTACGATCAATGGCTAAAATTGAAGAATTGAAGTTCGAATTGGTCGACCACCCACCGTATTCGCCAGATTTAGCCCCCAGTGACTTTTTCCTTTTCCCAAACTTAAAAAAATGGCTAAGTGGACAACGTTTTTTTTCAAATGAAGAAGTCATCGATCGGACAAATGCTTATTTTGAAGACCTTCCGAAAACTTATTTTTCTGACGGTTTAAAAAAAATTGAGAAACGTCTAACCAAGTGTATTGAGCTCCAAGGAGATTATGTTGAGAAATAAAAAAAAAATACAAAAATAAAAACTGTTTTAATGCTTTTTTCTAAGGAATTATTGACCCACCCTCGTACCTACATAATCCATTTTACTGTAGTACAAAATCTATCGGATTTGTCTTGTCAGTCAGCGGTAAATAAAAAGAGTAGAGCGATAACACAATAATTGTATTCGATCCATCACACTTTGGACATACAGTATTATTACAAAATTTCGTCGACATAAAGATTGATTAAAGATACAATTAAATCATGAACATATCTACTACATGATACTATAATAAAAATATTTTATTTTTACTTCAACCTGTCACTCCCTAGTATTAAGGCAACTTCCTTCGGTCCATCACTACGTTTCACACCTCTCGCCATATGAGACATGCAGTGCGTATACCGTTCTTGTGACACCATTGCAAGATTACGGCGACTGAACCCTTGAGGTTGTGCCACAAGTGTACGGAGTGTCGCAGTCTCTGACAGCATCCGTAACACGTGTCCCAACCACGTACAGTCTTTTCATGATTATTTTAATCACCGAGAGTTGCCGTATCAGCTCACGAACTCAATTGTTTATAACGTGGTTGTACCAATGTACAAGATTCGGCGGAGATGTCGACTCTCAAAGCTCAAATCGAGACCTTTGAATCTTGGAAAAATGCTATGTACCTATCGCAGTCATACAGGAGCTCAGGTAGCAAACACGCGTTGAACAAACGACATTTAGTCCTCACACAATACAGCATTAACCAACTTTCTCATATGTATAACATTGTACATGATTCTAATACCAGTATACTCTCCGAGCTGTTTCACTGCGGATAAAACTCTTCTGAGTTCTTTCTATGTTGTTTACACATTGTTATTTTCACCTTGAAAATTATTGTCTTATTAGTACACCTTCCAATGGACAACGTGTAGGATTGAGGCCCGGTGGTAAGGATTTCTGTTGCCAACCACATAACTACAGCACCAATTTATTATTATTGTCATATTTTCAGTAAATATGCAAATGCAATTTCATATAACTAGAAACAAATCCGACAAAGTGCGAAACCATCAAAAATACTTTTCTACCTTCTTTTTAGGTAAAATATACTAAATTCATATTTTCTTAAAAGCATGCTTCAGTGAAACGGCAAATAGTTTTCAACTACAGGTGTGACGAATTTTCGGACTCGCTGCCAATCGGAGAGCGAAAGTCGAGTTGTGAAAACGTCAATTTGGTTTATGATGGCGTCGGGGAAATTAATTCTTAAATCGTGTAAATATGACTAAAAAACCTTACTCATTTACTTGAAAAAGAAAACGTGTCTTATTACTAATAGAACAATAAACATAACATTACATGGACGCATGTTGAATTTTTATGACAAATTATGTTTTGTTCTGCACGCGTTGTTTGCATAATCTTCGCGTCGCGTAGTCACGATCGTATTAGACCATGCCCCAGAATCTTAATTATTACATTAATAAAAAAATAATATTTACTTCATTAAAATTAGTACTTAGGTAAACGAGTTTGAGTACTCTAAATTATATTTTCTCGTACAGTAACAAAGTTTTTGATGGGCGAGCTTTTCTTAATTGTTTTTCTAAATACAATAAAGTGGTTGCATTATTTTAGCTTATTTTTTAAGTATATAATTTTAGGTAGTATGTCTCAAATCGGTGTCGAATCAGTCTTTTTTAAAAATTAAGGTATAATAGCTCATTTAATTACGGTCGTTCCTTTACTTGAAAAAACTATATAAATTATAAAATTTTAAGTGGATTCAAATTCCGCTGGGCAGACATATTTTATCAAAAAGTATGTTTCTTAGGTGTTATTTATATTCAATAATGAAGCCTATATTATGTTGATTTTATAAAAAAATTGTATAATTATACATTATATCTGTATCGCTTTTAACTGACTCTAAATATTTGGTTCTTAATTCGAATAACTTCATTGTCAGCCATTATTTTTCCAAGCACCATCGGTCAGTGGCTTTAACTAAAAATATATTTGATTGGTGAAGAGGGTAAACAGAAGCATTCGCGTTTTTTTTCAAAGGCGTACTGCCGTAATATGGAGTAGAGGGAGAAAATCACATTTATTATTATGTTTTTTCAACCCCATCTGTGAATGACATATTAACTGCTCCCAAAACCGTAGCAATAATTCATCTTCCGAATGAAGTTTCGCCATTTTTACGAACTGTAGGTACGTACTTTTGCAAATGTATATAACTTGACTGCCTTTAAAATAGTTGATTTCGGATACCGAAAATGCAATAAATGAAAATATTTAATAGGTTTATAAAATCATTACAATTTAAATAAAATGTTTGTATAGTAAGTATAATATCCACATTATTCAATAAAGATTAGGATCGGGTTGGTCCACAGAAATGGTAAAAGTTGAGTTTTATAAGATCCCTTAGTGATTTCGGATACCGGAAATGCTATAAATGAAAATATTTAATAGGTTAATAAAATCATTACAATTTAAATAAAATGTTTGTATAGTAAGTATAATATCCACATTATTCAATAAAAATGAGGACCGGGTCCACAGAAATGGGAAAAGTTGAGTTTTATAAGATCCCTTAGTGGCATTGTTTTTTTTTTCAATATCTGTTTGATCCAGATGAAGGGCTCCATGAGTGGAGCAAATAACTAACAACTTACTTAAATAACGTAACTCAATTGCCCTTTTTACTCTAAAGTGGAGCATAATATGGGGCTCCATATAGTGGAGGATATAAATTTTTTTTTTTACAAGAAATTATTGTTATTAGTTGAAAGTTAATTGGATGAAAAATACACATTGAACAAACGACATGATTTTTTTGTCCAACCACAGGATCAAACCCACTACCCGAAATGACATTCTGCGTGCCATAATTATGCTCCTTGACTGGAGGGTGCAAAAATCTAAATATCTTTGGTATTTTTTGGGACTTTTGAACGACACATTTTTTGAAAAATATAAAAAATCATTTTTTTACTGGTTTTAAAGTATTCTGTTTTTATTAAAAATTTAATAACAGACATGTTCGTTCTACAAAAAAGCTTTTCAAATGTAAATGGCTCACTTTTTGGTGATATAGAATAAGAAAATTACAAAATATGTACACATTTTTTGAAAATGTCTGAGTGGATTTAATGTGTACTAAAAGTTTGAGAATCAGCAACAAGGGAATACACGATTCATTTTGCTTTCTAAAAAACGGGACAGAAAATATAATTCTAAAAATTTTAAAACCAACGTGGTTTATAAAAAACGTACTTTTACGACACAAGAAAATGTCAAATACGAATTCTAGTCATTTCAAAGAGGAGGATTTCAAAAATAACAGAAAGTACATCAGTGGGTCTATTCTATACTTATCGAACACTAAAGTGATACATAGTATCAAACTTAGGGTAGGTTTGTATCAAAATATTAGCATTTATTGTAACAATTACACGAAGTTGGTTTTTATTGTTGCAATAAGTGCCATATTTTAACAGTGGGTCTATTATATACTTATCGAACGCTAAAGTGATAAATAGTATCAAACTTAGGGTAGGTTTGTATCAAAATATTAGCAATTATTGTAACAATTACACGAAGTTGGTTTTTATTGTTGCAATAAGTGCGATATTTTAACAGCAGCAAGATATGTGATACAAACCTACCCTAAGTTTGATAATATTTATCACTTTATCACTTTAGCGGTCGATAAGTATAGAATAGACCCACAGCAGCACGATAGGTGCTGTTAAAATATAGCACTTATTACAACAATAAAAACCAACTTCGTGTAATTGTTACAATAAGTGCTAATATTTTCATACAAACCTACCCTAAGTTTGATAATATTTATCACTTTATTACTTAGGCGGTCGATAAGTATAGAATAGACCCACAGATCATATTAATTTGATTTTTCGACTGTTGAGAGGAAACGGGGATAAATACTTACCTGCATTGATAATCATTTAATGTCTACTATTGACTTATAAGTTTAATATAAATGTTTAAACTCAATAATATAATATTCATTTTTAATTTCACGTAAATATAGGTAGTGTTTATAATTAAGAGACAAAACTTTACTATAAGATACGTTAATTAATTGATGATTTGATATTTTTTTGATTGTGATATTGTTTTTAGGTTTTTAATGCCTCAATTATTGAATTAACACTAATAATCATCTTAAAAGTATTTAAGCCAAATGAATTGACGAAAACTTTTTATGAACGAAGCCAAAATACAAAAAAGTAAAGCGGAAACAAGGTTATATAATATTATTAGTGTAAGTTAGTTTGCATTACCTACATGCTTGTTTAGACTGTTATCATTCCTACGCATTTCTAGCAAAGTATTTGTATGGATATTACCAATATTAATCTAAAATTTAATTTGTTATGAATGAACGGCATTGTTAAATTATTTACTACATATAAACAAAACACGTTTGACGCAATCTTGCCAACTGCAGGATAATACCTGTTTCCCCATACATTTTCTTACCGTGCACAATAAATACATGCACGTGTAAACGGGTATTAAGATTGCGTGCATTTTAAGCTTCTGAATTGTTCTGATTATTTTATGCGCACGTAAGATCTGCGCCTGCGCAGTAGAACAATAATGGCGAACCTGCCGGTAAAAAAAACGAACTACTCATTTTGAGGTTAACCAATTTTCAATACGTCCTGTCAAAATAGTACTATAAAATGACCATATCGCGTCTCGCTTACTCTTGAAGAATGAGATTGGAGAGACAGTCAGCACTTTTACGTGTAAACAGTTATTGTCACAATATTTTAAAATAACCAGTATTGCTGACAGTACATCCATGCACGTGTACAGGCGCTATAAGCAATCAAATTAGTATGTTAAAATATGTAGCTATAATATTATCTGCCTGTAAAACGGAAGACTGTGTTAATTGTTGGGGGCAGTAAAACTCACTGAACTATCATTTATTAGAATATTTAGATGAATATTCGTAGCAACTGCATTGATTGAAGATTACAATTCTAAAATTTGCACCAACGTACATTTTATCATTTTTCTATGACTACCAATTGAACCACATTAAAAACGTTTATGCCGAAAGTGTTTTAATATTGCATGTGTTCATAAAATTAGCTCTAATTTTAATCGTACATTTATGATTTATAATTAATTGATAAGTATATAAACGTTGGTTTGTTTGTTTTTTTGTTAATGATAATTTGAAATTTATTAATAAAACAGAAGGGATGTGAAAATAAATGAGCATAAACATGCGTACCATAATTTTATTAATAATAGTTACGTCGCTGTTTGCTTAAGACTTATCCCTTAACTTAAAAGCACTTTTAAGGAGAATTATTTCCTTTCATTGTTTCCTTGGCAAGAAATATTTCGCTATTAAAATATTGAATGAAAATTCTTCGGAGACGCATAAAAAATTTTGATTACTACCCTTTCAAAAAATATCTCGTAAATATTTTCAGAATTTTCAGCAAATATTTTTACAGTTCGATTAATTTCGCAAAAGACAAATTCCAAAAGGGATACAATACAAAATTTACTCTGGATAAATAGACATTTTAAAAGGTTGGATACCTAACATATTTGTTCTGTAAATCCTTGTATAAAAAGTTAACTTTACTTTACTTATATTTATATTTTTAAATCAGTCCTAAAAAGTCTAAATATTATATTGTTCATATATTAACTCAGACATTTTTTATATTTTATAATCGAAGAAAGTTAACCATGACAAAAATCGCTGGTCAGGGACGACAATCCGGTATGGGATTTGCTTCCTCTAACAACTCTCCACACCTGTTAGCATAGAAAGTGGTCACTGTGTAATTTACACTAAGCTATATGTAGACATGAAATTGTTATAACAATATACTTAACTATAACAACATGTACATAACGTTTTTATTCTTAATTACTTACTTGAAATTGATTACATATATACATTTTAAAGCGAAATACTCTATTCAGAATGACATCCATCTTGCTAATATAAACAAAACATATTATAAACTACTCAACTATCCATAGACTAAGTTTTGTATACAAAATTTTAAATAAACAAGTTTTCCCAATCTTTCTTGTATAAATAATATTACCTCAACCGCTTCTAAAAATGTTTCTCTTTTTTGCCATTCACAAGTAAAACGTCTTTAATAAAAACTCTTGAAAAGGGTATCAGTCAATTTGAGATTCGTATCTAAGAAAAACAGAAAGCTTTCTTGAATTGAATTGTTTGAATATAAAATACGCACACCCAGAAAAGGCACTAGCTACATTTATTTTATTCATCCATTTGAATTCATTTGTTTTTATATCTTCTGGTGATTTTTTCCATAATTCTATGGTAAACTATTTTAGCTTTTGCCAGCAGTGTTTGTTTTTTTTGCATATAAGTTGACTAATCATGTTAATTAATGCCAGTGAGGCAATTGGCCAATAATATAATACCATGTTTATTATTTCAAATATTCATGCTTTAGGTTTAGATCCATATTGTGAATTAATTTAGGCTCGGAATTTGATTCATCAAAATATAAATTTAATGGCAGATTTTTTGTCCACACTACATTGCGGGCGGTGAAGTGTGAAGGACATTAATTATCGTAGGTTACGCAATTATCAAAACCCATAGCCGACTATCAAAAACAAACATTTTGGTAAATTAATAATATTATTACCGATATTAAACAAATTTGAGTTTAGAATTCGTCCGAATTCTGGGAAGAAAATCAATACAAAAATTACATGCTAAATAAACAATAAAGTCTTTTGAGATCTTCGGAGATACATGGATGCATTATTATAGTAAAAATAGAAAGCTTGTCGAGGCTTTGGGTCTCATGTATACACCTTAATACGTTAACATACACAATTTTTAGTTATTTTGAAACCGAATACAACTCAAACTGAGTGGCAAACCGTCATCTCCATCCTGTAACAATACATAAGTACCAGTGGCAAAGGCTCCATAGTAGGCGATTATTTGAAGCCTACCTTCTAAGAAAAAATAGATGAAAAGTATTTAAATTTGAATAAATAAAAAAAATGAACCAATTGAATAAATCGTCAGAATAACTAATTAATATTTAAAAAATGTAAATGAGAGCTATCTTTCGTCAGAATAATTTAGAATAAATAAAAATTAAGTGACAAAACAGCCCCTCTAACGAGTATTGAAATATCGATTCACTCGAGATGATTTTGACGATCTTATTGTATGAACCTTGACACGCAAGGTCACTAGGGTAGTCTGGTTTTGTTCATACGAATCTACAAGCTTATAAGGCAAATCCTATCTCCGGATATATTTAGTGTCGAGGAATACCGGTTGCAAATAATAATTAATAATGCGATAATTAAAAAAAATCTATGGGTTCAATCACGTCACATAAAGATAGAATATTTTTTTAAATAATTAATAAATTTATCTTGCGATTATTATTTATCAGTCAATTCGGTCATAGACTAACATATACGTATATGTTATTTTTTTATTTAGTTGTTTGTCATTTTGAGCTATTGATACCGCTATATTAACCCATGATATATATTTTAGGCGTA
The DNA here is from genome assembly GCF_057557595.1 of Rhyacophila brunnea. Lineage (NCBI taxonomy): Eukaryota > Metazoa > Arthropoda > Insecta > Trichoptera > Rhyacophilidae > Rhyacophila > Rhyacophila brunnea. The sequence continues at coordinate 4,521,393 of NW_028232859.1, forward strand.
TGTTACGTATATGAAAATACATCATTTATATGTATTGATCAATTCTATATCGTCAGTGAGCTATTGAAATTTCATCGATTTAGTATGACGTTGAAACTAGAGTGTGTACCTATTCATCAGTAGTAATATCGTATTATCGTCTTATTTTCCGTGAGTATACTTGACAAGTGTACTCTTTTTCTTTGATCTCCACAGCCTACCTCTTTTTAAAAGTCACCATTGCCACTGATAAGTACCTACTATTTACTGATATACTTACCCCCGTTTCAGACGGGACACCGGTGTCGCGCTCGTATATAATAAGGAGGCCTTTGTATTCGAATAAAGGGGCCATTGTATTATGTTTATGAATGCCCAGAGCTAATGAGTCAACGCATAATTTTGCGATATAAATTAGAACAGAAAACTGGCTGCGGTCATAAAAACATGTGTATCGGCGGCTTGAGAATGTAGCGGCCGACGAAAAAGTGTAGCGGACACGCTTTGACTCTCTCTCTCTCTCTCTCTCTCTCTCTCTCTCTCTCTCTCTCCAGTCGGTCATTTTCAGCCTTGCTTCGTCCATCATGACGTTATCACCCATCACCTCCAAAGGAAACCTGGGGGTTGAGTGCGTACTGAAGTTCCTTCATAAACTTTATGGAGAGCTCTAGTTCCATCGCTCTTAATAACATAATCGGCATATTTAAGTCTTCACGTTTTCAAGATATTAACTATGTACACTGGTGTAATTTCCGTAATATAGTTAAAACATGTAACGGTTTAATCCAACAAGAATCGTAAAAAAGCATTCATTCATATTATGTAAATATGGATATTGCTTGAATAGCACGTGTTATCATAAACGAATCAGTTTTTAAATAGGAATTCTTCGACGAATATCTTCCATGCTCAAATACTCGTTTAAAATTCGGAACGGAGATCAACCCAAAGCCCCCTAACATGCTAACTAAGTGGAAAAGTTTAATTTCAGTCCTATTTCTATATTGACGAGAGATTTTCTCATATTTTTTTCATTGGAAGAGTTTTTTTATTGGTTCGTAAAATTTGGAAGTTCTCCGTACAATAAATTGAGAATTGAATTGCATCTCGTTTTGAAATCAACTTTCACGCACTGTGAATATTTCTTCTTAGCTAGATAAATATTATTTTAGAAGTATAATAGATAAGATATTATGGTATCATTTTCTGTCATATTTTTTTGGTTTTGACATATCTCTCTGTAGATAGATCTATGTTTAATTAAATTGTTCAAAAAAAAGCTCTGCTAGAGTGTTTTAGACTGTGTCTGCCTGTTAATAATGTCTTAAAAAGTATCATCGCATTGTGACTAAAACGCAAAGTGTTTAACTAGTATCTGATTCCCATAATCACATAATTATAGGCAATGTTCCCAGTAAGGTGCGCGTGCGCCAAAATGTGTCCGCACACATGTTTTCATCCCCCGCACAGTTGTCATACAAAAATATTGTAAAATAAAGTTTCCTTTGCCAGATTTTAGTTTTGCTCGAATGCACGAAACCATCGCCTGCACAATTCTTTGATCGTTGTTAGTGTTATTATTATATAAAATCACTAAAATTAATAAATATCATAAAAATATAAGTTTTAATGAAAAATTGTATTTGTGTATTTGTGGGGAGCGGGGTGTAAATTTACCGCACCGGGTGATAGCAACCCTAGCCAACTTATCAACAAATCAACGCCACTGCTCAGATGCGTTTATGATCCGCACACACAATAGCAAAATTAGACGGAACGTTCCATGTAGGTACGTTGCGAAATATGGACTCTGTAATAGTGAGGTCACAAAACTTTTTCTTCAAAAGAAGAAAAACTTTAAAAATGAACTGGCAAAACGCCTGAAAGGTAAACCTAAGTCATAGAGGATCGACGCTGGATCAACGAAATATTTCAAATATTCAGGCTGGTCATGATGATTAAATATAAAAGTCTAGTCTTGAAGTAATTAATAGCATCTTCAACTTCTTCTCTTCAATAGAAATGATTTTCTTATGCCACCTACAGCCTTTTATATAAGTCTGTATTTTTCTTGACAATTAACCAAGCTAGGTTGATCATCACTTCCGCTCTAAAGCAGAGCATTAAAACGTGTACGACTGTTTGTTACTTTATTCAGTGTATCTAAAATCATGTCGATTCTCTTCAAAACACTGCAGCATAGATTGGCTTATCATTTACTAGTCACCATACTAACCTAACCCCGTAAGATTTACTAACCTCTTCATATTTGTCTTGCGTCTTGGGACACTGACTCTTATAATACTCGGTATCCTCCAAATATCAAAAAAAGCAGTTCGTGTCCCGTGTAAGTTATTCTTTTGATTCCATCCAGTCATTGATGAGTCGCTCATTCCAATTGTGTGTATGACTTTCTTGTAAAATACAATAAATTTTTTAAGTCTTTTGGCGCGTATGGGAAATCATATCAGAGTGTATTTTTGGCGTGTGACATGTAACACATAATTTATTTTTTCACACGAAAAAAAAACGCACTCGGTTGGATTCGAACCACCGATTGTTCGGTTATCAGCCAAACGCACTACCTTTACGCCAAAGTATGATACTGCAATTGTGACGATTATACAGTATAATATTATAGTTTAGAATTTTTCCGTTGCCTAGGCAGAGAATTTATTATTGTCGGCCATTAGCAATTCTTTACGTAAACAAACGATTAAACGTCAGAGTGACAGTTGGTTCTTTAAAAATGAAAACAACGAGAAACCATTATATAATTTAGTAATATCAGTTAAAGTGTATAGAAATAAACCAACGGCGTTCCAATAAGCGGTCCTTTTTCTTGAGTGTGTAATTTAACAAGATAATTAAGAGCTAGTCAAAGAATCTAGTTTATCACAAGTTTTGTTTTTGTTTTGTTACGGCAACTTCTAACGCGCGTACATAAGTACACACACCGATTTTTTTTATTGTTTGGTTCATACATCGGATGCGGACATACAATAATATATTAAAATAATATTATAATTGGTCCAGCTTCAAAATTCGATAACGCAATACACGAATAAGAGTAGATATGCTATAAGTTTTCTCCACTCTGTGATTATAAAAATGTATGAAAGTGTAAAGGAGTGTCACTTTCAAAAAATCTATATTAATTTTGACAGCCAGTTGTATAAAATAATATCAGTTCGCTTTTCAATCAAATAGAGTATTTCAAAACCATTAATATAGTAGTTCAAATAGATGTTCCCAGTATTAGTAACTGTCTAAATTTATAGGCACAATTAGGTAGAAGTAAATTCCATTGTTTATTTTTGAACGGTCTGTATTGAAATGGCGCAAAATTAAACAGGAATGTCTGACTAGTCTCGCGAAGTAAAGTTTACTCAGTTGATGTCGATTAAAATATAATTGAATTAATCGATATAATTATTTAAATATCATTATTGGTATCCTTTCGTCATTAAATATCCACGTCTGCAGGTATCCATATTTATCAACAATCATTTAATGAGAAATTTAAATCGTTTATAATCAATAATTAATATATCCATCATGACCCTTTGCTGGACAAAGGTTTTCTCCCAGGCTCTATTTCATTTAAACCAGATCCTTCAACGAAAATATAATCATCGAAGACAACCTTAAAAAATCACCTAATCTCACTATATTGCCTAAATGTCAAAATATTCGTATATGACAAGAATATTAATTAGAGGCCAATTTACATAATGCAATTTTTAGATGTGATTACCAATTCAACTACACTAAAACCATGTCATATAAAAAATAGTGCCTGTACACGTGCATGGATTTACTGGCATCAATAGTGTGTAAATTCAACTATCGCGATAATAACCTGGTTACAACTAAAAGTGCTGACTGTTTTGCCAATCTCATTCTTCAAGCGAAAGCGAGGCGAGTTGTTGTCATTTTTATCTTGCTATTTGACCGGTTGTGAAACATTGTAAACGTCAAAATGCTTTGCGCGGTATAGTTCATATTTTAACAGATTCGACACTAACGTTCTACTACGCAGAAGCAGATATGGCACAAATTCCAACTGTCGTGTAAAAATTCAGAAGCTTCTGATTTTTTTTAACCCTTACAACTGGCACGATAATACAACACGTCGTGTTTACACGTCCATTTTCTTTAATACGTACTGTCAGCAGTAAATCCATAGACGTGTAAACGGGGTATTATACTAAAAATTCATTAATCGTATACATATATTATTCATTATATTAGGCATCAATCGTGTGATATTATAATTTATACTTGCAGATTACATTCTCTCAGAAACATTTGAATACACAAAACGCTTTGATTTTTGGCTAAGCTATAAACATTTCTAGATTAAGTGGAATTTTATAATGTTGGCTAGTTAATTTTTAAGGACCGTTTGTCTTTGGCCATTATAAAGCGGACATTGTAGGATAATTTATTATACCTAATTGAGCTTCCTTTTTTTTAATTAAGTAGATAAGCAGCAAAATGACATGAGAATCTCCCATTGATATATTACTATACATTGGAATCTCCTATAACTATATTCTGCTTCCAATGAAATGATATATTTTATTTTACAACGTTTTTATTAGGTCGTATTCTTATTTGTCCGGTGGTTGTTTATCCGGTACAAATCTTGCAATCGATTTTTAACTAACTACCCGACTAGCTTGACATTTGAAACTTTTAGAATATATCATAACACGATGCCAATGCATGTTTTTAATACTTTTAGCCATTTTTAAGTAGAATTAATTTCATTTTCAGTTAATTCTGTTTTGTATGAAAAGTTATTTCGGAAGACATCCATAATCCAATCCACTATTATTGGTTGCTAGGGTCCTAACAACTAAATATTAATATATTTGTGCGTTACTATGGAAATCAATATCATATAGAGTGTCAAAATGACATTTCAGTATTGTTTCTATCAAATACAATTTTTTTTGATCGTTTAAGCTAGTCAAGTCAAGTTAATATGAATCAACAGAAAATTTAAAAACGTTGTAAATAAAAAGTTCTTTTTATCTTGTAATTATTTTTCTTTATATGTTTTATGTCATGTTGTTAACATCTGGAATTTGTAATTTTCATTCATGTTGGTATATAAATAAAATGAATTTAGTCACGGCTTACGACAAAGTATCCCGAATAACTCAGAATTACAAAAGACGTTGTTAGTACATGAAAAGAATTTTCAATAAACCAAAATTATATTTTAAATACTTAACATATAAGTAATTCAATTTTTGTTTTGTTTCAGGTAAGAAAATAGGAACCTTTTTAAGAATCTTCAAGTACCAAAGAAAATTAACATGTCAAGGTAGTGATAAATCAGATTTTCTTCTTCTTCTTTTTTAGATCATCTTGTAATTATTTTTACAATATTTTTTAATTTAGTCAAAATATAAAAACAAGTGCGACAAATTTACAGCTCGAAATAAGTCGCTTGTTTAAACATTTCAAGTGTACAAAGCGGTCTTCAAAAAATGTCTGAACTCTTTTTTTTCTTCTTTGTAACCACCTGAAAATGAGACGTTCTTCAAGAGGTTCTTCTACCGATTTAAAAGAGAAATAATCAAGTATTTGACGCCGGGTTTTATTTTGGAAAAGACTTTTCAAAATTCAGCATTTTATGAAACTCTCAAAATTCTTTTATTTAGAAGACGCTTCAAGGGCTCTTTTCTACTTTCTCGCCTCTAGAAATATAATTTTCTTGTATTTATTCTATACACGTAATTCGATAATATTTTTTTCACATTCAATAGTTTTCATTTTATCCTTCAAGTATCTCGTTTATTTATGTATTTCCATCATCATACAGTAATCTAATGAGGAGATAAAATCCTTTCCGTGTCTGTTAAAAGTATATTAAAAGCACTATGCAGTACTATCTGGATAATCTTGGTAATAAGCACCATCCAGAGTTGTTAATTTAGCTCCACTTGATTAGGTGTCTGTCTTGAATGTATTTAAAATTTTCTGGAACCTACTATTTTGCATATTATTATGTATGGATAATGTAGGCGACGTAATCTAAGTTGCCAATATTGACCTTTTAAAGATAGGTGCGTATTCTAGGGCAATCTTTCTTAAGCTTTTTACATCCGCGGACCACAAAAAAATTAAAAATGTTTTACGGACCATCAACATTGGAATAAATTAATAAATAATTATATTTACACTATTTTTGAAACAATTATCGAAATATAATACAACCCTACTTCCACCACTTGTTGGGTTTCTAGGTAACTATTTTTGAACTGCAGAAAATTTTTGCGGCCCACCCAAAAATCTTTGCGGACCACCGGTTAAGCAACTATGTTCTAGTGACGTATGTGCCCAAATATGGTTCTGCACCGCGCTCTAAATCATTTAGTGTTTTGGTTAAACGTTAATAGTTAAGCGCCCTAGTTGACGTCATAATAAGATTATTAATAGTATAGGAAGTGGAACAAAGTTACATTGAAATTGCGCAGATTGCAATTTCTTCTACTGCACATGAATTAATTATTGTCACCGTTATTATTTCCGACTGTTCGATTTCTTTCGCTCGGCGTCGCTCTAACAACGTCATATTTTCTGCAACTACAACAACTATCAAACTTCTGAAAGTCACATATTTAGTATTTTAAGAGAGCAGTTTTAACGTAGTTAATCTAACCTAGTTAAAATACTCAGTTGCGTTCGGACTAAAATTCCGTATGTTGGACTTCTGCGCTTTTGCAATTAATCGTTTTGTTATAGTTTAAAGCAATAATAACTTAAATTGGACATCTACTCTTTCAGTTCTAAAGTATAATAATTGGACTACCGTCGTTTTAGAAGTAAATATTTTGAAAACCATGTGACATTGGAGTCCCAAGCTTTCAGCATTAAAAGAACGTGAATACGCATTTAAATCTGCACACTAAACTCAAAAATGATAAAAATGTGACTTCCGCACTTTAAGCTCTACGGTACAGTGTTCATAATACTATTTTTCTCATATTTCTTCTTATCAACTGAACGCTAATATTTTACTCTCCTATACCAACATGCTACAACAACTAGATATGTAATAATAATAATTTATAATACTTAACTGTAATATTATAAATTATAACTATTGAAAATTACATAGTGAAATATTCTTAATTCTCTTCAGCACAATCTCTTTTGCCAATGATAATTACATAATAATATCTTGTGTTACCTTTATCTTCGAGACATTTATCTTTAACATACTTTGCGGTTTTCATTTTTAATTTCCTGCATACTGTAGTGAAGATCAATTGGTCATTCTCAAATACAACATACAATATCGTCTGCAAAACCCAGGTAACTGAGGTAATCTCCGTTAATGGCGATTTCACTGTTCTCCAATGAAAAATCGCTTGAATAGATCTTCCGGAAAGGCAGATCATGTCGCTCGGCAAGTGGACAACCGCTAAAGAAAAGCCGTCTAATATTACTATCCGAGGACCACTGAACAACCACAGGGATGCCCTAAAATGTACTGGATGTAGAGTTGAATTTAATATTTAAGACGGTCAATAACACCAACATAATATTTGTTATCCGATAGAATTTGCTTTATATGGTTACCCATTGGCCGATAGAAATAGTCAGTATTATCAGTTATTTTAATTAAGTTTATTGTATATATTCTTTTAGTTTAAACTATTATTTTTGAGCACAAAAAGCTACACAAAACCGTCTTATAAATTTGTAATGAGTCTACGTGGCAACAAAGAACTAGAATATCTACCTTATATCTTTTATTCCAGCCCAGTATCTTGATCTTGAAATCAAATTATGAGCATGTATCCACAGAATGTTCAGCAATCGCTGATATTGTGTAATTTTTTAGCCGATTTGTCCTTTCATATATATTCACTTATACGCTTTTAATTATCCGCGACGCTGACTAATATATATCTTTGGATAATTTATTTAATAAACGACTGCGGGCTCTTTCAGCAATACTCAATATTCAATCTAGCTTGACATTATCACTGCTAGCCAATTTTTACTAGGTGGACACTTGTAGGCCAGCTATTTTCGGAATAAAATAAATCCTTTAAAAAATATGAAATAGGAACGGAATGATAAATATCTGTAAAAACTTAGCAACACAACATGTTTAGCAAGTTTATCGTGAATATTTTCACACTAAAATGATAAATATTGTTTATAAAATATATACTGAATGTTTATTCAGAAGTTATGACGTTTACAAGAACCCGCAAATATATTCGTCCGTGGCCTGACGCGACATACATGCTTTGGCGAGTTAATTCGTCCGTGGCATGGTACATTGGACATGAATTTTATACATCATGGACTCTTTTTACTCTGAGCAACGTGAGTTGACTACACTGAACTTCGCACACTTGACAGTAGGTAATCGTACATGTTGTCACATTATCACTTCACTTTAGCATCTGTTACAAGTCCAAAGCAATTAAAATACACATAATAACTAACTTCTTTATATCTAAATATTGAATTTATTTCATTTGAATTTTCTTAGAAAATGTGGTTCAATTTGACTACGAAAATAAATTCGATATTGTTATACCCGCTATGAAAGAGCTACGAAGGGGTTTTAGATTTTTTTTTCTGCGAGGCCGAAAAAATGCTTCTATTGTTAAATGACGATATTCCATTTCAGATCGTAGAGTACTTATATCTCATTGTCTGTCAACTTTACACTGTTGACTTCGTTCGACGTTTTTTTTTGTAATAGATTCATCTGAAGGCTTTCTATCGTGATAATAATATGCTTTTAGAGGTAGCCGTGTCGAAAATACTAGACACATAAAGTCAACTGTTTCATTGTTATTTGATAATAAACCAATTCCATTTTTCTTCATTCTTATTGTGATATAATATTTCAATGTGACGCTGTTTCTATGAGAATATTTTTTATACGCGCACACTTTTATTTTTATCCGTTTCATTAACTCAGAAGTAATAAAGTCAGATTATTGACCTAATAGGTTGAGCAAGTGGCTAACATCCATTTCTCGTAAATAAAAAATATGTTAATACAATCTTCACTCTGTAGAGGCCCATATGATACCCTCAGGATCGAACACGGTGAAGTAGTAGTATTTTTTGTAAACTTAGTTGTTGTTTTTAACAGTAGGTACAACAGGTCACGATGCCCAATAACTGTAGTGCAGTAGTAGAAGTGAAACAATCACAGTAACGCCCATACTTTGCATAATTATGCACCGTGACCCCACCCGATTTGTAAAGCAAGTACCCTACACATTGGTAAATGAAAGTATTATTTATTTAAGAAAATAAAACATTATGGACATAACAAATCAAAATTCAGGACAATAAAATGCGTTTTATTAAATTAATCAATAATATAATGAATATTACTCTCACAAGAGAGAGGAAGAAAATAATAATATTATGCACTTATAAAAAACATAAAAAATTATAAGTACAAGAAAATAAAGTTTCATAAACAAAATGCAAAGTAAATCATTGAAAATGTCTGTGTCTTTACGGATCGCATTTACCAGTCTTGCACCCCTCATTAATGGTGCCTGATAGGCTTGACTTGAGGAAACAGTTCTGATCCAGAATAGGTCATGGCTGAACACGTAGATAATTGACAGGCGCATATAAATTTTAATTCTTTAGGGCACCAGGATCGGAAACCACCCCTCGTGATAGCAGGCAAAAATGTTTCAAGGGCAGAAGTGACCTACGAGATTCAAGAGAGTGAAAAGTGAGCATGTCTTGTAGAAAGGCAGTCGGAAAGTAATCGTTTGACGAATTGTTGAAATGAAAATGGTTATATTATGTCTTAATATAAAGATATTGAAGAAATTTATTCTGGACGCGCTCTAAAATAAGCTTGTAGGAAACTTCATAAGGACTCCAGATAATAGACCCATATTCAAGAATACTACGCACTGCCGAGACGTAGAGTGTACGTATGACATTTGGATTTTTAAACGGTTACGGTATGTATACAACTAACAGTATTGTTTACCTGCCTACAATTATCTTCAAATACCTACCCTCAGTCAGCAGTAATATATGAGTGGTTTACAAGCATAGTGAACCAAGTCCATTCTGGTTATTTTTGATTAAGCTAAGTTCAAACATAATATTTAGGTATTTCTTATTCTGTAAGGGTATGATTTCCCTTACATAACTACTTAAATATACATAACACCTCAGAATTGCAATCAAACCCTTACAGAATTAGAAATCCTTAAATATTGTGTTTGAACATAGTTTACTCAAAAATAACCAGAATCGAATTGGTTCACTATGCTTGTGAAACACTCAAATTTATATTGTGCTTTGTTTTATATAGCTACATGTTGATGAGAATGAACAATAATTGAGTCGCTAGATTTCAAAATCAGCCAAGTCCATAATAGATGAATAGGAGAAAACCAGCTTTTTGTTTTCTCAAATACACAGTCACAAGGGTGAAAGTATTTAAAATTAATAAATTCTACATTTTGATAAAGCATAAATGTTAGAAAGCAGTAGTTCTTCAGCAATTCATAAAAAAGTCAAAAATACCTAACGGTGGACTTGGCTGATTTTGAAATGTAGCGACACAATTATTCTTGTCTCTGTTTTTCAATGTCTACTTTTTGAATAAATATAATGTATCGGAGACCTTGATCTTGACTATGTATACCTATGTATACCTTAAATGTTTAAACAAATAGCCTTAGGAACTTACATATTCTCGGTGTAAGAATTTTAAAGAGTACAATAATACTTACAAGATATCATTTATAATGGTCACTATGCGGGATAATTAGCATTTAAAAAATTACAATTCGCTCCAGGCGCTAAAATATTAATCATTAAAAAGACTAATTTTAATCTTCTTTGAATCTTCTTAAATTTGCATAATATTCTCATTAACTCATTCTCAATGAGTAATAATTCAAACGAGTGCTTCTCAAATGATTGTCTTTGCAGCCCGGATATAATCTTCAGTGGGAAGAATCAATGGCCCGGCGAATAAAATTGATCTATATAAAATTAAATTAACAATTTTGAATTTCAATTTTTACGAGATATAACAAATAATAGCAAAACGCTAATTGATTTAAATTTGATTTGACTCTATAATCCGGTGTCGATTTTGGCCGCCCCACGAAGAGGCTTTTTTTTACGAGAAACGGATATTAGCCAGTTGCTCAACTCATTAGGTCTACGCTTTGTGTTCAAACATACAATAAAATACAACATATTGTGAATTTTTCCAACCCCGTGATTCGACCCCGAGACCCTCGACTTACCAAGCGGACTCATTACCACTCATAATCAACAGCCGTAACAACAAAACAGACAATCAAATACTATGTGAATCAACCATATTATTTATATATATATATATATATATACCAGTGGCGAAGGGTGGAGGTAGGCTGTTAAGATCCGCCATAAATAGTGCACACTAAACTTTGACAGTTATATGTATTTGTTTTCATTGAAATAAGACTACAAGTTACAGATGGTGTCGGTTAGTTTTTGAAATTCAATTAAACCCTGCAAAGCAATAATAGATAATAGTAAAAAAATACTCGTCTATCTATAAAATATCTAAACTTATGTCATTAAATCATACAAAACTTTGGATATTTTATAGATAAAATAATATTTTTTATCTATTATAGTTTGGTTAGGCAGGGTTTAATGAATTTAAAAAATGAACCAATAATATGCGTAATATGTATTCTTAATCCAACGAAAACAAATAAATATGAATGACAAAGTGCGCACAATTTCGTCGTTCGCCCAAAATATACCAAAACTATTATGGTTTGGTTTACGCAGGGTTTAATTGGTTTTTAAAAACTAACTAATACCATCTGTAAATTGTAGTAATTTCTCAATAAAAACAGATACGTATGACTAACAAAGTTTAATGTGCACTATTTATGGCGGATCTTAACAGCATACCTCCACTCTTCGCTACTAATATATACTAACACCATCACTCCTAGACAATCTAGCAACAACTTTTTATATGGTAACCACTTTACTACGAGGGGGGTACTACATGAACACTCACTCCTGTCTCAGCTCTGTATCGCTAACTCACGTGCTTATTACCATTGTATATGTATTTATTCATAAAAGTATCCTAATAAACGTAACAAAAACAGTGTGCATATTATCAATATTCCATCCGTCGTGAGTAACATGATACATATACCTACATGCTCTTCATTTTGTATTCATATATCTCAAGACCGTGGGCTCTGCTTTCCACCTATGTATGTTTAATAAGTGCATATGGATTGATAATGGTAGTAACAAATCAAAAATATAATTTCTACCATTGGTTGCATCTTTCCCACGATATCTTCCTGTCCGCCCTGTTTAGCACCACTTTGAATAGCGCTGATTTACACAATGGCGTATAAATAATAAAATCACAGGCGACACCAAAGATCAAAGACACGATAACTAATAAAATATTGTTTCTATAATATTAACTAGTTCCTCCCACAGGGTTCGCCCACGAGAAAAATAATTAAGTATTAGATTGTTACTCCATTTGGCAACTCTCGTGCTCTGCCCACACGCAAAACTTCCAACTATCTTGACCGCTCACCATAATACTGTCCGCAGATCGATAAAGCACCAATAGTTTTATCTCATTGTTAAGTTGTTTGCGATTCAATTTACAATACTAGTGACCTCTAAATTTCACATCATATATTAATATATACATTCGTTTATATAATAATTTCCCCTTCTGTATGCTACAGGTTTTCAGTTAACATACAGTAGTCAAAATTGACTAATTTCGCCTAGTTTCACTGGCTTTAAATATAGTACATACATACATAAAGTTCATTTTTAATTTCGTGAGCTTGCATAACATATATCGTTTAATTGAAAGTACCTTCTATTTTTCATTAAATCAAGTAGCCCACTTTTTTAAATCGTTATATTGAACAGTTTCTTGAAGAAATGCTTTCATGACCGAATGTATAACTGTACCTTTATGGTAAGATACTTTGTCACACTTCCATACATACATTGCTTCAACTGCCGTTTAACATTAGTATAATAAAATTGGTCGCTTAGAGACTAGCCATGCCACTAAATAGTGTCAAAATTGAAAAAAAACCCAGGTAACAGCTGTCAGAATAATAAAACTCACCTGAGAGCGTGGCAACCCCAGTCTCGGGTAACTGCTCCTGGGACATTTCCAGTCGTAAATATAAACCAAATATAATACTACATTTACTTTAATTCTATGTAGTAACGTTATACTTGATTATTTTTACAGCTATCGCCTACATTTCTCAATTATGCCACTATTTAACAGGTTAAGTGCCCAGAGCGTCTTTGGACGCCTTAATTACACCAATTCTTATGTTAATTACTATCAATTAACTAATTGCGGCATAGAAAGGATTAAGTATGAATATAAGTATACATATTAAGTATGATTGTGAATCTGCCCTTAGATAGGCTAATTTAACGGCAAGACATCTCTGCATCGTACCCTTCGAGATCACAAAGTACCAAAGTAGGTACCTATTACAATTATTGTATCGATGTAGACGGTGCCATAATAAGTAACAGTTTAAATTTTGGCTACAGCACATTAATAAATTTTACTATAAAATAACGTGCCGTATATAAATAATTTTGGTTGAGTTCTATAAACATACCACATAAAGCATGAAGCTCGATAGTATTGACAAAAAATATGACGTACTCAGAGTGGCGCCGGGCATAAGAAAATTATGCATTAAGCTTAACGTAAGAGCAGTCGGAATCGTATCAGGAAATTCGTACGTATGCAGTTCGCCGTATCACACTTCACCGTGAAGTGTTGTATCGGAAATTATATGGTCGTATATTAAAGATCGTCCAACCTCTTTGGGTCGTATAGGACTGAGATAAAATTCATGTCTAAATAAAACACGGTTCTTGTCGGTTTACAGAACACCAGCGGCAAACAAATTTTTAAAATAGCCGAAACACTGGATTATTTTTTGTTATGTTAGGTTTTCATTCTTAAATTCAATAATTTTGCCAAAATCGGCTATAAAAATTAAATTTATGTTCATTTTGAATCTAATAAAATTGGAGACCGTATAGTACACAGTCACCTCTTTCCGATGAAAGCTCATGGCAAACTGTGCTACGGTGAAATGTTTTACGTACAATTTACATGTAACCGTCGGAAATAATAACGATAACAATGATTAACATTACCCTATGTAATTCGTGCGCAGTAGAAGAAATCGCAATCTGCTCAATATCAAGGTTAAGTTGTTCCACTATAAGTACCCTGGTATAATATAATATGTATATCATTTTCAAAAAAATACTTTATTTATTGCATAGCAGTTGTATGAAACTCTTGCAATATTACCATAATAATAATAATAGTACAGCCATCTATATATACATTCGTCAATTATACCGTATTTCAGTACAAAGCCAAAGTCTCCTGCTATTAATTCTAGCGTATAAAACAACAATTTCAAAGAATTTGGACTTAGCAGAAAATTTTGTATATAAATCGGTAGGCAGTTACATTTTCCCGTTGCCTGTCAAACAATAATAAATAATTCGTTCCTTAGTTTTCTCGTAAATCGTGAATAGTGTGATTGTTCGAGGAAACAGTTGCGATGCCAACTGCTAGCAGCATCAAACGCAGTGATGCGCAACCCCTTATCCATTCGAGTATTTTTATTTAATTTGATTTAAGTTCTCACACATCAAAGTAATATCAATTTTTCACGATATTCAACATTTAATAAAACATTTTTAATTTAAATACTTTTTATTTGAGACTGCAGTAATTACTGATTATTTAACATTTTGGTACTATACGGTTATCCTGGATACAGCGGCAAACACATTTTGAAAATAGCCGATATACTGGATTATTTGTTAGGATAACCTAACTTAACCCAACCTAACCTAACTTAACTTAACCTAAACTAACCCAAACTAATAAATAATCCAGTATATCGGGTATTTTGGATATGTGTTTGCCGCTGTATCCAGGATAACCGTATAGTACCATCATTTTTAATGAAGATAAAAAACGGAGCGTGTTATAATCTTGTAAATATATTATCATTTTAGTTAAGAGCTACAAACCGGCTAACTCGATTTGGGCAATGTGTTCAGCAAGGAGAAAAAACTGAATAATTTAACTATTGAGCGGAATTTTACAACTTCAACAATACACTTTACATATATTTCACAAATAAGCTACGCTATGAATTAATACACTATTTTAGCTTCCCTTTTATATTTATAAAGAAAAAATATACAAAGAGCGGAGTTGTTCCATTTACGATATTGGAAATTTGGCACCTGCATTTTTGTGTGAAGAACGATAACGCATTTATTTATAGGTTTAGGAGTTTGAAATTTTGTGTGAGCATAGAAAAAAATCTTTATAACAAAATCTCATTGTTGGTCAAAAGTGCAGTTTGCAGATTAAGCGCCAAAATGCATATCTGGAATGGTTACCAAATTGGTGAGTTCAAACCAAATAGTTCAAATCCTACTTCGTCTAACATTTTAAGCTAGTAAAAACTTATATAATAAAATAGCTATTATATTACAGTTATTTTTGTACCTTATATTTTAATAGTAAAATTAATGTAACGTAGAATAAAATAATTAAATTATTACAAAATTTTATGTCTACATTAATTTTCAGTTGCATTACTTATTTACTTGCCTTTCTCGATAGTGTTGACCTATGTGGCCCTGATAACTATATTATTAGAAATAAGAAACATCAGTTGTTTGTTCTCCCAATTTGCAGAACTAACCTGCCATTGGTAATGCCGATTGGGCGGGCAATAAATATGTTCCACTTACGTGTGGATGAGTTTAAGTGGACATTGTTTTATAAATTCTTAAAATAAGGTTTACTTAGCTCATTCGGTGTACTTCCATGTAGATACTTAAATTTTCTATTTACTGGTAATTTTTATTTACTCTTTTATACTGATTCTATTTCTTTGATTTTTCAAACTTTATAATACTATTTTCTTGTTTTTTCATATCATGCTGTGAACGTCTTGAATTTTTAATTTGTAAAGTTCAATATATTTAAATAAATAAATTTGATTTTGAATTTGTTAGTTGCGAAACTAAATTTTCTTCAACATTTGCTTTCGCGAAACATTTTCTTAGTTTCGAGTAAAGGTTTTATTCTTCCATTTAGCTTATTTTCTTACCTGTCTAGTATATTTATATCACCGAACTGTTTATCTGAATCTGTTTTTTTGATTCTGAATACTGTGTAATACTATTTTCTTGATTTTTTTCAAACCATTTTTTCATATCGTCTAAAATTTTTAATTTGTAAAGTTCACTTTATTTAAATAAATAAATAAATTTGATTTTGAATTTGTTTTCATGAAAACAATTTCTTAATTTTTAGTAAAGGTTTTTTATTTAAGCCTGAAAATAAATGATTTGCAAACATGATTGAAATTAATTTATAAGCCTAATTAACAATTATTATCAATCACTTAGCATTAATCAAGGCTAATGAATTCTCACGGAAGTAACATTTACAAATCCACCGGTGGTATGTGTGTTATTAATACCCCGAGTTAGGTATCACTTGTGAACTAAAGCTCGAAGAGTTCGGAAGAGTCGTGACTTGAAGTAGAGTACAAACAACGAGACTCGGGCACTTACCTACATAAAAGTATACAATATAAATGACCTCAGTCTAACACAAAGGTTTTCCTAATGCAGGTCGATAACCAAGGAATATGCACAGTATACCTACTAAAATCAGTGACAAACAATATTATGAGAAACTCCATAATATAATAATTACAAGATAAAAAGAACTTTTTATATACAACGTTTTTAAATTCTGTTGAACCATATAAACTTGACTTGACTAGCTTAAACGATTAAAAAAAATTGTACTTGACATGTCATATTGATTTCCATAGTAATGCACGTATATATTATTTAATAATTTAGTTGCTAGGACCCCCTAGCAACCAATAATGGTGTCGAAATAACTTTTCATACAAAACAGAACTAACTGAAAATGAATTCAATTCTATTTAAAGATGGCTAAAAGTATTTTTTTAAATATGCATTGGCATCGTGTTCTGATATATTCTAAAAGTTTCAAATGTCTAGCTAGTCGGGAAGTTAGTTAAAAATCGATTGCAAGATTTGTACCGGACAAAGAACCACCGGACAAATAAGAATACGAGCTAAGAAAAACGTTGTAAAAATGAAAACAACACCACCTTAAATTAATGGTTGGATAAAAAAAACAATTTTACCAAATTATAATTTATTAATTTTCTTTGTGATTTATTCAATTTTAGTGGAGATAAATAAAAAAATGGTGAGTTTACCCTTATTCTGCCAAAAGGGAGCAACTCTTTGGTTTCCTATTAAAATTGTTGAAGCGAATTCCTTTGTAACAGACAATCAATGCCATTGTTACTCTTCGGAGCTTGCATGAAACATCCTTTTTTTCAGTATTACTTGTATACATATGTTAGGTTTCATATCTATAGAAATGGGTTCCTTAGGCGTCTTTGTATAAAACACTCATATCAATTTCCCGAAGACACATTATACGTCATCTCAATTTAATCATCAAATGTGATGTGAAATTTCTCTAGCCGAAATTCAAATTTAGAGCCACCGTTCAAAATATATATAATTTATGTACATGGTTACATGTCATTATTTATACGAAGGAAAATTAGCTGAACTCAGTCTGGTTTACAAATTTCAGAAAAGCAGTCAGACCGAATTGAATTTACCAAAACGGTTGTACGGTTTTTACAAGTAGCATTTATTTAAAATACGAAATTTATTTGAAAACTATGATGCTCCCCTAAGATATAATTAGAAAATTGGGTATTCATGTAAAATTAATATTTTAAAATAATTACAGTGGTGTATCTACGTACATACATACAGCGCTCGTACACGTGCATGGATTTACTTGCAGCAATAGTTTGTATTTTAAACTATCGCGATAATAACACACGTAAAAGTGCTGACTATCTCGCCAATCTCATTCTTCAAGAGTAAGTGTACATCCTGAGTGGCAGCGTTCGGCGCAGCGTTGAGCGTTTTGCGCAACTCAAACGTATAACAGTGTGTGAAAATGTTCGTAGACAATGTCTTTTTTTGGTTATACGTTTATAGGGTTATACGTTTGAGTTTCGCAAAACGCTCAACGCTGCGCCAAACGCTGGCACTGAGGCCTCACACTAAGCGAGACGCGATGTTATCATTTTTTGACAGGTTGTGAAAATCGGTTAGCCCCAAAATAAGTCTCTGCGCGGTGTAGTTTATTTTTTACTGGCAAATTCGTCCGCATGCAATCTTTCAACTTGCAAACTTGCATTATAATACATGTGTACACGTGCACTTTCTTGTTATGGCCGCGATAATACGTACTGTCAGCAGTAAATCCATGTACGTGTAAACGGGATACTACATTGATTGCAATTTTCATATAAATTGAATTATAATGTTAATAAGTTTAGTAAATCACCATGTTAAATCCAATGCAGAACATAATAATTATATACCTCTATAGATATACAAATTATATTAACAGACGTCTGTGAAATGTTTATTACACATTTTCCCAACCGATAAGAACAAGCAAAGTAAAGTAAAAAAGAATCCTAAAAAAGGAAAATCACATGAGAGAGATTATTTAACATTTTTTTAAGAAGTATGGTTTTTAACCATTCCCTCATTAACTCTTATCAAAACACTCGTAAAAAACAATTACTTACATATTAAATCAATCAAGTCAGAAGATTAAAATACACGTATTAGTTTACTTATATGAAAATCATTTAGCAATAACATTATACGAAAATTCAATCTACACATAAAGTTTTCTTAAATCGTTTCTGCACATCTACAAACAATAGATTTAAATTATGTATACATTAATAATCATTATATATGTATGTAAATAGTAAAACTCGATTTAAATTTTCATGGTCTAACGTGGTTAATTTCACACAAGACCGTTTCAATCATTCAAAAGTCGCCACAAATGTAAGCAAATCCGACAATGAGAAATGTTCCATTTATTCATGAGTTGAAATAAATAAATAATGTTCTAGAGATTAGCTAATTTAAAAATTAATCATTAATCTTGCTTTTACGCTCGCAATCAATAATAAGGTCCGATAATACGCTTATGGACCAGCTGTCGAAAAAATTTAATATCGTTCACTACGCCCCGGGCGCTTTAAGCTGCCGGTAGTAAACTAAAGTGAGAATGGTTGGGAGTTTACTTGTCCACGATACTTGTACAATCTATTTTATAATGCAGGAGAGATATACCTTTTTTATTCATTTTTTTTAAATAAACACTGTATTTTTTTATTTATGATCGAACATTGCCAATTATAAGTTTACAGAGGCTTCTAATAAACCGGAGGAAAATACTACCCGGTTAGTGGAGTTTTTAAACAATCCAGTTAATCGGTTAAAACGAGCTAAATCGGTTATCGGTTTCAAAATCGGCTACAAATATCTTTCTAGTTTCTGATTCTGCAAGTATTTTTCCGTAATATGCATATTAATAAAATATTAAATCCAGCTCCGTTTGTCAGTAACATAGAATTTAATCGGATGTTGATTGTAATATCGGTAATATTAATCAGCAAATATTTTTTAAATATTTTACGGCCAACCGTAAACATAATTTTATATAACTTTTAACGACATTAATGACGTTTTATTTCAATATTTTTTTTCTTAAGTATTGTCGTCCTAAATATGCTCATCTCAAATGTTTATTATAATATGGTAATCAAACCATATATGGCAGCTTGGCGGTATTCGCAGACATTCCTACTTACATAAAAAAATATTAAGTATTTTTATGTAAAAATCGTAATCAGACTTTGATGCGAAGCTCTCCGGATAAGGAAGAATGTGAAGAGCGATCGGAATTCAGGATTAGATGAGGATTGTGGATATTAATTAGACTTGGGGAACCCATGGCCCCCACCAAAGACTATTGCGTCACTAATGTTCAATTTCAATTTCAATAGAATATTGTGGACATACAAATTATACGTTTAAGACGTTCACAACATGACATGTTGATAATTCTAGAAAAATAACTTTGATTTCCACTGTGCAACGCCTATTCTCAGCAATAAGTATAATAATATGGAAGATAAATCATTTAGTTAAAGGATTGAAACGTGATTTGGTTTGTAATGTATTTTGTTTTCGTAAATCTCAGTTGTTGATATTTTTTTTTTTTTGGTTTCTTGTCCAAATACCTAAAAATTAGATCGGTTAATCAAGTAAATTTACCATGTTTTAGGTTATATTTTTAGAAATGCCCGGTTAACCGGTTTCGGTTTAACCCGGCTTGAAAGTATTTTAAATTCAACCAATGAGGCTTAATTTTTTTTGGTTGTAAAATTGGTTTTAATTGTTTCACCTTTTCAGCACACGACCAATCATTATTTTCCTTTTTATTTACAGAGGTTATCCTCTTTCCTGCTGGTTAGAAAGCCCTGTCCCGGTCGAGATGTTAGTCGGTATTGTATTGTGTTAATATAAAATGGAAGCGGAGTATTATTAGAAGGTCTGCGAGCGGCTCTCGAAGCCATGACCCCGCCTCAATGGCGCAATGGCCGAAGCGAAAAAGGTAATCGCGCGGACTCCACCTCTGCCCCTCAAACTTAGCACAATTTCTAGACCGATTAAACTTTGAGATTTGGATAACTGATTTGTTGATACTATTATAGAATTTCTCTGATAATGGCGTTCCATTAAGTATTATAAATGATGTGAAATATTCAACTATAATATTAAACTGCTTAGTTCACTATCTATTATAATATGTATCAGTATCAATATTACTATGGCACTACAACCCTTGAAGGGTCTTGGCCTACTTCAAAAACTTCATTCATCCTGGATTATCCAGCGCCGACATTTTTTAATTTATTATATTATGCACCTACTTTAAATCCTTTATTTTTTTATATAAACTACATATAATATCCATAGGTCTTTGTTATAAAAAAAATCGGTGTGTGTGTACTTATGTACGCGCGTTAGAAGTTATACTTCTTTGGCGTAACAAAACAAAAACAAAACTTGTGATAATCTAGATTCTTCGAATATCTCTTAATTATCTTGTTAAACTACATACTCACGAAAAGAGGCCGTTTCTTGGAGCGCCGTTGGATTATTTCTATACAATTTAACTTATAATACTAAATTATATAATTATTTCTCGTTGTTTTTATTTTTAAAGTAATAACTTTACTGTCACTCTGACGTTTGATCGTTTGTTTACGTAGGAAATGTAAATGGCTGACAATAATAAATTCGTTGCCTAGGCAACGGAACAATTCCACTATCAAACTTGCGTTTGTATACAGCTGACTGATTTGCAGCTAACTTCATACTATCGCGCATTTTCGTAACGGTATGCGCGCGCAGCTCTCAATTTCACTCTCTGCCAAACGCCCCAAAAGAAGTATAACTTAAAATATGAACAAGTATGTATCTTCTTTAATGATAAAATTAAGCAATATGTCTACACCACTGTTACTAGTTTAATAATTTGTGAAATAGACATACATAAACAATGTTTTAATTCATTAATTTATAATAATTCTATAGCAATTTAATTTATTGTAGTACCCAATCTAAATAAACATAGTATACATGTAATCAGATAAATCGAGGTGAAATTTAAAAAATATATAATGATATATATAATCATAGTTTATTTTTTGTTTTTATGGAGGATATGGGTTCTTGTAATATTTCAATATTAAACTATCCAAAATTATTACAAATTTTCGAGCTACATTTTCAGGATTATAATTAAAACCAGCTGTATGAATTTGAGGCAATCACGAATGTCTGCCAAAATTTATCAAACACATTTCGTTACCAAATTTAATATATCAAAATTGCAACAATCAACCGCCTTAATACATAAATAAATATAAGAACGGTGTGCTCTCAGGAACATTGTTATAATATGCCAAATTAAATATTTATTCACAAAACAAATCGCATACCGTAATATAAAAAAATACTCGATCACACTTAAATACATTTTTTAATAAACTATAAAATTTGCTTAAATTCCGTTTTGATCAGAAATCAACATTTATCAGTTCAAACAACACCGAATTTAATTACAGGTAATCGGTATTCACTCTACTGAGAAAACAAGTTTAGTTTTAAATAATTACAAGATAAAAAGAACTTTTTACATACCACGTTTTTAAATGTTCTGTTAAATCATATAAACTTGACAATTCTATGTATTAATAAAAACTTGCTATTTTACTTGAGACTATATTATAGAATATTGAAATGTCATTTTGACATTTCATATTGATTTCCATAGTAACGCACGTATATATTAATAATTTAGTTGCTAGGACCCCCTTTGCAACCAATAATAGCGTTTTACTTTTTACGATTTTTTTCCGAAATAACTTTCTATACAAAACAGAATTAACTGTAAATTAATTCAATTCTGCTTAAAGATGGCTAAAAGTATTAAAAGAATGCATTGTCTTCTTGTTCTGATATATTTTAAAAGTTTTAAATGTCTAGCTAGTTGGGAAGTTAGTTAAACAAGATTTGTATTGGACAAACAAGAAAAAAATTGTACTGGACAAACAAGAATACGAGCTAATAAAAACGTGGTAATAAAATACGACGTAAATTGAAACATACTCACAGAAAAGTTGAAGAACTGTCGTTTTCAGCTGTTACGTTTGCAAACTCTCACGATAGGAAGGTTACGATCTTATTGGATTGTATTTTTTTGTATTGTATTTCTTGAATTGTACTTTTTATCACTTCGGACAAGTTTATAGTTTTTTTTTTATTCGGGCATAAACAATGTTATAATGAGGCTAGGATTAAGCAAAACATTAACACTGGTTAGTCGGAAATTTAAAATTACATCGATCAAATAGGTTTTTTTTGCAATCATAATTAATAATAACACAGTTTGCTACTTATTAATGATCTTGTGGCTTATGAAATGATTTTGCATTATTAATTATAGGTACATTAAGCACGTGGACATGATTAATAAGCACTTATTTTATAAATACTAATAATGCATTGCTTTAGTATTAGAGGCATTAGAGCCATAGCCCACTACGCCGACACGCGTTTTTCTCCCCTTTATACACCGCGCAGGGCATACGCCGCCGGCTGGCTCTTACATCCCTACTACTACTAATTACTATATAAATTATATAATATTTATTCCGCATATTATTTTATAATAATAATTTGAATACGATTTTTCACCTTTAGCGGACGTCGTCATGCAAGTTCAATAATATTGGCAAGTGATAGTACTATCAATTTACATCTCTCTCTCTCATCATTTTTTCTTCTTCTTTCATTTTGCTATAATTAAAACCAGGTCTTGTTGTTCTCAACAGCTTTTTTCTTTCATCACTCTATCATCTTCAATCCATTTCCAATAAATATGGTCAACATATTTTTACAGACACAGATTTTTTTTCAATAGCTACATTGAAGTTCGGCCAATACGCATTACTAGTTGAGCCACCTGCGCCCTGCCTAACTACGACGAAATTATCTAGTATTCATACATCCAAAGCATTTCACAAATTGCGGCAATAGGAATTTATGGTTTTAAATCAAGGTAGGTACCTCGATTCAGAACCACATTATATAACTTTTCCCTCACAAACTTTTTACTAGTTTGTCAGTTGTTTTATGTTAATGATTTCGCATTTTAAATAAATACATTTAGTTGTCAATTATATTTAGGTAACCATAATAACTTTTTTTGAAAAATGTTATAAAAAATGTGTTGCACTTTTAATCATAAACGTCTTAGCTACTCCCGGTCCACTGCTACATTAAGGACCTCTCTTGATGTTTCCGTTTTTCTCAGCCCTTTGTCATTCGCAGCCGTGTACTTTTGATAACCTCATAGATCCATCTGGATTTAGGTACTAATAATAGGTACCTTGACCCCTAACAGGACTTCTCCAAAGTTTAGTCTTAACGTAGTACTTGCACTTTCTAATAATTTAATAAGTAATGATATCACATTCTCAGATCTTGTGTATTATTCGTTCAATAAAACAAAGTTTATTAAAAATAGTCAAGATTACCGGATCTTCATGTGCAGTATTTGTACAGCTGTGCATATTTTTTGCTCTGCCACCTTCCTTGTTGCTATAAACGTGTCGAAAGCCACAAGGAAGAAACTTGTATGAGTTTTAGTTGTTAGTCATCCTTCGAATTAATTCATCCCATCACGTTAAATTATATTTTATCTAGCAAAAGATATTAAAAACATTGGCAATAAACCAAAAACCAAATTTAATTCTTTTTACTATAATAATTTATATATTATAAGTATGTCTTTCTAATGAATATACTCCCAGGATAGATTTTTTTAAGAGGATGACCGGCTCTTATCTTTTTTAATACGTTATAGAACGCAGTTTTCGCCAGAGAAACGTTAAACGTTAATCACTTAATTAATTAACGTCGATCAACTTTAATGTAATTGATCACGTAGGTAATTAAAATGTCTGTTACATAGGCTTTATTACTTTTCCCATCTAAATGTTCTCTTAGATTCAGGCAGATTAATAAGATAGTTATTTATAATAAAGAAGATTGGAAGCTCATGGGAAGATCCGGGAAATAATTAATTAGAACGACGAGTTACATGCGTTGTCATGGATAAACATAAATATTATCAGTTACGTCTCCAGGCAAAAAGCCGCCCTTAACCAGACTTTCTCGCCGACGCCGTTCTCTTTCATTTTTACCACGTTTTTCTTTACTCGTTTTCTTATTGACTATATCCTCACAGGGATGACATCATACAATTACTGTCCCAATATGCGCAATGTGTAAAAGTTAGAATCGCAAACGCGTATCGAATCGTAACGCATTGACTATGGAAGTGTTATTGGTCTCTAGGTGGGTGACATATATATTGTTAAACGAAAAAATATCATAAAAATACGACGTTAGTTTGCTAATGGTATTTTTACAACGTTGTTCTTAGCTCGTATTCTTATTTGTCCGGTACAAATCTTCCAATCGATTTTTAACTAACTTCCCGACTAGCTAGACATTTGAAACTTTTATAATATATCAGAACACGATGCCTATGCATTTTTTTAATGCTTTTAGCCATCTTTAAGTAGAATTGAATTCATTTTCAGTTAATTCTGTTTTGTATAAAAAGTTATTTCGATACCATTATTGGTTGCTAGAGGTCTGGAGTCCTAGCAACTAAATTATTAATATATACGTGCGTTACTATGGAAATCAATATGAATGTCAAAATTACATTTCAGTATTATTTCTATCAATTACAATTTTTTTGATTGTTTAAGGCTAGTCAAGTCAAGTTTATATGATTCAACAGAAAATTTAAAAACGCTGTATTTAAAAATTTCTTTTTATCTTGTAATTATTTTAGTATCAAATTGTATGCAACATTGTTAAGAGCATACATATATATTATCATGTACTAAGAATTAGAGAATTTCTACGAAATCTACTCTCAAACAGAGGTGGTTTTAGGTAAGTAGAGGTCTGAAGAGCTGACTAAATTGAAGGCCCTACTTATGTTAGTACTTTCTAACGAAGTGCCCGCATCAGCTTAATGGAAAACAGTCACTGCTTTCAAAAGTTGTAATGATAGTAATCATTCCTTCGTTTGCCACCCCTAAGCAACGCATGATTTGCCCACCCCCACGTGACGTCACTGAATATAATCATGGATTGTAGCTACATTTAAAATAAGAATAATTTACATCGCCCTTCTACCCAACAATACTTACATTTTCATCTATAAATCTAGCTAGTGATGGTTTCATAGACATTTTTATTGAACAATCTCTGAATAATATTGCTTTGTTTACAATGATTGATGTATTTGCGTCGAATACAGCAGTAAAATTTAGAAAGGTTTGCGACAAACGACATCTGTGGGTGGGGGTAGATGTATATCCCCAGTACGACCCTGATTTAAAAAGGTCGAAAGCTGAAATTGCGCAAACTGATTGGATCAACCTTGTATGCAATTTACGACTCTGAAAGAATAACATAATACGATATACCTTATTTCATTTACTTACAGAGCTTTCTAAATTGTATTTTTTTTATATATTTTGTTTACTTGACCGAATTAAAATATATATTTATATATTTCACTGCAAGAACACGTCAAATAAATATTGTATATTGATCGATGTCACTGGGATGATATCATACAATTACTGTCCCAATATGCGCAATGTGTAAAAGTTAGAATCGCAAACGCGTGTCGAATCGCAACGCATTGACTATGGAAGTATTATTGGTCTCTAGGTGGGTGACATAATGTGTTGAATGAAAAAATATCATAAAAATACGACGTTAGTTTGCTCATGGTATTTTTACAACGTTGTTCTTAGCTCGTATTCTTATTTGTCCGGTACAAATCTTGCAATCGATTTTTAAGTAACTTCCCGTCTAACTAGACATTTGACACTTTTAGAATATATCAGAACACGATGCCAATGCATTTTTTAAATACTTTTAGCCATCTTTCAGTAGAATTGAATTCATTTTCAGTTAATTCTGTTTTGTATGAAAAGTTATTTCGACACGATTATTGGTTGCTAAGCGGATGGTCCTAGCAACTAAATTATTAATATATACGTGCGTTACTATGGCAATCAATATGAATGTCAAAATGACATTTCAGTATTATTTATACCAAGTACAAATATTTTGATCGTTTAACCTAGTCAAGTCAAGTTTATATGATTCAACAGAAAATTTAAAAACGTTATATATAAAAAGTTCTTTTTATTTTGTAATTATTATTTTTTTCAAAAATGGAAGGCAAGCCGTTATTATTTTATATTCACATTTCTCATAGATGGCGTTCGCGTAAGATAATAATAAATTTAATGTTAGTTCAATAAGTATTATATAACGATTGATGTGTACCTATTTTCCAGCTGAGTGAATGTTTTTCATTAGTAATTATATCAATAAATAATAAGATGTAGGTACTATTATTATGAAATATAAAAAAAATACCTTTAATTATTTATTGTTCTAATTTTAAATAAATGTCTATGTTTGGTCTAGATTTAAAGGTCATTTCATAAAACCTTCTATAAATACACATCGATCGTTCTTAAATATAGGTATTAGGTATTTGAAACTAAACAAAATAATTGATAAGAGGTACCTACCTATCGACAATAGCAATAATAAATTATTTTACCGCATGAATAGTTTATTTAGAATCTAATTTGCTTCAAAATAATATAAAAATTACCTCGCTATAAAAGTATCGTAACTATTAAAAAAAAACTCTTTTTGTTTCAGAGCATTGACATAAATTTATTAATTTAGTTATTATATTATTATGAATAATCCTTAAATCATGGACATGGACAGCCTTAGGAAAAGTGCCCCACTTAAAATGACTGAAAATGCCACCCTCACATACCAAATTGTATGTAAATTTATAACTAACTCCATTGCTATATTGAAATAAATATGTGACAATAATATACATATATATATGTGTCGCTACATTTCAAAATCAGCCAAGTCCACCTTTAGGTATTTTTGACTTTTTTGTGAATTGTTGAAAAACTACTGCTTTCTAACATATGTGCATTATCAAAATGTGCAGTTTATTAATTTTAAATATTCTTTACTCGAAATAATATAAACTTTCACCCTTGTGACTGTGTATTTGAGAAAACAAAAAGCTGTTTTTCTCTTATTCATCTATTATGGACTTGGCTGATTTTGAAATTTAGCGACACATATTATATACACGATAAATTGACAAACGCAATTTTCTTATTGTGCCATCCTCTATCGGAGATGAGCCACCATCACGGCGATCCTCGCTTTATCTCTTTATCGTCCACTACCCAGCACAGTATTATTCTACATCAGCGATTGACGTGAACGTCTCGACTACCTACTTCAGCGCAGCGGGTGAAGATATTCACCCACTTCACGAAATCTACTCTAAAAGATATAATAATATTTGCATTGTCCTCTAAGTACCGCATGAACAGCTTATCTTGCAGATAATTATTAATTAATAGATAGGTAATATATATTACATACATCCGTTATGCTAGCGTAATGAGACACATACGTATAAGTACAGTATTTTGCAGTATGTAATGGTAAAGTGGTGTCTTGTTTCATCATCATTTTGTAAAATAATTATTAATATATTAATAATTATTTTTCAATTTTAATCTGAACTAAATTGAAAATCTCTGTCGTAATGCTTACCTTTTGTGCATAAACGATTACACACCTTAATACAACACAATACGAGCGGATCATATATTATGTATGTGTATTGTAATGTTTTTTATAGTGGCAGATAAGTTAAATATAACATTTCTTTTTTCAAACGCTATAAAACCGTCAAAATAAATCATACCAATTCACAAATTGTCAAAAAAAGATTCACGCGATCACAAAGCTCGCTGATTTACTAACAAACTTTAAAGCTTCAACTTTTTATCAATTTTAAGTTATAGCATAAATAGATAATAATATATACCTACTTGCATAAATGGAATAATGATTACGATTTTATTCACCTGGTTCACTGTTTGTAATGAGTGGGTGAATAATAATAATAATAATTAATCCCACAATGGCCGAGTGGCTTAAACGTTGGCCTATAATGCCTTGGGTCTCAAGTTCCTATCCTGGGTCTGACAAATACACTTTCAATTTGTGTTTGGAGTCGGAGTATGAACCTAATAGGCTAAATGGCTAACATCTATTTCTCGTATAAACAAAATTTGTTAATACAACCTCCACTCTGTGGAGCCCCATATGTTCCTCTAAGTATCGAATATGGTGAATTTGTAGTAGTATAAAATAATATAGACACACACAAATCCTCAGGTAACTAATATAAAATCACATTGTCCAGCATAAAGTACCCCGTACTGCCTCAAACCATGTTTGGTTTATGGTTGTAAGTCACCCAGGAGAGGCACATATGATGTTGGTTTTTACGATATGCTCAGTATCTTTAATTTCTCCAAATTCACAAAAATGAGACAGGCTTAATCAACATATTATATACGTGTCATAAATGCAATGAATCTGTGCGTATTATATACACTAAACAATTACCACATAAAATACTTACGGTGTCTATCAACATTTGATAACAATCTACAGAGAACATGGGATTTTGTAGACCTATATATATATACGAAAGCGGGGTCTATAAAATATTATATTATGTGTATGGAAAAGAGCAGGGTGATTTTTTGTTCGGCATATCCCTACTCAGACGTATTTAGGTTCAAATCAAGAGTGATAATTTTACGTACCTTAAACTACTTACTATGTTCATATTTTGTATGAATGTCTAAATATCAAAGTGTATATATAAATTTATATACCTAAATGATTAGACCTGCAACAATTTAAGTTGTTATTTACATATGCACATATATTATCTATTATGCTTAAGATCTGTTTTTGTACACTGCGGTTATTGGAGGTCAATAAAGCAAGTTTCCAACACACTAACCTTATAGAGGGGCCGACGCTTCAGAAACTAAAAGGATGTTTACTAATTATTGCTAATTGAATCAATAGTTACGATTATTATCACATATTGAATATGGATTTAGATTTGGTTTAAATTAAAACTTATTATAAATATGTCATCATATAAAGGGTTTTCTTTGCCCATGTAGCAGTGGAATTTTTATTTAATTATAAATTATTAATCAAAAATGACCTCTATAAAATCCCACATTTGGATCACCGGAATGCTTCTTTGTCACCGGATCAACACCAACGTACCAATTTTATAGTCTTTGGGTATCAGGAAATAGGCGAGGCATCGTTTAACCTTTAAATGCACGGTGGCAACAGTTTGAGTTCGTACAAATATTACCTGTATCTTGATCATCTTCAATATTTAATATTATTATAAATTAACAGTGGCACCTGTGAATAAGAACTATAACTATTTTTCACATATTTCATCAAAAGCTGAGAACTACAAGTTTTTAAATAAAATTCTATTCACACAAAAAAGACAACGCAATGCAATTAAGGGTTAAACATAAGATTATATTTCATCCAAATGTACTTAATATAAGGTTTGTAATAATATTCTCTTTGTAATTTGAATATATGAATATGTTGAAGCGTCTATACTGGAAAAAATGTTTATTATTATTTTTTAATTAACTATTTCTTTTATTCAAACGAATAATTCACAAGATTTAAGAATATATCATTCTGATTATTGAACATTATATTATTTAGAAGAACACTAACCGAGAGAGTATATCACAACCAATAGAAAAAACTTTCTTTGAAAAAAGTAAGCCAACCGGTCGGGAATCGAACCCGGCATCTCCAACGGGTAAACGCCCCAAACTAGTCGCATTCAGCCATTATGCTACGGAAGACATACTAATGACGACAAATATTTAAGCTATTGGCTATTAAATACCTACCACTCAGCGCTCTTCGAAATCATGTTACTTCGGCAATCGATTTTTGTTTATTAAATCAAAGTAGGTAGTTATTTTACTATTACAACGATTACTAACCGACGTCTAGGAATTTCTCCAATATTTTTTAAGCAACTTCTTGTACTTGCTAATAATTTTTAATCAACTATTTCTTTTATTCAAACGAATAATTCACAAGATTTAAGAATATATCATTCTGATTATTGAACATTATATTATTTAGAAGAACACTAACCGAGAGAGTATATCACAACCAATAGAAAAAACTTTCTTTGAAAAAAGATGCATGATTTCGAAGAGCGCTGAGTGGTAGGTATTTAATAGCCAATAGCTTAAATATTTGTCGTCATTAGTATGTCTTCCGTAGCATAATGGCTGAATGCGACTAGTTTGGGGCGTTTACCCGTTGGAGATGCCGGGTTCGATTCCCGACCGGTTGGCTTACTTTTTTCAAAGAAAGTTTTTTCTATTGGTTGTGATATACTCTCTCGGTTAGTGTTCTTCTAAATAATATAATGTTTATTATTATGTTTAAGGCTTGCCAATTTGTCATATACATACATTTTTTTTATGATATAAGTAGAATGGTGTAATAGTAAGGTCAAATTTTATTAAAATGCGATATGCACACAGATAGTAAGATTATAATTTACCAATATGTTTGTGATACCTACCTACAGTCGATCGTAGACCACAATCCCTCACTTTAACAAATCACCACCATAAATAAATTTAGCCATGTCACCTAGGATAGGGCGCCAATGTGAGGGTATTGAAGATCCATTCCATCGCCGAAAAGATTAGAATTTTTAAGCAATTTATCAGCGAAAAGAAAAATTATAGCACGTTTACAATAGATTACAATCCGAATTTACGAGATTTATTATGGTCTATATCGTAACGTTTTTAAAAGTAAAATTGATTTAAATTATTATATTTAATTTTTGAACAAAAATATTCTATATAACCAATCAACAGTTTGACGTTGGTTCGTATTTTGTTTATGGTGTTGGCAAGTTTAGATTGAACTGTCAGTCGAATCAGCTGTCACTCAGCAGCCATATTGGATTCGTCATCTACTTATATTTTGCCGACTTTTCGAACAAACTATTTATATAGTTTTGATAAAGTTTCACAATTATTTGTTTTCGATTTCTTCTCGTTTATTGATTTTGAGATTGAAATGTAAATAAGAGTACTTATAAACTTTTATTACTGTGCTGAAATTATTCAAATGATATTAAACATAATAGTATAAGTAAGACGTAGGTAACGACTTTGTAAAATAAACACAAATTCATTAAATTACTAACATTTGGCATATGTAAATAGAGTTTGTTATTGAAATAATGGTTATTATACAAATATTGAAATTGAACAAGATAATAATAACCGTATCATGTAGCTACCAAATAATTATTCCAGTTTCGGTTGTTAATGGTATTCACACGTTATACAAAATATTATGTTGGTATATATTAATTAATACCTTCCACATTACACTATGTTATATCAATATTTTATATATTTGCTTTATTATAGGAATATATAGAGACATATTTATTCTAACTTTCAACTATTTTTGATTCAGATACCAATTAGATCGTCTCTACGCTTGTTTTGATTAATTCATAATGTTTGTTACTGGTTGCTGGTGTACAAAATTACAAATAAACTAAAAAATCTGTATTAATCAGCTTGGTGGCTACACTGAGCAGTCTTCCAAGATATATTCTTATAGCGCTTGTACACGTGTATGGATTTACTGGCGGAAATAGTGCTTATTAAACTATCGTGACAATAACTGTTTACATGTAAAAGTGCTGACTGTTTCTCCAATTCATTCTTTAAGAATGAACGAGACGCGATGCTGTCATTGTATGGTACTATTTCGTGCTATTTGACAGCTAGTGAAAATCGGTCAACCTGAAAATTTGGCGCAGATCGAAAAAATCTTACTGTCACATGAAAATTCAGAAGCTTCCAAACTTGTTTGATTCATGCATGCAATGTTGCCAATTGCAGGACTGTCAACAGTAAATCAATGCACGTGTAAACGGGGTATTACTTAAAATGTCACCGCGTACTATTGTAGATTACGTTTGATCAAATAACAGTTTGCTGATTGTATTCACTAATTATTATTTTCTGATAAAATAATTAATACTCAGGCGACTATTACTATAAAAGCAAACAAAACAAAGTAAAGAGAATTGCTTTTGCCATACTCATGGTGCCGCCGTAAATGATTTACATATACTAAACTTTGACTGGTAGAAAGATTTGTGTTTGTTTGTGTGTTATTTAATAGTTTTAGTATTGGTTGGGCCAAATTGTGGTCGCAGTCATCCTTAGTCCTCGTCTACTAAAATCCCCTTATTTATTATTGTCACAAGACCAGACGATGAGCATTTACGAGTCATAATAGTTTTAGAAAACATCCTCCGCCTATGCCAAGAAAATAATAATCATTAATTAATCTACAAAAAATATATATCTAATTGAAAAGTTTTGTTCCGTGTTTATGGATACTCTGCCCGGGGCCAGGGAGACAATTTATTTTTTCGTTTATTTTGCTTTGTTACCGGTTTGTAAACATTTGCACAGTCAACACATTTCCACGAAGCTTCTTTTGTTAATTGAATTTGTGATCGACACGATATTGTTTTATGCATATCGCCAGGGGTGTGCGTTTCTGTACGATATGGATTTTGAAGATAATTATATAAAGCAAACATTTACTTTTCATCGCTCAAATATTTTTTTATAAAACAAATATGTTATTGCACGTAAAAAAATCAACCTTTGGGAAATTGTGATATTTTTTAATATGTGAAACGTAAAACAGCGCTAGCTATTAATTTAGCAGAACGATAAAACAAACAAAATGTATTATACCTAATCCACATAATTAAAAATTTATTTAATTATTAATATATTAATATAATAATTAATCAATTCATAATTAAAAAAGACGCGTGTTGTTCGTTCGACTAGTTGAAGGACATACAAAAAGATACATAATTAAGTCAGACAAATTAAGTACATATTCACTGTATTGGTTTATATACAATATTTTATAACATTATTATAATAGATATTAAATTTAAAAAATATATTTTTTGTTTGGTGCTTATTTCGGTTGTAATACCATTATCAAGATTACAAGAATGTATATTTTACTTTATTCCCTCTTTTATCATTAGTTCAAACATAATACTTACCTATTACATACTATAGAGATCATGGCCCCCACAAGGGGTGGGCTGATAGGGCTCTAGCCTGGGGGCCCGGGCTCGACGAGGTGAATCGACCAGATAAGTGAGATAAACACACATCACAAATTTGCTTTAATAGTAAAAAAAGGTGATATTTTCTTTCAATAATACTATTTAAAATTATGTGGTTGTACGATACAATTTTTAATTGTGTATCAATACTTGACATCTCCATAATTCGAATGGATGTATTAAAATATACAATAAAACACTAAATATTCAGATTAATTTTACCGCGTACATACTCTCTTTATTCTTAGCGATAGGTAGGGGGGGCCCGCCAAAGATCCTAGCCTGGGGGCCCGCCTCACGATGTGGGGCCCATGATACAGATGATAGCAGTTATGAAAGGTTACTTAATATACTCGCATACCCAATATAAAATAAAATATGGTGAAAAGTGTTAATAATAATTACTACCAATAATTAATAACGCCGGATATTATATTACCACCCCTTCAATATCATAAAACAAAAGAAAAATTATTTGAACTCTCAAATTTGAATAAATATTCAATTTGCAAGTTTTCGAAATAATTTCGGTTGTAATGTACTTAATATTATGCGCGACATAAAATTTCGGCGCTAAAATATTTTAAATTCGTTAATAATTTATGGATGGAATAAAATTGCTGGAAATGAAAACCCGCAAATATTTTAAGTGTGAATTTGACAGTTCTCTAATCAATTTAATAATCGAATTTAATTCATATCTTTATATACCTACACAAATGGTAGTAATGTAAAAATTTTCATATGAATTACGCCGTGAAATGTATTTTACCACGTTTTTAATAGCTCGAATTCTTGTTTGTCCAGTACAAATTTTTCCTTTTTTTGTCCAAGATTTGTATTGGACGATTGAAGATTTTTAACTAACTTCCCGACTAGCTATACATTTGAAACTTTTATAATATATCAGAACACGACGACAATGCATTCTTTTAATACTTTTAACCATTTTTAAGCAGAATTGAATTCATTTTCAGTTAATTCTGTTTTGTAGGGAAAGTTATTATTGTTGGTTGCTAAGGAGGTCCTAGCAACAAAATTATCAATGACATTTCATTTCAAATCAATCAAAATGACATTTCAGTTTTCTATATTTATTCAGTGTGTTTATCAAGTACAATAAAAAGTTTTTATTAATACATAGAATTGTCAAGTTTATATGATTCAACAGAAAATTTAAAAACGTGGTATTTAAGAAGTTCTTTTTATCTTGTAATTATTTAACTTGATTTTGAATACTTTCTTATACTACGCATATCGTGGATTACGTTCATAATTATGTAGTTTTATTATAATAAGTTAATTTCATCCGTGCAGAGCAATAGCTTAATATAGATCTTGTGCAAATACAAAATATGGAAATTCGTTTACTGATGATACATTAAACTACATCACAAAAATAGTTTATAATATTATAGGGAAGTTTGTTTTCATCTAAGCAACGATTCATTTTCAATGGCAATGAAATTCAAAATTTTTGTACTCATCGATGTATTATTACAAAAATAAAAGATAAAAGAGGAAGCATTGTAAGCGCGGTGGAAGCATTAGCGAAGCAATCAGGAAACTGTTGTGTTTCACTGACTTCTTACAAAGCCTTCCATTTCCCATCACTGCATCGCGAATCGGTCGTTACAACGAGTAAAACACTTTACAGAAAAATCGTTCTCGCCTTTCAAGATTATGAACTGCACCGATTTTCTAGAATTGTTTCGAATTATTTTCATTTTTGACAACAAATTAATAGAAACTCTAGTCTTACTTAATTTATATTTTTAGTCTAAATATCTTAGGAACGTTATCATACCACATAACTAAATAAAACAGGCATTTTTTAATACACATAATTAACTTATTTATTTAAACATTGATGAAATACCTAATGACTTTTCGTTACATTTCAAAACTGTTTTGTATACACTTTATATTTCAACAACACGTGTTTTTTTCATCATATCCTAACCGAATTAAATTGTAATTTCTCAAAGATTTAAAACATGTAAACATGAAAGCATGATTATTTTAATAAATTACTGTATAAAGGAAGTCTTTCTTTTAGTGAATCATTCTAAAGAATTCTATAAGATCTACCTACCCACACCTAACTAAAATATAACTCTTATTAAGGCTCTTCAGCTGGGGCACGGTCTAAAACGATCGTGACTACGCGACGCGAAAATTGTTCAAACGTGCAGAACAAAACATAATTTGTCATAAAAATTCAACATGCGTCCATTTAATTTTATGTTTATTGTTATATTAGTAATTATAATAATAATATATTCATTGACATGTTTTCTATTTCAAGTAAATGGGTAACGTTTTTTAGTCATCTTTACACGATTTAAGAATTAATTCCCCCGACGCCATCATAAAACAAATTGATGTGTTCACAACTCGACTATCGCTCTCCGATTGGCAGCGAGGCCGAAATTTCATCGCACCTATAGTTTAAAATTATTTTCCGTTTCACTGAAGTATGCTCTTAAATTGGCAGCGGCATCGTAACATCGATT
This sequence comes from Rhyacophila brunnea, assembly GCF_057557595.1. Lineage (NCBI taxonomy): Eukaryota > Metazoa > Arthropoda > Insecta > Trichoptera > Rhyacophilidae > Rhyacophila > Rhyacophila brunnea. The sequence continues at coordinate 4,557,762 of NW_028232859.1, forward strand.
AATTCAAAAACTTAATTAATATCAAAAATGAATATCAAAACTAAACTGCCATAAAGAATAAAATATTTTGGTAATTCTTTTGATAACAATGAGAATAATTTGAATTCAGAACATATTTTCGGATATTATTATTCTTTATGTTGCCCATACGTATTTTTCAATATGGCGCTCCGAAATTTCCGTTCTATGCTTTTTGAGGTGGCATAATCTAGATTCTAGACGAAATTGGCTGACAAATAGCATCATCTACAATAAACCACAAAAGTTTATGAGAAAGATTCCTATAAATCTGAATATAAAAAGACGGTATCAAATTTTTGTCGTATCAGAAAGCAATGCCAGTCACATGAAATATCCGGCGGGAATGATTTTTCTCAGCATATTACATTTATGAAAATTTGACTCTATGTAGGTACATGGTGGATTTTACGAATAATTTCATACATATTATATGAATGCCACGTTTTTACTTTCATACATACTTGAGGCAGTTCTATTCCGATACAGGTAGCTACTTTTTGTGAAAAAAATATAAATTGTATGGTTGAAATCATATATACAATACCATATATCATATTATACACGTCTGTTATAATATATGGTCCCGGCTTACTCAAGAAACTCCATTCACTTGTCTTTAATGATAGTATAATATGATATATTATGTACTAGATGAAGTACCCAGCTTCACGAAGTAGGAAAGCAAAAATAATTCAAAACATTACTTATTAAAAAAGAATTTCAAAAAACACAGACTTTCAATCGCTGCGTCTGACAATCGTTGACGCTTTTGAGACACAAAATTCCCTGATGTTGTAAAAAGTGCGCTCATTTTGAGTCGACGATGGCTTAATTGTGTTAAATGCCCCGATCAGTCTTTGAACGTTTTGTGTTTTATGTCCACTTTTTCCATATAGAAAATCGTTTTTCAATTAATATTTGATAGTAAAGAAATCCCAAATCCCGAGAAAAGATTCCGGGATCTCCCGAAATGTTATTTCGAGAGATTATCTCGAGATTCGGGATGGGAAATCTCGAATAATTCTCGAGAATTCCCGTCGGGAAATTCCCGAAACCCAATTCTACATACACCCGCACTACACTTCATAGTACATATCTCTTGATAATGGCCTCTGCAACGATCCCGAAAGGCCGAAGAAAGAAGGAAAGAGGACACGCGGTGGAAACCCAAGAATTTATTATGATAAAAAAAACAACCGTGAAAGTCTGAAATATTATAAACATAGCTTTTCAGAAAATATTGATCGTATTGAACAGTTTGTGAATAACTTGTCGTTGTAATTATTTTAAATCCATAAATAACCACTTGCCCTGCAAGCATACAGTACGTACTAATATAAATACAACCTCATTGATCACTTTAATCAGATAGACCCTCTCGTCACACATGCCATAAAATAAACTTCCCTCAACAGTGATTTATTCCGATGTAGGGGATAAGCCCTAGCCCAGGCGCCCCATTCTCCAATAAGAACAGAAAACAAAACATCGTTTTAATCATCGAATATGGTATTTATAGAATGACTGTAGTAAGATATATTTTTTATTTACTTGTGATAATATTCTTCTGTGATTTTTTCGCCACTAGATTTTCAACTCATTGAATTATTATATTAAGGTAAATAAAATTTTCTATTAAATACTACACCCACATTATTTGAAATACCATCTTCATTTTCATTTTAAGCTCAACGGTATATTAATTTAGGAAAACATATATTTTGGAATCAAGTTAAACATTTATTAAGTATAAAATACGCCGTTATGGACTATATTATTAAACATGAGTAGAGACCTCAGTGTATTTACAAAGTATTATATTATAAATCAGTGAACGATAGACACCTAAGTATATTAGAGAGGGAAATCCGTTTGATTCGTCTTGTTTGTACAAGCTTCAGAATCAATTAAACCACTTAGGTAAACTTCGCTTAAATTTGTATGAAAGTCTTGACTAGGCTGCCATTAAGTTTCAATTGAAATGCGTTAATGACGTAGTTCATAGAGAGAGATTATTTTTTTGTTTCTGGGATAATTAATAAGTCCCGTTGAGGTGCAAAATATTTTACTTTGACTTCGTATCCTTTTGTAAAAGTTTTAATGAATGAAGAATATACTTATCAAACCATAATAGGGATTCCAAAACGTTCTTCTTATAGTCCACAGTGGCGAACACACATTACAAGGTGATTATTAAGAAACTACATTAATAAATACTCGATTGACTTGATAGCAACTATTGATTATTTAACATGTAATATTTACTCACAAATAAAGTATTTATTACAAACTGAAATGTTACCAATAGTAAAAAAATATTTACTAGACTAGAACTATTTAAATTTGCAATGGAATCTTTCGGAATCATAGAAATCTCAGGATCACTAGCAGCCTTTTCCACGTATACAAAATATAAACAAACACGCTGATGACGTTACAAGTATTTTTCCCGATTATATGGGTGAAGTAGGCGTTTTTTGGGAAGCTTTTCATATAATTAAAAAATAAAACAGAAGGTACCTAAGTATATATTTATATAATACGAGGGTGGGTCAATAATTCCTTAGAAAAAAGCATTAAAACAGGTTTTATTTTTGTATTTTTTTTTTATTTCTCAACATAATTTCCTTGGAGCTCAATAGACTTGGTTAGACGTTTCTCAATTTTTTTTAAACCGTCAGAAAAATAAGTTTTCGGAAGGTCCTCAAAATAAGCATTTGTCCGATCGATGACTTCTTCATTTGAAAAAAAAACGTTGTCCACTTAGCCATTTTTTTAAGTTTGGGAAAAGGAAAAAGTCACTGGGGGCTAAATCTGGCGAATACGGTGGGTGGTCGACCAATTCGAACTTCAATTCTTCAATTTTAGCCATTGATCGTAAACATGTGTGAACACGGGCATTGTCCTGATGAAAGAGGATTTTTTTCCTGTTTAAATGAGGCCGTTTTTCTTCAATTTTGTTTTTTAGCTGGTCCAATAAAGATGCATAATAATCCCCTGTTATTGTTTTTCCTTTTTCCAAATAGTCAACGAAAATAATTTCACGCGCATCCCAAAATACAGTAGCCATAACCTTACCAGCTGATTTTACGGTTTTCGCCTTCTTTGGACATGGTTTGCCTTCGCAATCCACTGCTTTGACTGTTCTTTCGTCTCGGGAGTATAGTGGTTTATCCATGTTTCATCTACAGTCACAAAGCGACGACAAAATTCATCCGGATTGCGTTGCATGAGCGACAACAGAGCTTTAGAGGCCACCACCCTACTGCGTTTATTGTCGACTGTGAGCAAACGCGGCACCCATCTTGCAGAAATATTTTTCATGCCCAATTTGTCATGTAAAATAGAAATGACGCTACCTTTTGAGATCCCTGTAACCTCAATTATCTCACTCAACTTTAATCTTCGGTCACTTAACACCATATCGTGGATTTTATTGATCATTTCTGGTGTAGTCACCTCTACAGGACGTCCTGAGCGTGGTTTATCCTTTGTTGATGTACGACCACGTTTAAATTCATTTAACCAGTTATAAATAGTTGCAAGTGAAGGAGCAGATATGCCGTGAACTAAATCCAACTCATTTTTTATTTCCTTTGCTGTTAACCCTTTTATATTAAAATGTTTAATAACAACTCTAAACTCAATTTTCTCCATTTTCCATTTTTCCATTTTCCACAAGCAAATTTTTTTTTTAAATGTACGAGAAACACACAACAACCCGACCAATCTGATTGAAACTTCGCAGCATACTGAATCGGTAGTGCCGCTGCATGAAAACAAACCGCTTGCAGTACTAGTTGCGCCACCTGTCGGCTTTTCTAAGGACTTATTGACCCACCCTCGTATGATAACAATCTAGCGTTTCGTCTTTTTTATATTTGTAGTCTGTCTACTATGATTTCTCTTAAATATGTTTTACGAGATGAGTGTAGTCCAATTGGCAGAGAGGCTTTCAATGAAACCGTAGGTTACATATTCGATAGGTGGCTGAATAAATAATAGATCGAACGTTATCTTTTTGTGTAAAATTTATTTTTATCGCAGTAACCTAAAAAAAAGAAGATTAAACAAAATTCAACTTCAATAAATACAACTATAAGTATGACTGCTCTAGTACTTTTTTCAGTTAGCCATAGCCTACCTCTCCCCAACAGGCACTTTTTGCCTCTGGTTTAAATGGTTAAAAAAATTCTAATCTAATCTAAAATTCTCTCTGTTGAGAGTACTGAATACATTATTTGTGAAAATAGCGACCTGCTGATCTTACGTGGGTTACTTATTTGCAAATTTATGCGATCATTCGTCTAAATCAGGGATAGTCTACATTTTTATACCTACCGCCCACTTTTCTATCTCTGTTAGAAGTACATTTTTCTAACCGCCCACCGGTTCCACAGGAATGGTGATTTATAAAGTAGGGAAGTAACTTTACTTTATAAAATTTATAAATTAGAGTTACAGCAAGTTAACGCATATAATAATAATTACTTACCAAATACTTTATGTCAGACTTTCGCTAAGTTTGGCAGAATAAATCTTTATAAAACAATTTACAGTAGCTAAATCTATATTTTTATTTATACTTTGCATACATCGAATGTGAGGGCGATACAGATAGTATATTTTCTGAAATTTAAATTGTCACGGGGAATTTTATAAAATGTGGCGAGCAAGAGGGTCTCTAATTAGGTCGACTTCTTTACTTTAGTTTCCTTAAAAAATACCTAGTATTAAAGAATCAAATTCAACAAACTTGGTCAAGTCCAATATAGAGAAACCCTTATTCTTCTTCAAGATTGAACCTTCTTTAGCTTCCTTATCAAAACCGCTGAAGGGGATTGATATAAGAATATATGAAAAATTTTCTGAAAAAGGTTTCAAGTATATCGGGATTCCCTGGTCAACTAATTTTCTGACAAAGTCTAAAAGTCTTTCATTGTCTGTTACTTATAAAAATGACACCTTTGACGATAAATATCGATAGGCAAACCACAGAAGACTTCATCTACCAGAAGAAGGTATTTTCAACATATTTCTTGGCATCCTATTTAATATAAGTTTTGTATTGTTCCATTTGAATATTTTTTGTGACGACTCTTCAGCCACCGTGCACTCTCACCCAAATGGTACAATGACACAAACTATTGTTAATTCTTCCCTATATGCTATATTAGTACATTAAATAAAAAGTGTTGGAAATTCTTAAGTGGGTGAAATTTACTTTAGACACCCACTGTTAATTGTAATTAATATTTGTTTGCAGCTAATGTAATGATTAATTATCCTTAAAACCTTCGCTATCATATTATAGTATAAAGGCTATATCTATTGTCTATACAGGCTAAGGTATTTCTTTAACATGTTTGTTATATTATATTCATGTAGATACGATTTCAATTGATAAAAATTACTATCATTATGTCTACGGTTATTTTTATTACTTAGATATAAGTACGTGAACGGTTTTATGAGTAGATTGTAACTAAGAACTTGTCCAAGTTATTACAACCAACGCGAAAAAACTCCCACACTCGGGTCATGATCAGAATATAAAGACAGTTATTGAAAGTAGCCATCATCATCACAGATTTGTGAAGCTGATATTTTCTTCTTCGTTTGTTGTCGCATCCATAAACAGATCTCCACGAAGACACATATTTTATCACTTTATTTATCATTATCATTTTATCAGAACAGAAAAAGATAATAATTACAAGATAAAAAGAACTTTTTATATGCAACGTCCTTAAATTTTCTGTTGAATCATATAAACTTGTCTTGACTAGCTTAAACGATCAAAAAAAAATGTACTTGACATGTCATATTGATTTCCATATTAACGCATGTATATATTAAATAATTTAGTTGGTAGAACCCCAAACCCCTCTAGCAACCAATAATGGTGTCGAAGTAACTTTTCATACAAAACAGAATTAACTGAAAATTAATTCAATTCTACTTAAAGATGGCTAAAAGTATTTTAAAAATGCATTGGCATCGTGTTCTGATATATTCTAAAAGTTTCAAATGTCTAGCTAGTCGGGAAGTTGGTTAAAAATCGATTGCAAGATTTGTACCGGACAAAGAACCACCGGACAAATAAGAATACGAGCTAAGAAAAACGTCGTAAAAATAGCATGTAACCTCAAATAACGTTTAGTAATACAGATTTGAGTGTATATTTTATTAAATTTATAGTCAATTAAATTCCTATACAAGTTATCCTTGTCACTACCGGCCAATTTTTCTTCTTCTTTTTGTGCCATCCCCTAGCGGAGGTCGGCCACCATCAAGGCGATCTTAGACTTGTCGTCTGCTACCCGGAACAGTTCAGTGGAGCTGCAATCGTACCAATCACGGAGGCTATTAAGCCACGAAATGCGTCGCCGTCCTTTGCTACGCTTACCATTGATCTTTCCTTGAATGAAAAGTTGGGGAATGCTGTACTTTTGTCCTCTCATAATGTGCCAATTTTTACTTGATGAAAACATGTAGGCCAGCTGTTTTTGGAATAAAAGAAATCCCTTAAAAATATTAAATAGGCACAGAATGATAAATATTTGTCCAAACTTACCAAATCAACATGTTTTTCGAGTTTATCGTGAATATTTTCACACTAAAATGTTAAATATTGTTTAGAAAATATATACAAACAGCGTTGCCACAATTTTAGTAATTTAGTCACATTACCGAGTTAACTCGTCCATGGCCTGACGCGACATACATTCTTTGACGAGTGAACTTACTCAGTTCTGCCAGTTATCAGGTTATGTATTCATTTTATCCGTTCCTGAATAATTTAGCACTCATAAATTCAACAAATAAATCGCACCGTGAGTGTAAAACCTAGGCATCTGCAAAAGACATATTTTGGATATATTAGGGTTTGACGTCTTCGTTTTGTTGGAAGAAATAGAGTTTCTAAAAAAAACATAATATTTGGTTTCTATCTACATTATATTGCATGTTCTTTCAGTTACTTCGCTTTTACATTATCAAATTCCCGACTTTTGCAGTTGTTTTGCATTTAATCTCGAAATTGAAAAATTTGCAGATGCCTTGGTTTTACACTCACGGTGCGAATAGTAAATAAATTTAGAATTAAACCGATATAATATATCGTCGGCAGTCAATTTATCGTAGTGACTTTAAAAACCGATATGTCAAAATGATATGTACACGCTGTATATTGTGTAATTTCATAGAATATGTAATGAATTAATGATATATTATAACTTTCAAAACTTGCCAAAAAATTTAAATAAGTACTTAATGGCTTGCAGAAATCGGCTAATTAAAATTATACAAATAAATGTGTAAAATTTTACTTTCATTATATTTATTACAATAAACCAGACACGTCCGATTTGGGTGGTCACCGTAGTCCAGCGAGTCTATTCTATACACAAGGCGACCATCGACCGTTAAAGTGATAGTATTTATTACGTGTTTTGAGGTATTATAATTGTTACAATAAGTTAGCCATCTAAACAGTCAAAACGGTCTATCTCGCTCTAAATTCTATCACAGCCAAGAGAAGTGCTGTTAAAATAGAGTACTTATTGCAACAATTACAACCAACTTATTGTAATTGTTACCTACCCTAAGTTTTATAATATTTATCACTTTATCACTTTAGCGGTCGATAAGTATAGAATAGACCCACAATACGTATGGCGCCGGCTTTTCATCCGGGGGCTCCGGATTCGACCCGGTGAGGTCACAAATCACAATATATTTATGAGATTTTCTCAAAGCCAGGGTGTTTGTGATTGTTTCACTTATATTACCGAATGCACTGGCTTCTAACTATACTACTGTTATTGGCCATCATGGCTTGTAGCAAAAAATATATTCATATATACATATACTTACCAATATAATATATATAAATTCCAAGTAAGCTTTGATCTACTAACCCGTATCAGAACTGTCAGTGATCTACCAACACATAACAGATTAATAAAAAAGAAAGAATGATAAAAGCCAGTCGTTATGAACAAAATGTTTTAAAGCAGGGTTCGCTTTATTACTTTAGGCTATAAAACACATGGGACACAAAACGCGCTGACTGTACACAAATATTGAATGCGCGTTTCGTTTACGTGACGAATTTTATTGCATATTATGAGAGAAATGTAACTATTCAAAATAACGTATTTTTGTTAACACGCGTTTTAGTTTATCTCAAAATTTTCCACACTCTAGATCTATATGTTTCCTGTTATACACTACCAATAGGGTAAACCAGTTCCCATTAATTTTGTGTTCCCTGTCCACCGCATTTTCCGATTGTTATTCTTCAACTTGAACAAACGTATTATATTTGGCTTTTTCCAATCACATTAGCTAATGAAAATGGGTATATTGTTCTACTTCAAAAACACGAAAATAACGTTAAAGAGAACCAATTAGGCTTGAAACACAAAATCAAGTCTGATATTATCATATATAATATTGAAATTGTTATTGAAAATAAACACATCAATTATTCGCGTGGCTATTTTCTATAACATACCTACAGCATTTTTTCGTTGTTATATGACATTGTACATTGTATTTTATATACAACATGGCAGTTTGTAAGACAATATTTGTTGATTTCGATTGTGAATTTCTTTCAATCCGAATGTATTTGGATTCAATCCAAAGAATTTACATATCGAGTATTATACATATTGCTTTTGGGGATAAAATACTATGTATTCCACTCTGTTTGCATATCTGAAAAGATTCTTGAATTAATAAGTGTTTTTAGATCTATTCCGCAAGAAAAATAGTGAAATTCTTCTTGCGTATCTATTTTTCTTTTAGGCGCATGATATGTTTTCAAAATTCTTCTCGGATTCGAATCTCTTTGACGAGAGTGAGTACTCGGAGTTTATGTATGTAAATAACACGGAGGGAATTTTTCAATGGGATTTCGGTATAAGATATATAAAAATGTAGTGGGAAACCAAGGCAGAAACCGAGATGATTTTTTTCTGGCTATATTGTTTAATTTATGATATAAATAATATTCATGGGTGTCCATTGTATTTAACTGTTTTCTATGGAAATATGTTTCTTTTATTCGCTACAATGTTTTCTTGTCATTGCTATAATGGTATAGTTACTATTATTACCCTTGAATACTTATTGAATGGAACGACAAAGGAATCCCCATAAATGGAGAGTATCTGAGTGGTCCGCGCTTCGCTGATGACATAGTAATAATTGTATTACAAGACTCAAAAGACCTTCAGAGCCTATTGCAGGAACTTGATGAAGTAAATAATAAAGCGACGAAGAATGTCGTGTTTAACTTCTTTTCTGACGTAAAAGAAGTCCTCATTAATGGCATTCGACTTAAACAGGTACTCTCAATGTCGACTGTGAGGTTTCCCAAATAAAATAAAATAAAATAAAATAAAAATATCATTATTAATCTGGGACAATACAGTCTTGTACAGTGGAACAATAAAATTTAACCTTGAACATATTGTGCAGATGCGATTACTTATAATGCGCTTATAAAACTATCGATGCATACTCAATCTAATGTGATATGTTTTTAATAATATAATAATTATTATTATGTGTATTTTTATTATTACCCAACTATTATAACCACATATTATTTAATCTTACAGCCATACACTATTATGTTGTTTTTGTCTATGCTCACCAGTCCTACCAATTGAATAAATTTACCCGTCATTAGGTTTCTCCCGGACTTGCCATTACAAGATGTTTTTTTTAAATTTTACTTTTCATTCACGTATCCCTCAGAAAGCTTCTTTTTATAGATATAGTATAATATAAAGACGCCTTTGGCAGCCTAAATGTTTTCAAAAATCACCTCCCATATACCTAAAACCAGTGTGCAACCACATATTATGTGATTGAAACATAGACCCTCAGTAAAAGACAGATCCAGATACTAATTAGAGTAGCACAGTTGCCTTTTCATATGTTTCAGCATTGCCGGCAGTATCGATTCATGAACGTGTCCCAGTCGAGATGATGATGTATGTGCGACCGGGCTTAGGTTTATCTAAATCACATTTACTCAAATAATCCGTATATATGTATAACAAATTAATCTTCGAAAACTGTTAACAGGTCTTAGAGTTTTATACCATTATATTGGATACGTAGGTATATAAAAACCAAAGTCCAATCGTGATATCTTTCCTCTCACTCGCTCAATTATTTTAACAAGCAATATAATCTAATTTAAACTAACAACCATCAAATGCCTATTATCAGTTAATTGTATACCTATTACTGCTATTACTAATAGAAATATAATATTAGACCGTAATTTATCACAATTAGTAGACAATTAAAGTTTTTTTAAATATTTGAATTCTACATTGATAGTTTTCTTTTAATTTTGAATCTACTTGCCATATATTATATTAGGTATATTATATTGTATAAATAAACATTTGTTTTTATTATAATGTGTATTTATGGTTATTGTAGTATTTACTTAGGTATTTTAAAACGTTTCAACATTAATCCACTCACGCTAAAATGCGATCAAATTAATATAAAATAATATATTCTTTTCATTTTGATTAAAATTGCCCCCACCCACCACTCACTCCACTGCCTTTAACACGTGTCATATTTGCATGTCGTTGCCGAGTTTTCCAACAGAAGGCTGTTTTACATAAGTCTTCAGAAATGAAAGATTACACGTCAACCCTTTTAAGGGGGTTGAATGCGAATTCATACTACTTACATATTTTCGATTTTGAATTTTTCATTCAAATTTTTATAAAATATGCTTAACTCTTGTTACGTCTCTAAGTGAGTCGTCGCATAGAAACGAAGAATAAAGGCCCGCCCACATTGAGGTGCATTTCACGGTGCTTATCGCCTGCTGTCACGGGCTGCCGCTACGGGTAAAAAAGTGTGACGTCGTTGTTTTTGGTGTTTAAAATCTTATCAGGCTGATGCTCCCATCCCGTAGCACATTTTAAATCTTTAAACGAACATTGTCAGTTGGTAAAATCTGCCATAATCATTAAAACAAGAATGAGCGCACTTCACGTTGAACTTCACTGCATCGGCACCTACATGATTTAATGAACGACAATTTAATGTTTTTATCATATTCTATATGCCAACACATTTCGTTTGTCACGTCAAACTGTCAAACTGACCTTCTTTTTTTTATTTTTAGCAGTTGGCACTGTGTATTTTCTATAATTTTTTTGTCTAATATCTATGGTGGGTTATCTTCAAAATATTATCTATGAATATTATTTTGCATGTAATTTTTACGTACTCAGTTAACTGTTAAAATCAATTGAAATTAGCAGGAATAATTAATAATAATTCAAATTACTAATACATTATTATTCAGTGAATTTACGAGATGGTGCACGTTCAAAATATTCTGCAAAATGACGAAACCATAGACATTTTATCGCCGTGAGTTCACGTGATAGTCCGTGACATGCACCTCAGTGTGGGTAGGCCTTTATGATACATGAATATAGAAGTCACTGGTGATAAGCAGTAAGATGTGCATCAGTCGATTTGTGGAACAATACAGGAAAATTTAATACCAAAACAAATTTAAAATTGTGATCTATTTAAAATGCTTAAGTCAGTCTAAAGCCTAAGGCACACATTGCAACTTCTTTTACAGTGAAACTGAACAAATATAATTCATTCGTGTTGAGTTTTGCTATAGGTAATCATAGAGCCTAGTTTACCTGCTACCTAAATTGTATATTGATATAGAAACAACCTCACAATTATACCTGTTTTTTAATCCCAAAAAAATGGTTCAGAATATAACTTGAAGACGCATCTATTTCAATTCGAGCAATCAGCTTTACCGATAAAACTGATATTTATGAAGATATAACAAAATTCATTAATACCGGCTAAGATGTAACTAAAATCAAGATATTAACAATACCAACTTTAATTCCTTTGCGGTGTCAGTATATCTCCTAATTTGATATACCAATTATTGCTATTATATTTTAAATTAAATCTTCTTAAATTCAATAATAAATAATTTAGTTTTAAATATAGTTTTTTTCATAATTTTAATAAACTAATTTAGATAACAGGATGTCAAAAACAATGAGAGGAACCAGAATATCTTTTTACGCCCTACGGAATCATAGGTAGGTGTAAGATGAGGATGGTCGCGAAGTACAGTGATCCCTTTATCGTCTTACATGTGAAAGTGAGGAGATTTCGTTGGGAAGACCATGTCTTAGTAAGAATGAAAGGTATTCACCCACCCAAGAAACTTTTCTTCGATATACTGGAAAATAACGGAGAGTTGGTGAGATCTAGACTGGGGTGGTTGGACTTACGGATTGCAATACCGAATGAAAATGTCAATACCGGTTTTTCGGTATTTCTTAAACCTACATACCTACATTTATTATTTTTACATTTAAAAATATGTATTGATCATAATTGTAGAACTAGTGATTTTTTACAAATAATTTGAATATATTGATAATTTTAACTAAAGCCCACGAAGTTCATCAAGTGCAAATAAGTCCAGCTGCGGGAAAAGCTTTTTAAATTCAACGCTTGTACAGTCATCAATAATTATAGAATAATTGAACATTTTTGTCACGGATGTTTTCTATTTCGAAATAATATTATGATAATTCATCGCGACTATTACTTATATAAATATATTTGATGAATTTTGTTTTATTATTTTTTCACCTCTGTTGGATTCACTCAATATATTTGCATTTTAGCATCACATAACGTATAGTTCATTTTCAAAAACGTGAACGAGTATGCTTTCTTAATACCGAAAATTCCGGTGTTTTGGATTTTTAAATCCGATATTTCGGCATTGATAAATACTTGAATACCAGTATTGCAAACCCTAGTTGGACTGTGTAAAAAAGACACATTCCACGTGACTAATCTGGTCAACGGAGATGCAGCAGAAAGATGGAATAGAGGTTATAATATTGATAATGTATTTAAAGGAGGAAAATATGGCAATAATATCACAAACGCTCGTACCCTGGATAAAAAAATACGATAGAAAATCGAAGATAATGAGAAGATAGGGAATGTAAAAGTAAATACAAATCCTTAAAAAATACATAAATATTTAAAGTACGCGATATGAATCAAACATGATTTATAAAAACAAAATCGTATGAAAATATCAATTAGTAAAAGAGTGAATTAAAAACAAAACACAGGTTTTGCATAATCGTATGTTTGTTTGCCTGTAAATTGTAACTTTTGTGGCTGGTTTACCTTAGTAAAATTATCTAAATTCACTTTAAAACCTAGGGTGCAAATTCTAAATGAAACATTTCAGTCGCGAAGAAGACTTCTTTTTTTAAAAACTCATCGCAGAAAATGCTTGTTCGCAGTATCTGTAGTTGATTTAGTAAATCATTTGTGTGTATAAAAAATATTGTCTTTTATAAAAATCCACTAACCTTGTTGAAAATTCAGAAACTGCTTCTTTTTGTTTTCCATCTTTTTCTTCAACCTATTAAAATATTTACGGTTAATAAAAGGTTTGATACTGCTGTACCTACATTATGCCGACAAAATAGAACTAAAGATAAATAGCCATACCCGCTGAATGTAAATATATAAAAGAGATTTTTTATCTTAATGGACGATGATCTTTTATGAAAATAAAAAAAGAAACATTGTTTTAATACACTCGATTCTGTTCTTGCCATGGAGAAAAATAAAAACATCACAAAAAAGATTGTACCATTTTCACTTTCATAAATAAATTCTTGAATGAGCTCCCCGTGGGGATTCAAAAGCGTCTTTCACTGAGGTAGGGAGCTAATCCCAAAGTAAAATATATTTATCTGAATTTAATATCCTGGACCCCTGGTTTTGTCGGTCCGAGCAGTACATACTATGTTATCTGATTTCAGCTATACAAAGTTGTCTTTCACTAAAGTTGCTACGATTCTATGAGCTTAACTTATTCAACAAGTTTCTTTGTGGCTTTCTCAGTGGTGTAACCCAAATTAAAATTAATTTATATTAATAAGTTAGCAATCAAGACCTTAACCTAGGTCTGAGACTGCGTATGGTACGTTGTTATGTTCTCTCAATTCTTTTCTATGGTGTGGAAGTATAGACGCTAAACCAAGATATGTCACGGAGACTTGAAACTTTCGAGATGTGGCTGTATAGACGCATCCTCAAAATTCCTTGGACGTCAGTCCGGGGGACAAATGTTGAAGTTCTCAATCGAATGGGGAATGACCGAGAAGTTCTACGTAGTATCAAAACCAGGAAACTACAGTACCTCGGCCACATTATGAGAGGACAAAAGTACAGCATTCCCCAACTTGTCATTCAAGGAAAGATCAATGGTAAGCATAGCAGAGGACGGCGCCGCATTTCGTGCTATAAGAACCTCCGTGATTGGTACGAGTGCAGCTCTACTGAACTGTTCCGGGTAGCAGACAACAAAGCTAAGATCGCCTTGATGTTGGCCGACCTCCGCTAGGGGATGGCACAATAAGAAGAAGAATTAGTTAATAACGGATTTATTTAATTTTCAATTTAATTAAGATGTTCCATCTCAGCACATAGTAACGTCCCGTAGGGGTAGATAAGTCATGCATTGCTTATGGGCAAGCACTTTCTTAAGAATATCACACAAACGGTTATAGTTGGTTGACTAAACAACGATTTCTTAAAATGAAAATATTATGTAGAGCGATATACCGCGTGCCGTCTGTTTTGGGGTAGGATAAAAGCTCTTATCGGTACTGGATAATTATTTATTACAGTACCAGCTATTATAAAGCGTTGTTGCCACAAGGGGGCGACTGTTAAACTCCGTTACATAGGATACACAACACAACACAACACAACACAACACAACACAACACAACACAACACAACACAACACAACACAACACAACACAACACAACACAACACAACACAACACAACACAACACAACACAACACAACACAACACAACACAACACAACACAACACAACACAACACAACACAACACAACACAACACAACACAACACAACACAACACAACACAACACAACACAACACAACACAACACAACACAACACAACACAACACAACACAACACAACACAACACAACACAACACAACACAACACAACACAACACAACACAACACAACACAACACAACACAACACAACACAACACAACACAACACAACACAACACAACACAACACAACACAACACAACACAACACAACACAACACAACACAACACAACACAACACAACACAACACAACACAACACAACACAACACAACACAACACAACACAACACAACACAACACAACACAACACAACACAACACAACACAACACAACACAACACAACACAACACAACACAACACAACACAACACACCACAACACAACACAACACAACACAACACAACACAACACAACACAACACAACACAATATAATATAATATATTAAGTATCATAGTTCCCTCGGGATATAACATCTGTTTAAGGCCTATAATATATGATACATCCACGTCTACCACCCCCCGCGTGAATTTCAATACGAACGGCACTGATAATCAAAGATAAACTGCTTGATTTTCTCATAAATATACAAGTTAAAGTTTTGACAGCTTTACGTTTCAATTGCTTTTCGTGATTTATGGATTTTCACTGGGTTAATTCAAGCCGCGTCCGTATTTTATTCTGTATTTTAGATAAGTACTGTCTTTTCTTAAATAGTATAGGCATTTTATGTAAATTCCACTTCAATAATAATAATAATAATACAACTTTGAAATACTAATAGATTTTTTTAACAGATTTCATACACAGGGTTACATCCATTATAATGTAATTTAATGGTATTTAAAACAGCGTGTGAATTTCAGACAGCCAGCGGGATTCGAACCCTGGCTGACAGATCAGAAGCGCAACGCGATAAGCTATGTGCAGTATTTAGCGTTAATAAATACCTATATGTTATAATATGGTCAGGTTTCAGGTTGTGATGTTTATATTCAATTCAAAATTATTTATCATTTCCACCTGGAAACTTACCGATAAAAAAATCTCGATAGTTATTACTTATTACTTATAGTATGTATTTCGAATGCAATATGGTTAACAGTTTATGGATGATGATTATTTAAATTTTTTTTAAATATGTGATACGTTAATAATATTGTGAAAGAAATACGCAATCAAAAATCTTCATTTACTGCGAACATAATTATTAATTCACAATAATTGATTGTTACGGCCTGACTATAAACGGCCTTGGTATTGGACCACTTCCATAAAAATAATGCATTACCTAATTTAAAATATACAGTCGAACTTGGTTATTACGAGGAAGATTGGACCGACTGAATTTGCTCGTCATAAGCATTACTCGTTATATCGGTATATAACATTTTTGCACCACGTTCTATTTAAACATAGAACATAAAAAATCTGAAAACCATCGTAAAAATCCCCGAAACAAGCATGGAACATTACAAAGAAGTTGTTTATTTTTTTACAAGCAATTTCAGCCATATGCGTGGATACTTTTTCAATGTTCTCGGCGAAAACACCAATTAGGTACTTAGACACTTAACTAGTGTCATAAACGTAATCCGATCCCAGCGGCATCGGTCTAGTTAACGGCCCGGTTGGATTTTATTGCTTAGGATCGAAAATGTTGTTTTTAAACGATCGACACATTAACAGTCTTGCTCGGTATACCCGAGAAGTAGCTCGTTATAAAAGTGAATAAATCTATGGAGAAAATCATAAACTAAAATGTCAACGAATGTTTCCTAATTACATCCGAGATTTCACTATTTCCTTGATCGTAATAACCAAGTTGGACTGTATTTCTATGTAGATTTTTGAATTTACTTTATTGATTATTGGAAAAAATACATTATTAGGTATGCATAATATATTTTTTTTCTGTATTTTAAAAGAGTGCCGTTGTGCCACAAAACGCAATGGTAATTTTCCACCCCGGGGGCGCTATTTAGCTTTCCCGCATCCCCTTTGTGGCTCGAAGCTTCGCTCCGCACACAATGGGTAAGCGAACACGATCCACATCCAAGCCGTACTGTTCACTTCTTCAAATACAAACAGTGACTATAAACCTAGAGATTTCTATATTTATCCAAAGGGTTTTAAAATATCCATACACGTAATACTGTCCTTATCGTGTATTATCAAATAATCATCATCATCATCAGCCTGAATCTATCCACTGCTGGATGAAGGCCTCTTCAAGATGCTTCCACTTCTCTCGGTCCTGTGCGTTGCGTTGCCACGTAATTCCGCAGAACTTTATCATTTCATCGATCCAGCGGCCTTTAGGTCTACCTTGCGGACGTTTTGTACCTCTTGGATACCACTGTATGACTAAATTTGTCAAACGATTGTCTCTTCTTCGAGATATGTGTCCAGCCCATCTCCATTTGAAGCTTTTAATGAACTCTATTACATCGCAAACCCTTGTCTGCTTCCTTACTCACTCATTCCTCTTTTTGTCCTTTCGCGTTATGCCCAGTACGCACCTCTCCATACCACGTTATACTACTCTAAGTTTCTGGATCTCTCTTTTACTTAGGGTCCATGTTTCACACGCATATGTGATTACGGAAAGTACACACTGGTTGAACACTTTGCGCTTTAGGCACAGTGGAAGGTCACTTTTGAATACATTATTCAGGCGGCCAAAATCACTCCAGCCTAGCTTTACTCTGCGAATAATTTCATCAAATATACATCCATCTTTAGACACTTGCTGTCCCAAAAATATGTACTGTAAAACCTTTGTCCCGTTAAAAAAAGATACGCTAGTTAAAAGAGAATTAGCTTAAAAATATTTTCCACAATCACTCTTCCAAGTGGGCGTTCAGAAAATATATAAAATAGAATTTGTATATATATTTTTATGTGCATCATTTTATTATAGTATATAAACTGTACAAATTTATTATAAGTTTCACATTTTTAGGACGCAATAAAATATTGCAGATAAATTTATATATTAACATGCTTATTTGTTTTCGTTGGATTAAGAATACTGCACATACTGTTGGTTCCTGCCTAAACGAAACTATATCTAATAAATAATAATTACAAGATAAAAAGAACTTTTTATATACAACGTTTTTAAATTTTCTGTTGAATCACATAAACTTGACTTGACTAGCTTAAATGATCAAAAAAAAATGTACTTGATAGAAATAATACTGAAATGTCATTTTGACATTCATATTGATGTCCATAGTAACGCACGTATATGTTAATAATTTAGTTGTTAGGTCCCCAGACCCCTAGCTACTACCACTAGCCACTATTAATGGTGTCGAAATAACTTTTCATACAAAACAGAATTAACTGAAAATGAATTCAATTCTATTAAAGATGGCTAAAAGTATTTAAAAAATGCATTGGCATCGTGTTCTGATAAATTCTAAAAGTTTATTAAGCTATTCGGGAAGTTAGTTAAAAATCGATTGCAAGATTTGTACCGGACAAAGAACCACCGGACAAATAATAATACGAGCTAAGAAAAACGTTGTAAAAATAAAATTCTATCTAGAAAATATCCAAGGTTATGTATGATTTAATTACATAATTTTAGATACTTCATAGATAGACGAGTTTTTTTGACTATTATCTATGATGGCTTGGTTTTCGGAGGGTTTTATTGAATTTTAAAAACTAACCAACACCATCTGTAAATAAAATTGTAGTCTTATTTCAATGAAAACCAATTCGTTTGAGTGACAAACTTCAGTGTGCATTATTTATGACGGATCTTAACAGCCTACCTCCACCATTCGCCACTGCTATCCCTAATAGGTCAAGCGTAAGCTGTCGCCATAGAGCTTAGCGTGCATTAAAGCATTGTTTTGTACATTTGACAGCGATCAATTACGTGTTGCTGGTTCATCTCTCGGGCCGTTTCCGCAGTATGGGATGCAGTTTGGCGTCGTTTCATACAGAAAAGAAGTTCTAAAACGCACGTTACAACGTTGTGACGACGTAGGCTTCAGGCACCTGTAACGATCCAGCAGATTTCCGCGATCTCCGTGTTGTGTCTCGTGTGCGCAGACCTTGTAGGTTAGGTTAGGTTAGGTTTGGTTTGGTTTGGTTTGGTTTGGCTTAATCGGCTACCAAGTTACGGGTTCTGTACAAAATATAATATTTCTTTCTTTTTTCTTTCGACCATGTTCGATCCTAATAGGATCATATGGGCCTCCACAGAGTAGAGGTTTGTATTGACAGATTTTGTTTTTTTACGAAAAATGGATGTCAACCACTTGCCCAACCTATTAGGTCCATATCCTGACACACACAAATTGAAAAACAATATGTGTACTTGCCAGACCCAGGATTCGAACCTGGGACCCACGGCGTTATAGTCCAACGCTTAAGCCGCGCGGCCACAGTGGGTGTTAAATAGTGAACATTGCAAATTATTAATTTAAGACGTTCACAACATGTCATTTAGAAACAAAGAAATATTATTAAAACAGTAGATATTATATAAAAGTTATTAAACAGTAGAAAAGTGTAAATACAAAAAAATATAAATTTAGATAATGGCATGACGTATCCATTTATATATTATTTACGAAGGTGCCGAAGGATTTACGCCCACGGTGGCCGTGCGGCATAAGCGTTGGACTATAAAGCCGTGGGTCCCAGATTCGAATCCTGGGTCTGGCAAGTACACATATTGTTTTTCAATTTGTGTGTGTCAGGGTATGGACCTAATAGGTTGAGCAAGTGGCTGACATCCATTTCTCGTAAAAAAACAAAATCTGTCAATGCAAACCTCCACTTTGTGGAGGCCCATATGATCCTATCAGGATCGGACATGGTCGAAAAAAAAAATTTAAAAAAAATGTTAAATATTTTAGGACGTCCTAGCACCACATTCAATCTTTAAGTGTATGTATTTCGAATGAATTTTCTTATACTCGCGCTTAAGGTTCAAATAGACTATATGACGATCGGGCACATATATGCTAAGAGCGTTTTAGTGTCTATGATCATATCTATGCCATTCCAACATTTATACATACATATTGTATGACAGATATGACATCGTATTTACACTCTGTGACACCCTATGACACAGGACGCCAACATAAGAAACGGGTTTTTCGACATATATATGACCAATCGTCATAGAGTGTATTTGAAGCATTACATTCGTTCCCGCAAATGTAATTTAATTTAATTAATTAACATAGACCTTTTAATCTCGTTCTCGGAAGCCTTTTCAAAATTTTGAATAATTACTTCTTAATGTTTACAATGCAAGCTCAATTTATTTTATAAGTATATTATAGACTCTAATGAAGTCTTAGAAGCTAACATTTTTGAGACTCAGTATATATATATATAGAGAATTACTCTTATTTTATAATATAAAACACTTTTGAGTCTCGCGAACAAACTTAACTAAGTACATAACGTATTGAAGAAAATCCTATTAAATATTATTATGTATGTAGTAATAATTGTCTATTAATATTTCTCAACTACGGTTACACTGATGGCAACTAGACACTTGTAATTATTTTAGCAGGGGATTGGAAGAGACTATTTTTGAGTTAGTCCCACATATCCATGGTAACTCTTTTTAATTTCTTCTTATTTATTTTGTTTCAGTCGCAGTGAATCCGCTCTCAACAGCCCTACAGAACCTGATATATCAATGGCTGCGTCGCTGACCGACCAGCCGCCGGAAGCTCAAACCCTCGAAGAAGCTAGAAAAATAATTAGGTAAATAAAAAAAATAAAAAAATCTTATATTAAATTTCTTGTAATCATTTTAAGATTTAAGGTTCGCTAAGTGTTTTCTAGGAGGTTGCTAACTAATTATAGCAAAGAAAAAAATATTTACTATGAAGCAAATTTATTATCAATATTATCTTTAAATCAGTATCTCAATACCTACTAGAATAAGATTGACGAATATTATCTAACTTCTTCAGACAGACTTTTATAGACATATTTTATACAACGCTCGAAATGAAGTATTTTACGAACCGGAGTTCTCGATAATTTTCCGAAAATATTAAAATGTTTTTCTAATTTTATTTATATTAAAAAAAAAACTTGTTAGATTAGACCGGAACTGCGCTCCGGTTCATTGCGAGGCCTGCATTTAGGTATTTCATGTTTGACAATTAATTTTATAATCGACATGAAAAAACACTTACGTGAGAAAAAATGTGATTGCTAATCCACATGCAAAAAAAATATTTTATAAGTGTTTTCTTCTAAATTTAAACTCGTACTTTATTGCGACATTCCTGTTATTTTTAATGAGGATTTATATTATTTGCTCGTTGAATCGGTTGGATTAAACATGATAATATAAAAACATTATATAAGTACGCCGAAACAAATGTGATAATTAGTTGACATTGATGCAATGGGCAAATAAACGTCGTCATTTATGACAGTGGCGTATTTGTGGTTTATGTATTAATTATGTTTAATATTAAACGTTCACGTCAAAATGTTAGATCACGGTGGGTTTCTATCAAGAAGATGATGCGATCGCTTCGGCAGAAAGTAAAATAATGCGTATTTTTCACAATTTCAGTGTAGAAATCAATCAATATATAAACTAATCGACGAGTTTGTAAAAACATGAAAAAATACTATCTATTGCTATATTTTAACACTCAATCTCAATGGCAGTCTGCCTGTGAGTCAACGAAGCAAAACTAAAATTCGACGATTTCATTTTTGGATCCGCAAACAAACGCTCATATCAATTATTTCATTTTCCAGGGATCTTCGAATGCGGTATCGTGCCCAAGCCCACCAGCTGCTTATTTGGAGACGAGCCCACAAGATTCAAGAAGACATCTCTTCGAGGGTCCAGCGCGAGAAAGCCGAACAGCTGAAATCCTTGTCCAGTCAACTTTTACTCTTCGAATCCAGGCTCATACGAAAACAGAAAGAAATCACTGCACTTCTAGCTCAAAGAGAAACCATCATTATGAGACAGCAGCGGATTATCGAGTCCTTGACAAATAAACTCCTGGACAACGGCCTGGAGCCAGCTCATCCAATTGTAGACTATAGAGATTTGATTAATGAAACGAATCTTGTAGCAGATTTTGACTCGTTAAATGACTCAGATTCGGCTGTGATAATGGAGGATTTAGATTCAGATTACAACAATCTGTCTCACATGTTACCGAGGTTTAGATCGGTTTCTACAGATTCTGTTACTATCGTTAGATCAATTTCAGATGCCATAGATCCGAATTTAAAATACACTTCTGTCAGAAGATCAAACGGTTTCCTAAGACGACCCGAAATATTGGAAACTGTTTACAGCGTCGAGGAAGAGCCAGATGGTGATGGCTTGTCTAATAAATTGAGCGCCCAAAACAGTACCGAGAAGGATATTTTTAAAGATGGAAACGCCGATAAAGAAGATGCAAATGCTCTTATGACTCAAGCACAGAATCGAAGAGATATCTTTAAAATGAGAAGTGAGAAGATTTCTGGAGAGGCAGGGAAACTTACGACTGAAGTTGCTAAACTAGACACGAAAAATTTAGACGCAAACGCTTTGACTGACGTCATGTGTCAGCAAATCGCTTGGGCGTACAGTTACGTACCTAAAAGACAAATATCTAACTTGGCATACTCTGATGATAACCTATCAGACAGCCATATCTTGGATGGAAGCTTATTCCTCGGAGAATGTCCTCTGGAAAAGAATAAGGGGAACCAAGTCACGACTTATAACAGAGTGATGTCTAATCATCGAAGCGTTACCAAACCTAAAGATGTGAAGTATAAAAGGATTAATAAGGCGAAATCAAAGAGTCTGGAGGAGCTGAGAGGCAGGTTAAGAAACTGGGTGGAGAAGGGAAATAAGCTGACCGGAATTTCACTGGACCAAGCCCAGAGTTATGCATAGCAATGACTGTTGGCATTGGACTTAGCCTTAATGCCTCTGATGCTCTGAAAAATATGTAAATGCATATTTTGCATTTAATAACATAATGACGTACCTATTTAATAATTATTGTAATATTAATATTCTGTATTATAATATTCTTTATAATATAAGAAAATTTAAACGATTTACAAGTAGTACTTGCTGTATTAAAAAAGTCACCATTTTTTTCAAGTGATATCTAACTAAGTAGATATATTTACGAAAATTTTGAAAAGGATTTTTTTTTAATTATACCTAATAACTATCTGAAAATATTACTTACATATAAAATAATATTTGCTATTCATTATTTTGTACACATTAACATTTTAAAATAATCTTTTATTAATTTTCAAACTGTCATACACCTGAAATAGTTTTAAACTGTTATTAATTCATTTTCATTGTCGTCACATTTTTTATTATTGGTATTTTAACTTTTTTTGAGTTTACTAATTTTGTAAATATTCATTTGAATATTTAGATCTAATTTGGAAACTGTGTTGCGTGTTTTGACCCCACCTTGTTTCTTACTTTTTTCGAAATTTATATGAATAAAACAAAGCGAATTTTCATTTTCTATACACGACTGAGAGAAGTAGAAAAGCATTTACGAATTCCCCACAGTATGAAGAAATATGTTTGTGTTGTACCTACAACACAAGAACGATACATATTTTTGTGCAAATTTGAATTTCATGAGTAGTGAAGTGAATAAGTATTTTCTCACAATGCAAATTTCACAATTGAATATTATATTATTCAATAAATTAAATCATATATTATATTATGTACCAATTGCAATTTAAGTTTATTTTGTTACAATGTTATAAACCATTCAAATCGATAAAATTATGTAACAGTTCCATATTTCAATTAACTGACATCTTATTATATATTTAAACAACATCTCTATATAAGATGACAGTTATGTTTATGTAACATGTTAGCTACATAATAATAATAATAATAAGCCTTTACTGAGCCGTTTTTAAAGAGGCACCTAGCGGAAAAATACGAAGCTTGCAATTTGAGATTTTTTTTGATAATTTACAATTTCAACTGTAATAATATGTATCTGAAAACATTAAAAATAAAAATATTTTTTATTTTAAGTCAAAGATAAACGTTTTTTAAAATAGATATAAAAAATATTAAAACTATGAATTAGTCAAAAAATCTCTTAGGTAATGCTTAGAAAACTTAATAAAACTAAATTTTAATAATAAATATGACCATAAAATACATGTAATACGGTGCGGTCCGATTCAACAAATTCACATTTTATTACATTTTTTACAATTGTAAGTTTATCTTTGACTATTTTTTATATCTATTTTAAAAAACGTTTATCTTTGACTTAAAATAAGAAATATTTTTATTTTTAATGTTTTCAGATACATATTACAGTTGAAATTGTAAATTATTAAAAAAAAAATCTCAAATTGCAAGCTTCGTATTTTTCCGCTAGGTGCCTCTTTAAAAAAGGCTCAGTAAAGGCTTCACCTTAATTGAGCTTGTTTCTCTCATAGCACAATTATATTCAAACCCAGTGTGAACCCTCTTGAATAACTTTTAAATCCACCAATAAAATACCAAAAAGATAAAAAGGTGGGGAAGAGAAGACAGTTTACCATACATTTTGTGAAAATAAGAGTTCCAATAATTAGACCAGCGGTGCCCAACCCGTAGCTCGAGAGCAACGTGTTTTTAATGTGGCTCGCGGCTAGCATATTCAGATTATTATTTGTTTGATTTGCGGTTCAACAGTTGCTATTGGAAAAAAGTGCAATGAAGAATGACATTTTACAACGGTTCATAAAAAAATATGGTACCTACTGAATATCATATTACCAGCAGTTTAAGGCAATCTAAAGTGAAAGAATTGAAAGCCACATTAGTTGCCCTACAATTTATATTTACTAAGTCCACAACTATATCAAGAGCTGCTAAAATTGCTTCATTTAAGATTGCACATAACTTGCAATGCACAAAAATCCCTATGACGACGGCTATCTTATTACTGGGTTTTCTTTTACCTATTGTGCTGATTTTTTCAAAAAAAAGGTCATCGTCCTATGTGTGGCTCGCCCAATTTTTTTAAATTCATAATTTACTCGAGATAGACTAAAGGTTTGGCACCTCGGAATTTGACATTGCATTGAGCATTGATATTAAGTAGGTACTCAATGAATACCATCCGGAAATAAAAATTTTAAAATAATTCATGTTCTGTTGATATTATGCACTTTGATCATCAGCTTTGATAATTGTCCGCCAGGTGGTGTCATGACTTTTTGTACAATATTTAAAATAAATTACTATATTATCCTGCATGAATCGTGACATTTGAATATTATTTAACGAACACATAAAAAATATTTTTCAAGATTAAATAATCGCTACATAAGAATTATTCTTCACCACTGGTAAAACAGTGCTACGTTGTTTTACATAACATTTAACACTTTTATCAATAGTGCTATCAAAATTTATATAAAAGCATATTGTTATGAAACTATAAATGAATGTATTTCTAATTAATGGTATATTTTTTCAAATATAACATTGTGTAAATTAGTAGGCTACCCGCGAGTGCTCACGCGTTAAAAGGGTGTTAAATTGTGAGGAAATGTACCTGAATAATGAATATTATGTTATCATTTTCTCTAAAGAAAATTATTTAATATAATAAAAATATTACTCTAGGCTTTATGGTAGCTAACGAAAATAAATATTTTCTCCACTGTATAATTAAGTGTTCAATTAAATGCGTACAGTCAATACTTGTCTTCATCTATCAGGGGTAGTTAACCTTTTTATACCTACCGCCCACTTTTGTATCTCTTTTAGTAGTAAAATTTTCTAACCGCCCACCGGTTCCACAGTAATGGTGATTTATAAAGTAGAGAAGTAACTTTACTTTATAAAATTTATAAAGCAGAGTTACAGCAAGTTAAAGCATATAATAATAATTACTTACCAAATACTTTATGTCAGATTTTCGCTAAGTTTGGCTGAATAAATATTTATAAAACAACTTACTGTAGTTAAATCTATCTTTTTATATATACTTTGCATACATAGAAGCATGAAGTCTGATGAAATTACATTTAATTAATTAAATTATTAATGAGATCTCTGAGGCTTATGCTGCGAAACTAAATACTGGATATCTGGCTCAATGTTTGTTAGGAACAAACGAAAGTCTCCTTTTTCGGAAATAATCAGGTGGTTTCTTTCTTTGGTCATAATATGATTAACGGCACGAAAGCCTAATTCTACAAGATATGAGGTAGGGAAAGGAATTTTATAAAACATAATGAAAATGTTTTTAAAACCCCTACCGCCTACTATGAGAACTGGAACGCCCACTAGTGGGCGGTAGGTACCAGTTCGACTACCCCTGATCTATGTCAAAACTTTGTTACAATTAAACCTATCAGAAACATTCACATACACGATTTTGTATCAATGTAGTTTATTCAGTATTGACACTAGATGTCAGTGTAATGTATAAATTTTAAAAAATACAATTTTCTGAAAGACAGATCATAATATTATAAACTTATTAAATTAATGAAATATTTAAATTTCATAAAATTTTCAACTGTATATATTTCGATATATTGTAAATGATATTCATTACGCTTCATGTTAGTGCTATATACCTAGTATGATAGTTCATTTTTAGTTCCTCTTGCATCGATTACAGGTCTTGTCATAAGTAAAGATGCTGACGGCTTATGTACCTATATTGATTAAATGACGATACCTGTACATAATTTTTATTTCTGACGAAATAAAGATATTATTATGTTATGATTCAAAATGGCAGATCAAATTGCACAAATGAATAACTTCTATGATATAAACTCATTGTAAATTATTAATAAAATGAAAAAATTGTAAACAACTACTATCTAACAAAAAACATTGTAATTTTAAAAGTAAGTTTTTATTCATACTGCAGTAATATTTAACACTTATCTTAACGTAAATGCATTATAAATATTGTATAAAGATAATAATTACATAGGTGAAAATGTATATTAATTATATTATAATATTCAGATATCAAAAGCTTTATGGAAATAGCATGTAGAAATGAATACTTTAATAGTATTATAAAGTCATTGTAAGTAGAAACTTATTCACTAAGCACAATATTTTTGATTAATTAAAAAAAATATGTGGATTTAAACATCTTTGCGTCTTCTCATAATACTTGTTGGGTCCGTTTTTATTCGAATTGTTTAAATTTTTCCGAAGTTAAGTCCTAACAATCTTTCTAAAGTGCAACACGATATTTAGGATCCTATTTCACCCATCTGACCACATCCTCAACTTGAAAAATTTCTCGGATCTGTTCATTCTCATGTTCAACATGACCATGTGCCGGAGATATACAAGATGCAAACCACATCCTCTGGGAATATCCTAAAATATATACAAGTCGGTCCAACCAGCTATTAAACACATAAGGTCGTACGACCTGGTCGCCACAAAAGTCAATTTTGTTGTATTTAGAAAATTTGCAGCATCACACTGCCAACGTGACAATCTCTTCACTTAAATTGTTTGGCAGTTTTGCATAAGCTTTTGTTACTTATTACAAGTCTAAAAGTCTATCTAAAGTAAATTCAGTCAAAATACACTTGAGTGCATGGCAGCCAAGACTTGGCTCCTGAGATATTCCCAGTCAAAAAAAAATGATGATTCACACCAAACGTAGGGCCCCGTGATACGTCAGATTAAAACCAGGTGTGGTTTCGTGGACCCACAGCTTCGTTTTCTGAACTTTTTTATTGAATAGGTAGGCGTATCAAACTTTTGTAGATTTCTCTCCTTTATTTTCACTCAGATTTGGGATAAATGTTGAATGTTAATTACATTTTAATATAATATTCAGTTCCATCTATTGGAAAAATTGTTCTACTATTTTCTGTTCAATGTTCATATCTGTGTTTTGTACAGTGGTACACATATCATATATTATGATATATGGAGATATTAGATCTGGTGTAATATATATATTTGTTAACATAGGAGGTTCAGTTTTTTTTTATAAAAATGGGCGAGTGTTCGAACACTCTTCATCTTCCGCGAGTGAGAAGGCCGTAAAAAATATATTCAAAACAGTTTGTCTCACCCACCTACTGTTTTGATAAATCCTCTTTTTTCAAAATCTCTCGAATGTCAAGATGAGCTCTATCATATTATATTGTTATAAAATAGATTATCTCAAATGATATAAATATATTTCTGAAACTAATTACATACTAATTCGTATTAGATTAACAAAAGATGCTAATAGTTATATTGTCTATGGCTTGTATAATATTATTGATATTAGTAATTATTTTTGTTAAGGATGTGTATAAACCAAATAGTTCATAATATTATAGTTCTAGCTTTTGTGTAATATATGTTTAAACGTCGCTTTTAGATATTAAATAAATATTTAATTTACTAGCAATGCAATTGTATTTTAAAGCCAAAATATTTCTTTAGCTAAGTGAAAGGTTGCCAATATAAAAAAAGAATTATTTATAAGATGCCTTTATATAATATGCTTTGATAGTTTATAGCAAGTGACTGCTCAGTAACAAATTTAATCTTTCATTTAGCTGAACCATTGACTGATTATAAGCATGCTGCTCTCGCACCGATTTTTCTAGGGTGACTGTATGTTGAAAGTTAATTTTTTTACTACTAGATGTCACTCTAATTATTGTCACTATAGGCACGCATCATTTTAAATTTGTAATTATTGCATCATAACAGCAACCATTTAAAGAATTACACTGAACTGAATATAGAAAAATCAATACTATTAAATTTATAACATTAAAAACAGTCTATTAGTAAAAAGAATGACATATTATAAACCAGTATGTTGCTAGAGTCATAATATTTTCACTAATTTCTCTCATTTTATTAGCGTGTGAATAAATCGCTAGATGGCAGTACTAAAGCTATATTACTGTTGTTAGTCTACTGTTTACTAGATGTCTATATTGTAAAATAATAAAAACGTCAATTTCCCTCTAAAGATTATGAATTTTATAAGTAAATCAAAATTCTATAATGTACTTTTACTATATTATGCTATGGAGATGATGAACTGATCTCATATAAATAACAATATCTTTTTCTTGGTGCATAAAATTTTACTATAATTTTCATATCTAGTAAATAAATAATATGCAATTAATATTATAGGCGACAGATATTTTATATAAATTCCTTATTGGATTCCCCTGCTGGTTTTTCTTCTGTTTTGTCCATGGAATTACATTTTGAAATGGCATTAATAAAACATACCTAATATGAAAAATAAACATGTTTTTTTATTGAATCAACCTTATTATTATTTTATCCCTTTTAGGCATGCTTATTTTAACTATGTAACGATTCAAAATTATTGAAACAGATGTCTCAATGCGTTCAATGAATTCTTCGTTTCTGGTAAACATTCTAAACAAAAGTACGCTCCACGGGCGGTTCATCCTCATTACTCATTCTGGGCTGAGCTTTTCTATTTGTTTTCACTTGACAATTTGACGAAATAATGGCTAACTATTTCTCCTACAAAATTCGCTATGTGCTTTGAAATGCTCCTCTTAGGAGTGAAAATATTTGTTTATTTGAATATCAGTAATATACCTACTGAGTAAATCACAACATATTCATTTTATATTTTCCTAAGTAGGCAAGGAAATGATTTAGTTATTTTTATCAGAGCGTTGGAGCGGACCCTTTTTTGAGTTGCTCAGCTCCAGGACCTAATATTTACTCCAGCTCCGCTCCAGGGTCTGCTCCGCTCCGGGTAAAAAGTTTTAAGTATTATATGTATACAAATGTTATAGTTTTAAAATAATCATCATTTCCATTATTGATTCTATTAAACAAAATTCCGACAGCAAATCGTCTCTCATTATTGCCTCTTCTGTCAAATAAGTGAGGTTATTTATCATTCGACAGTGTTGCCATATTTCAAATAATTCCAGTGTTGCAAAGTGTCAAAATATGCTATTCTAAATGATTTTAGGACGAAAATTTAATAATAAAAAAACACATCCGGAGCAGTGGAGCACTACAAATTTTCAGTGCTCCGGGTAAAATCCCATTGCTCCAGTGCTCCTGCTCCGAGCTCCGCTCCAACGCTCTGATTTTTATTAATGATTATATAAATATATAATGTCTGAGGCTTTCATGGTTGTTTTTTATCGTAGTAGATTTTTGGGTTTCAAGATTTGATTTCAAGGCCATTGAAATCCATAGAAACCCTGAAAATATTAATAGGGATGATGGATTACGGTTCAAAATGTCATGGCTTCCGGCACTATCAGCAAAATTCAATATTCGAGCCGGTATCCCTGGTCGTAACGATTGAGAGATTACTCTGAGCAACGTTTGCTCTTAGCTAGTCGGATTCCTTTTGACATTCTTAGAGCAATGTTTAGATTCACATAACTACATTTTCATCATAAAACATAATATCATCTCTTGATAATAGCCTCTGCAACAAGCCCGAAACGTAAGGAAGGACACACGGTGGAAACCGAAAAATCTACTGCCATTATGTAAATAAATATATAATATCATGAATTCTGATAAATATAACAATATAATAAGACCGGGAAGAGTAGAATCAGGGCGGGGAGCCATTTATCCAGCAGTGGATTGATCCATGCTGATGATGGTTATTTAAATATTTATATTAAATCACCAATTTTATTGTTGAATGGCTTTTAAATATTTTTGGGTTAAATTAGCTAAATTAAATTTAAATAATTTTCATTGGTTCAAAACAAAATTAGTCAATTGTTAATAGCCATCATCATCATCAGGAGCGCAACGACCCGGTGTGGGTCTTATCTTATCATCTTACCTTTGACTTACAATAAAAAATATTTTTCTTTTTAATGTTTTCAGATACTTAGATACTTAGATACTTAGAGGTGTTGTTTTGAAATAGCCGCTATGACGCTCCTATGACATATATGGTGATGTGTTAGTTCCTCAATCCGACCACAGATGGCTTCACTGGTCTGAACTTTGTAATTTAGAACAATGCCGGATCTATGTTTCTTAAGGGGGAGACGCATGCCAGCAGAGAATCGATGTTTTTTAAAATATATATAAAAAATATTAAAACGATGAATTAGTCAAAAATCTACACCACATAAAATCTAAAACTTAATAAACTAAATTTTAATAATAAATATGGCCATAAAATATAATGTAATAATAAGATTTGACCCTGCAACGAATTCACATTTTATTACATTTTTTTACAATTGCCAGTTTATCTTTAAATTTAAAAAAAAATAAAAAATCTTTTTAGTGTTTTCAGATACATATTTATTAATTACTACAGTTGAAATTGTAAATTATCAAAAAAAATCTCAAATTACAAGCTTCGTATTTTTCCGTTAGGTGCCTCTTTTCGCCTCTGATAGTGTAAGCATCCGCCTTAATTTGGGTACTTTTATTGAAAAAAGGTCAACTACTGGTACATTTACCTTATTGACAACATTATTATGGAAATTGTTCAGTGTGTTTACTTGTTTTATATCTGCGGTTGTGCAGTTTGTGTTATCAGTCTACGTTTGTGTATTTCATAAGATTTTAGAGTATCAGGATAAAGCGCACTGTGTTAAGTTTTTTTATATTATTCACTCATAATAATTATAATAAGTGAAGTGTTTGCGGTCTTTGATCATTTTTTTTTTTACTTTACGTTGTAAACTTATGATTTTTTCCGGCTCAAAATGAAAGGAGAACATCTGGGCGAAGATTTCTTGGACAGGGTTGGCCTTACTGCTGAACACAAAAAAGCTGACGTTTTGTAAAAATTTTCAGTGTGTTTTTCTGCACAACTGGTGGCACAAAGGACACATTGTGTGTTTATTCGGTAAGCCTTTATGATATACGTTCAAAATATTTCCAAAAACTAGGTTTTATTTTTGCCAAAAAATCTGCGACCTGTCAGATACTGCCGTCATATCGTGAGACAGAAAAGGTTTAAAAAGGGCATATTCGCCTGGAATACTAAAAAGTTATGCCAAGAAAAATTACTTAGAATCTGTGAGCAAAGAGCGTAATTCCAGAGCAGTTTAATAGATGGTATTACTCCCTGTGAGAGCTCCAAATGTTCTTGAACTTGTTTCATCAACCGATTCTCAATAGAGAAACTATTTCAAAGGATATGGCATTTTTATTAAAAAATTTATAATGTTAGAAACATATTAGTCCCTTCTAGTTTTATTTTTTCATTTGAAATCAATTAAGTCTTAATCCTATCTCCACAATGATCACTTAGATTAATATTCTTAATAATTATTAATTCAATTATTAATTACTGTTTCTAAAAAAAAAAATTTGTCAAATTTTCTATTTTGTCTTATTTCCGTATTCTAAAACCTTGAATTTATATTCCTCCTTAAAACTTTAATTTAATTCATCTCAATATCCATGTTTTCGACTTAACAGAATGGGGATATATCATGTTATGAGTCGCTTAGTCGCTAAACTCGTTTTTTTGAATTCTTAGTATATCTTGAAAAAATGTTTTGTACATTTACGATTTAGCGCTGACGTTTGTATAGCGATTTAAACGTATGCTAAAAATCATGGTTTGAATCACAATGTCTGATTGGTCGGCTATGAAGAGCGGATTTAGTAACCTGTTATTTATCCTAGAGTGGATTTGACTACTCAAGTCAATATTCATTTTGATTTTTTGACTAAACAGGGTGGAATTTAAAACTCGCACCTCGATAGGCTGATAGACATATCGATATACAGTGAAACCCCAATTCTACGGTTTTCAATGGACTCTAAAAAAACGATAAATGCGGGAAACGGTGAACGCGGATATAAAAAAAATTATTAAAAAAAAAAAAACGTTTTTCTCCTGGATTTTTTTCGACGTCTTGAATAATTCTTTTCAAGAGAGTGCTAGAGTTCTAGTTTTCTTAATGGGGGGCATTTTAGTTGCGACTTATACAAATTTGTGATACGAGATGCGAGCCAAGCCTGAGCGACGCGACTGAAAGGTCAATATGTATCATAAACAATTCTACGAAAGCGAAATGAAAAATGTTCAACAAAAACGGTCAATCGGGATAATATTTATGACGGGACCATAATATTTAGACAATAGATCGAGGAAAACAGTAAATCGGGGAATGGTTAATGCGGGATTATTTAACATTGTTCTTATGGGTGTTTGGCAGGACTTTCAAAAATGAACGATACGTGCGGGAAAACGATTTAGGTGAGAACGGTAGATCGGGGTTCCAATGTAGTACATACGTACATTCAAAACTAATTTTATTGAATAATCGCCCAGAGCGGGTATGGCGATTAAGTGACTCATATATTATTATCATCTATATTATATTATATAATATATACAACATGAAAAAACACTACAGGCACAACAACACTATAGGGTAGGGTGGTACAAGAGCGCGCAGTGTGCAAGAGTACACATTCGATTTAAACTTACCACATTTGACGTTAGCTGATAAATTCAGGCGCTATATGCTAGCGTGAAGTTGTGATGTGTCGCCGTCGCGAGCTGTGTGTAACTAGGTGATTATTTACGATTCCAGGAAACAAAATCGTTTTTTTGCTTGTTCGTTATAATATTTAACTGTTCTGGAAACTCTCTCACATGGAGGTTCATTGCAATAAAGTGTTCTTGTATTATTATTTATATTACAAATCTACTTAATTAGCAGTTACACGACAAAAGTTTGACAGTTTGCCCTAGATGGCGATAGTAGTATGTTTTTGACGAAATGTTCGCCTGCTGTGCATGAGTGCGCTGGGAGGAAATGTGCAAGAGTACGCGCGCACTCCTGCACAATACGTTAATTGCTACTGTTATTATTGTTTACAGTTTTGATTTCAGAATGTCAAGAAGATGAAACAATTAAAAATACTAAGCCGAAGAAGAAGCCGGCGCCTTTAAACATTTAAAAAAAATCTCAGCATGCTCCAAAGAAGAAGATCTGGATATGCCCAGCTTGCGGAGAAATATTTAAGGAGCCAATGGGTGGAGGACTGGATTCGGTGCAAAATATGCCAAGAATAGTGGCACGAGAGATGCACTGGTTATTTGGGATCGGGAGATTATACTTGTGATCTTTGCCACTGATTATCCCATCATATAGTGTCTGCGCACTGGTGTACACACTTCTGCGCACTCTTGGGCTGCAGGGTGCACACGAGTGAGCACATTAAGTTTTTTTACTTTTTTTATTATGTGTTGTTATAGGTGAGAGTTAGACGATTCGTATTTTTTCTTGTAACAGATAGATAACCAAGAGTTGAAATAAACTTATTTTTGTTTTCCTAAAATGTATAGTTTGATTTGCACAAATTCTGAAACCCAAAACTGCGCGCTCTTATACCACCCTACCCTACCATCAAAATATCGACACATTATATAGTCACAGCAGAGTAATTATTTACATATTTTGTTGGCATACAAACGAAAGCCTTCTTTCAAAAGAATATTAATATTTTATAAACCTGGGTTAAGATGTAAGTGAAGATAACAACAACTTGAGTTTTCGTGATGGTGTTATACTTATTTGAGAACTCTTTCATCATTTTTATCCATTTCCTTGCTGTTTACTTACTACAATATTACCATGTACCTGTTTCCACTGTCAAGATGGTGTTGGAAATAAAAGACAGAGAAAACACTTCCCGCACGATCTGTACCCCATAAACAATATTTGATGACACATTTGACATAGACGTCACAGACAAGGAACGTGTGTCACATAAAATATTTGAGGTGTTTACACTTAGCTGAAAAACTAAGACATTGAAGGCAGTCATAGACCCTTCGACATATATGACAGTCTATGCCATCGTATTTATACTCTGTGACGTGGGATGACAACATAAGAAATGGGTTTTTCGGCACATATATGACAAACCATCATTGTGTGTAATTACAGCTTTAGTAATTAACGTAAATAATGCACAAAGCAATGAATAAAGTTTGTCATAATATGTAATAAATAAAATAGAGAACGATCAGGGGATTGAATTTTTTTTGGATACATGATAAATAAGGCACACAATCACTCGCCAAAATGGAAATAGCTGTAGGATAATAATATATGAGATTTTTTAATAGAATATAAATCCCCAACTGAAACACTTTAAATCCCATCAAAAATTCACTGTATCTCCCTTTTAATTAAACACGCATAATCATTTCCATTCAAAGCTCTTCCAAGTAGACCTAGGAAAAATAAACAATATAAAAATAAAACAAAAATTAAAAGAGAAGTAATCTTTAAATATGAAAATAAAAACATAATAATTATTAAAAAAAAAACATATTTTTCTCAGAAATTTCAGCACATAATTATATTTACAATCATTATTTCATTATTATTGTTCGTTGGGAAGGTCTTCAAAAGAATATTGGTTTTGGACAATGATATTCGAGCACATGATATATTTATCATTTTAGAAATGCATATTATGTATAGGATAATGTTTACTTTCCATGGCTATACTATGTAGGTACATGCAAAAATAATAACCTATTATCATGATGAGGAAAAATGACAACTTTCCGTTGTATTAATAGAGATCACATTGTAATTTCTACATCAGTGGGTCTATTCTATATAATATTATGAAACTAGGGTAGGTTTGTATCAAACTACTAGCACTTATTGTAACAATTACAATAAGTTGGTTGTAATTGTTGCAATAAGCATTACATTTTAACAGCACCTCTCTTGGCTGTAATAAATTTTTGAGGGAGATAGACAGTTTTAACTGTTTAGTAACGATTATAATACTGTAATAATTTATCACTTTAGCGGTCGATAGTCGCCTTGTGTATAGAATAGACCCGCAGAGGTACCTACTGTCACATAGAAAGGAGGCATTGGGCAGGCAACCCCATAAATTTAAAGTTTACAAAATTACGATTCAAAAAATGATCAAAAATTCAGCAAATAAATATATGCAATCAATGTAAGAAGGAATATAATTATACTAAATAATCGGTTTTTGAAATAGTTTTAGGAATTTCACTTGTTGACATAGAAAAACTGGAAGCCCACCTAAATACTTCATCAGGTAATGCTCAATAGGAGAGTATTTGTTGTGAAAACTCTCTCACCGTAATATGTATAGATCCAATTATCAATCACAGTGTAAACTAACTGTTATGGAAGAATGCAAATCAGAACAAATTCAAAAAATGAGTGCAATGACTTAAAAAAACGTTTAAAAAAAGTTATTAATATCCCTTAAAGATAAGAAATAGCTTATCAATCAATAATTATTTATAATATTCTAGACTGAAGATGTACATGATTAAAGAATGTACCATTCTTCATTGAAAACTTTAGAAACAAACCCATTAAAAAAATCCCAGTAAAAACCTTGAATTCGAATACACAATATAATATATCCTTTGCTTTCCTGCCCTTCTTGTGGATACTTCCTGATACACTAACATAATTAAGAATGTTTTCTAATAGGTATATTTGTGAGGCTTTCAATAATTGCAATATTAATAAACACAGAACAGATGGCCCTGATATGTTTAGACAATGAGATAATTCCGTTGACGTTATAATTATAGAAAAGTTCAATAGGGAAATCAATTTTCATGACAACAACCAAATAGCGTTCAACAAATTTTAGTTAACACGGCATTTAAACAGTTTAATGAATATTCTGAAATCATAGTGATTGCCTAGTGAGAGATATGGATTATTATAACACTGATCATGAGATAGATCTGTATTTTTTTATATGAGGCTCTAATTCCAAAAAGCGATAATCCACCTTTGGGTCAAAATTGAGAAAAAAGTATCTTTGTATAATTTTACACAATATGTATTGATCTATTAATTCCAAAAAGCGACATAACCCTACGAAAAAAAATATGTTAAGTCTCGATTTATTACAAAAAGTGCCAAGTCCGTGTTTCATATTATTTAAAGATTGGTTGATTTTGCACGTGTTTAAGTCAACCAATAAGGGAATGTTCAATATTGAAAAGGGCGTCTCCCATGCTGTAGCATCTGGTAAACTTATGACAGTGCCTTGGAAATATGTGCCTTATGCGGAATAAATTAAAAAGTGAGGTGCAAGTAGCGCTACGTCCAATTTTATTTTGCCTATATTTATTACATTTAAGAGTTTATCGGCTCTAACAAATTGCCATTTGGTTCTAATTTCGACAAAGAATACAACGGAAAAAATAATCTCACGTTAAAACAAATAATTGAAGCTTGAAACATAAAAACGTAGTTTCCCGAAAATATTGAATTGTGGACTTGTCGCTTTTTGTAATTAGACGCCTCATATATTATAAATCATGTTGCTTATTTTGTAAATGCACGATGCGGTCCAATTATCAATCAAGGTGTAAACACTGTAAACTAATATAACTACTATTCTGTATCACAATATTGATCACAGTTATTTATATAAGAAAATTTTAAAATTAGTTTTAAACTGATATTACATTTTCATTATTTTTATTATTGGTAGGTATTTTAACTTCTTTGAATTTATTAATACACCATGTAAGAATTATTCATTTGAATATTTAGATCTAATTTGAAACTGTGTTGCGTGTTCTGACCAAACCTTGTTTCTTACTTTTTTTCGACATTTACTTATATGAATACAACAATGTGACTTTTCAATTTCCATACACGACTGAGAGAAGTAGAAAAGCATTTAAGAATTCCCCACAGTATGAAGAAATAATATATTTGTGTTGTACAACACAAGAACGATACATACTATTTTTATGCAAATTTGAATTTCATGAGTAGTGAAGTGAAGGCAAATTTAAATTACAAGGCAAATTTCACAATTTAATATACTATTATTTAGCGATTAAATTAAGTATATAAGTAATAACAGTAATGGGTAAAATATCTAGCGCTGGTGTTTTTTTTTTCATAAAATTTTTAACTTAGGGGTAATGTCTCAAGAAGTATATTCTTAGCGCCATCTTCCGCTTGAGGCTCTCTTGCGCCTTCAGACTGTCTCTGCGCTCTCTGTTTCTTCATCGCTGTCGCTTGAAGAGTGTCGTCTCTTTCTGCGCTTGACCAGCTTCTTGGCTCCCTCATTCAGTCTCATGGGATCATCCTTGCTAATTGTGGCTGCATTAGTTAATGACATCTCAACGGACCGCATAATTATGGACCGATCCAAGGTAGTAGCATGGTTTGAGGACAAAAAGCTGCTGTTAGCAGGAAGGGATCCCGTCTTCTTTGCCAACAGGATGCCAGCATAGTAGAGATCGGGGAACTGAGCGAGTCTGAGTGCCTCAAAACCTGGCAGTCGAAGGACATGACCAAAGTCATACATCTCACCATGTCGAGCCTGAAGGGTCTCATGGGCTTTTTTCAACTTCAGTGCCTGATCAGCAACAACCTGGAAGCGCAAAACGAAGTTGGCGGTTCTGATGATGTCGAGCATGAAGGTCACAGACCTGAGTCCATGACCTCTCCAGATCATCATAACCTGCTTGTGTACTCCCTTTGCAGCAGGTGTTAGTTCCATCGGAGACAGAATCATATGCTTGATGGTCATGATAAGTTCTGGGTAGGCATGGATGGTCTTAACAAACGCGTTAAATACTCCAAGGTAGGCGCATTTTGTGGGTTGTGGATTTAGGGCTGGGTCCGTCAGTCCCATGGATGCCTTGAAGGCGGTCCACCTTCTGCCAATATATAGTGATTGAGCGGGATGGGCGTCATCAACAGGCTTTACAAGGCACATCAACCCTCCCATGGCCAGATAGAACATTTTGATGTCACTCCCTACCAAGTTCACCTCCGGATCATGGTACTCAAGAGGTGTGGAAAGATGTGAGTGTTTGGGATACTGGCCATATAATTGGAAAATACTGGACAGAATCACACTGGTGGGATTGGGAAGGGAATCAGGATCTTTGTGCTCTCTCCTGTATTGAATGGAAAGGTTGACAATAATTACAGCATTCTTGTAAATGACTATCTTGGGCATGTCACCAAATGGGGAGAATGGATCCGGTTCTATGATCTCGAAAGGTAGGCTGCTTGGTCTTGAGAGGCATGAGGTTCCTGCCGAGGAGGTTCCTGGGTCTTCTGGTCCTGGGTTAAGGCAGGGTGTGTGGTTAGACATCACTGTGATATTGTTTGTTTGGTTGAATTAATTCTTACGATCGTCTCAAAAATTATACTCCTTTGACCTAAAAATAAATGTTTCGACATAATTTATTCATTTTTTACGTTAATTAGGTTATTAATAAATATTATATTTTTATAGTCTGTATAAAGGAGCAGGTACAACATCACAGTTGTACGCCCTCGCGCGCCGCCGTCATGTCAAACGCCATTTCTGAATTTTTATCATCGAATTACGAATACGCGGTCCAAGAAATAATAAAATTCTAGTATTTTGGCAAAAATTATAGTACGCGTTGTCATCACTGTTGAAAATGTAAGTATAGGTTTTTATTTTCTCACAAAAAAATAACGGAAAATTCCATTTTAAATCAAGTCAAGGACTTATTTTAGGTTAGGTTAGAATAGGTTTTTGCGATATTCAAAATATTTTTTTGGCGCACTATACCTTCCATGGCCCCCACACCCAGAAGCGGGCCCCCAAGCTAGGATCTTTGGCGGGCCCCCTACCAATCGCTAAGGACAAAGCAGCGTGACGCTCTACAGTAGCGTTTTCCAAATGGTGTACGCAGTAAAATTGTATAAGTGTATAGGTATTTGGTGTTTTTTTGTATATTTTAATACATCCATTTGAATTATGGAGTTGTCGATGTTAGCGATGGGTAGGGGGGCCTGGTAAAGATCTTGGCCTGGGGGCCTACTTCAAGATGTGGGGGCCATGGGTTAAACACTCATCAATTCAGAAATGACGGCGGCGCGCGAAACGTAGAACAAACTGTCAAGTTTGACCAACGAGCATGACAAACAATCAAAATCAAAACACTTTTATTAAACCAACCATCTAAACTCAACTCTGTTGACGTTTTAATACTTTTAGTCTGTCACAATTCACAATATTCGACGAATTTATTGAAATCTAATAAGGCCACATTGGCGTTCAACGACTATGTTGATCGAATCCATAGACTAATTATTAATTTACTAATCTAATCTTCACCCTAAAATGAACCATGTTATGCAGAAACCACCTAACCCACAAAATGCAAAATTTGACAAATGAATTCAACATCAAGAGATATTATAATTTGCTGAAGACACCCAAGCCAAAAGTTTGATAGAATCTTTTTAGAGAGTTTTTTTCTAACCTACAAACCAGTAAAACTATGGAAAAAACGATCAAAAACATCCAAGTGGGTTGGATTTGGTTTCAGCTTTTATCGCATTCAAATTATTTTCATACAAAAAATATTGTAGAAAAAATTCACGTGGGTTGCATGTGTTTGACTATGAATTAGTAGAAAAATAATCTATTTTGCTGAAAGCATCTAATATTCAAAAGAGCCTTCCGCTACCAAGGATTCCGACCAACATTATCTTCTACAAAGTCAGCGCTTGAAATGGAAATTTTTACGAACCGGAGCGCTCGATAAATTTTTCGAAAAGTTATCCAATGTGTATTTTATAAAAGAAGTGTGTTCGATTTTTTATTATAATATGGCCTATCTACATAGCTCAGAGGGTCAAATATTTTTTCCACGAGACAGAGCGATAATTTTGGGGATTGTATGCAGTGACGTCCTTAGACAAAATGCCGCCCCTAGGCAGTACCAAAATGCCGCCACATTTTTTTATACAGTACTTTTATCATCCTTTCATAACTCCAACATCTAAGAATTGTGTTGTATGGATACATTACTAACAAGATATAAGCACCTATATTACTAAATCTAACTTAAATGCCATCTCTGCTTCAATAGACAATATTATGAGTCTACGGTTCCAGATAGGTACATTAAAAAATACACATGACAACTTCTATAACTCACAATAGTGTTTAGATAAGCTTAGATTTTTAGATAGCTTTCTATATAGGTATACCTAATGATTCTCGTCGATTTACCGCCCTTTGAGTAATTGCCGCCCCCAAGCGACGCTCAATCTACCTACCCCCACGGGACGTCACTGATTGTATGAACCGGAACAGCGCCACGGTGCTAACGGTAGCTACTGGCTATATTTCCTGCATATTCTAATAATATTAGTGTAGCTCTGTATATTGAAAGAAAAATTATTAATAAATGGAATGAATACAAAATAATTCCAAGATAAAAATAACTTTTTATATACCACGTTTTAAAATTTTCTGTTGAATCATATAAACCGGACAATTCTATGTATTAATAAATACTTTTTTGTACTTGATAGAAATACTGAATAAATATAGAATACTGAAATGTCATTTTGACATTTCATATTGATTTCCATAGTAACGCACGTATATATTAATAATTTAGTTGCTAGGACTCCCTTAACAACCAATAATAGTGTACTGGACACACTAGAAAAAGTTTGTACCGGAAAAACAAGAATACGAGCTAAGAAAAACGAAGTAAAATACCAGCTCCCCTTTATATTAAGTAATTAGTACTTTCTTTATAGTTGCTTATTTAATTACATTTTTTAATGTATGAAGCCTCGTAAATTTATATTATTTTATCATTTTTTTAATAATGTAGACACCAGCCAACTAACAAAATAGCCATATTTAATGAAATATTGAATAATGTAGATACCAGCTAACCAACAAAATGGCCATTAATAATGGATTAATTAAAAAAAAATATATAACAAACGATAAACACTGCTTTCAATTTGTTATATTTAAAAAAT
Source organism: Rhyacophila brunnea (assembly GCF_057557595.1). Classification (NCBI taxonomy): domain Eukaryota; kingdom Metazoa; phylum Arthropoda; class Insecta; order Trichoptera; family Rhyacophilidae; genus Rhyacophila; species Rhyacophila brunnea. Next base: position 4,599,601 of record NW_028232859.1, read on the forward strand.
AGTACTTCTACAGTCGAATCATAGTAATGCAATATTTTTTTAAATAATTTCTTAAACAAACAAACGCGTTTATCTCAGTATGACAATTTGTGGGTTGGTAGGTTCTGCATAACATGGTCCAAATATTACCTACTTCAGGGGAATCAGTGTCAAACTAGTGTTGCCAGATAAAATTTTCAAAATTCAGTAGATTTTTTGATTCTTTCTTCAAAATATCATTAGATTGACAAAAATTATTGGAATTCAACGATTAAGTTTGGTGAAAGAGTGCACATTGATATAATCTCACAAGTAAGTATCTTTTAAAACCGTCTAAAAAGTGAATTTTATTTATTACAAATATCATAATTTCTTCTTTTTCTGATATGGCAACACTGCCTCAAACACAATCATTTTAAGCCATAGACTAATGTACTTTTATTTCAGCTGTCATATTCAAAGATAACGTATACATTTTAGGTAGGTAAATTAAAGGGTGGGAATTAATCGCACATTGCAATGATCAAAATTCGCAAAAAAAACTTTAACATTTGGAAAGTAGTTTTCACATTTTATATATTAAATTAATAATTTCACAAACAAATAAAATCACATAAAATACTTTGTTTCACAAAACGAGAATCATTCGTCACTCATTGGAAAACAAAGTTAACTAAATTTTGGCAACTAGACACATTAGTGTTGTGTGCACAAAGTACCATTTCTTAATTATTTTTCTATTGCAGGCTGTTAAGGGGGGAAATGCTCAGCATAGGTCAAAATGGAGCTTTTGTTCTATTTTCAAAGCATGATCCTGGACACACCTTAAACGTTGTAGATAATCAATTTATATAATTTTGAAGCCTTATTATCCTTTATATTTATTTTAAACATTTGATGACTGCATAAAGTATTTTTATTACATAACATAGTATTCTTTTAAACCTCTCGCTCTAATGTTTTAGAATATAGTCATATTTTAGTACATAACTGTGCAGTGGTGTTAAGATTTTTTAATTTTTAAACGCATTTATAAAACCATCAGTATAATTTATATCGACATTATTATAGTGAAATATTTACGATAAAAAATTATATTGATAATCTCTGTGATCCCAAATTTGACAAGAATTAGGCATTTTATTTTTCAAAAATCTGCAAGATTAACACATTTGAAGATAATTCTATAGATACTAATTATAAGCTATATCTTTAACCATTCAAGTGTGATAAACATCCTACGAATAATGATTGCTTTATAATAATTATTGACCTAAGAATAAGGTAGTGTTTTTTTGAAATACGCCATTTCTTTTGGCATTCCCCAGTGGTTAAGCTACAACATATGGCCGTAGCCATAAATTGACAAACTATAATTGAAGTAGGGAGTAAAATTATGTTAACGCGGGTGTTTGAACATGTGCCTAACCGAAAAAAAAATTGTAAACGGTTCAAAATTATATAAATAGATTATCTACAACGTTTAAGGTATGTCCAGGATCATGCTTTGAAAATAGAAAAAAGCTACATTTTGACCCACGCTGAGCACATCCGCCCTTAAGATTTCTTTATTAGTATTTGTTTATAATTTCTTATTCTTAGACTGTTCATACGTTTGGGTACAATAGAATGATTGTAAAACAACTATTCAGTATTAATGATTTATTTTATTGGTTTACATTATAGATGGGTACATATTTAATACCTCAAATAAAGATGCCAGGAAGTTTGTTGGCGATAAAACTTATAAATGTGTATTGAAAACTGACATACCTAGGTCTTCATCATCAGGGGCGCGACAACCCGGTGTGGGTCCTGGCCTCCTCCAACAGCTCCGTCCACCTGTCCCTATCCAGTGTGGCCGCTTTCCAATTTGGTCCCCCCAGAATACGGCAGTCATTGGCCGTGACCTAGCCATCGCAGTCTCCCAATCTTAATTGATTGAACTGCGCTGCAATCTTCATACAGTCCGTAGAGCTCAGCATTATATCTTCTGCTCCAATTGGTGCCATCCCTGATCGGTCCATATATACAGCGGAGAATTTTTCTTTCAAAGATGTTCAGGGCTCGTTCATTTCGCAGAGTTAATGTCCAGGTTTCCGATGCGTAGGTGAGCACTGGCTTTACAAGTGTTTTGTAAAGAGTGCTTTTAGTTCGACGAGATAGTAAGCGGGACTTAAAATGTCTTAATAGACCAAAGTAGCATTTATTCGCAGACATGATTCTCTTGTTGATTTCTTCTGTAATATCATTATGTCGAGTTACAAGAGATCCAAGGTATATGAAACTGTCGACCGTATCAAACTTGTATGCACCAATATCTAACTTTGGTGCGACTTCTCGTGGTGTGACATAGACAGGCATGTATTTAGTTTTTGCCTCGTTTATTTGTAAACCCATTCTTTTGGCAGAGGCTTCTAGTGCTGTGAATGCCTTTTTCAGCGCCAATTCTGATATGGCAATGATGTCAATATCATCGGCATACGCCAGCAGCTGCACAGGCTTAGTAAATATCGTGCCGCTGCCACGGGCATCAATATTTGCATCCCGTATCGCCTTTTCTAGCGCAATATTGAAAAGAAGGCATGCCAGAGCGTCACCTTGCCTTAGGCCATTCAGTGATACAAATGGCTGGGATATTTCCGCTTGAAGCTTTACCCGGCATTGTACTGGTGTCATTGTCATCTCTACAAGTTTAATTATTTTCGTCGGAATTTCAAATTCTCGCATTGCTTCGTATAGCCGGTATCGATTAATGCTATCATAAGCTGCCTTAAAATCGATGAACAGGTGATACGTGTTAATATTGAATTTAGTGGTCTTTTCTAGAATCTGCCTTAGAGTGAATATTTGAGTAACACATGATCTCCCTCGTCGAAAGCCTCCTTGGTAGTGCCCGAGTATTCCTTCTACAATGGGTTCCAGCCGCTGGAATATCAGAATCGACAACAGTTTATATGCAGAGTTAAGGAGTGTCACCCCTCTGTAGTTACTACATCCTAGTTGGTCTCCTTTCTTGTGCAGGGGACAAATCAGCCCATCCTTCCACTCTTCTGGCATCTTTTCTGAAGTCCATACTTGGTGGATTAGGCTATGTAAATGTTTGAGCAGGCTTTCTTCCCCACATTTTATTAATTCACTCTGGAGGTTATCTATTCCAGGCGATTTGTTTGTTTTTAACCTTGACATGGCACCTTTTACCTCATTTAATGTTGGTGGTTCTTCGTTATCATCCATGCCACTTTGTACTGATTCCTGGTCATGAGTATTAATGTTAGTGTTGCCGGCATCATTACGGAAACCCACCCACCGGGCATACATACCTAGGTACATAATATTAATTATTACATGTATGTGTGTGATAAAATTCTGTTTATTCTGAGAAGGGTGTAAACTGTAAAGAAAGCCATAGGCAACATATAACTTTACTCTGTCTATCTATACCTATATACCTGATTTTTGTTACTTTGTGTTTTATTATTAATTTCAATTGTATGTGTGTTTTTATTGTATTTTCCTTGTCTTTTGTTAATCTTTACTTAAACTACTTGTTTTTCATCTTACTATTTAAATTTCCAAGGTTTTGTGTTTATTTTTCAGGATATATGCTTTAATAAATTTTCAAGATATTTTATTATTTATTATTCCCATACATACACCTAAAACACACTATAATTAATTATTATTGATTTAATATTGTAATTTGCTAAACTGTAATACCAACAGGCAGACACGTGTAAGTTGATAAATTAAACAATAATTACCACACCACCCACGATGGCCACGCGGCTTAAGCGTCGGCCTATGGCGTCGTGGGTCCCAGGTTCGAATCCTGGGTCTGGCAAGTACACATATTGTTTTTCAGTTTGTGTATGAGCCAGAGTATGGACCTGATAGGTTGAGCAAGTAGTTGACATCCATTTCTTGTAAAAAACAAAATCTGTTAATACAAACCTCCACTCTGTGGAGGCCCATATGATCCTATTAGGATCAGACATAATCGTAAAAAAAATATGTCTAAACCGTTGAAAAGACGTTGAGGTCTAGCTGGAAATTATTCAAGCAAACATTATTATACCTGTAAGATTCAATTTAATATAATTACTGTTACCCAAGTTTATCAACCATAGCGTACAAGTAAGAAGGTAATCCCAAAAATGATGCTTAGTTGTCATTATAAGCAATGTTTAACGCAGTAGGTAAAGTGAAAACATGAAATTGAAACATGAAAAGGGAAAGTAGAGCTTCGATTATTCAAAGTAATTGGGCATGAAAAAAGTTAACGCCCACGATGGCCGAGCGGCTTAAGCGTCTACCTATAGTGTCATAAGTCCCAGGTTTAAATCCTGGGTTTGGAAAATACACATATTGTTTTTTAATGGACCTAATAGGTTGGGCATTGGCTAACATCCATTTCTCGTAAAAACAAATCTGTTAATACAAACAAACCTCCACTCAGTGTAGGCTCATAATATGATCGTATTAGGATCGGATACGGTTAAAAATAAAAAAGTTTGGAACAATAGGAAAATTAAAAAGTAACCATATTACTCCCATAATCCCTTATAGTCTAGTGTGTAAGCATTCATCAACGGACTCCGGGTTCGATTCTCGGTACGGTCGCATTGTGATTCTGTGATTTTCTCAAAACTTTTTTATTTATTCATGTAATTGTTTCATTTCTATTACTACACTACTGTCATTGGAGCTCACAACCTGTTGTAGACTTAAAAAGGACTAATATAATATGTATAATAAACCAATATTATTTTTAAAAACGACTTCTTTAATAGGTATATATTATCCACATACATAATAATAATGATTTTTTTTACAACCAATTACAGCAGTCAAACAATCACAGAAACACCCATGCATGAGAAAAATGTGATCTCGCCGGGAATTTAACTCCTAAAGGCCACCTTGATCTATACCTACACAAAGGTATCTTATGATGACAATGTTGTTATATATATAATATAATGTCCTCATTGTATGAGTAGCATAAAAACTTTTAATCTTGAAAAACCAACCAATTATTAATAGATAATACAACTATTTAGTGGTTAATTTAGTTTGTATCCATTCAATTAACATTATCTAGGTACGAGGGTGGGTCAATAAGTCCTTAGAAAAGCCGACAGGTGGCGCGACTAGTACTGTAAGCGGTTTGTTTTCATGCAGCGGCACTACCGATTCAGTATGCTGCGAAGTTTCAATCAGATTGGTCGGGTTGTTGTGTGTTTCTCGTACATTTAAAAAAAAAAATTGCTTGTGGAAAATGGAAAAATGGAAAATGGAGAAAATTGAGTTTAGAGCTGTTATTAAACATTTTAATATAAAAGGGTTAACAGCAAAGGAAATAAAAAATGAGTTGGATTTAGTTCACGGCATATCTGCTCCTTCACTTGCAACTATTTATAACTGGTTAAATGAATTTAAACGTGGTCGTACATCAACAAAGGATGAACCACGCTCAGGACGTCCTGTAGAGGTGACTACACCAGAAATGATCAATAAAATCCACGATATGGTGTTAAGTGACCGAAGATTAAAGTTGAGTGAGATAATTGAGGTTACAGGGATCTCAAAAGGTAGCGTCATTTCTATTTTACATGACAAATTGGGCATGAAAAATATTTCTGCAAGATGGGTGCCGCGTTTGCTCACAGTCGACAATAAACGCAATAGGGTGGTGGCCTCTAAAACCCTGTTGTCGCTCAGGCAACGCAATCCGGATGAATTTTTTCGTCGCTTTGTGACTGTAGATGAAACATGGATACACCACTATACTTCCGAGACGAAAGAACAGTCAAAGCAGTGGATTGCGAAAGGCGAACCATGTCCAAAGAAGGCGAGAACCGTAAAATCAGCTGGTAAGGTTATGGCTACTGTATTTTGGGATGCACGTGAAATTATTTTCGTTGACTATTTGGAAAAAGGAAAAACAATAACAGGGGATTATTATGCATCTTTATTGGACCAGCTAAAAAACGAAATTGAAGAAAAACGGCCTCATTTAAACAGGAAAAAAATCTTCTTTCATCAGGACAGTGCCCGTGTTCACACATGTTTACGATCAATGGCTAAAATTGAAGAATTGAAGTTCGAATTGGTCGACCACCCACCGTATTCGCCAGATTTAGCCCCCAGTGACTTTTTCCTTTTCCCAAACTTAAAAAAATGGCTAAGTGGACAACGTTTTTTTTCAAATGAAGAAGTCATCGATCGGACAAATGCTTATTTTGAGGACCTTCCGAAAACTTATTTTTCTGACGGTTTAAAAAAAATTGAGAAACGTCTAACCAAGTGTATTGAGCTCCAAGGAGATTATGTTGAGAAATAAAAAAAAAATACAAAAATAAAAACTGTTTTAATGCTTTTTTCTAAGGAATTATTGACCCACCCTCGTACCTACCTAACAATTATTTTTACAAATAGATAGCCATAGTTGACCATAATGCAATGTAAGTATATTATTTTAAGATGGGTTTTCAATCTCGACCCCTCATGACATACAAACCAGAGAGTTTCGAGAACATCCATTTTTGGCACGTAGATCATATCAAGCTCGCGGTCTAAAATATGACTAGGGTCATAAAAAATATATGTAAACTATTCATTTGGTTTTAAACAGTATTATTTATTGATATCTGATATTTCAATTCTCAAGCTGCCGAAATTCGTTCGTTACTCAGTACCGTGAGCTTGAACCAAGTAATATTAACACGGTACTAATCATTCAAACCAAAAACATGCTTGTTGATTGTTTAAAATAAATAGGATGGGGATATTTATGCCAGAGCATGTATGTCCCGTTAGGCCACGGACGAGTTAACTCGCGGGTCTAGTAAACATTATAATTTCTGTGATCAATTTAGTGTGAAAATATTCACGAGAAACATGTAATTTGGTAAGTTTTCACAAATATTTATCATTCTGTTCCTATTTCATATTTTTTAAGGGATTTATATTATTCCAAAAATAGCTGGCCTACAAGTGTCCACCTAGTAAAAATTGGCTGGCAGTGATAAGATTAATGGAATATCCGGGCTACTATTGTTCCTATATTATGTAATGTAAATCTACAATCAAAATAACACTATATATTTTTCGGTTTATCTATATAAGTTTAAATTAATGTCACTTTTCAAATAAGTATAATATTATTTGAATCTGAAAGTAGGTAACTTTGTCAAAATATTGTTAAAATCATTAAATCTATTTTTCATAACAATCAATACAATATTCACTATCTCTATTCTCAATTCCAAGTATCTATTATACGCGGATGACAAGGAAGTACAAAATATTGATGATATCTCTCTTCTCCAGAAGGACCTTGATAATGTTCATAAGTGGTGCACGGAAAATCACATGATTCTTAAGGTGATGTCTTTACTCAGCGTTTCTACCAGAGGCATCTAGCGGTGAAATATGAAGCTTGCAATTTGAGACATTTTTTTGATAATTTACAATTTCAACTGTATTAATTATTAAAAATGTATCTGAAAACATTAAGAAGATTTTAAGAATTTAACAATTTAAGGAAATGTTATAAAATGTGAATTTTGCGCTATTTCACGAATTCACGCTAATTTATATGTACATCTGTGTGAAACTACCATACACACACATGCCTCAACTCTCACAAACGCTCGCTGCCTCGGTCAATTGAGAGAATGCCGGGATTCATATTTCTTTCTCTCTCATTTTTCATATGTGTGACGGAGAGAAAGCACAAAGTACGCTTTTTTTTCATATTTTTTTGTTGCCCGCATAGACTAAATTTTGGTCAATGCCGAAAATTAGATAGATATACATTTTCAATGTGTCAAATGAAACAGATATAAAATGTCATACCTACTGAACACCTTTTCCTTACTTTTCACTTTGTATTATGTTTAAAGGTCTTATTAAAGCTGCAAACCTTTTTATACTTATTTGTTATCACTTAATATTTCAAACTTACCATTGTCGATGTTTGTTTCGTAATATACTCAACCAAAATAGCTTTTAGTTCGGTTTAAATCCAACCTTTGAGTAAAACGCTTCGACTGCATTCTCTGTGTTAAACCATTGTATAAAAGTTACCGATTAAAATGTAATCTGCTATATCAATCATAAAAGGTACCTTCTAATAAAATCAGTGGAAATATATAAAGTGTTGATATATAAATGATCCCACCGTTCTATAACACTAGGTATTACAGAGTTTTTATTAAATATGTTTGATTGTTTTAATCTTATGTAAATAGTATTAGGTACAGTTATTATATAAATAGACGCACAAAGTTTGGTTTCTGACCTAATTTACAAAAAATTATAACGTGTCACGTGCAATTTCAAAAATGGACATTTTTTTTAAGGGTAAGTACCTACCTATAACAATTTCTAGCACTTCTTCTATAATGTATAAAAAGCCAATTTATAATACGTCTTTTAAGTATACTACGGAAAGGCAAATTAAAATAATATATTCAAAATTGACCTACCAGGTTTTCGGGCCTAAGGCCGCCAGTGGTGAAGACTACTTTTTCCATAGTGCAAATCGATCATTTGACAGTAGTTGTAATTGATTTGTGAATATCATCTATTTCCGATGTGACGAATATCTTTTTAAGCAAATGTTTTCAGCGCTTTGTGAAAACAGTCTATTGAATTGTGCTAATATATATTCCTCTACTATTATTGAAATAAGCATATAAACCAAAAAGTTCATAATATTTTAGTTCTAGCTTTTGTGTAATATATGTTTAAACGTCGCGTTTAAATATTAAATAAATATTCAATTTACTAGCAATGCAATTATTGTTTTTTAATGCCAAAATAATTCTTTAGCTAAGTGAAAGCTTGCCAATATAAAAAAGAATTGTTTATAAGATGCCTTTATATAAATGCTTTGATAGATAATTATAGCAAGTGACTGTGCTCAGTAACAAATTTAATCTTTCATTTAGCTGAACCATTGACAGATTATAAGCATGCTACTCTCGCACCGATTTTTCTAGGGTGACTGTCGGTTGACAGTTAATTTTTTAACTACTAGATGTCACTCTAATTATTTTGATTGTGATTATTGCATCACGACAGCAACCATTTAAAGAATTACACTGAACTGAATATAGAAAAATCGATACTATTAAATTTATAACATTAAAAAAAGTCCATTAGTAAAAAGAATGACATATTATATTATAAACCACTATGTCTCCCTAAGTTGCTGTGAGAGTATATAGATACATATTTTCACAATTATTCCTTCATTTTAATAGAGATTTATTATTATTTTATTAGCCAATGTGTTTACACACAATGCCGTTAATAGCTGTAAATCTATTTTGTTACGAATTTGCTACTGACAAATACTACTGACATGACGTTTGGGTTTGACAGATTTTATGGTTGGTACATCTTCATAAACGTCAAACGAAATACATTTTAATATGATTTAAAATTATTGCTAATATAGGTCCACTGTTCCCACAGAAAAATCAACCTATTTTTGATTTGTAAAAAATAAGCAATAAAAAAAAGAATGATGCTTGAAATAAGTTGTCTTTTTATGTAGATGTATCAAGATGTCTTAAGATTATTATTTTCCCTACCGAAACCAGGAGATTTAATTATTTATCAATCACTGCTGACCTGTTAATTAATATTTAATTACCACATTTAAATAACATGTTAATTATATCTAATGACCAGGTAATGCAAACGCGCCAGACAGGTTGTTAGCACTAAATGATTTAATATATATTCTGGATGAGTTATAAAGCTGCTCGTTGAATTCTAAATACACTACATCCCATATGTACATACCTAATGTGTAGGTATATAAAATCTAGCAATACATGAGGATTAAATGTGTAGTCTTTATATGAGTGCGGTGAAATTTAACACACTGAGAATATTCGTTTGTAGTCCTGCACTATTTTAGGGATAATTGCTAGGATCCACCAAGCTGATAGAATGTCTTGACATGACGACTCTGCTGTCACTATAATTTGTAGATATTTTAAAGCTATGGTGTTGTTGTGCCAGTAGTTTTGTTTCATGTTGTAGCCGTTCTGTAAAACCCAGTTAAGTCCATTTTTATCATCGAAAATAACTTTTAATTGCCATTTCTCATATTTTAACATTTTCTACACTCCAAAATAATCTAATTCCCTAAGTAGGATAGTTTTGAATTGGTGTGCACAGGAAATGCGTAAACAGTATTCAATTGTATCTTTTTATTGTGATTTGGACAATAAAAACAGGTGAATAAATAAGATTAAAATCGAATCAGTCTATTTCTTCATTCTGCATATATGTTTAGTTTTTATTTCCATATTTCACGCGGGCGAAAATTGCTTGCGGAAAAAAATAAAATAAACAAAATCATTTTTTATTTAAATAGTTTTATTATGAGCATTTCCATTTACATTTTACAAACATTTATCATGTTTAAAATTAGTAATTCCACTGACTTCAACGGGTGCGTCTAATGGCACCAAAATAATTCCTCGAAAAGAATTCATGTTGTATAATAATAATAATGTTTTCAAGTACGAAAATAATTTCAATCACAAATCAATTCAGTCATTCCGATAATAGAAGTAAGTTATAGTTCCCACGATTGTATTTTGATATAACTAAACATAACTTTCGGGTTGGAGAAGCCAAGGATATTAATAATTGCTCGTATATTTGTTGATTTTTTGTGAGTTGGTTGATTGTGGAGATAACTAATTAGCTACAATAATAATTTCAATTAACCTCCAATGATATTTATATAAATACCAATGATTAATTATTGTGGTGCTAAAAATTTAACAAACACAAGCGCACCGGCAACCAAGTAGAGTAAAGGTTCAAATACATTATCATCACGTTATGTGCTATCACGGCGACAATTTAGTCTATGGCTTCGTTATTCCGCAGAATATTTTGAATGATCACTATCTCTATAAATTCAATGATGGTAAGTGCCAACTCTAATGTATTAGTATTTTAAATTATTATTCACTATTCATGCTAATTTCAATTAATTTTAACAGTTTCTACGTGTGCATACGTTAAAATAACTTGCGATATTGCATCCATAAATAATATTTTGAACAGAAGCCTACTTTTGCAGCCCATAGATAATAGACGTAAACAGCAGACATAGATAATAATTTAATAGAAAATCCACAGAGAAAACAACAAAAAACAAAGAATGATGCGAGTCGAAAATGTATAGGCCTGCAGATAATAGAAAAAAACGTTCACTGACTAGTGCGGTTTATGATGTAGCGCGATATACGTGAGGTGACTTCATTGTTGTTCCGGCAATTTCTGCAGATTTTGCTAAGTACTGACAATGTTCGTTTAAAGGTCCAAAATGTGCTACGGGATGGGAGCATAAGTCTGATAACATTTTAAATACGAAGAAAAACAACATTACACATTCTTTTACCGTAGCGGCAGCTTACTGTGACAGCACATAACGTGATGATAATGTATTTGAAGCATCAGTCGACATCAAAGTTGAATGGATATACGATTCTAAAGTCTACATAATTATTTTCAATATTCCGTAAATGAGGTGTCATTCTCAAATGATACTTTAAAAAACATTTACATTTCTTTGTATTTATTAATGTTTTAGTGTTTTAATGAGGACAAGTCAAGCCAAAACATTAAAATATAACTACAGTTACCACGGGATAAACACCATTGTTGTGAATAAAATGCTTAGATATATCTTTTCTAACAAAGCAATTATAATATGTTTCAAGCCTCTTTCCCGCGTAAATAGGTAGATGTGTTGATGTGAAAACTAATCCTTACCAATTTTTTAAATTTGTCAGAATTATGAAAATTGCATAATCATCCCGAAAGGTTATTTTAGTTTTATACCTGGTTATATTATCACGTGACTTTTTATAAGTTTAACACTACAGCAACAAATACACAACACTTTTCATATTCAACAGTCAACATTCACATACTTTAACACAATTAAATAAAATATTGGCAAACAAAACTGCCAAGCTCGAAACATGGTAATTTTATAATGATTAAATAGTTGTATTTTTAGCTTAAAACATAATGATTTAGCATAAAAATTTATTTATAAAGCTTAAAAACAAGTTTAATTTAATTACCATACCATATAAACAGTTTAAGCTAGCTGAGAAACAAAACAAGTTAATTATATAAGGAATTTAAATTCTTCTTAACATTCATCAACATCTTTAGTTATTTTTTTTACATTCTGACAAGTCTAGGAAAACAAATAAGGTTAGCCAACGCCAAGGAAAACATTGGCCACCAGTTGATTAACTGTTGTTACATTTAATTTTAACAGCACTTAATGTTGTCAAATGCATTTTTACAATTCCTTTGATTCAAGAAACTCTCAATGAAATAAATCAGAGAAAAAAATCCGATCACAAGCTGTTAATCCGCTGTTTGTCAACATTTCAATGCGTATGAAACACAGTTGCAGTATGCTTACTATTCGTAGTTAAAATAAGTTTGCAAATATTTGTTTAATTAAAATTTATCTTTATCCCAAAAATTTGTCCTGTGAAATTCACCATTTTGATGTTGAGTAAAAAAATAATAAAATTGCTATTTTTTTCTCCATAACAAAACATAATAATATGGCCCCCACAGAGTAGAGGCTATTATTTTAACAGACATTAAAATGAGGAATGAACATTCGCCATTCACTCGACCAAATAGATACTTGATCTGGATCAAACACACTGAAAAAAGACATGTGATGTGCCACATGTTGGATTCGAACTCGCATTCGACGACTTCACAGATAGGCCACTACAGTCCCACAAACTTAATTTTATTGTAGAGCGGACAAAAATGAAACCACAGCAACGCCATATTGAATATGCCATTCCGCTGTCAGATCTTGAATCAGGCAATGAACTTGACTGTGGGGTTTAACTGTTAAGTTTATATTCTCTATGTTAAATAAAGTTGTTTCTGCCTTGCCTTGAAGTCGCTTTCAGTCTTTATTTAGAAGTACATATTACAATAGTCGTATCGAATATTGTTGGAGGATTTATTATATTTAGTTGGACTTTTTCAGGTAAAACTATTATCGATTTTGCGTATTTCTGCAAAATAAATACGGTCGAACTTGGTTACTACGAGGAAGATGGGACCGACTGAATTTGCTAGTTATAAGCATTACTCATTATATCGTTACATAACATTTTTCGCGCCACGTTCTATTTAAGCATAAAACATAAAAAATCTGGAAACCATCGTAAAAATCCCTGAAACAAGCATGGCATTCATAAACTACAAAAGAAGTTATTTATTATAATAAAGTGCTGAGCCGCCGGCACTCGTAGGTACCTACTGACTTCACGAAGCTTGGATTTTTTACATGCAATTTCAACCATGCGTGGATACTTTTTCATGTTATTGGCGAAAACACCAATTAGGTACACTTAACTAGTGTCAGAAACGTAATCCGATCCCGTCGGCATCGATTTAGTAAACTGCCCGGTCGGATTTTATTGCTTAGGGTTGAAAATGTTGTTTTTAAACGATCGACACATTAACAGTTTTGATCGGTATATCCGAGAAGTAGCTCGTTATAAAAGTGAATAAATGCATGGAGAAAATCATAAACTAAAATGTCAACGAATGTTTCCTCATTACATCCGAGGTCACGCTATTTCCATGATCGTAATAACCAAGTTCCGACTGTATTACAAACCACTTTCAATGCAACTGTACCTGCATTTTGACAAATAATCTTTAATTCAATGTAACATCTGACATTTACTTACTGTTGCCAAATCTGCTAGATCTTGATTTTTTTCATAAGATAAAACAGTACAGATAAAAACAGATGTGATGATAAATTTAATCAATTTGGCCTACTTGATAGTGTCTAATAAATATAATTGATTGAAGAAAATCACAGTGTGTTTAATTCTATACGATAGATTTAATTTATAGTAAACGCTATTACACTAGGTCATCTGGAAGTAGTATTACAACGCTCAATTTATAAGTTACCGTGAATTCATTTAAGTTAGGACTGTCCTAGACATGATACGCTAGAATCGCAGAACGTATATGTGTATTTTTTCTTTTATTTATAGACCTGATGAATGAAAAACTGAATTAAACCATCAATATGAATGCAAAAGCTAAAATATTTCTTCACATTATCGATATTATTTACAATTGCGATTAGCTACTTAAAATATAATAGCACAAACACAAGATATGTATTAATTGTAGTAATAGCCTATGTATTTCAACAAAACTATCAATATACATATTCCTTTTGTCAATAATAGTGTATAGGATATTATTAATATAATGAAATGCTAAATAAAGTTATACCAATCAAACAGCAATAATTGTATATGTATTCATTTAAATTTTAAACTATCCACATATACGTTAAATAAATGAATTTCACAACAAAATGTGTGATGATAATACAGTCGATAATCGGATTCTTCGTTGGATATTAATATATATACACATCAGATTTATACATATACCCAATTGGAGGAATATTGTATGTATACACAATTTAGTTTTGCCATGTATAAGTTTATGATTTAAAGATTATAAAAATATTGGACAGTGAAACATTAACTCAGTAGCCTACATACATAGAGAAGATAATGTCATTATTTCTGATCAACAGTACTTATTTTTTGGATTTGTAGCTAGTTCCCATATAAGGTATTGTGTATAATAAACTTCTATTAATGTTTAATAAGCAAAATCAAATTCCTTTGTACGACCCCCATCGTTTACCCGATTGAATTTAAATAATTAATAATTGATTATTATTTCATTTGACAAAGATTATGACACCCTAACGACAACTTGATTTCCATATATACTTCCTGCCTTCAAATATATATAAGTATAATCTCATAATATAATATAGTGTGAAGGAAAAGGGAGATAAGTCCAAAAAATTGAATAAGGTAAATTAATCATAAATTATATATAATGAGAAAAGGAAAGAGTTGAATTAACACCTCTGAATGGTAAATTTTACACAGAAATATTGGCTCTTCCAAAAAATAGCGATTTTAGACATAGAATATAACTCCAATTTTGAATGCCCAGAATTCCCATTTTCCCGCTATTTGTGTGTAGTTTCTGCAGCCTATTTCATTTTAGTACATTTAATTCCGTTTTACATTTAAATTTCTGGAAATTTAAATCTGAAATATCCAAAATTCGATTAAAATTGTTATTTTAACGTATTCCATTAAATTGCATTGTAATCATTGAAAAGAGTTGCAGACGCACACTGCCAAGACCAAGGTTACACAATGCTATTGTCTGTCCTTCTGCGTTTCAGCTCGAATGTTACGGTTACTTGTTGCTGACACTTTTCGTTCCTATTATCGATATATTGCACATTTTTTAGTTTATTTTTTATACACACCAGTTTAAAAAAATTCTCAGCAAAAAAAACACTTTCAGTTAAGTATAGAGAAAAGAAGCATTCCCAAAAAGGTGAAAGACCACATTGTCCATATCATCTGTAATTTTCTACAAACACGTATTTCAAAAATCAGAACTTTATTCTCTCAGTTTTTAATTCAGAAATAAAATTTCTTCGATGAAATAAATATCCATTTAGTATAGTTACACATATTTTCATGAAAAAAATGTTATGTTTCTTCAATTTATCGCACTATACATTCGACCGATCAGTCATATTGTCGGAGATACAAGAATGCGTTGCAACTTTACTGTGAATATTACTGCGGCAAACACGTATCTTGACTTACGAGAAAGAGCTTCAGTACAATTATCTGTCGGAGTACAGTATTCTGTAACACGTAACTCAAGATACGAGTTTATAATATTTATAAAAGTCTTTTATTGTGTGATGTATGAATATGTGCGTATTCAAATTCTGAATTCATTACATCAAAAAACTCAAAACTGACAAAAATTGAGATACGTGTTTGTAGAAAATTAGAAACAATATGCACCTACCCAATTTGTTTAACCCTTAACACTCGAGTGCCGCCATATCGGCGGCATTAGAAGTTTCCCGTATTACTCGAGTGCCGCCGTAGCGGCGGCACGCCTATAAAGTCATTTTTTGTAATATTTTCAGAAATTTTTATAATGCGATTTCAATCAAGTTAGAATGAATAATAATAGGTTATTACATTTATCTGAGAAAGAAGTCGGCAAAAGAATACTGCGTGCGTAATTTCAACATAGTATTTTTATCGGAATCTTCTCTTTTTTTATTCGTAGGTCGTCGCTTGCAAGCAATGTTTTTTTGTCACATAAATTTTATTTATTGAACGTTCCCAGACTAGAGTGAACTGAAGTGTTTGTCACGCATGATTTTGAAGTGTGTTTATATTTTTTATTGGTTCTCGCTTGCGCAGGGGCGTCTCGTATAGTTTACAGTTTTATATTTGAATACTGTTTTTGATGACAATACTTACTAGTAATAGACTGTTTTTGATGACAATACTTACTAGTATATTATGCCGATTCGGAACCTTACAAATATAATGTGAAATACTCTAATGAGTCAAATGAAATTTATTACGTATCGATTTATTATTTTTTGAGAAATCTTTTGATAATGTGTACCGCACTGGGAATGAGTTGTTATGAGCCCGAAACTAATTTAGGAAATTTACGAGACGGCCGCTTATATTACAAGTGTATTTGAAGGCAATTCATTTGGATCATATTTACAGTCATAACTAATGTATGGACGATTTACACTTTATAGCCACTTTTCTACATACCGCTATTTCATTACGATTCTGTGATAAGCCAGGATTACATATTGGAGATTGCTTTGTGAAATACCACACAATGAAGAATTATAAATAAACTAAAAATAAGTACAGTATATTCATTATAAATCTATTTTACAGAAATATTAAAAAAAAAAAAAAAATTTTTACATTTTTTTCACCAATTAAATGTTTTATATTGAAATTATGCTTTTTACGGAAAAAAAGTATCAAGTGGGTGGTATGTACCTATAAAAAAAATTTCGAGTGGAAAAGGTTAATAGATAAAATTGGAGTTTCACTGTATCTCCCTTTTCATTTAACACACAGAATCATTTTCATTCAAAGCTCTTCCAAGTAGACCTAGGAAAAAATAAACAATATAAAAATAAAATAAAACAAAAATTAAAAAAAGAAATAATCTTTAATATGAAAATAAAAACATAATAATTATAAAAAATCATATTTTTCTCAGAAATTTCAGCACATAATTATATTTACAATCATTATTTCATTATTATTGTTCGTTGCGAAGGTCTTCAAAATAATATTGGTTTTGGACAATGATATTCGAGCACATGATATATTTATCATTTTAGTAATGCGTGTGTATAGGACAATGTTTACTTTCCATGGCTATACATGGAAAAATAACAACCTAATTACCATGATGAGAATAGTGATACAATAAAAATTCTTTACTCAAAGGCATGCAACTTTCCATTGTATTAATAGAGATTGCATTGTAATTTCTACATCAGAGGTACCTATGGTCACATAGAAAAGAGGCATTGGGCAGGCAACCCTGTAAATTCAAAATTTACAAAACTACGATTCCAAAAATGATCAAAAGTTCAGCAAATAAATATATGCAAATTTACTAGATATCCAGTGAGAAGAAGGAATATGTAGTAAACAATCGGTTTTTGGAGCGATTTTAGGAATTTCACTTGCTTACATAGAGAGACTGGAAGCCCAGCTAAATACTTCATCAGGTGATGGCTCAATAGGAGAGTATTTGTTGTGAACACTCTCTCACCGTAGTATAGATCAATATGTTTTATATGTTATAAATCATTTTCTTATGTTGCTCATTTAGTAAATGCACAACTGTTATGGAAGAATGCATCTAAATAAATCAAAAAATGAGTGCAATGACTTGAATGAAAAACATTTCAAAAAAGTTTTTAATATCCCATACAGATAAGAAATAGCTTGTCAATCAATAATTATGTATAATATTCATGAATATTAGATTTAAGAATTCTTTATTAAAAAAACTTTAAAAACAAACGCATTAGAAAAATCCCAGAAAAAACCTTGAATTCGAATACACAATATATGGTTGCTTTCCTGCCCTTCTTGTGGATACTTCCTAATACACTAACATAATTAAGAATGTTTTCTAATAGGTATATTTGTGAGGCTTTCAATAATTGCAATATTAACAAACACAGAACAGATGGCCCTGATATGTTTAGACAATGAGATAATTCCGTTGACGTTATAATTCTATAAAAGTTCAGTAGGGAAATCAATTTTCATAACAACAACCAAATAGCGTTCAGTAAATTTTAGTTAACACGGCATTTAAATAGTTTAGTGAATATACTGAAATCATAGTGATTGCCTAGTAAGAGATATGGATTATTATAACATTGATCATGATACAACTATATGGAAATATTATGTAGATTTTTTTAAAATAGTATACACATCGCATAATATAATAAATACAATATAGTTTTCGAAGCCCGTAATAAATAATTTCAAATTCATTCGTTTAGGTATTTTTATATATTTAATTATATCGCCAAAAGTGTGGACCATAGAGAATAATTGACCCAACGCATTTTATATAATATATTATGCTAATGATTATTATAATTATTATTGATCGTAAATCATCGTTTACCATAATGCAATATCCAATATGGCGATTAAATCTAGCGTTATATTTATGTACACTTAGGCTGAGAACACAGCGATTTAAACAAAAATACAATTTTTCATTGTTAAAGTTTCTAAATTATTATAATCTAACTGTTTTCTGTACAAGATTTAAAATATACATTAGGTCTCATAAAAATAATTATAACTAATCAAATCTCCCAAAGAGAGAAATCAGATTAAATGTATCAAGTTATTAAATAAAATGGCATGTATCAATATGACAAATACAATATTATTATTACAATAATAATTAAATTAATAGATTTAATATGTAAGACTATGAATATTATTAATAAAAGACAAAAGAGAGTAAAGAACATAATAATTGCCAGTGTTACATAATAAAAAAGAAAAACCTCTATAATTAAATTATATTGCAGTGTGGCCAAATTGAAAATAAAACCATTCAATGGAATTCAGTAGCCCATATAAAGCATTCACAGTCAAAGAGTGATGCGTCTTCTTGCAAAACATTATTAATCAATTAAAAACATAATATCCAATGTATTTTTTTGTTTTAATTCGATTAAAAAAACTTTGGAAAAGACGGCACCATTGAAACATAAATTTATTGTCAGGTGCTGTGTCAAAAATAACATGAGAATTGTGAAAAAATATACATTTTGTTTTATATAATATTGGAAGAATATTCACTCGTAACGTTAAAAAATAATAATGGAATGCAGGAAGAATTATTAAACATTGTCAGCAGAAAAACAAAATATCAAAAGTGAAGCATTTTTTTTAACCGACTTATACTCCTGTCCTAATAATGATTGTTTATACATTGCTTACTGTATATGTATGTATTTACGTAATGATGGATTATTGTATGTATATCTGCAGGACACATACTGGCCATACAAAATCTATATACGTTTATGTAGGTACATTTAATTTTTCAACCATATTATCTGTTCATGAAAGAATGAAATCTGTATAAACAGATCTAGATGTCTATGATCAGGGTAATTAACAAGGTCACTTTTATTCTTCACATGATACATAATAATATTACGCTATGACTTACGAATATATTATATTCATCAGTCATAGCGTAACATTCAAGAAAAAAAATGCGTCAATTTTAAAATTTCAATCAACTAACATTATAATAATATATAACCCATGGCATATTGGACCACATAACCCATTTAATATTAAATGATAAGAGTATTATTAGTATCTCTCATTATCTCCACTTTAAAAAAAATTACACAAGACTAAAAACAAAAACAAAACGGTCACAATATTTTTATATGGAAGACCACGTTGTTTTATGTTTTAAGAGGTCCAATATGTAGTTATCGTTATTATAAGATTTAATAAAAAAGAACAAGTGATCTTGATGTCAAAATAAAATAAAAACATTATATACATTTATCTGCTTAATTCAATAAACAATAGTTAGATTAATAAGTTAGCGAGCGAACATCGGAAGAAAGATTAACAAGGAAAACGATATAATTTTATAATAACTTCACATTTCAGTTCCTATATGGATTTTCGATAGAAATTCACTAGAAATCTTCATTAAAATTTACATAATCAATTTATTTTCGGCGATGTTAGAATTTAACATAAATATTGCAATGTGGTTTTATCGCCGATGTAAGAAAATATTATTCCTAAATGTTTTTTTATTACACAAGCGTAGAAGCACTTACATTGTTACATTGAGCATTTTTATAACTGTCCCACCGCACTTATTAACCGAATATTTTTACTTATCTGATGGCTACAAGCACCAAAGTTGCTACAGCAAAAAAAAAAAAAAACAATGACGCTAATAATTATTATTCCAGTGCTAACAATGCAACATGGCGACACATAACAATTATTAGACACAAATTAATATACAATTTAAAGATTATTTTTTTATTTTAATGAAGCACTTATCACAATTTTTCGGGTCAAGACTTGTTTTAACGTCATTCAAAAATACTGATAACTGAAGATTTAAATAGTAGATACCAAACTTATTACAATGAATAATAACATGTGACTAATTCATGTTGATAAAAGATATTATGTTAAAATATTACTGATTAAAATTTACCAAATAGAATACAAGAAAATAAAATGTAATATTTCATTTCATTATGAGACTGATATGAAATTGAAGATAAATCAAATATTTTTGCACAAGGAAAAAGATCGCTGAACCCGAAAGAAACCATCGTAATGATGCTAAAATTCACTTATTATAGACACAACGCGTCAACAGTAGACAGGACATTGCCGGCAAACCAGTATCAATCTCATCTCAATTTAGGAAATGTCTACTTCTTCTTCCTTCGTAGGAAATATCTCATCAAACTCTGTTATAGTCTCACTCGAACACGACACTTTTCTTTTCACTCTCAGCAGCCCTGCGTCAACACAGCACCAAAGGACTTGTAAATGGCTTAACATATCTGGCAGGTCGGCCAAGATTCTCTGAAAACAATCACCAAATACCAAATTAATATACTTCCATTGAACAGCCATGGAACTCTTTGAAGATTCCTCGGATAAGATTGTTTTCTTAGTAGTTATCCATTTGCATCAAGGGTCAAATTCTTCCGGAAAATGAAGAGGTTTAGAACATATATTATTTTGAAAAAAACACTTTCTGATATAGTATATAATAACCAATAGAAAAAATCTTTTTTGAAAAAAAGTAAGTCACCCCGACGGGGAATTGAACCCTGTATCTCCCGGAGGTTTAGAATTACAATTTTGTTTCTAAGCAAAACATTATGCACCCCGACAGAGTAGAGGTCGTATTTACAGGTTTTTACAAGTAATGGTTACTAGACATTCTCCCAACAGGTCCCTTGGTGATCAAACACAGATTGAAAAAAGAAATTATAATTTGGACAGGTACGGGTGATACTAACTCACTTGGAGGAGACATTCAAAATATACGAAACCATAATTTTATAATTCAGCAGGAAATCTATACATTTGTTATTGATGAAATTTTCATAGCGTTGAGTGCTGAGTTTTATGCACGGATGGCCCCAGTCGGTTGTGTAATTTATTTTTCCCCAAATTTGAATCAGATGAATGAAAAACATGAAAGCAATGATCTTTTGTTCTTACCCGTCCTATGTATATAACGTGCACTGTATATACGTGGTGGGCACGAATCCTTCCTGTCGGTGATCGGTTCGCCTGACTCTCGTCCAACCGTCTCCCTGATCCAGCTCAACCAGAAGAAGCTCTTCCCCTTCTTGAATTCCCATCGAACCTTCTGATGTAGCTGCAATATTACACACATAATCAACAAATGATTGAATGGCTCGGTGCCAAGACCAGAGAGGTTATTGATAGTATGGATGTAATCAGATTTATTTATTATTAATAACTTAACCCTGATAAGTATATGTAGGTTTAAAGCTGCAGGATACTGTTTTATCGATAGTAATACCTGTTTTTGAAATTGTATTACTTTACTGAATATTATTTTATAAGGTCGGAACTACAAAATGGTAACTTTTCATTAGTACGGTTTTAATAAATTTTACTAATGAAATTTTTAGTTATGGCTATAAAATCAATATTGAATGACTTTTTGTTTTTTTTTTTTATTTATCTTTAAAATTATTTAATAAACGCATCAAGTCAAAATAGCCAAAAACGCAGTTCCTACCTTTTATGTAGGCGGTGTCGACTTGGTTAACTTATTCTGATGTATTTGCTAAATGTCTCTTATGCTAGAAACACATTACCATCATGTTACGTCTCACAGTAAACTTGCGCGATGAGCAAAAAGTGTACAATGTCGTTTTATTTGATAATTCAAATGTTCTATCCGATAGCACATTAGCAAAATCTGTCAAAATCTGTCAGAACCTCACTAAGGTCACCTCACGGGTATCACGCCATGCCGGTAACTCAACGCGTGATAGAAGATTTTTTTGTTTGCAAGTTTGCACATTTTTTAGTCACATGATCTCACGTATATTTTTTTTAGTGGTTCAGAAGGTTGCTACAAATGACAGGTAACTGACAGATCGTTTTTGTAGGTTGTCAGTTTTTATTATGCACACAAGCTCGTGTAGCACGATGATAATGTGTTTCTAGCGTTATTATTCAATAAGCAGCTACTAAAAGTAATATTATGATCTTGCACTATTTTTCACTTTACCAGACAAGTGACCAGTGGCGAAGGGTGACTTTTGGAAAGAGGTAGGCTGTGGAGATCTGATAAAAAGAGCACACTTGTCAGGTATACTTACAAGAATAGTATGACATTTACTACTAATGAATAGGTACACACTAGTAAATGACAACGACACACTAATTCAATGAAACTTCAAAAACTCATTGACGACATAAAAATGAGCGATGTGTTTAAATTACGTATTTTTCAAAACATGTATACCCATCAAAAATCATTAGATAAAATTTATTTTTATTTATAAAAAAAATATACTTATTTATTAATATTCGATTAAACGCCGTTGAAATTATTTTTTTAATTATCTAATTATTAATGATTTTGGACAAAGTGCGCAGTCATGACAACATTATTATGCGCGAATGTTTTAGGCTCTGCGATAGGAGCTTACCTTATTTCGTACAAATCAGCAGACTTGATGCGGTTATGAGACGTAAAGTCCATACGAAAAAAATTCAGAATTATTTCACACATAATCGAAGATTTATTTACGTTGAGACGTCGCGGCGTTTATTATTTATTTACGGCGCGCTGTGGTATATTTTTTAATACCTTTGCAGTTGTTTTGTAAACTGTGTTATACTGTAATACATTCCTACATATACGACATCTCTCATTGGCAAAATAAATAATTTTTATATAACATAAAATAATGAAGTGATTAAGTATATACATATGTCAATATGCAATTAAAAAATATTTTTCAAGAAGGTAGGCTTCAAATAATCGCCTAGTATGGTGTCTTCGCCACTGCAAGTGACATACTTCAAATGGTCAAAAGAAAAATCCTTAGAACAGAGGTCAGCTTAATCAGTGAGAACAAAATTTACCAATACATAACATACATCTCAATAATTGTGAGCTGTCAAATGTATTGACATTATCTACAAGATTATCTCATTATCCAAGTCATCTATTACTCGGTAATCCTTACCGTCAAATGGATAAAGAGCTCTACACGTCCCAAGCGGTTGGAGAGGTTCAGCTTCATAAAACTCTCCATCGTCAACATCTCCCCCGTCCATCTCCACCACCCTCTGCCCGGCAGCAGCCACCATATTGTTGCCCACTTGGCCATTGTTGTTGTTATTAACCCCCAAACTGTTGTGGGACGTGCCCAGTCCTGACTCGGGACTGCCGCCCGATCTGAAATTTATGGAATGCAATATTATTTAAAGATAGTATTATTACTGCTATATTAAAACAATCATTCATTATTCATCATAGAACTGTATGACACACTTACTCAGAGTGAGATGGTATGATGAGAGCTGTCGAACCCTTACATTTTTAACAGTTAAGTTACATGTTCAGTTCCAATGAAAAAAAATTCAATTAGTCAGTTCTGGAACTTGCCGTTTCAAAAATTAGCGGTTGGATTTCGAATTTAATAAAATAAAATAGTTTTGTCAACACTTGGCTTGAAATGTCCATAAATTGTGTGTTTGGCATTCAACAGTTACCAAAACGGATATTGAATTTATATTAAATTGTAGAGATGGGTTTAATAATAATCAATAGATATTTCGGTTGTTATAACAATAAAACAAAATCTTCTTTCTAGTAGAGTGAATATGAATGAAAATCATATTTCATTCTATGAGTAACTTAAGCAGACACTGGTCTTGAATGATTATCACACATGGGCCATGAAACTTAGTGGTCAATTAAATTTGAAAAATTCCACATAATACAGGCCATATCGTGGGTATTCTGCGAATAAGCATTAAGTCAAAAATACTAGTTTTGAGATAATCGAGTTTGAAAGTTTGGACGGTTTTAACTTGTTTTATATATATAAAAGGCAAATTCCTTTCTGCGATATTGCTTTGAGTATGACTTAGTGCAGTTTCGCACGCAGAATTTTGTGAATATAGCCTGAGAATGAGAGAAGCAAATGCACTAAGTCCCTTTAGTGCCTTTTCTCTGAATTGATGTATGTCTTTTTGACTTATAACATAAATTATCTTCGCCAGTTTTATAGATATGACTGTGTGTGTTTTTGTAGACTATAGAGCGTACTCTTAATAAGATTACCTCATCATTAAATCAAAACAGCAAAATTTTCACTTAGTGCTTTTTCGCAGAATACCCACGATATGCAAGTAATTTTTTACTAAGAACTATATAAAATACGTTTGAATGCTATTTGGATTAACATATATATATGTACATGTACATATATTATCTGTGAGTCTACCCCTAATATCGGGAAAAACCTATACAAGTATATCTTTCCCCTATAATTTCTATATTTTTCCGGTACGCCTAAATTTATGAACAACAAACCTTATGAGTAAAAATTCACTAAGTTCTTAGTGTTTGGTAAAATTTACTAACCCGTGGTGCGGTTGTGGGGTATTGGGTGCCGAGTGTTTGACAGCGCTCACGCTGCTATCACTGGCAGATCTCGATAATGATTCTTCATTACTGCCGATGGAATGTCTGCAAGATATACAATCAACAATATAACATTTGACATCCATAGACTCTGCGATCCGAAAGCGTACAGACCGATTGTGCTACTTCCCGTGTTCGGGAAGATTCTAGAAAGATTGATGAGCAGCAGGAGTCCCAACTGTCGGGAAACTGCACAATCTCCTAGAGACAATAAGGATTCTGTTCCGAAAGGTCTACTGAGGATGCGATCCACTTCGTGATCCGACTCTGTGGCAAGAACCCCATTACCGGAATTTTTCTCAACATCGCAGCGCATTTGATATGGCGTGGCGTGGTGGCCCCTAGTTCTGGCAAAACTCCGGCTAAGACAGATCCCTGGAAACCTTTTTGTCCTTTTTCAAAGCTACTTCAGCGACAGAGAGATAACGACTCCGGCCTCAAACTGATTAACAAGAGGACCACCATGGGATGTCTCCAGGGCTCCGTCTTGGGACCCCTACTGTGGAACATCTTGTTTGCTGACATTCTGTCACTGCCGCTGTCGCCGGGCTACATGCTCATTGTGTACGCCAATGTCCTGCTTGCTCTCATTGTGTCGAGCGGGACTCGAGCGTGTGGAAAATCGCACTGGCCAGGATCCTTAACTGGGGAGTGCTGAACCGGCTGACAAGCCCAAGCAAAACTGAGACTTTCCTAAAAGGCAGCAATAGGGTCCAGATTGCGAAAGGGCATCCTTTGATTCGTTTTGGCCAAATCCCGGTGCGTTTCTCTGATACAGTGACATACCTGGGAGTAATTCTTGATGACATGCTATCTTTTGCCTACCACGCCAAGAAGGCTGTTTGGGTGGGTGTTCGACCCACACACTGGACTAGCCAGTTCCTTACCGGCCATGACAATTTCGCCAAGAAACTCCACGGGTTTGCTTGATAGAGAATGGGCCGGATTGCAACTGCGGGCATGAGCACCAAGACGTTGAACACGTTATCTGGGAATGGACACTTATAAATTCTGAGCGAACAGAGCTGTTTGCCAGGGTCCGTCCACACACGGGCCCAATTGGCCACGCAGACTCGATATCAACCAAGGCCCACTTTAAAGCATTTGAGAGATTTGCAGCGTTGTATGTAGAACAGGTTAATTGGGTTGATCCCAGGGCTCGAAATGGACTGGAACGCACCGGAGCGTCGTTCCGGTTTATAAAATTCACAAAATTATAGCTCCGTCTCGTAAAAATATTAATTTGACCGTCTGAGCTAGATATTTCGTATAATAAAAAAAATAACACACTTATTTTTATAAATCACATTTACAATTATTGTAGTATAGTATAATATAGTTGATATTTTCGTAAAATTATCGAGCGCTCCGGTTCGTAAAATTTTCCATTTCGAGCGCTGGTTGATCCTGATTCCTCCGTAGTCGTCATCGAATTCAAATCTTGGTATTCAGTATGGGGATACAGAGGACACTTAATCTCAACGAGACTAGTTGATCCAGTCCAATACTTTCATTTTCCCTCTAAATTCTTTTTTTAATCACCACGGTGCATGGTTGTTACATCAGTCCCGTGCGACTTCGTATCGGGATAGCAGAGTGAGCATATAAAATCTTTTCTCTCAGACACGTTTTAAACGTCATGGAAGGCGGCCTGCATATCCACAGCTGTACATACATGTCGGATGGAGATGGGGAACCTAAAATTCTCTATATGTGTGTCAAGATTGCTCGCAGAACCAAACTCGCACGAAGCGCATTCGGGCACCTGAATAGTATTTTCAACAGTGATTACTCTCATTGTAGCTAAAATATAGTGTTCAACCAATGTGTGCTACAAGTGGTCACGTATTCACGCGAAATATGGATCATTAATGTAAGAGACTGTGTTGGATCTGTAGCGTCCTTCACTTGGTCAAATCATTTGTTTATTACCGTTTTCCGCGTCAACCCTCGATTTTGCCACTGGCGATGAACTTTTCAAATCCCTCTCAATACCTTCAGCTATGCGGACGGACGGCTGAATGCAGGGATCGCTGGAGGGACATAACTAGGACATTTTAAAGGAGTCACGAAAATTAAAAAAAACAATGAACGTAAGCGATCTTGAAAAATAAATAGTAATGCAACATCAACATGGGCATGCAAGGAAAGACTATAGCGGAGCGGTATGACAGAGTCACCAAACTGATGAAATGACAATGGGCTAGACATAACGCTTGATGAATACAATGGTAACAAAGGGGCACTAAACGGCCACAAGGATGCTTTAAAACCTGCTGGATTGACTAAATTGATTAAGTTCACCAGAGATAATATCTGGCAGTGGATAAGGACTGAAGAGGATATTTAGAGGACATAAAAGAATATCATTTCACCTGTGGCCTCCTCCGTTGAGCCTAGCGTGTGATGACGGAGGTGCTCCGCCCGTCCCTGGTCCTCCACTCTCTCCTGAAGCAGCTTCCAACCAGTTTCCGTACTTCACTAATTCAACTCGAAGTTTCTCCAGCTTGTGGCCGCATTCGTTTAATTGACCTTGAAGAAAATAAATAACAGTGAATTCACAACCCATTTAAACCATCGCCTCTTCTGTAATATCAAAGATGTGTCCAAATTACCAAAACTATTTTTGCTCCAAGAAACATAATCTTTATACTGCGAGAGATTAAAAAATTTAACAAAATATACCTTCAACAGTCATTGGGTCTCCTAACGCAGGATTAGCTTCGTAGACACCCTTCATTTTCATGAGGCCATCCATGGCGGCTTGTTCTTGATTCACCTGGAGTAAAGAAACAACAAAAATCAGCTATCATATAATATACAAAGGGTTTGAAATATAACTAGAGAGAGTCTTATGAACTTGTTCTCTTACAACACTGGAGTATGATTCCTCAACATAGTTCCCCAAAGTGGTTTTAATGATGGACGCCTGCACCCGTGATGGACAAGTGGTAAAACGTCTATCTCTGAAGCCGCGTGTCATGTGTTCGACTACCTTATCTGACAAACTCACATATTATTTTTCAATGTGTGTTTGGATTTGTAGCATGACCACAATAAGTTGAGTAAATGGTTAACACACATTTCTCGTAAAAAAAAAGTGTTGAAAGATCTCTTGGATTGTAGTGCTAATATAAAGAAATGACAATTTCGTAAATTTTGCTGCCAATCCATGTACAATAATTGACGTGGCATGTCCTTTCACAAACACCATTAAGATACATTTATAATGTGAATACTTTAGTTCCAGTACAAGTCAAAAATGTTTCGTATTCAAAATGATCATTGGACATATGTACGTAATAATTAAAGGACACCATTTATAACAAATTAAAGTTTTATTGTTTGCCTTTGCAATATCTTTACATTGACTGAATGTATCTAAATTTTGTTAAAATTCTTGCGGTTTCTGATAGATGATATGCGTTAATAATGTCAAATTTGCCGCAGATGCAAAATGACTTCCATCTAATTTAATCATCATTTTTGGCTGTCTTCTAGAAAAAGTTATAATGCAATAATTGATATCAATCTACAGTCGAACTTGGTTATTACGAGGAAGATGGGACCGACTAAATTTGCTCGTTTATAAACATTATTCTATCGCTATTTCCGTGATTGTAATAACCAAGTTCGACTGTATTTACTTTATAACTCTGCAAGGTCCTAGTTTAATATGAAAGATTTAATAAAAATGGTACAGAATATCAATTCACCTGTTTTTTGAGTTCTTGAACCTTGGCTGCGAGCTTTTTCCGTCTCTGGTTTGGCGGAAGGTCAGCATAGTCCTCCTTTCCGTCCATTGATATATTATTCTGTTAAAGAAAAAAAAAAATTAAAATCTGAAAGAAATCTTCAAGAATGTTCAAATGGTCACATACTAAATCAGTATAAAAAATGTTTATTAACAATAATTAACTATATAAGATAAACCATAGTTTCGAACAAACTATTTTGGCTCTTTTTGGATTTATTTTTTTGTTGTCTTCTATTGCCCATTTGTGATTCAAATCCCTGGGGTCAGCAACGCTCCCCCAGAACCCTACAGAGCCCACAGGGGAGATGGTAATACCCAATTTGGAAAAACATGAGATAAATGGTAAAATTGAAAACGGCCTAAGTAACTTAGCTGATTGAAAGTTATCCTCTTTTGAAAGAGCCAATTTATACCTACATCATAATTCAACTATAGAGCAAGCAATGTTTTCGTATAGATCACGATGTGTAATCGTATCTTAAATATGTGTGCAAGCAAAACAAGCACAATTGACTTGTTTCAAAACTTTCTAAACAGAACATGGAATTATTTAAATATTTTACTACAAACCATTATTCATAATGATCTTTTTTCGATACCAATTTCACTCGATACAAAAATGCATACTGTTCCGATTATGCCCATTTCTAAAGATAGATCCGAAAGTTTTATCAAACGGATACAGGGTGACAATCTTCAATATCCACCATCTCATCAAAGAAAAGTAAAATATATAGTATATGTTTACTGTGGAAAACATTTATGAAATTAAATCAACAAGAATAAATCAGTTAATCATAAAGCCAAACATTATCCCGAAGACATAATATATGTTATGCAAGTTTCATCCATGCAACTCTATTGTGCTGTGCTTGTGATTGTGACAGTTTGCGCACAATTTTATGTTAGTGTCTTTAATGCGGCAATATTATATATATAAAGTATTATAGTTTATCGAACAGGCAACCCCGTAACCAAATATTATTTTTGAATTTACATTATAATTAAAGCTGTTTTTAGCACATGAAAAGATTTGTATACATATATTTTGTTGGATAGAAAATAGAAACCCTTATCGATATTATCATACTATTCATTATAATTATATAACCATTGATGATATTGTGACAATACTATTTGTCTGCTTTATACAAGGTTTGTCAATTGAAGTGATTAATATTTCTATCTCAAAACCTATGCTTCGACATGCAGGTCTAATGGTACGTTTACATTTGACACTAATATCGTCATATTTATGTATGACACCATATTCACTTAAGTGTAAACAGTAAGTATATTTGTATCTGCCACTTATTTTGCGTGTGTCGACTCTCACCTACCACTTATTCAATCTACTTATATACGCAAATGTAAACACCGCGTATTCGACAAGTTCGAACTTGGAGCGATATATCACCGAAGTTGGACCACCGTCTACTTTTATGTCAAGTACCTGACACAATATTCGTAGTTTGACAGGTACCTAGTGAATTGCATATGTATGTATATTTCTAAAACAACGGACAATCAATAATCATAGGTACACCATGAATGTATGCCCAACGTTTACGTTAATAAATGTACTGTAGCGATCTGTCAAAAATCATAGACAATGAGAAATAAATCGGATGTGCCGTGTTCTATGGATTTTGTTCGAAAATAAAATATCGCTTGTTCTCGGCACATACGATTAATTCTGATGCACTCTGTGAAGAAAAAATGCGCTTCAAATGGTATTACCTAATTCATTTTGGCCCACACCTGCACTCGTATTAGGTACGATAATATTATATTGAATATGCAATGACGATCAAGTGCTAGATATCGCAATGTTACTGTTAATCGTTCTTCTACGCATTTCTGAATTGTGTGTCTTGTTTTTTGGCAAAAGGTCCAATCTTGCAAACTAAAGTTCACAAATTGAGTTGGATCTTCGATTTTAAACTCTGACATTAAACGGAAGGCACCTAGTTCTTCTCGTCGCTGAATCCATTCCCGCACCCATCTAGACCATTTTTTCCTCCTTTTTGTTGCCAAAAGACTTAAAATAATAACACTCGCTGCTTTCTTTTTTAACATTCCCATATTGACAACTGACATAACGTTTTTGAGAAGTATACAAAATAAGTGTCCGAATAAATTACAATATCATATGTAAACACCGCATATATTTATTCCAATGTTGCCATTGAATAAAGTGTCGAGACTTTATTTCAACGAGAATTATACCAGAATTTTATGTCAGATCCATGCAGGTGTAAACAGTAAATGAAATTTTATGTCCGACACATAAAATAAGTATAACGGTATAAGTGTCAGATGTAAACGTACCATAATATTAATTAAATACATCTTTCTGCACAATAATTCAATTGCATAAAGGCTTGATTTTGTCTCGTCTGGTGCGTACAATCTCAACAGAATCACTGTCCACCCCATTGTCATTCTATCACCTCAGCGACATCTATCGCTCTATGGTCTTTCCGCGTTATGCCCAACATGCACTCTTACGTGCCACGTTGCATTACTAATGACTTTTATATATCTCAAACATTGGCATTTTACATGCATATATATATATATGTAAGCATTGGTTGCACACATTGATTGAACACTAGTTAGGTATGATAATGGGCATTTGATATTTAAAAAACACATACTACTGAACGCATTGACGCAAACAGAAACATCATAAAATTTTGTTGCCTATAAAATTTATTACGGCCCGGCATGTTTGTTGCAGATGCTAAAATTGCTGATATTGCTGGAGTCATTCGAAATATACATGATTCAAAACTTGAAAAGAAAAGTGCTTGTTATAATATTTTAGATACATAGCTACTAATGCATACATTGTCATGAAAATCAAATATCTGATTTCAAAAACTGAGAAGTTCACAATTCAATATTAAATAGTGGTAAATGACATTCTTGTGCATCAAACTTAACTGGTTAGTTTTAATGTTGGTTTCTTTTTTCCATCAGATTTTATTTCCAAATAAAATTACAATATGCCCATATGTATTAGCTAATACAGTAAAACCTCGTTAATACGAATTCCACGGGACCGAAAATCGAAAACAAATTCTAATTACAAAATATGAAATGTATGGGGGAAAAATATTAAAATTTTGAATTTTTTTTTTTTGATTTTCATTAATTTTGTTTACGGTCATAGATGTGCCTACGAAATTTCCGATTCCGTGTGTGTTAAAGGGTCATAAAATGTCAGGATTATTTATTTCTTAATATAAATAATTTATGATGTTTTAAGAAAAATCTGTCACAATTTTCAATGACTGGCTCATGAAAGTGTACTTTATTACGATTTATTGAATATTTTTGTATGCCAGGACTCTGAAATCATTTCGAATTACGAAATTCGAATTAAATGTATGGTTTTCTATATGAAAATAATGTACAAGAGACTTTTTTTGCGAAAATTTCGAATTACGGCGAATTTCGAATTATCCGTGTTCTTATTAACGAGGTTCTACTGTAAATATATTATTTGATTACTAAACTTATCAATCAAAACGAAATGAAATGAAAACATGTCACAGCACGTGTAATATCAAATTTTGTAGAATTTTAATACACTTTTTTGCAACTAACTATAGCAAAATAAAATCGGACGTATCAATATTTATTTATATCACTGTAAATAATTAGTTTCTATAAGTCGTTATTTAAAAAAATCATATGTTATTTTTATACATTTTCATTTCAGACATTTGAAGTGGCATGTACGTTTACTATGGAATATTGTGAATTGTTTGATGTCAATTGGATGTAAAAGATTTTGTTACAAATTAATGCAGTTACATGGCATGTTACAGTTCATTCAAAATTCACTGTCATATTTTTATGAAACTGGTAATAAACAACTAGGTCGCTAATGATTCATGTCCAACGAAACATTACAAGTAAAGAAGTAAATCTAGAAAGCAACAAAGCGACGTAAGCACATACCTTGATGGAATTACAGGTCTCAATCAACTTCTGATTCAGTCCAAAAGCGGGGGAGTATTATAGCAAGAAGGGAAGCATGGAAATAAAATAAAACAGAATACAAAATTTACCTATGATATTTACAAAACATGTGTTTACAGGATAAGCAACATTCGTTTTATATTTTTTTTTACATTAGATATCTTACAAAGCCATTTGCATATTGTGTGGCATATAAAAAATATTGCTTCTATCACTCTGTAGATAACTCTAAATAACTCTCGTAAAATTATGAAAGTTGACTTTAAAAATAATGAAGCATTCTATTTATTTTGCATAAAAGGATGAAAGAAGTAAATAATATTTTTAACAAATAAAACCCAGTGTTATAAAAACATGCATAGAAATCATTGAGTTATTACTGTGTGAAAACCACATTTAGGACCAGCAATGAGGAAAGACAGTCAGCTAGATTGAAAGAGACAACTATACTCTAAGAAAAACCTTTTAAAAAAATTGGACTATGTGGGATTCACACATCATTCACAGTCCAGGTGAATGCTCTTATAGTTTAAGCTACTGATCCGTCTATGTTCCATGTGAATTAACTATTACCTGAGGTGTTTCGAATTCCGTTAATGGAAGTGTAACCAGCTCTGTATTTAATCAAAATTACTTACCAACCAAATGATAGAATTTGAAAGACGTCAGATAATGTAGTTGTTGCATGACTCATAGATAAATCAGTAGCTTAAAGAATAAGAGCAGTCGCCTGGACAGTAAAGATGTGAATTCGAATCCCACTCTATCCTATTTTCTTTCTAGATTTTTTTTTCTTATATGTTAATCAGATTTTTTTTTAAATATGTATCTTCTTTAATAAGAATCTAAGATTCTTAAATCTTGTGTATTATAAGTATTGAATAAAAAATTGGATTAATAATTATTATATTTTACTTTATACTTCCGATTAAAGTCCCTTTGTGCTTTCAGGATAGTGATAACAACAGTAATATCTTAAAGTTAGTTGATTCACAAAAGAAATTAGTGTTTATAAAAAAAACCATTATAAAATCATAGAGATTGCGTGGCAATAGATGAGCAAACATAATCAGGCAACATAAAAAAAAACAAAACCATAAACAACACTGGCAAAAATAACAAACAAACTGGCAACACACAAAGGCTGAGACTCCATTTTCAAAAACTCTATCCTACTTACATTTCCATTTTTAATTCAGTTGGATTATTGCCACAATCGAGCGTCGGCATCGAGAAATAATTGAGACAGATAGATAGTGATGAGGTCCATCATTGGATCGGTACGTGAGAGAGAAAGAGACGGTAGATATCGGTTGGACAATAGGATCAAAGGGACGATTTCGGTTATGGATAAGGAATGGAAATAAACAGAAAAAATACAATTAAAATTTGGAAAATATAAATAAATTAAATTATTAAATTTATTTAATAAAAGATAGAATATTGATTCTAATAAACATCTATTTTTACTGAATTATCTAAATATTCCTGTAATTTTAAAGGTAATAATAACTAATGCAATACAACAATGTAATATTTCGATCGTAACCAACATTAGATACTACGTTATAATGACCAAGAAAGTCTACCATGCACATATTGAAAAGAAATGGTTCTGTCGTCGACCATCCATCACCACTACAATTTATCCATCCACACCTTTCCACCACCATGAATGTTAGTCACCAACATATTATTGTACTACCAACCAAAAAAATGTGCGCGACCTCCACGTGCGGCAGAAGTAAAACTTAATAATGACCATAAAGTACAAATTATCAAAAAATTCTGACTAGGAGATTGTCCCTTTTCTTACAGAGAAGAAAGATTTACATAATAAATATATTATGCATTTGTGCTACAATGAAACCATTAATATGACAGGAAAGTTCAAACTCTTTTTTCAAATGTTTAAAATTCAACATTTTTTACTTCAGAATTGAACACCTCCTCACATATCACACTGCCCTGATATTTTGTGAAAAATTTTGGTCTCATCCTGGTCCCTTCCATCAGGTGATTTCACTCTAGCAGCCAAAGATGTTTTATTTTAAAAAATTCCACTTTCATTGAATTACATTAATCTAATTATGCTTGCGTGATTTGATAGCACCATACATAGTAAAAATCAAATGTATTTTGACGGAAAAATACTATTAGACCTATGTCTATGTCAGTGTTTTCCAAACTACATACAAGTTTAGAGACAGATTTTAGTAGCGTACCCCACTTCGGTTTGTGTGACTGTCACATAATTCGTTCGCAACCAAGTGCTTGTTTCAGCTCTATCCTTGCCGTGCAACATACAACAACAACGATGTTTCAACCACTTAAAATCATAAGAGTATGTGGATACCACAGTTTAGGAAACACTGCTACATAATAAAGCTTCGTATTTCAAATAAAATTTTAAATCATAAGCCAAAAGCCGAAAGAAGGTAGCTATGGTTTGATCAGGTATGATTTATAAAATTTGTCTTTTTCTTTCAATGCTTCCACATAATTCTATAAATTCATATACATCCAAAACATACATCGAATACCGGACCAAAAACCTCGAGATAAAAATATAAATCTCACCTTATTAGAGCTGAAGATACCAAATAGGTTAACTCTCTTCTTGAGTTTACCGCCGGAAACGGTTCCTCTGGCGGTGTGCTGGTACCTTGGGGCGGCCGGATCTACTGAACCGGCTCTGGGTCCGTCGGTGGAGTCTCCCCCGGGCGTGTTTCCGCCTCCGACGACTGTCACGCCGCTGTGAGGGCCGTGCGAAGACACCTTGGACAGGTCTTCGAAGGGGTGGTCTCCTGGCGGCACAAAACCCGATTTGTACCGCTCTATCACCATGGAGGTGTCCTCCTTCTCATCGATGAGGTCACCGGCTCGCACGATACCGTCCAGGCATTGTGAAATAATCGGGAAAACGTTTCTTTCAATATTTACAGAATTATGAATGAAACCTTTGATGTTTTTTATTCTCCGTTCGTCTAATTCCTGCAAATTAAGAAGAATCAAATTGCAACTTCTGTATATGTGAGTAAATATTTTTAAAAACTTCACAGAACTCCTATTATCAATTATTTTAATGAATGAAAAAGGTTTGCAATGGAGAATTATTATCATTTTTAGCATCACTACATATTAGGCGGCCACAGACGGACAGTTCTCGTAACAGGTTGAACATGGCACAGACAATAACTGTTCAATAACTGTACGTTAGTGGCCACACCACAGATCAGTTTAACTACCCCATTTAAATCTGTCGAACTGTCAACAGACGTGCCCATATACGTACAGTTATTGTCTGTGGCAGAGCAAGTGTCAAAAACTATGGAGGTTAAGTTCGCGGAGATATTACACAGGGGTATTGTTTCAATTAGTTTTAGGTAAGGTATACTTGAACGATGATACACGAATAATTTTACTTTGAATTTATTATGGTTCTAATTGTTTTTATTAGAAACAAATTGACATAAAATACACACCTATGACGTTGGTAAAATAAATCATGATTTCGCTATATAAAATATAATCTTTTCTTTTGAATAAATTATTCCCTTTAATGGACAGTATTAATTTAGTAAGAAAACGGTAATATTTATAAAGGTATTGATTTTATATACAATAAATTTAAACATGCCACAAAATTATATTTACATCAATCATCAGTATAATAATTAATTACTATGATATTATTAAAATATATACTTAAATTTTATTTAGATTTAGCGACATTGTCATTCACAATTAGGTATATTAATTTATGTTGAGAACGTCTTAAATTAATAATTTGTAATATTCACTACATACAATAAATAAAATTTGAGTACTGAGTTATTATATATATTTTCACAATAACTTAATATTTATAATGCTCTCTAAAATTTTAGCATTTATATTATATTGTATAAAATAATATGTTTACATAAATAACTATAACTTTGTTTTACTCTCGTAAAAATAAATAAAATATAATATTTGCGATCTCCGCGTACATAATAATATTATTATATTTTTAATAATAAATGAATTTGTATTTTTTAACAAGCAACACCAGCCGTAGTTGTATCGCGCGGTATATTCTACTTTACGTTACCGACATCTAATGTCACTCGAGAACTTTCGGCTAGTTGAAATTCCAACAGTTTTACAAAAACACGGGAGTGGGGGGTCGCTGGCAGTTTGAACATGCCACACATCTGACAGGACGAAAAGTGTCCGTCTATGGGCGCAGCAGATTATCTACCAAAGATAACTGTATGGCCGCCATTACGTATTAACTGGCATGTTCAACCTCTTACGAAAACTGTCCGTCTATGGCCGCCTATTGTTTGCTTTTGCAGTCTATCAAATCAGCACGTTGAAAAAATGTCCCCCTTCAATACATTTTTTTCTTGTCAATCATGCGTCAACCACATTACATGATTTCAAATTCAGTTTTCATTAGGAATACATTACATTGTGTGGTTTTGTCGTCCAAAAGTCAATACTTGGTTATTACCATGGGAAAAGAAAAAAACAACATGACCGTTAAAGCAATGGTGTAGTGGGACCTGAGTACCCTTTGTCAGTGACATGCACTTTTTTTAAACAAGGCGCAGCCTCCTGACTTTTGATAATCCTTCTCATAATATATCTGCTACACCTTTAGAATCTCGTAAATATTGTTTAATATTTTTTCTGTTACGGATGTAAAAATATGAGAGAAGCAATTGGTTAGTCTGATTCCTTAATAGAAAAGTATCAACAACAATAATGCAGAGCAACGGTACTGATTTTTTATACATTTCTATGTGAAAACCGGCCACGAGGAATCTAGTTCCAGGTCCAGAAGGTTCCAGACCGATAGTAGCATCAACAAAATGGTTGCCTCCATGATTAAAGCTCACACAGTCACACAAGTAGCATTTACGAAGCCGTTGACTGTTAGAAGAACAAGTGATACATAGGATTATTATTATACATACATTAAATTTATGAAGTTAAAATGTAAAAAAAAATATGTTGAAGTGAAAATCTAAGGTCAACATTGATATAAAACAGTGCACTACAGTTATAAATAATTAATATACAATGGAGGAGTTATTTGGGGAAGACCAAAAATGCAATTTTGTATTTTTAATATATTTCAAGAACAGATAACATAAACATCTGAAAGCAGTTCGAAGAAATTTCTGTAAAAAGATGCCTCGCAAAACAAATAAACAAGTCTTTTGATAACAATTGGACACACAATATGGCAATCCACTACATAAACAAAGCAAAAGAGTGATTCCTTATGCAAGGAATTCTCAGCTTATTTGAAATGTCAATAAACAAATTCATGTTGGAACAATGGATGAGTCACCTCAGGCATTATGCAAAGACATATACCTATTATTGATGTAAATGGGTGTAGTGTGGTAAATAAAAAAATATCGAGGAAAACTTATAAAACACATTTTAACAGCTCAACAATGATATATAATTATGAATTAAATGATAAGCAGGTGTGAGAATAGGTGCAGAACTAATGTGCCATTGATGATACCAATAGGGAGGGCAATAGCTGCATTCATCAAAATTGTTTTAGATATATATCGACATATTCCACATGAGATGAATTTACATGGATGTTGATTTATAATTTTTTTTTAAATTTATTGAGCTAGGACTACAATTTACAGATAGTGATGGTTAGTTTTTAAAATTCAATTAAATCCTGCCTAAACAAAACCATTATCGTTTTGGTATACTTTGAACGATATGACAAGATTGTGCACACTTTTTCATTCATACTTGTTTGTTTTCGTTGGATTAATCTTTAATTCATTGCCCTGTGTAAACCAAACTATAATAGATAAAACATATTATTCCGTCTATAAAATATTTAAAGTTATGTATAATTTAATTGCATCATTTTAGATATTTTATAGATAGACGAGTATTTTTTGATTATGTATTATGGCATGGTTTCGCAGGGTTTAATTGATTTTTAAAAACTAACACCGTCTGTAAATTGTAGTCTTATTTCAATGAAAACAAATACGTATGACTGACAAAGTTTAGTGTGAGCTATTTATGGCTGATATTAACAGCCTACCTCCACCCTTCGCCACTGGTAATGTGTGCCCATGGAAAAAATGATAAATTGAATAACTATTGTATAATGCATTTATTTATAGATGCAACTGCTCCACCTGGGGTGATTGACAAAGTCTATCAACAAAGTAGTTAGTATGTTATGCCTACTCAATTGAATGTTATACTAATCACTGTCATCACTTATTGGTAAATTACCTGTAATTGTCTGAAGACTTCTGGAAGGGATATGGTAAAATGTGATCTTCTGAGTTCGTTGGTTTTTTGTAGCTGATTAGCGTACTCCGTCTTGGCTTCTTCGCATTGCTGTGACTTTGTGGTGAGGTTCTGTCTTTGTTTGTCCACCTAAAATGCAAATCAGAATAACTGAAATCACCACAAGTTATTTTATGGAAAGATCCATTATAAAACCAAACTTGAATTAAATGCATTTAAACTTCATTGATTTTGTGTCGATGACGATTACTGTTCACTATCATGACTCGTTTCAAATGTGCTATTTATATCTCTCAAGCAATCCCTCCATTCCGCCGTCTGCATAGTTGAAAATATTGAGAGGTGTGTCCATCCTTCCCTTGATTGGACAATCGAGATGATGATCTCCCTTTTCTGTGTCGGTCCCTCAATATTTTACATAAATCTTTCCAAATTAATATTTTCACTTATGGCTGGTTCTATTTGACCAAAGAAATGCAGAACTCTGAAGATACATTTTAGAAAGCCAGTCAATACTCTATAACCTCAATACCATCCATGGAAGAAATTTTAATATAATTACATCAAAAATATAGTGCCGATAACACATTAAGATTTTTTTTTGTAAAATCGAACTTTGCCTGATGTTTAGAGTAATCAACAAACATGACGCAACAAATGAGCTATTTTTATTAATCCAGCTCTAAACAAACCCAACCTATAATGAAATGAAATACGTATCTTACCTCTGCTCTGCTAAGGTTGTAGTCTGCGTCAGCTCTCTGGAAGTGATCCAGAGCTCTTTCCGCTTCTCTAAAGGTTTTTTCATAATTCCTTCGTGCCCGTTCTAATGCTACTTCTTGTACTTGGAGACTATTTGACATCTTGGCTCCTTCATTTAATTGTTTCTAAAGAGAAGAAAAATATACATAAGAACCCATTGGGGTTACATAGATGCGGTTGATCATAGATTTATATACATTCAAATTAATGTTACTCAATTTCAAAGTAGGTACAGTGAGAGAAAGAGATTTCCTGTTTCTGTAAATTTTTAACACAGTGATTCTCAACTAGGTCCACAAGAAAAAATTACATTTTGAAATCCTTTTGGCATCAAGAGTAAATTACAAGGCCTGAACATAAGCAAACCATAAGTGCAAGTGAAAATGTATTCTGCATGGTTATATCTCCGCAACATGCATCAGAGTAAGATAGAATTTCAATGGCTGAATTAAATAATTTTGTACTCGTCGCCGGTAAATATTAATTTGAATGACTACATTCATTTAAAAACTGCGAGCACATGTTGCTGAAATTTATTGTTTTTGTGTTAAATATAAAGTTAGTGGTGATTATTTTTAGTTAATCTAGTAGAAAATATGGTTACCTAACTATGTTGTGTTTAAACTTGGTAGCCGTACTGAGAAGCAACATGATGATATAACGTGTCATAGTATAGATAATAATAATAAAATTGAGGTTCTACTGTGCGTTATACGCAAGAAACACGGCTTCATTTTGCCAAACAATAACCACTCCCTTTATATTATTACTCTGGGGTAAATTACTATTTTCGATCCTAAACCTCTCATATGGGCCTCCTCAGAATTGAGCTTGTATTTACAGATATTTGACACATAAAAATAACATGAATCTGTCCACTCATGGGCATCCAGATACAAAAAACATAGATGAATCTCTTAACATAATATGTACAAGAAATTAACTCTCCCAGTGTATGAAATGTTGATGCACCCGGTCAATCAATGGTATTGGAAATATTGATCCATTATGGTAATGGTACCATTTATCATTGAAACATCTTTTGGAAATACTAAATGCAAAAATAGTAAAGGAACTAAATTCACAAAATGATAATATAAAAAAAGGAAATGCAATCTCAATTAATAACTGAACTCTATACAGAAACATACCTTTCTCTCATCTTTAATTTCCTTAGTTAAGAAGCCGAGGTCTCTGACGACGTTGCCAAGTAGATTCTCCGCAATCACCTCATGCTGGCCCGCCAAGTCATTGATTTCATTCATCATCATCTTGAACGCCTTGCATGGTGTGTATCTGGAACACGAGTACAATCATTATGATAAAATCATTTCCTATGGAAATTACTAAAATTTATCCCTAACATGCTTATTAACCTTAAATGTGAATACCTACAAACTCTAAACATTACATAAATTATGTGTGAGTGCTTCAAATAATCACTCAGGTGAAGATTTCAGTAAGAAAACATCCAAAAGCCATCAAAAAAATCCGGGTATATTTTGATGAGCCTGTGTCCATCATTAATTTGACAAGAATAACATATCCATCCATTAAAAATCCATTTAAAACAATGAACCATAGGATTATAAAAAGTTAAGGCATCAAGTCTCAACTAGGTTTCAATTCCAATCCCGGACATTGTTTTCAATGCCAGGATTAAATTCTTTTCAAAACTGAGATTAGATTCTTTCCAATCCTGAGATTCATAAAAATCAATGAAAGTTTGTCCAAAAAATATTACTGCCACTGACACAATATGAATTTATAATACTAACAAAAAACATACAAGATAAAATAATACACTTCAAGTAGCACATTCGTGATTGCAAAAAAATAATATCTACCACACAAAGATTTATAATTATGTATATTTTTTCCGATCCCGTACTTCCATTAAAATTAGGTGATACCAATTTAACAAACATTTTCTTAAGATTTAATTATTTTTATTTACAAATCAGCTTTTTAAAAAATTACACTTCTTCACCTTATTTAATTTCTAAAACCATATAAAAACTAATCTAGTAACCGGGTAATAAAATATTAGACATTTCGGATTCAAAAAATCGGGCGGGTTCCCATGATACACATTCACTACTGCTGACCAGATAATTACTAATTAATTACCACATTTAAATATCATGCTAATTATATCTAATAGCCAACTAATGATTACGCGCCTAGCGCGTTCTTAGCACTGAAAGACTTTTAATCGACCACATGATCTTTCACACATACATAAAAGACTTCAGTAAATAGAAAAAATACCGACGTTAGCAGATTAGTTAGCAGTTAGTGAGATTTTCAAAATTCGGTGAAAATCGACCCCGACCCAGACTTGATAAGGTAACTGAAAGTAGATTAATTTGTAGATAGTAAATGTAATGATAATAATAACGTACTGTAGGAATTCTGTAGGAATGTTCACCGGAAAATGAACACATATGAGACAAATTGCTTTTGTGTGGCTACACACGTAATTACTAGGTAAATATACAAACAATGTTGAATTATGATATTTTCCGCAGTAACGATATGAGGGGCTGGTTAAGTGATTGAATGACAACATTATAATTTAAAATTAATGGAACCATCAAATTTACCTTGTGATAAATTGAGAACAAATACCCACCGTCATACATGGTATATCTAGCAGCATGTGTGATTAATGATTATAAACAAATGATAACGACAACCAAATAATCAATTACCAAAAAACTGATATTAATTTAATTCAACTAGTATTTACATAGTAAAACCCTAACAAGAAGAATAATACTTTGATGTCAGTCGTTGTCGAGTTAGTAGCGATTCGCTTTATAGATCATGATTCTGGATGGTCCGGATTCGAATACCACTCACTTTATAGTTTGTCAATTATTTTATTTCGGTACGGGTAAATCATACTCGGCTTCCTTTAATTTCCCTGTAGCCTATCTGTAGCATGTGAGTATACGATCGACTTTCAAAAATCTACGAGAGATGGATGAAGTAGCCGTAAGTGCAAAGATATATTATCTGTTTGAGTTGTTATATATTTTATTTGTGGACTTGGCGTGGAACCAGCCACTTCGGATGGTGCAGTCTCATACATTCACATTAGCTTTGTATTGGCCCTGCGGTTTTCGATGATCGGAGAGTAACCAGAATACTACGCTACCATCCGTAGTACCTAAACACGACTTAGTAATTATACTACCCTCCTCCTACGTATTTCTTGTAACAATCTAAAATCCCATCCCCTAAAGTGACTGTTAATCAAAGGGTTCACAACTATGGTCGGTAAGAACGTAGAATTTATTAGACATCTTTCAAACTTACATGAACTTGCAGAATAAAAAGGAATCGAAATAATTTTAATACAAAATGACATGGAAAGTTCAAAAAAATATGTATTTTACAACGTTTTTCTTAGCTCGTATTCTTATTTGTCCGGTGGTTCTTTGTCCGGTACAAATCTTGCAATCGATTTTTAACTAACTTCCCGACTAGCTAGACATTTGAAACTTTTAGAATATATCAGAACACGATGCCAATGCATTTTTTAAATACTTCTAGCCAT
Source organism: Rhyacophila brunnea (assembly GCF_057557595.1). Taxonomy (NCBI): domain Eukaryota; kingdom Metazoa; phylum Arthropoda; class Insecta; order Trichoptera; family Rhyacophilidae; genus Rhyacophila; species Rhyacophila brunnea. Next base: position 4,643,235 of record NW_028232859.1, read on the forward strand.
CTTTAAGTAGAATTGAATTCATTTTCAGTTAATTCTGTTTTGTATGAAAAGTTATTTCGACACCATTATTGGTTGCTAGGGCTCTGGGGTCCTAGCAACTAAATTATTAATATATACCTACGTGGTTACTATGGAAATCAATATGACATGTCAAGTACATTTTTTTTGATCGTTTAAGCTAGTCAAGTCAAGTTTATATGGTTCAACAGAAAATTTAAAAAAGGTGTAAGTATATAAAAATTTATTTTTATCTTGTAATCTAATATATAAAAATTAATATTTGTGTGTTTGTTTGTTCGTATTTAATGCGCAGCCATACCGTTCATCCGATTGCGATAAAACTTTGTAAACTTATTGCTTGCACTTGCGGGAAGAGTATAGGCTATACTAATATATAAAAATGAATGTCTGTCTGTCTGTGTATCTGTCCCGTATGCATTCCTATACCATTCATCCGATTGCAATGAAATTTTGGTAAGTGGTTGTATGCACACCCATAAAGGTTTCTAAATTAGAAAAATCATCATCTTCTTCTTCTTCTTCATTCTATCTTCTTTTATTCGTATGGTCCCTATACCATTCATCCGATTGCAATGAAACCTTCGTCAGTTGTTGTGGCAATGGTTTTTGAATTAGTACAACCATCTTTTTCTTCTTCTTCTTCTTCTTCTATTCTATATTCTTCTATTCGTATGCATTCCTATTCCATTCATCCGATTGCAATAAAATTTTCGTCAGTAATTGTGCCAACACCCGCGAAGGTTTCTGAATTAGTACAACCATCTTCTTCTTCTATTCTATCTTCTATTCGTATGCGTTCCTATACCATTCATCCGATTGTAATGAAATTTTGATCAAGTGTTGTGCTCACGCCGCAAAGGTTTCTGAATTGTTACAACTATTTTCTTTTTCTTCTGTTTGTATGCGTTCTTATACCATTCATCCGATGCGATGAAATTTTGAACAGTTGTTGTGAGCACGCCCGCGAAGAGTTCTGAATTAGTACAACCATCTTCTTCTTCTTCTATTCGTATGCGTTCCTATACCATTCATCCGATTGCAATGAAAATTTGATTAAGTGTTGTGTTCACGCCCGCAAAGGTTTCTGAATTGATACAACCATTTTCATCTTCTTTTTCTTCTATTCTATCTTCTTCTATTCGTATGCGTTCTTATACCATTCATCCAATTGCGATGAAATTTTGACCAGTTGTTGTGCGCAAGCCCGCGAAGGTTTCTAAATTAGTACAACCGTCTTCTTCTTCTTCTATTCGTATGCGTTCCTATACCATTGATCCGATTGCAATGAAACTTTGGTGAGTTGTCGTGCGCACGCCTGCGAAGGTTTCTGAATTAGTACAACCATCATCTTCTTCTTCTATTCGAATACCTACCTACACCATTCATCCGATTGCAATGAAACTTTGGTGAGTTGTGCGCATGCCCACGAAGATTTCTGAATTAGAAAATCATCTTCTACTTCTATTCGTATGCGTTCCTATACCATTCATCCGATTGCAATGACATTTTGATCAAGTGTTGTGCCCTTGCCTGCAAAGGTTTCTGAATTAGTACAATCATCTTTTTCTTCTTCTATTTGTATGCATTCTTATGCCATTCATCCGATTGTGATGAAATTTTGACCAGTTGTTGTGCACACGCCCGCAAAGGTTTCTGAATTAGTACAACCATTTTTTTCTTCTTCTATTTGTATGCGTTCTTATGCCATTCATCCGATTGTGATGAAATTTTGACCAGTTGTTGTGCGCACGCCCGCAAAGGTTTTTGAATTAGTACAACCATCTTCTTCTTCTTCTATTCGTATGCGTTCCTATACCATTAATCCGATTGCAATGAAACTTTGGTGAGTTGTCATGCGCATGCCCACGAAGATTTCTGAATTAGAAAATCATCTTATTCTACTATTCGTATGCGTTCCTATACCATTCATCCGATTGCGATGAAACTTTTGTCAGTTGTGTGCGCACACCTACGAAGGTTTCTAAATTATTATTATATAACATACAAAGTTTGTAGTTTGTTTGTCCCATCCAATTTTGTTTTTTTTTTTTTACTACATATTAATAACATTAATAACGTTTTCATATTTTGGATTCGATTTTAATTTAGTGTTCTTATGTTTGACCTTTACTCTTATTAGAATTATTTTCATATTGCCATATTGTATTACACAGATATTTTAATATTAAAAAAAATAATTACCTCTTATTATTTTTCAAATATCTAAGATAAATATAACCACGAAGCGACCCTGTGCGAAGCCGGGTACTTCAGCTAGTTATTTATAAATAACGATTGAGACAGATCTACCGATGACAACTGTTTAAGGGTAGCTGTTACCATTCACCTGCTTGACAAAAAAAATCAGACGAAATTCCACGTCACTACCGCATTAAATGACCTTTAAAGAGCTCCCTATTATGTTTTAAAACTTTTGTTGAAAAACTTACAAAAAAGCTTGCCACCTCACAGGGAGTCCGTATGCTCCTTCTGGATATAATAATCACCAAATCAATTAGGTGTGAATAATTTACGCTAACCACTGACTTAAACTTTTTTTGAGTTATCTCTAGTAATTAAAAAATCAATTAATTAAAATAACAGTAGGTAGTATCCAATATGCAATCGATCAGACATCAAAATATCATGTAATTTAAAAAATAGTATGTAATGCGTCTAAAGATAGAGTGATACATGCATCATTAATTTTCAAGGTATGTAATAATAAGTAATAAATAACAATACATTAAATTATAGATAAGATCATTATTAATTGCCATGATTTGTAGCATAATATCAAAAACGTATCATATTGTATAAGATTTGGGTCAGATTTAATTTGTAAGTCAGTAATTAAATTATTTTCCTCAGTCATAGGCAGCGCCAGAGGTGTTAATAATACATTTTGGTCATTATTCCGGCTCTTGGTGAAACAATTAGATGCTATCTGCAATAATTAATACAAACCAAGCCTGTAAAAGTGAAAACTTGGCAAAACTGCGAGTCCAATCACTCTAACGTAATATTGGATACTCGCGAGAATCATAATGCCGCCACGCCTGTAATTAAACTTATGACATTTTGATAGGATTGCCATTTCAGAATAATTTAAAAAAAACAGTCGGTAGGTATATAAAATGTAAAAGACTTTCTGCTTCAGAGTGTGCTGGCTCAATGCTTTAATCTACCAGAGGATATTTTGTTTCAAATTTAAAAGAGTATTTGTATGATTTCACATCCACGAAGAACAATAAACTTCAAAATTTTAAGATAGTGATGATAATATCTGGATGTAAACAAATACTTAGCCATTGAAAGTAAATTTTTAGATTATACTGTGGGTTTTTCTTTGAAAGACTTGAGAAAAGGTTCTTATCCTTTTTTCCTCAACAACAAACGTTCGCTTCACTATACATTTTCTTTTTCAGGAAATTCAGGAGCTTTCCTTCAAAATAGTTTATTATCTATTTTGTTGACGGAAGTGACACTAGTGTGAAGTCAGTAAACGGCAAGTAAATTGGTCGCACATACAATTACATTGACCATACATAATTTGAAAACATGTCAGAGAAATATAACCATTAGAAAAAATCTTTTTGAAAAAAATACAACAGCAGGATTCGTGCCCATGTGCTCTCAACCACTAATGTATACGTTTTCAAACTATGTAAGTATGTTCAATAAAGAATGTTACATTCTTAAATCCGGTGAATTAATCTTTGAATAAAAGAAATAGTTTTTTAAATTATATAGACGAATAAGAAATAGTTTATTAAATTATAAATGACACCAAAGGTCTCAACGTTACAAATTCTGTTGGTGTTGGTAAGTACTAGGATTGCATTCCCGGAATTAGAGATTTATTAATGTTTTTTCAATCGCTGGACTCCGGGAATTAGGCAAAAACGATATATTGATTATTTTATATTGTCTTTGTAAAATACTTTCAGTATATTACTTGTGCGACAAAGCAATGCACATTTGTTATACGTTTAGAGCAGTCAGTTGAAAAATTACCTAGCAGAATGAGATTCGACAACTTTTTTTAACTGAGAGCTGCGTCGATTTTTTCGTCTAGAATCATTTGTAAGGGGCCCTTTTTATAACAGGATCGAGAAGAAATCGAGCACGGTTTCGGGATTCCAAACCCTAGTAGTACCTATCTATACACCAAATATCTTGTGTTTAGACCTTCGCGTTATAATATGATGTCAATGGAAAGAAAAGCCCAATCCATAGAATACTAATCCGGTGAGAGAATAAAACAAACAACCATACGAAATGACGACAATCCGTTATGCCAGGTTTCCACTTATTGCGTATTTAAAATAATATTTACGAAGAATGAGAAAAATTATTGCTGTCATATGCATGCAAATTCAATTGAATAGAATTAGTTGACAACCTCATTACTACATTAATACACACTTGCGGATTTCTCGTGGAAGCAGATATTTTACTTTACATGTTCAGCCCATTGTCATTTCATCTGCATAGCGGCCTTTATTAGGTCGCGTACTTTTGTCTACGTCCTTATCCATTGATTTTTCGTGGTCTCTCCGTGTTATGCCCAACATGCACATTTCCGGCACGTTGCGCTACTCGTTATTTTTTTATATATCACATAAGGGGCCTATGTTTTATTCGCATACGTGAGCACTGGTAGCACACATCGGTTGAACGCTTTACGCTTTAGACACAATGGGAGATCACTTTTGAAGATACTATCCAAACGCCCAAAATGCGTTCCATGTCAGTTTGGATCTGTGTGCAATCTCATCATAATTATATTAATTTTGGTTTCAGCCGAACCAAAAATTGTACAACATTGTATTTAATTCACGAAGGCCCAAGCCCAACGCCAGTCTGGTAGGCAGATGCGCAGTAACAAAATTTAAATGACTTAGGTACTACTGGTTTACGAAATGCCATCAGAGAAAATATAATGTCGCATGCCTTCTTTAGATAAATACACTATACCTGCCTTTATTTAGTTCAGTTATTCTACAATTGAAAACAATAGCACTGAGAAGAGAGAAGAACACTCGAAAAATTATAATATAAACATCCAATTAAGGAAATTTGATACCTGCCTCTGCCAACTAACTTGAGGTGAAAGAGAATTTAACGTGCATCTATTCTTCTTTATATGTCCAATAAAATGGTGCCTTTCGTGAACCTGTTCACTTGACAATGCAATATAAAAAAAAATATCTTACTGCTCCTAATAAATACACAATCAAGTAAACTTTCCACGTGCTTAATTAGTCATAATTACCTCATTAATTACGCATGGCTGTACGCATGAAGACTACCGAAATACGAAATTACTACGTGTAGTTGACTGATCATTGCTAAAAACGTATCAACACGTCAAAAAGTTGTATGAACCATCATAGACGCGGTTTAAAGAAAAAAATCGTCATTGTAGCCTGTAGCCAGTAGCCACCAACTGTATTTTGCTAACAAAATACAATTACTAAAATAATTACTAATATATAATTGATAACTGATATATATATATAATGGGAATGGCTGAAATAAGATAAACTGGATGCGGAGAAATGTCTGGTATTCACGGCTATCGTATGTGACACTCGTATTCTGTCGATACTGCTTTACGGCAGCAAGTCGTGATACCTTACAAATGCTCAGTGGCAAACGTTTACTAAGCTTCGAAAACAAATGTGGCGGATACCGAGTGTGCAGTAGGTATGACTTTAAGACTAATGGGGGATATGAAAGTGGACCATGCAGTCTTTTGTCACAAGAGGTCAACATGAATCCGGCGTCCTGGAATGCAGATAAATACCACCAATACCAGTATTAATAGGACATCAAATTGGATGTGAATCATGTCCATTTTGACAGTTCCTGCAGCAGTAGGTGTAAATAGGTATTTGCTAACATTAATTAAAGCCTGAAGATACTTTATGTTTCGACTATTTATTTATTAATTGATCCCTGCACTATCAAAATATGGCAAGTATATGCACAGTGAAAACATTCCTGAATTTTACAAAAGGAGTTTTAACTTTAGGTCCAAATATTTCAGGATCCATTTTGATGGACTTGATCCATAATTATTGTGAACCACCCATACAATAGTGAGGAACTGGTGGTGTTCACCATGCCCAAATTACTTTGTTATGAATATGATGTATTTTACAGTTGATTGTCCTGTGACCATTTATTACGATGGTATTAATCATAAAAAGCTTTATTTAGATAAACCGGTGTTTCCCAAATTTACAACATGTTGGAACCAGCTACAAACTTTTAACATAAAAAATATATTTGCTTACAACTCATCACAGTTTGGGAAACACCAAGCGTGAGTTCGCACTCTATTAATTTAATATAATCAAATAATTGTATCCTATACATTCCCTACTCAATTGACATCTAATCGGACGCATCTGTAATATTTCTGTACTAAGTAATACTACCTACCTACCATTCAATTAGCGTCAGATGGCATGCACGCGAGAATGTACCGTGGGACCCACGGGTGAAAGGTCATTCTCGTAAGCAGAAGGCGGAAACCACCTGTGACTTTGGCAAACGAATAGCGGTTCATATGTATTGTATTTGAACTCATATGATAGACGTGTTATATCGTCGTGGTAAATGCAATAGGTCGTATGTCAAAAAAATTTCAATTTTGTTTTATTGCACCATAGTGACCAGCCCAGTCATCTACACCATCTCCAATAGGTCTTATGTCGTTAGACCAATAAGAAGTCGACTATCCCAACACTTGCAAAAAGACGAACCGACACGTCATTGATATTGGTCACGCCAAACAGTCGTATGTCAGAGCTCATCATAATGATAGTAATGTTTTTGTTTATTTTTATTCCTCGTTCTTGACTTTATACTAAAGAATTCGTCAAATAATACGATGTAAGTAATTTACCAATCACTGTTTTTTAAAATCTACTTTATAATTACATTATTGTTGTCAGATTTAGTAAAATTTTCAAGATTCTTTCTACAGATAATCTAACATTACTTTTTGTCTCAAACTAAAGAAAAATTCTCCGACGTATATATGGACCGATCAGGGACGGCACCAATTGGAGAAGAAGATATATTGCTGAGCTCTACGGGCTATACGAAGATTGCAGCGCAGTTCAATCAATTAAGATTGGGGGACTGCGATGGCTAGGTCATGTGCACCGTATGAATGTACGTACGTATGATGTCCGGCAATCCAATCGGGCGTAGAAGAAGAGGCAGGCCAAAGATTCGCTGGTTGGATGGAGCTGCCAATGACTGCCGTGTTCTAGGGGTACCAAATTGGAAAGCGGCCACACTGGATAGGGACAGGTGGAGGGAGCTGTTGGAGGAGGCCAAGACCCACACCGGGTTGTCGTGCCCCTGATGATGATGATAATGACTTTTTGTCTCATTTATTTATTGCCAAAGTAATTATTTGTTCACCAATCACGATTGACAGTTTTAATAAGACACTGTTTATTTAGTTAAAAATTATTTAGTAAAAAGCTATTAAAATGATTAATGGAAGGTGTGGGCGGTACTTGGTATCTTTAGCAGTCAGCAACATTACTTCACCGGATACTAATGGTAAGAATAAATAAGATTATGTCGCTACAAATGTGGAGTGGAGATGATATTTTGCTGAGATGCATTAACGATTATCAAATTTAAAAATGATTATTTTCTTCAGGACCTCAAATAACCTGTGAAGTCGTAAGAACCACTGACGATATGGCGTTACAAGTTGAACCTGGGAATGCAGCGGAACTCGAAATCTTAGTCTTAGAGCATCCATTTGAAATCACTTTTCAAAATATTGGTTCAGAAATAGAACTCGATTTCGCTGAGGTTAATAATACTTTGACTATCAAAACTCCAATTTTAGAACAAGCAGAATCATTGCTGAGGCAACCTTTGGACATAAAGATAGCAGAGAACATTGTATCAACACAATCAGCCCTGAGATAAAATATAGATTGTGATATGACGATGACTGAACATCTAAGTGGCCCTGAACATTTACTATCTGATATCAGTAGTGACTCTGAAGCTCTGTATCAACCTGAATCGAATCAATCAAGCTCATCAGAAGACTTAGAGGAGTTTGCTATGCAGTCTGACACCTATGGTGACGAACCTACTGAGCAAGTCAATCAAAGAAAACGAAAAGGGCAAAGCAATAATTGTAAAGAGTGGAAGAGGCAAAAAAAACTCTCAACTGCTTAGACTATAGATACATCTCAACTGCTCAACTCAACTCAATCAGCTCAACTGCGATTGCTAGGCAAGTCTTATGCAGGTTTTGAGAAGCATGAAGAGTCCGGCAAGGGCGGCAAGTATAGACAGACGTCTAAAAAAGATTCTATGACCATAGGTCCACGTTGTGTTGGGCATAGTGACATGCTCAAAAGGGTGGGTCAAAAATAGCCTTTAAGTGCGATACAATCAGTGATGAACAACGCAGCTTGCTATTCACAAATTTTTGGAAGAAAACAAAATAATACTAAGTACCTACCGTTTAAATAAAAAAATTACTTTTCTAAAAAAAAGTATTCTTTTAAAACTGTTCTTTTTTCTTTTAAGTAGGTATTTACCTGCTCTGTTTTATGCAAATACATAATTAAACTATGATATTTTTAAATAAATCTTTTTAAAAATTATTGTGTGTTATTTTGAATATTAACTTTTAATCTTTTCTTTTAAACATTGAAATCGTTTTTATACAAGTGCCTAATTAAACAGAGATTTATAATAAAAAAAAACTTTTTCATTAGTTTAAGCTTACTTTTTAAACGTTTATGTACAAGTGTATAATAATATGTCTATATTAATATAATATTATATTTTGTTTCATTATAAATACCTAATTTTAGTGTTTTCAATTTAGGTATGTTTGCATAAAAATTGGACTTATGTCAACAAAAGTGGCCAACATTGACGATCAAATAGTTATATGTCAACCTAACTTTCTTATTATTCATCTTACATCAAAATGATGATAACAATCTTAACAGGGAACAAATTCTACTAAGTAAATAAATTTGTGAAAAAAATCGGTGCATTGGGGTTAAGATGGGATAGTTTTTTGTCTCTCCTGAAAAGTTTGGTATCTTTGACATACGACCTATTGCATTTACCACGACGATATGTTTTACGCCTGACCACAATGCTAATAATGGTACAGTTCTCTTTCAACAACTCACCATCAAATGATGAAAATTACATCAACAACTATTGTCGTAACACATCATCACACATCAGAAACATACGTACACCGTACACCCGATTCTCTTTTTGCACGTGGGATACGTTCCAAAGACTACCGAGTGAAAAAGATACAGTTGACATAATTAGAAAAATGGATAACGGGTTCCTTGATTACTTAAAATCCTCTAAATGTTAAATTCTCAAACTCAACAATAATAGTTTCATACGTTAGATACAAATTAAATAATAAATTTGCATGGTTTAATTAATGTTCGATTTAAATTAAACTCAATATAAAAAATATTTTCATTGTCAATTGCATGTGACACAGTGATATCAGAATGTAATTCGGACGTATTTATGGATACAAGATTTTTGGGTTTACACATTCTACCCAAAATAGTTTCCGGCATGCATTCAGACTTCATGGCTTTTTAATGAAAATTTAATGTAATGCAATCGTTGCCACTATTAAATAAAATTTAAGCACATGATTAACACAATTATACTAATAATACTTAAATTGATTAATAATGTCAAGAAATAACCAAAGCAATCGAACATAGTACTTTCAATAAATTTTCATACCATTAAAAATCTACTTAGGGTTTTCAAAGTATTAATAATATTACAATTAATAATAAACATACAAAGTCATAATATTGTTGGAACCAATAAGAAAATGTATTCTGTCTCTATATATACGTATAGTATTTAAGCAAAGGCAAACGGCCTATCTGAATAGTCTGGATAATGGTGTTACAACCGAAATAGCTATCGACAAAACCTTTTAAAAACCTGTAGAATTTAATATTAATTATATTTTCATTTCTTGTAATATAATATCTTTCGTATATTTCTAATTACGGTAAGGAAATTATTTTTAACGCAAACAGAGTCGACGAAATTCGGAATAAAATAACCATCACTGTCTAGAATATTTCACATATTGTGTCAGTCAATAAAACACATAAATCAATAGATAATTATAAATTAAAAAATAATATAACTTACTGGTAGTCATCTTCTTCTTTTTTCTTGGGTTGATAATTTTTTACTAGCCTCCTGTGGAAAAAAAACAATTGTAAATTAGTAACAAATAACTCCATTGAATTAGGACCGAAGCCAAACAAGTTAAAGAAATACTAAATATGTATATCAAAGAGAGGATGACAAAATAAGCATTAAGACTGATGATTATTTTAGTTGCAAATCATTTGTAGCAAATTTCATATTGTTATCGCCCGAATTTGTCACAAATCGCAAAACAATGTAAGTATGTAGAAACAGTCAACTCAGTCAATTATTATATGTATACTTGCAAATAAAACATGAATTTGAATTACGCAAACAGATGGTATTGATTTATTACATACATACATACCTACATAATATTATATTTATCCTTTGGAACAAGATTCATGGTCAACTTGTACCGGAATCAAAATATGTATTTACATTACATTGTAAATGCAGATACGACTGCTTGTGACAGCCATAGATATAATATATGACCAAACCATCATTCTTTAGAATATTTAGAATTTAGATAAATAGTCACAAAAATCACTAATGCCACACGTACATGATACTGAAATGTCAAAAACAACTGTCATAGGTGGTGGCTGCACATTTTAAAGGTGAGATGTTACAATGCGCCAACATACAGAATATGAATTATTCTTGAGTTACCAATTCAAACAATAAAAACGCTGCAAAGTACTGTAATACTAAAAATTCTTAAGACTTGCTCTGCTATATTATTAAAAAAACGCTTTAAGGCTATAACCTCAGCTGTGAGGCATGGTCTAAAAAGATCGTATAGACGATGCGCGGATTGTGCAAATGACGCGAGCCGAACGAAATATAATTTGTCATAAAAATCCAACATGCGTCCATTAAATGTTATGTTTATTGTTATATTACTAATAATAGTATATTCATTGACATGTTTTCTTTTTTAAGTACATATGTAAAGTTTTTAGTCATCTTTACACGATTTAAGAATGTTTTCATCCGACGCCATGACAAAACAAATCGACGTGCGGACACCTCGACTATCTGTCTCCGACTTGCAACGCGGCCGAAATTACGTCCCACACAGTGTTGCCATATTTTCAAAGCGGAATTATAGTACAGAGCCTTCAAAATTATAGTATTTAGGGAAAAAATATATGCAGTACCTACGCGTTGTCATCTATTGAAAATGTATAGCTTTTTTATTTCTCAGAAAAAAAATAACGGAGAATTTAAGAAACTCCAGGACCCTTTTTTATGTAGGTACCTCCCTCTTCCGAGCAAAAATGCTTACCGAAGAATTCAAGAAATTTCATTTTTAACCAAAGTCAAGGGATTTTTTTACGTTTTTCGAGCAATTTTATCCAAGTTCTCCAAATCTTCTTATAGATATTGCGAAATTATAGTACTTTGCACCAATTTATCAAACGGAAATAATATCGTAATATTAGTAGGTACCTACTTTTTACATATTTTTTCCGATATTCTAAATTATAGTATTTTGGGCGTACTATACCTGTTTTATATCGTACATAGTACGCGGACCAAAATTATAGTACAAATACTATAATTATAGTACGGTTGGCAACGCTGGTCCCACATACTGTTGGTAAATATTTGCCGCTTCACTTATGTACGCTCTTAATACAAAACAACACAGTATGACAACAATGAATAAAATATGAGGAAGTATTATTTGTTAGAGTAATCAACAATCGATTTTGTGAAAAAACTGATGAACTTATAGAATATAATATTATTATTATGAATGAATGTAAGTAGTAGGTATAACGGTGGTTTACCTGAGTTTTCCTGCATATTCTGTCTCTATAGCGCACCGGTCCTTGATGAAGTGGTTGTACTTCTCCAAGAAATCGATGCCCTTCTGCGTGTGCACGGCTAGGTTGTCGTACTGATCCTGGAAAAGAAGAGAAAATAACTAATTAACTATAACGTCACAATATGGGGGAAAAAAGACGGAAAACAGATATGAAGGTTTATTGTAAATCGTTGCGAATAGGAAAAGATCTAAAATAAACAAATGTGGCGTTTTTAATTCTTTCAAGTCACATAGCCAGACAACAGATCCGCATTGAATTGACTACGATAACAAACGAAGATGATTAATAATTTACGTGGGTAGGTCAAGGTTATTTCAGAAACAGGTAAATAATAAAATTTTATGAAATGTATTGTGCTATGCAGTTAAATATTGTGGTAGGTATGGCTAATGACGTATTACTGTCATGAGCTTATAGATAGATGATTACACACTGCCAAAGAATGGATCATCTGTGGAAACCTAGGGGCGGCAGGTTATACGAAAGTATGGTGAAGCAGGCAGGTTATATAAAAGTATGGTGAGGCAGGCTGGTAATCAAGTTACGACAAAACTTCCAAGTTAACATTATTATATTATATGGGTACATCATAATGACGTTTAAAAGGCCGAAGTAAATCCTCTGTGATGCCCTGCATTTTTTTTTATCGCGATGTAATTTCTCGTAAGTTGTCGGCTATTGTTGGCCTGCTTCATTCAGTTGTATGAGAAAGCCGATTTCTTGTCCCTCTTTTTATTTAATACCTCTATGGTGGAAACTTTACTAATTCCGGTTCTATCCAAGTTAAAAATGAATCATCATCTTCCATATTCTCTTATTCATTGTTACAAAACGACGAACAATGTCGCATAATTAATATGTTTTGCATATTACCTACTAAGTATTTAGTATTGGATGATTTTGTGTTTTAAATACCACAGTTTCTTGTCAATGTCTGTTTACTATACTTGAGTAACGAGTTCTTTCTTTTGCTCCTGTTTGCGCTTAAGGCGAAGCTAGCACGAATCACCAAAAATCCTTTAAATTCGAAACACTTCTGTGCTCTACAATATTTGCAGTCTGAAATTCAATTCCTAGTCACTGATTCAGTGGATCATGAATTCAATCTGGTAGCCGGATCAATTTTAAATGTTGTCTTTTTCAACATTTATTCGCATAAAAAACATAAACCCAACGATTTGAGTGAGAAGGAAATAACTATTTATTTTAAATTGTAAAAAAGGCTGTTAAAATAATCTGCACTGTATATTATGGCACATATGTACCCACATATGCCATAAATATAAATAACCTTTCATAATATGGTAATAATACTGTTGATCAAACAATTTTTTTGAGACGAAAACATACACAAGGTTTAAGAATGTAACATTCTTAATTAAAAGTATATATCTTGGAAGAATAGCCTCGGAAAGATACCTCATATGCGTAGTTGTTATAAGTTTACGAAATATCTGTATGGATAGATGTGTCAGTAGAATAATTATTGGTAAAGCAGTCTCCCGGCATGCTATAAAGTCGGTTCGAATCCCACTCGGTCCATGATTTTATTCATATTCTACGCATTCTTCCATACAAATACAATACTTGGCGCTAGTCTGGATATAACCATGCCGTGCTATTTACATAATCATAGTGTATGCAAATGCGTTATGGGTAATATTCAAGACCTGAACAAAAACGAACCACAAGGGCGAGTGAGAAAGCATTCGGCATGCTTATATTCTACGCAATATGCGATAGAGCATGGGTGGCCAACCTTTTCAGCAGCCGGGCCAGATTCTAAAAATGAGACTTCCTACCGGGCCGCACAACCATTTTTTTATTATACAAAACAAAAAAGAAATATATATTATATATTAATAAAATAAACAAAAATGATAATCTAACATGTTTATTAGATTAGACTTTTTTTAAATAATAAAAAATAAACGAAATAATATAAAAATAATAAATTTTAGGGAGAAGTTTGATTTTGTGTGGCAGAACTAAGTGCATCAATATCGATATCGAGTGAGGTTGTCCCTACACGCAAACAGTTTTCTAAATGCACATCAGTGATTCGTGTTCTCACTCGGGATTTGATATGCTTCATCCGACTAAAAAGCTGTTCACACGTGTAGGTGTTTCCAAATAGCGAAGTCATCATTAGAGCATGTTTGTAAAATGAAGGATATTTCTCCTTGTCCATATATGTTTTGTAAAACTCTTCCAAACCAACCTGATGGAATTGTTCCTTCAACTGTACATCGCAACATATTTCACAATGTTCCATTTGTAAATTTCCCGGTAATAAATTCACGTCTACGGAAAATGGCGTTGCAAATGCAGCAAAAAGCACACGGTGCTTTTTAAAATCTTGAGCCAATATCGAATCTCAATTTGCGAAATTAGCACATCTAGCGGCAGCATTTGATATTATTTTTATTTTTTCACTGCTCCACGGTCCACAAGTTGACACCCAGTGGGCCGCGGGTTGGCCACCCATGCGTTAGAGTAAGATAGAATTTCTACGGCCGAATTAAATATTTGTTGTACACATCGCCGTTAAATATTTGTTTGGATGACTGGTCATTCAAACAGTGCGAGCACGTATTGCTGAAATGTATTGTTTTTGTGTTCAATATAAAGTTAGTCGTAATTATTTTTAGTTAATTTAGTAGAAAATATTGTTAACTAAGTTGTGTTTAAATTTAGTAGCCGTACTAAGAAGCAACATGATGGTATAACGTTTCATTAGTTAAGTTAAGAATAATAAAATTGAGGTTCTACTGTGTGTTATACGCAAGAAACACGGTTTCATATAGCTGAACAATACACACTCTCTTTATATTATTACTCTGAGGTAATATTAACAATCCACTGATAATTAATTACACTATCATAGTTTCAATTGGCATATTAGTGTACTTACTGTCACATATTGCAATTTAAAGAAAGCCAACAGAGAGCAAACAAAATGTCATAATAATAATATGTACTAACTCAACAAAAAATGTTGACAACATTGGCAGTTCACGATCGATTGATAAATCGAATAAATATTATTTTACAATAGGTATTATGTGGCAACGAAATATGGCGAGTCGAGGTACCTTTGGGAATGCGAGAAAGGCCTGCTTTGGATTAAATACGTCTGCTGACGGTAATCAACGATCAATGGCAAATAAACACTTAGATAAATAGAAGAAATCGCCGATCAAAGACCAGAGCCGTGCGTGCCGGCCCGCGAGATTTCAAAAACCGTACATCTCGCATGCCGTACGGATAAACAAATCGCTTGGCCTAGAATACGATAATGTATTTGCACGCACAATAATCAATGGGCAATAAAAACGACCTAACGGCAAGGAAAACGAAATATCAATCACTAGATTCAACGATTCGATTGGCCCCTTGTGAAATTCCAGCATGCACATTCCGCCAGTGATATGACATGATATATGAAACAAATAATATATTATTATTTATTACAAATATATTTTATTTTTATGTAGCTACAGTGAGTGTAGTGCGTCAATAGAGCGGTGCGCACGTTGGGAGTCAGTTCAATCGGGTTCGGACCGCCCCCAAGATTTGCGAAATATAAATTAACTAGGTATGCAATGGATAAACGACAATTTCGTTCGTGCAACCACATGTGATAATGTGTACAAACGTAAACAATGAAATAACGTTTTTAGATTCCTACTTTGACATCAAAATTTTCATCAAATGTGTTACCTTTTTTGTCACGGATAACAAACGAATATTTTTGTCTCTTTAAAATTAAATCAAGTAGTTTTTCCTGTCAAATAGCTTATTTTCTTACCCAGTAAGGTACATGTTTGGCGAAGAGATATCCCGAATGCCGGTTTTCTTTTAAAGATAAATAAAGTGTTTTAGTGTATGTTTTTTATTCAATTTAATCAACGCCAGATAGCTGTGATATTGACAAACTGGGAATCCGTCACATCATAAAAGCACCTTCAAGCCAATTGAACATTTCCCCTTGACTTTGACCCGTTCAATAATGCAATAGTTGACCATAGGCATTCAATAAAACTGATTAACATATCATCGAGATGTCGCATAGTATATTATATCGAAGTCGACCAATTGTGAATAGCAATCAACATAATGCAACGTCCAAGTGACGCAACATTCGATCCAGTAGGTAATAATTACATTTCAAATCCAAATTCAAATTTCATTATATTTTTTATTTAGTGAACATTTTTTTTTTCGACCATGTCCGATCCTGATAGGATAATATGGGCCTCCACATGGTGGAGGTTTGTATAGATTTTGTGTTTTTTACGAGAAATGGATGTCAGCCACTTGCTCAACCTATTAGGTCCATACCCTGACACGCACAAACTGAAAAACAATATGTGTACACAGACCCAGGATTCGAACCTGGGACCCACGGCTTAATGTCATTTAGAAACAAATAAATATTATCAAAACAGTAGATATTATATAAAAGTTATTAAACATTAGAAAAGTGTAAATACAAAAAAATATATAAATTTAGATAATGGCATGACGTATCCATTTATTATTACGACTGAAATAACACACACAGTGGGCTAGTTGGTAAAGCGGCCGTCTTTGAAGTCATAGCTCATGCCGTTCAATTATATCGCGAGGTCTTTTCAATATGCTTAACCCAAATCGAGATTGATCGAATGGCTAACAATCTAAGACGCGGTGAAAACCAGTTTTAAATTTTAATAAAAGTTTACACCATACACTGTGGACTCTGATCAAACTTTAATCTATTATCCATTTACCTATTGTTTCTCCCTAAACCATTTAAGTTTGGTAATATAATAATCGATTAATATGAGTTGGTTGTGAGAGACGTCACATTAGGGCAGGGCAGACAGGTCGTGCGCTCCCTAGGGATGGAACAGTGACAGAAAATTAGGGATGGAATGTGAAAATTTTTGAGGGATGTATTGTGGAGATTTTCGCCTGCGGGGTGAAAGGTTATGTTGCCTTTAAATGTCAGGCGATAGATGCTTCGAGTTTCACAAGTGTACTTATTTGAGTGTATATGTTAGACAAAAAGAAATAAAATATTACTTTCAATACAATATAAGACTAAAATTGTAGTGGGCACTCAGAATGATAATAACAAAAAGATATATGTCGCCGTTTTCTTTGAATGTGACAACACAGTTTAACCTCAATTTTAATAAGGTAGGTACCAACGAAGCATTGTACCTTGCTTCTTAGTACGGTTACCACATTAAAACACAACACGGTTAACCATATCTTCTACTAACTAAGTAAACTAACTATTTACTTAACTACTTCTTTTATTCAACGAATAATTCACAAGATTTTTTAAGAATGTACCATTCTAATTATTGAATTAGTGTTTTTGCGGCAATTAGTACGTCGCCTTGTAGCATAAAGGGATCATAAAGGCATAAAGGAATGTAATCTTGTGAATTATTCGTTGAATAAAAGAAATAGTTAATTAAAAATTATTAGCAAGTTCAAGTAAGTTACATCACAAAAATATTGGTGAAAGCCGTGACGTCGGTTAGTAATTAAAGTAGTAGGTACCAACTTTGATTTAATAAACAAAAATCGATTGCCAAAGTAGCTTGATTTCGAGGAGCGCTGATGAGCAGGTATTAAAAAGGCCAATAGTTAAAGTTTGTCGCAATTAGTACGTCGCCTTGTAGCATAAAGGATAAATGCGCGGACGGGGCGTAAACCCAAGAGATGCAGAGTTCGATTCCCTGCCGGGGTGGCTTACTTTTTTCAAAAAAGATTTTTTTCTATTGGTTATAATATATTGTCTCAGAAGTGTTTTTCAAAATTATGTATGTTCAATAAACTATTTGCCACTAACTTTATATTTCACACAAAAACAATAATATTTCAGCTACACGTACTCGCCGTGTTTGTACTAACCGCATGCGTCACAGACTAATATTTAACGGCTTCACGCCCTAAAACCCAACTCCTTCGTTCATATTTTATATTTCGCTGAGATTATACGCGTGCCGAATGCTTTCTCACTCGTACTAATGGTTAGTTTTTGTTCAGATCTTGAGCATTTTCAGACTTTGTAACATCGCCATTGAATAACAACAAGTAACACCAACTACACAATACAACTTGGTACTCTGTGAACACTACTTAAAAAATGTTTCACGCAATATTGCGTATCGTCTGGGCCCGGTTGTACGTTTCTATAGAAGTGTTAAGGTACCCACATCACGTAATTGCACTATTGGCATACTAAAAAAAGTCCGTAACCATATTTTAGGCAATCTATAATAAATGCGATGGTAGAACTCAAACGCGTGAAACGACCGGAAGATAATAATGATGAAAAATAGCCGAAAATACGAGGTGGGCCATCAGGAAAAGCTCAATTTCCGGGAAATTCATTTTCGTACAGTTAACGCTGAGGAAGGAAAACGTAACAGGTTAGTAAACAAAATAATTCAATAATCTATCTGTCACAATTCAACGATGACTAGGAATATTCGATTCTTGCAAAAAAATATTGTTTCTTGGAATTGATACAATAAAAAATGTAAAGCAGGATAACGATTCTAACCCGTTAAATGCTTAGGAACGATATATCGATGTTTATAATACCAACGAGAAACGCTAACCACTATTGTTATTGACGCCACAATGCTTAGTATGGTAAATTATTTTGGGAACTTCATACTGCGACGTTATTAAACCGGTTTTATTATGTTTCCTGTACACATTAAATTACTTTACATAGAATGTAGATTCACCTAAGTACCCTTAATTGACAATTTTTCAGGCAATCGGGCAATCGCCCTTCAACCTACCGCGAGTCGTTGTTATTAGTCTCAGTGGGTCTATTCTATACATATCGACCGCTAAAGTGATAAAGTGATAGATATTATCAAACTTAGGGTAGGATTGTATCAAAGTATTAGCACTTATTGTAACAATTACAATAAGTTGGTTGTATTGTTGCAATAAGTGCTATATTTTAACAGCAGCAAAAGATGCACTGCTAAAATGTAACGCTTATTGCAACAATTACAACCAACGGATTGTAATTGTTACAATAAGTGCTAATACTTTGATACAAACCTACCCTAAGTTTGATAATATCTATCACTTTATCTCTTTAGTGGTCGATAGTACAGAATAGACACACAGGTATTAAAATAATAATCCGAAGCCGCGCAATCAATAAGAAATGTAGGATGTTTAAAAATAAAACCATATTTTTTTATCAACAATACCTAATTATAAATGACAACACATTTCTTGCATATAAGTAAATATAAAATAATATCGATTTTTAAATGTGAAGACATAGAAATTATTTTTCATATAAAAAATTTGTTCCAATAATTTCATTAAAACATTCCTGAAGATTTTTGAATTCGATTTTTATTGTTCCTGTGACCATTCTTTATAATCTTTGTCCATGTTCACTCATTGGGAGCAAATGGAAAATAGTGCATCACAGAATCCCTGTCGCTCGCCAGTTTTATTACGTCTTCACATGTAGATTAAAAAATACCAGTGGAAGACACTCGATAGCAAACGATTATTTGACATTTAACTTTTGACAAAAACATCATTTTATTACGATCACTTAGTAATCAGTGATTACTAAGTGATCGTAATGAAATGATGTTTTTGTCAAAAGTTAAATGTCAAATAATCGTTTGCTATCGAGTGTCTCCAATCACATTAGTAAGTAGAAACAGTGTGAATCAGAATGACTTGTATTTTTTTAAATATTAATAATTATGGTTATTTTAATGTTATTCAATGATAATACATTATCACTTAATAGTTAGTATATTGAATATGACATAATATATGCAATTATAATAGATGAATTATTTCGAACGTAATATTGCAAAACATATTTTTTTTTAAATCCTTATATCTACAGCAATCGATAGGTGACTAGAGAATAGCTTGATAAATATACCAATATGCTAAGATAGCACCACTACTTGGTAAAAGACTATTAGATTTACTGAAGCCGAGACATGGCGTTAATAAGTGAACATGTCCACTTCTCTACCAGAGATTATCAGAATATGATTAAAAAGGGTCCTTGTAAACAAGAAGACGAGACATCATTATCTCGATCTCGTTCACTTGGTGAATAAATAAAAGCAGGGTTCACAATATTCACGATGCAGCTCGCGACCACTCAGATTGGGTGGGCGGGCGATATCGGTGCGACCACACGTCCGGCGATAAGGGGGCATGGCATCCGCTCTCCTTGTCCGATGCACTACTCTCGAAAAGGTCCACAATCCACATCGCTAATAAAAGTATCTCTGTTGAGAATATCACAGATATAAAACCTATGGTTTATCCGACACCAATAAGTGTCGTTAAATTTATATCTACTCCAAAATTATCTTGATGGTTTGAGGTTTTATGACAATTGGCTGTTGATTATTCCCCCCAACTCTCTTTCAATCAGAGAAAAGAAATAAGCAAACAAAAATATGTATTTTTTTATCTTTCTTTCGGAGATAGGAAATGTCTGCACGGATAGTACTTTCAGTGTTTCCCAACCGCCGGTGCGCAAAAGTTGGGGACCAAAAAATGTTGTCCATTTTAAAAAAATAAGAAGAGCATCCATCTCTAAGTTACAAATCTATTAAATTAATGTCCCCATTTTCGTGTCGAGATATTCATATTCATGTCAGAAGACTTTTTCAGTCCTGTCAGTATCAAAAACGAAACAGAAACCGAATGCATGTGAAAGCAGCGCACAATAGTGAAGCCATGATTATCAACTATGTATTAAAGCGAAGATGTAGCAGTATAAAAAAAATAATATTGCCATCTCGAAATTCCAGCAGATATCTATTAGGTAAATATAAAAAAATATTTACTAATCGGCTGATGATTTTAATTTTATTAACAATTAATTTTTCATGATGACTCAATACTGCTTTAGAGTTTAGACCGTAGGGTTACTTCACCTTTTTACACTCTGATCACTTATTTCCAATAATTATATGCTATTCTAATTAAAATCTGCCACAAATTTTAAAGTAGCATATTTATGACGTAGGTACATATAAAACAGTAATTAATTGCTGGTCCAGTGAGTGAGAAACGTCAATAGAATAAACTGTAATCGCTACATAACCGTTAAAAAAATCCTATTTATTTTAGTATTGATTTTTAAAAAAAAAGCAATTTGGACACTAATTTTCTTACTAGGTCCCATTAGAATTTTTCGGCCACTCAGTCTGGCCTGTGAGAGTTAAGTAGTCTTCCGGTATGCAATAGATATGAGTGCGAATCACACAAGGTCCCAGGATATTTCTAATACGTAACTTATAGGTGTACTTATCTAACAAGAACAAGTAAATGGTATAAAATACGTATACAAAATGAGCTACTGCTTATTTAGCAAAACTAAATCAAATTTAAATAATTATCCATACTTATCATTCCAGAAACTGTCAATGGTAATTAATACACTCAAAAAAAAATATTGAAAAGGTTATCAATATTTTGTCCAAAGATTTACGGATATATTAAAACTGGATATTATTATATTATATCCATTGTGCAAAATAAACTTCAAACATGAAACGCATTAATTATTAACAAGAAGAAAAAAACACTCGAATATAAGTAAACAAGTTAGTAGGTATGTTACATAGATAACTCAGTGAGTCACATTACACATCAGTCCGTCTATATGGCCAAAACTTTGCTCAGAATCCTGTTTTTTTATCATCCCGGAGGCCATCAAACCCCGATGACTCACAAAATCCACTCCTCTCCGGTGACGTCACGCGACGACTACCTCCATGCACCCCCATCTCGCCCACTTTCCCATCGCACTGAGTCACTCGCCCCGTCTGTGAAAAGCGTACCCGCTTACCCGGGGAGCAAGGCCGTGGGGCGGAGGGTGGCAGGAGAGGGGAGAGCGCAAGGCCAGCTTTCGGAGTGGTCCTTGAAATCCCGAAGGTAATATATCTAAGGGTATATATTATGTAATATAACGTATTTTTTGTACAACATGAAGGGAGTAATAATTCCACTTGTCCTTGTAAAATTGCGTGCAATAATGTTTACCTAAGTAGGAACGTATCTATAGGTAGATAAAATGAACTTTTCAGTACGGTAGAAAAAAGGGCATTAAATAAAATCATGTCCGGAAAATTGTACGTATGCAGGCCGTATAGCATTAAAATCAAATCAATGTCTAAATAAAACAATACGTAATACAAAAACCAGTAGAATACAAGGGAAAGACAGAAGAAATATGCATGTAAGTGAATTAGAAATACAATCAGATCGAATATATATATAGGTATAATTCTGAATGATTCAGAGTAATTTAGCTAGTGGGTGCTCGTAAAATTCTCCACCAACAAACAACGCTTCATTTTCATTTCAATGCAATACGACCATCTCTTTCCGGTATTCCTCACGATGAATTGTAATACGGCGAACTGCATGCGTATAATTTACATGTAACCGAACAATATGATATACATATTTACTGAGTTTAATACACATAATTCGCCGAAAGATACATATATAATGGTCATCATAAAATATTCACCATAGCGATATATGTCTGCGCTATAAGCACGTACCCAGTGACGTCCCGTGGGGGTAGGCAGATTGAGCGTCGCTTGGGGGCGGCAGTTACTCGAAGGGCGGCAAATCGAGGAGAAATAGCTACCTAAACTTAGTAATAACGAAAATATCTTTCCATTAAAAATTCAGCTTAATGGTTGGAAACATAATGTATTAATTAAAATAAAAGGTTTAAAAGGGCTGTATTTTTTTTGTTGGGTTCGTGATGTCTTGTTTACTTCCGTTGGTCTTCGCCGTCCTTGCAGATTTGCGAATAATTCCAGTCTATATTTTGTTAGTAATGTATCCATACTATACATTTCTTAGATATTGGAGTCATGGAAAGATGATTAAAAAATACTATAAGTATAAAGAATGAGCGGTATTTTGGCGCTGCCTAGGGGCGGCCTTCTGTCTAGGGACGTCACTGCTTCGTCCGCGTGAAATACGAGAAGAAAAAGTGAACGGATAGCACAAAGAAAAGTAATATACTGATTTTGACATACTGTTTTCAAGTGCGTCAGTTTCTTTTAATACCTACCTACATCATCGAGAATCAAATACCAAAAATGGTACCAACAATGTAATTCATAAGCTGTGCAAGTTTCATCAATATTCGTCCAACAGTTTTTGAGATACAACGGGACAAACCGACAAGCATACATACCATCTTCTAATCTTATTTTATTAATACCTTATAATACCATAATTATGACATTTTTTTACCCTACTTCATATCCTAGTCACGGAATATTTGTCAGAAAACCTTCGCTATTCGGGATCAGAGAACTGAGTAACTTAAAAAAAATGAAAGGAACGACCTGCCTGATAATATCGTCGGTGTTTTGTAAAAAGAGCGAATCAACCATTTTGGCGAAATCGAGATTTTAATGAAAATAAAATATGTACCCCCACTAACTTTGTTGTGTAAAAACGGCGAATTTTTATCTCCACAGGAAAGTACTTAAAAACGATAATCGACTAAAATTAAATTAATTAAAATTACGAAATAAAAAGCAAATGTGACATATTAGGCCTTTTAAAATATTATATAATAATACCTATTATAATGACAGTATTCTTTCTAAGCTTTATTATAAACTTGTTAGATATTTATAATCATCTACAGGTAAAAAACAAATAAATGTCAAAAGTTATAAATCCTCCTCCTGTAAAGTAGCATTTTGGTTAATTCGCCCTTTTTACAAAACACCGACGATATTAGGATAATACATTCTCTATTAATCTCTTTTCACTAATTATCTATTAATAATCAACTGTGCAGAGGTTGTAAAAGAGGTAAAACATTTATTTTAGAAACCCGCATGGCAGAGGTATTAGCCAATGCAATGAAATTAATCCAAATTAGCAGATGTATGGATAATGTAGAGTGCGACTTCAACACACTGAAAGTAAAATACTGAATGAAAGTTTTACGCCTATTACGGTGAGCATACGCGTAGGGACTAAATCAATGCTCTAGATCGCTTATAAACAAATGTTAATAATAAATAATAAACATTAATATAAAAATATTAATCAAAATTAGGATAAATCAACCTTTTGTACTACGTATATTAAGCTCATTCAATCAATCGGTGATTTATCTGAAAGGCATGACGCAAAAACAGAACCGTGTCATTCATCTTGTTATAAGTGAGCAAAAAACCCATGACCGATAATATCTTCTAGTAGGGGAGAGAAAACCCGATCTCGCCGAGTAACGTTCAACAAGGATAAATGCATAACAATACGTCGTTCGAGATCCTTCTTTGGTGGGACAGGATTCGGGTCGCGACCCCGGGCTGGGAGTCGATGGCGTTGCGTTGTAGGGAGTGAAGCGCGTAGTGCAGGGGTGGTTTGAGATTTATTGGCGGCCTTGCAAGAGTGAGCACTAGCGCATGCGTGCTTTCAGGAGCAATACAACGGCTGCGTTTTGGGAGCATGGGTGAATCAACATCTGTTTTCAAATCATCGCATATTATTATTAAACGGACCGGGCATAGCAATTTTATTCGAAGAGCCTATTGAGATTAAAATAAGTAAATCTTTGATCAACTGGGTTCAATAAAAGAAAAAATGTAATGTTAAATAGAATATTGTGCAGTGTGCAAAGGCCCTCATCTGTGACGGTGACTCCAGAAAAATATCCAGATCCTTAATAATTATCAGGAACTCTATGCTGACATCGATAGTTTAATAACGTGTCTCATGTAAAATAAGTGATAAGGCCCCTATAAATGTAGTATGTAATCAATGACAATGTCTTGCGAATGTTAAAGTATTGTTTTCACAACTATTGATAAATTATGAAGTCATCCAATTTACCAGAATGTCTTCTTAAACCTTCTCATAAATCTTATTCATGCAGCGCCACAATATAAGTCTGTATAATGTGCATTTATTTTTAAAATAACTATTTTGCAGTCGATACGCACGCACTGCGAATGACAGCAATGCAATTTTCATTTGTTTTGATCAACTATCACCAACTTAAAAATAACATTGTTACAATCGACACTTCGTAGAAGACCAATTAGCATTTCAGACGTTTTTTGGGAATAAAACGTATTAGGTATATATTAATATGGTCGTATACATTGATTCAACGAGCAAGGTTCAGTAGTCTCAGTTCAATATATTCCAATTATCCAACACATTTACTATGTAAGGTGTGTTTAAAAGTTGTTATTTTAATATTTAGAATGTGAATTAATGATTTAAAAAAAAATAATACTGTTTTTGTTTATCCGAATTCCCTAAATCAAGGAGTGGAAAAATACGGATCTGACACATTTGATGATTCGTAAATATTGAATTTATTGATGACAAATATTTGGGCGACCGCTACCTAAGTTAAGGATAACATTGCAGAAATATTAGTAAAAAATAATATGTTTATCAGATGCAAATATATTATTGAAGTAAACTAGGAGAAAAATCAAATAATTAACTTCAAATTACATGATTAACAATCATATGATAAAAATGTATTATCGACAATTACTGTGTAAATCTTGTGTTTATTTTATTGTTAGTTAATCACCCGAGGCATAGGTAAATCATTATACATTGACACCATAGGCGATTCTCAGGTTTATTGGAATTGTTTGCTGCAACGCCAGTTTCAATGATAGCAAACAATACCACGACAATTATTGCAAGCCGCTATTG
Organism: Rhyacophila brunnea; assembly: GCF_057557595.1. NCBI lineage: Eukaryota > Metazoa > Arthropoda > Insecta > Trichoptera > Rhyacophilidae > Rhyacophila > Rhyacophila brunnea. The sequence continues at coordinate 4,669,079 of NW_028232859.1, forward strand.
TCGTAGCCACCCATAGTGCCACTGTATAATGAATGATTTACCAATATTTGCATCGGCTTATACTTTGTTGCATCTCGCATTGATTTTAATACCTTTTGCAGTAAAATAATAAATAAACCGACATCACTGCATTTACGGACATTTTAGTTGACCTGAAACCTTGAAACCTGTTCTATTATTGTTTGTGATTTCATATTATTTAACTGACGATTTAATGTGCCTGTCTCCTTGTGAAATATGAAAATATATATTTTTATTGCGAGGCTTCGCGTGATTAATATTATAATAGCTAAAAGAACATGACATATTATGTAACAAACATAAAGTTTAGTCAGTATTAATCAAAATCAGTTTCCTTTATTTTGTTAACTGTCAATTCATGGTGGAACTGCATTGTATTGTTGTTTTTATTTAATAAAACGCATTTTTATTAAATATGTTAAATGTATAATGTAAAGTGTAAATTAAATATATAAATATTTTATTAATTATAAAATACACTGAAGCGGACGAAACCGGTCCTAATATATTAATTAAAAGTGGAATAAGTACGATAAAAAATTGCGTTTTATTAAATAAAAACAACAACAAAATCAGTTTGGCGTTAACCCTCGTTAAACGCAATTGAAAAGCTATTAATCTCAAGTGGTACCTATACTTGAATTGAAATACTTTAAGGTAGGTACAGTTTTTTTTTATTATTTATTCAACCAACTCCCTTGCTTTGTTTATAAGGTAATTACTGTTACTTTATATTACATTTTCAATACGATATTTTGTATAGTGATTAATAGTTGCTAACTTGCTACACTAACCAAGTATTAACGTTAAATATTTATTTTTCAACAAGTATTTCCGTATGCTAAGTGGAAATGTTATGATTTGGTAGGTAAGTACAGTCCACAAGCATATATTTTACTGTTAGGTTTGAAAATAGACTGAAACAGGTAAATTATACTTTGTTATACAATTTCAATGCATTTCTTAAGTTAATTGCTAAAAATCACAGCACCGATGACATGTGAAAGTAGGTACATTTATTACATTATTGTTTGATTAAGTGCAAACTAACCATGTAAATTCAATCAGTCATCCTTCCCGGGCAAGAAAATAAACATTATTATATTTTCGCGTCATCATTTAATTGAAATTTTATATTATCGAAAAATAATCATAACATTCGGTTTTTTGTCGACAGACGACGTAGTCTGTCTTCTATAAGCTGGCGTGCGGTTTCCCCCTCTCCCCACTGCACTGCATTCCCTCTCGTTTCCTCCCATTGAAAACTTGCAACAGTCGAACGCGATGGCACAATGCTTTCCGTCCGCAAACGACGTGACGTGAACGCCAGCTTATAGAATACAGACTCTAGTTGTGTTATTATTAAAAACACTGAACCTCCAATTTATTGAAGTGGCTATCTCACCATTGTAATAAAATATGGTAACCGGAACAGGGGAGGTTACAGTACGTATATATATGTATATATATTTACGCCGCACTAACTGGAAATAACATGTTTTCCCAATATTAATATGAAAACTTCAGGGGCATTTAAACTGATCTTGCAAAAAAAAAATAGTCAACTGTGTAACAGCTAATCAGTCAGAAAAAACACTGCCACCAATATATCAAGCGAAATAAAACCTACCTATCAATTTCCTACATTCATCAATAATGTAAATGTATCTGTATAATTGAAAATCCAGGAGTAGGAGTGACATATTGCAAACTTGTCACACAATGACTGAAATAACATTATTACGAAGATGGACGGAAGATATTGCCAAACGTCTTTGTCCGTTTCGCCCTCTCGTGTGAACAAAGCCAACGTGGTGCCTAACCAGTTATGTTTAAATGTCAAACAGATTATTTGCATAATGGACGCGGTGCGGTCATGATGCTGCGAATATGTTATTCTACAATACAGCCATGCCATCAAGGAATGAAAAACACATGTCAGATAAATCTTCACAACATTATCGAAGACAGCACTCCTACTTACATAAAAAAATCAATAGATATTAACTCTGTGCTATATGGGCAAGGCAAATAATGAGCTTGTGTTTTTTTATCCGATGAATACATCGTGACATGATCACACGATAGGTAGTAGATACCTCTACTTATATCGAACTTTAACAAAATTGTGTGAAGCATACATCGTTAATGCATTGAAGTTTTTTTATCATCATATACATAACTATATTCATTATGTAGTTGTAGTATCTACCTATTTTGTTCTACCCAGGGAATTAATGGGAACTAAAATACCCAACGGGTGTGAAGTAACAGGCAAGCGATCTTGAGTGAGGAATAATACGGGATAGACTTAAACACGTGTCAAGAATGCGTCATTCCAAGCTTGTACTCGCTCTGACAACTACTCTCGATTTATGCACTTGACGCTCTGGTGTATTTGAAGGTTGCAATACACTAATGCACGTCTATAATGTGTTTCATTTTCGTAGGACACTCACACATTCTAAACCCTGCTTCAAATTGTAGTGTATCGGGATAAAGCCTATCTGAATTAGGTATATTTATAAATCTGTACTGTGGTCCTACTAAACTACTAAAATTAAGGGTACATATTCAGTGTATTTTTAGCGATTTTTTGTATTTTTCAATAAATACACTTGAATTTTCACACAATTTTTTTACAGAAATTTTCGAATATCGACATATAATAATCAAATTTTGCAACACACAATCATATATTTGAAATGTCAATACTCTTAAAATAAAACAGCGCCGCAGTCGACTTTTTGACCATTAGAGCAAATTTGTGATGTGTGGTTATCTCATTTATAGGGTAGTCGCGCCACGCGGGGCCCCCTCAGAGCCCTGTCAGCCCCCCTGCGGGGGCCATGATTATGAGTCTCCAAGATCGGAGGTGGTATTAATAGATTTTGTTTTTTTTTTAACGATAAATGGATGTTGGTCTTTTGTTCAACATATTGAGTTTTGAAAAAATACATATTTTTAATTAGACCCCGGATTCGAACCCGGGACCCCACAACATTTAAAGGCCGACATTGGTACTCACTAACAACTGATACGTTTCTAATTGATATCAATATAGCATGTCTGTTCCCGGCAGAGGTCAATCATTAAAACAGATTTTTCGAGTTTTGTCAGTGACACTAACTAGTGCCTGGTAACTGTTTGTTTAAATTGAAACCCTTTTTTTCTAAATTAAGATAGCATTTACTTAGTAAAATAATTATAAATTTAGTCATAGTGGTCAAATGGTGTCAGATTCTTCTGACGGTGCAGGCGACTCATTGAGGTGTTAGTATCGTTACTTTCAAATGAGACTAAACACCGTTCTACAGTGATTTCGTCATGGGCCCATTGCCAGAAGAATCTGTCCTTCCTCTATCTACCCAAGGTATACTAAACATCGTCGAATAAAACCGTTAAACCCGCTGAACGAACTCCACTATCAATATAATTGTTTCTTCAGTTGTATACTAATCGTGTCAAAGCAAATGACGCAAAACTAGTGCTGTTTTATCGGCAGCCGGAAACAGCTATTATTTCTAATGCAAAATTAATGAATTTACTTTGTTCCCATCATTCAATTGTGTATTTTTTTGTTTCTATGTTATGTAAGTAGCTGACTTATGACACCTCTTCTCAAAAGGATAATTATCTTCAAAAAGTGAAACTAGCGTAGGTGCCTACTTAAAAGAAAAAACAATTAAATAAAAATATAACCACTTATACAGGTTGTACGTGTAGTTGAATTCAATTACTTATTACGAAATTTATTAGGCAACAAACATTCACATGGGTACATAAAATAAATTCACATGCCATCGATCGTAAAAAAAAAGAAAAGGTCAGAGATTTTCGTCGATAACAAAATAAACTGCGACCCACGCGATCCACTGAGAGAAGAAGAAGAGGCCAAGCAGTTAATCGCGTGACCTTCCCCAACCTTACTTGATTCCCCTCCTCACTCCTCGTTCTTGGTGCGCGTCGTAATTCCCAGCCCCCCTCGCAATGTCGATATTTCCTTTTCCCATTATTCCGACGTCGTCTAGCTCGATAGTAATACGCGGCGCTAAAGCGACGGCGACGCCCCGTGACGCATGCGACGCCGGAGATTGTCTGGGGGACGGCGAACCATCAGAACGCGAGCTACATTGGGTACTTAAATAATCTGAGCCAATTTTTACTCAGAATCGGCTGTGATTAAATAGCTACAGCGATACTTAATTTCACACGCAAATTCATAATTTATTTTCGGACGTAAAATAACACAGTGTGAATTAAAAATACTAACCCAGTGTGGCAAGGTTTCGTTAATTAGAATCAAAATGAGTCCTAGATAAGAACATTCTAACCATGATAGTCATATGTGAGACAGGTTCACCTGCCTTCTACTATTTGTTGCAGTACAGGTTAGGTTACCAACCTAATTGTTGGGCCAGTCGTATAAGCTCACTAACTTTTCTGACATTGAGCAACATACTGATATTGCGTAGTCAAGAAAATTCCTTTACACTTACGCAGATATTGCTCTCGACCTTTCCGTACGTCAGCGATTTCCAAACTGGGAGGCGCGAAAAGTTTAACACAAATGTAGCCACAGGTTTGCAGTTTACAAATGCATAGTTTATAAAGAGCCTGGGGGCCCGGGCACAACAGACATCATAAATTAACTCTAATAGTTTAAAAAAATTCGCCTGCGGCGCTACTTTCTTTCAAAATTTTCAAATATGTGGTTACTGGTGGCAAATTTGTAATTTTATGTGATTGCTATAGGTACTTAAATGATAAACCCCGTGTATAATTTAGGAAACACTACTTTAGAGCACCACACTACCCTTAACCTCACCGATAGGTAGGTGGGCCTGCCAAAGATCCTAACCTGGGGGCCCGCTTCAGGATGTGGGGCCCATGCTCAAATCCATTTTTCAACGAACGAATTTGGATTGACTACTATTAAAAAGGAAAAAAAATGATAGAATTCTCATGCGATAATAAATTCATTGACACAGAAACTCTAGTTCAGTTTTGATTGAATCAAAGTGAAGAATGATATAATACTTTGTCAAGAAAAACAATGCAAGTTCTAAGTAAAGTAGGTACTGCTACCATTTGTAACATCATATTTACGCGAAACGGGATTTTCTGCATTAGCTGCAATGAAATCCAAATATCGACCCCGTTTAGTAGAAAAAGAGCTCTTTGTGCTAATAAACAAGCACATCCATCGCATGAAATCAAATAAATATAAAAATGAAAGTATAATAAGAGCAGTAAAATATTGTTTATTTTTATAATCAAGTTTTTTTTTCTTTGTTGTATTAAGTAGTACATTTTTGCGTATTTAGAAGGTGTCTGTATTATTTAATGAAATAAAGGGGGGGGCACCAAGATTAGATATTTTTAAAAGGGAGGCGTAGTAACATGAAGTTTGGAAACCACTGCCCTGCTTTATGAGTTGGAAGAATAAATCGTAGTTGGCGTTGCGGAAAATATGGCCGAAGTATGTAGTTTTTGTTGTGTTAGTTATATGGTAATTATAAATTCTTTAGAGTCATTTTCTATGTTCACCAATCCGATAATACCAATAGCAGATCAAGATTGCGTGCTTTGCGACAATATTCAATAATTAAAACCACCGGTATAGGTATTATATCTCTTCATTAATCAAACATGTGAAACAGGACTTATACTAAATGCACCAGTTTCAGTGTTGTGACAACAGCGAATGTCATTCATATAAATAAAATGGATTTCGAGATAAATACGATTTTTTTAAATTAAATATCTGTCTGAGAAACCAAACTATTAAGAAGATATACTCATTAAATATAAACTGAAAGAAAAAAAAATATTAATTTCTCTATCTAATGACGTTCTAATCTTTAAAGGAAAATAAAAATTCATGAAATTATATTAAATCGCGTAATTCTGTCCCTACACAATCGTAGTAGGGCTAGGTACAGTGATACATACTTCACTTCGCCTGTGTTGTGAAAAAAATATCGGCGGCTCCATTGCCACAAGTTCAACATCCCTGGTAAATCCCAAGCGGCGACGCGTGACGTCACCGGGCATAATCCATACCTACAGACAATGAATTTACTACCGGCTAAACAATGTTAGGCGAGGTGAGAGATCGGCGAACGAAATGTCTATCGGGACATTACGCTCCATTGTTTACGTCGCGTGAAATCAATCGACTGCAAGGATTCCTAATTTATTTCAGATCACCTAAACGTTACATTTCAAAAAGGGATATTTTACGATACATTGAACTTAACTTTGTGATTTGCAGAAACTGTAAGCTAGAGTGATGAATCCTGCAGTAAATTTTTGTCAGAATGATGCGCTCTATAAAATCCTTAACATGTGTCATTCATCAACTCGCTCTTATAGCAATAATTGGGAGTGAATAAAATAGATAGTCAAACCAAACCACAGAAATCAACACAAATCACGTAGGAAGTCGAAATGTTTCATGGTTTCACTAAAGGTAACAAATCAGCTTCAATCTCTGGATCGCCGCAAGAAGTCACCCAGGAAATGCAATCAAGAGGCTGGTCTCAACGATGTGCCCAATGGTTTGAATGTCTCTGCACAAAATGATAATAAAGGTAAATCATATAAAATTCTACGGTTGGTTTATTAGTCGATAGCTATTTCGGTTGTCACCTCATCATCAAGACTATGGGTTTGTCTCTGCTTAAGTTCTCAACTAGTAAAGTTAACAAGCAGTCAAAAACGTCGATGAATGCGAAAGTTATAGATTAACTTCTCGGACATGTTCATCATCATAAATAGGTATGACAAAGCTGGAGGTCGATAAAACCAGATTTGAGGAATATTATGAGATCATTTAAAAAACAACAATGACAAAAAAACCTTCAGTTTGCCTCAATCTCATTAATTCACACATAAGATTTGTTAGTATGACATTCACTATTAAATCTGTACCTGAGCTGAAAGTCACATATTCAATATTTTGCAGGAGAGCAGTATTAAAATAGTTAATCTAATCTAGTTAAAATACACGCGTTCGGACTAAAACTCCGTATGTTGGACTTCCGCACTTTTGCAATTGATCTTTTTGCTATTTAGATTAAAGCAAAAATGACTTAAATTGGACATCCACTTTTTCAGTTCTAAGGTATAATAATTGGACTACCGTCGTTTTAGAAGGAAGTACCTATTTTGAAAACCATTTGACATTGGACTCCCTAATTTTCAGCATTAATAGAATGTTCAAATCTGCATACTTAACTCAAAAGTGATAAAAATGTGACTTCCGCACTTTGAGCTTAAGATACAGAAATAAGTAAATACTATTGTCATTTTTCACATTTTGATAACTAAACTAATATGAAGTGTACACTAAATAACCAATTTACGCAATATTAAATACCTGTTTTAAAGTATCATAGTTAATGACGCTAATTCGATTTCCAAAATCACTATTTATGAAGGCATTTTTTTCTGAATGTTGTAGTAGCGAGAGCGAGGAACCCGTCTCTTTCCGTAACACAAATACTTAGGCAGATATAAATCGTTTACCTTTGTAGTATTGACAAGCATTATGTGACAACCAATTCAATTAATAAATAAGGAAACGGATTTAACCACATTATTTTATACACATACGTCGTATGGGACCTCAACCATCGGCTCATATAACCAGAGTTTCCGACAATTATAATAATCAACGTTTTGAAACTTAGGCCCGTTTCAGACGGGACACCGGTGTCGAGCTCGATATAATATAGGAGGCATTTGTATTCGAATAAAGGGGCCTTTGTATTATGTTTATGAACACACCAGAGCTAATGAGTCAACGCGTGTCCGGTACACTTTTCCGCCGGCCGCTACATTCTCAAGCCGCCGATACACTTGTTTTTATTAACGCGAAATTATGCGTTGACTCGTTAGCTCTGGGGCGTTCATAAACATAATACAAAGACCCCTTTATTTAAATACAAAGGCCTCCTATATTATATCAAGCGCGACACCGGTGTCCCGTCTGAAACGGCTCTTACGTTTTGTAAATTAGTGAAGAAGGAACTTTAACTTAAATCTTAAATCAAAAATGTAAACAAGTAGTGTGAACTGTCTAACAATCTACACAGCCTTGTTTACAGCTGAAGATTCTACATTAATGTGGTAAACTAAGTAGTGTATGTACTCTGTTATAATAATGCAATAATAAATTTTATTAGCCGCCTTACAAGCAACAAGCCAAATTGTAAAAATTAAATATTCATTATTATATCAGTCCATTGTCTGTTGAATATTTTTAGTAGAACATTAGTGCGCACTAAAACAAGAAACAAGAGCGATAAAATCTTCTTTTTTTCACTATTTTAGCATGGATGATACTATTCTGTCGAGGCCAGAGTCTATTGAAATAAATTGCTTTAGAGAAATAACATCAGTGTTAATTTTATTCAGAGAAATCAGTTGAATATGAACGTTTAAGTATGTGAAGTTGAAACCGACTCAGCTCGGAACATAATAAATTATATCTACCTATTATATTTTATTTTATTGTATTGTATTCGGTGCATACAAATTATTGTCACTGCAAGTTAGTTTCTACTAGCGAAGTATTTTGGTCATGGCAGATTAAATCACACATATCCTCTCAAACAGTGCTTGGGAGTTTACTCTTGGGACATTCTTGTTCGTTAGCCCGGTCGCACATCGTAAACCGTCCGACTGCAATATAGTTATAAGTCGAAACTGGGTGCAATGTTGCAACTTTTTTCCGTGCGCATAGGTGAAGCCATGCCGAGGCAGTGACGTCTTGTGGCTAGTCTAAATGAATGAAAAATCAGCTACTGCTTGTGTACCGGTGCGGCATTGTATATCTGCGCCCCATATCGAGTGAAATTTGTTGCTTGCGGTACCAACTGTTTTTTTTAAACTAAAATTTCGCATTCGAGCCGTGTACATTCAATTGCATGTATTTCTTGAATACCAACAAAATCACATCGACATATTAGACGTGTTGCAGTCGGGCGAGTTTAGATGTGCGACTCGGCTTGCGCCACGCAACAGCACAACAGGTAAGTTCACACGCGTTGCCGCGGAACCTCACGTTAAACTTGTCGGTTTCTAGCTATCGGATAGGAAACTAAGTGGAAATTCTGACGTTGAAACTATTGCAAGCAGCTCAATAACGTCTCAAAGACATCATCCTGGAGCATATCAACGGCGTGTCTCGGGTGGTTATCAGCAGCATTTCTTGAAAACATAGTAGCATTGGCTATATGCAAGTTCAATTAGCTTGCTTCAGTCCGAAGCAGAGCATAATATCAGCATTCGCGGAATGGAAAGGTTGTTGGCCATTGGAAAAACAGCATCGGAATTTTGCCAGACACGGGATTCGAACCCACGAACCAATTGTAACCCGAGTCTTAGCATATACTAAAAGTAAATATCGACATAGATTCCACAAATTTATATCTAAACGCTATTTACGAATTCTAATGGTGCTTATTGATACATCGGTCGTATTTGTCACAATCAGACAACAAAAAAACCTGACAAAATAATTGTTATCAGCTGAATAGCTTGGTATAATATTTATTGAAATTAAAAGACGTACAGTTACACTTTCGAAAATACAGTCATACAACACGGTTATGTAGTGCTCCGCCCACGGGAACCACCGTGATTCTTTTTCGTTGGTACCTCAGAATTTACGTCGCCAATTAACTTTGAAATTTATTCCCGCGAAGGTCGGTCGGCCAGGCTGGCCACGCATTTTCGACAAAAAAAAAAGATTTAAATATCTATTACTTATTTTTATCAATACTATGTATCCTTAACAAATGACCGTGACTTTCGATTGTGACATTGGGACGATAACATCACAACCGTGAGTAAAAAGTGGACCACCGTGTTTTGTAGACCCATGTGTAAATCGCACACATGTATATTGATTAAATGCACCTAACTTAACTTAAACTACCTACATATATATTTTTAAAACTTTTGTTTGGACGATATTACATTTATTGTAAAACTTTCAAACAGTAATGTTTTAATGGGTCTAAAACCCGAACAAGTTGTCACCATAAATAACTAATCGTAGAATCAACAAAAACATTATTTCAAAACCATGATAATGGATATTGTTGACATTTAGTTTTTAACATGACAGTATCTTAATATAGTAGGCATAAAGTTTCTTAAAAATGTAATTCCTTCTACAGCAGAGGGCATCATGAATTGGAGACTGTGTAATAAAGTCATACATTTCTCAAGAATTTACTTTATAGTTAGTAAATAAGAGGCCTGCGGCACAATTTTTTATTAAAAAAATCCCTTTATCATTTCTTTTATATTATCGTTAAAATCGGGGGAGGGGAGACTTTAGGTTCACGCCCGGACAAACAGAATAGATTACTACGATATAAATGTAAGTGCCATCGCAATGGACCAAGGTTTTGAAGCAGAGTACTTTATGGCGGGCAGGCCATAAAACCCAAGTACATCAAATCTCGCCGATTGTCCTCAAATAATGAAGGCGCGTTACATTTACGTGACAAACAGTAATTCATATTATTATGATACAAACGCAAATATTGAAAATAACTTATTATTTTTTGACACGTGTTTATGATGTTCCTGACTATCCCATATATTTCCATACCCGATATCCGTAGTCTGTTTTACCACACCCAGTAGGGTAAGACAATTCTCATTAACTTTGTGTTCCCTGCCCGGGCAATATCCACCCTTGGCGCGGCCCCGCAGGTATGTATTTTTAAGTGGGATCTTCACGACAAACAACCCACAGACCCGTATTCCAGTTGAATCATAACCTTCAATGTCCTGGAATTTTAGAGGCGGCTACTGACTCGATTATTATTACGATTACACAGGCAGCTTGAAACAAGCAAAATTGGGAAGATTAGAGAAGAAAATTATTTAATAATAATGTAAAACAGTATTATTTACAAGAGCTTAACTAACTGATTCTGGATGGAAATTCAATAAGTACAATGAATTTGTTTTTAGTTTTTTTTGGCACGTACCTACGTGTAAAATGATTCATCATCGCTCCTCTATAATATGGTTATTTACAATTAGTGAACACGTTGTCCATCGTAGAAATCTGTCGAAAGGTTCAATAGATACATGCAGGTAGTGCATTGCGATACGAGTGAATAAATATATTTTGGTTTAACAAAAAAAATAAAGAATAACACCTCTGCAAAAACGAGAGATCGCCCATGACCCGTTAGCATCGTCTTCAAGTAAATGCTATTCAAGATAAAACCACTGATTGCAAATTGACCTTGATTATCTCGAGCCATAATTCATTTCTGTCTGGTTTCTAGCGCACACCAATAATGATCACTTCCTAATGATAATTACGACATATTAGGCAGGCACCACAACAAATGGATGCGTACTTGACGCCATTTCTTTGCTCAGCAAATAATTAAACTCGTTCGTCTGAAGGCCGATCGAGCGCGCTTGGACCACGCTCTGTCTATTTTCGGAGAGGATAATTTAAATACAATCAATTTTATTAATGTCGGCCGTGACTAGGAATTTTGATATCACGGGGTTAACTTCGACCCATTAAACGAGCAACGAGTGTGAGGTTATAATTATGTACATGCTCGTAAATTCATAAGGTAAGAATGTTGTCGTGGTAGAGAGAAAATAAAGGCTACAGAATACACCATCCCACAGAGGCCAAAACAGCCGATTAAATAGATGGAACAATAATTATTTATTACGCAACCGTGACAGTGACGTCCCGTGGGGGTAGGCAGATTGAGCGCCGCCTGGGGGTGGCAGTTACTCGAAGGGCGGCAAATTGAGGAGAATCATTTGGTATATTATAGAAATAGCTACTTAATAACGAAAATATATTTCCTTTAAAAAAAATTAGCTCACTGGTTGGAAAAAAATGTATCAATTAACATATAAGGTTAAACAGGACAGTAATTTTTTGTCGGGTTTGCGATGTCTAGTTTACTTCCGTTGCCATTAAACGTCTTTGGTGACCAGAAAAGACACGAGCACGGATGATAAAACATATTATATAAAATTTAATGAGGTTGTCGCGCGACATGTTGCCAGTGTGGACCCGGCATTAGGCTGATACAAAGAATTTTGCTGCCGCCATGTGAACGGGCTAATAACATCTTGATTGTGTTGTAATGTTAGTGACGTGATTCCTGTTTTTTTATCAGTTAGTTTAAGTACCTACTCGTGATTTGCAATAAAGATTCAGACGGTTCCGTACGCAGAGTAAGGATAAAATATAAGACGCCACATGATCTATGTAAAAGGATCATTTAAATTCTTAGACCATATAACTTGGACGGGTAGTGACAGTTTGTAGAGACTGGTCACGATTGACTGCGGAAACGGGAAAAGGAAGAAGAAAACCCGCACGGACCGATCCAATGAACACTGCGATAAGATCTCCATTGGCGTTGAGAATCCACTGTGGAAGTGGTGATACAGTCCAGCGGGTCTATTCTATACACAGAGCTGCTTTCGGTCTGCTACGGCAGCTAAATAGGGTAGGAAAGTATTGAATTATTAACACTTATTGAAACAATTACAATACTTTAGTTATAACTGTTACAATATGTACTATGTTTTAACAGCAGCTTCCTGGCTGTGATAAATTTTAGACCGAGATTTGACAGTTCAGACGGCTAACTTATTGGAATTATTACAATAAGTGTTAATAATTCGATACTTTCCTACACTATTTAGCTGCCGTAGCGGACCAAAGCAGACTTGCGCATAGAATAGACGCGCAAATAAGGGTGGAAGTTAAATATCGATGTCAATACATTTGCATTGTCGTTTGTGTCCGTAGCACGAAGTTACATGACAAAACGTAATCAATAGCGATTGCTATCTACTATGTTATCATTGGATAAACTAAATTCATTTCTACCATGATAGCCTGCCAAATCCACCCTCCGTTTCCATTATTATTTCTAATCCCGCCTTATCGCAGTGAGTCACGATATCCGAGAGCCCTCCGGCGGATAAGAGATGCGAAGTTCGGCCGATTTTGCGAATCGATAGCGCACTCTTCCGTTATTCGCGATTGTTCAAGACTCGGTGCCCCTTATGTCAACAGCGAAATGCGTTCTTACTGTGTTCGCAGTTTGCACAATTCACAGAAACGGAAGAAAGATAGGGATACACAATAAAACACTCACTCTCAATGGAAAACAAATATCCGCCTTTAAATATAATTACAAGAAGCTATGCAGGTACTAGAAGTCTATATAAGAAATAGATTTACAGCCATTTTAGATTTATATAACTAATGAAAGATAACTTAACCCGCATGAACAATATGTATTACAAAGAAAGGTCGAGTCAGAAAATCGCTGGATTTAAGCATATTCCACAGATTGAACGCAAACCCAGCTAATTAGACTATAAAATGAATATTTTAACATATTATTATAAACGTTTTTCACTATTTCTTTTATTCAACAAATAATTCACAAGATTTAAGAATGTACCTAATTCTAATTATTGAACATACATAATTTTGAAAAACACTTCTGAGAAAATATATCTATTATAACCAATAGAAAAAATCTTTTTGAAAAAAGTAAGACACCCGGCAGGATCGAACCTGCATCTCTTGGGTTTACGACCAGTGCGCACTGTCCACTATGCTACTAGGTGACATACTAATTATGACAAATTTAACTATTGGCCTTTATAATACCTGCTCATCGCCGCTCTTCCAAATCAAGCATAGTGGACAATGCGCACGGGGCATAAGAGATGCAGGTTCGATTCCCGCCGGGTGTCTTACTTTTCTCAAAACTATTGGTTAATATTTTCTCAGATGTGTTTTTCTAAATTATGTATGTTCAATAAACGTTTATATTGAATTGTAGAAACATTACTCATGCATCTTGATGATCCATTTATATCGGAAGATGGACAGTGGACATATTCGCTGCTACTTCATTCTTCTTCTTATTGTGCCATCCCCTAGCGGAGGTCGTCCACCATCAAGGCGATCTTATCTTTGTCGTCTGCTACCCGGAACAGTTCGGTGGAGCTGCACTCGTACCAATCACGGAGGTTCTTAAGCCACGAAATGCGGCGCCGTCCTCTGCTACGCTTCCCATTGATCTTTCCTTGAATGACAAGTTGGGGAATGCTGTATTTTTGTCCTCTCATAATGTGGCCGAGGTATTATAGTTTCCTGGTTTTGATACTACGTAGAATTTCTCGGTCCTTCCCCATTCGATTGAGAACTTCAACATTTGTCACCCGGTCAGTCCAAGGAATTTTGAGGATGCGTCTATACAGCCACATCTCGAAAGCTTCAAGTCTCCGTGACATCTCTTGGTTTAGCGTCCATACTTCCATACCTACTTCATTACATTTATTAAAATTCCACTACACAGATCGCCACTGGCTAATAAGAAAAATACAATGAAAAAGTGAATCACTCTTGACATGATATTACGAGTGCACTTCGGCTGCATGTACGTACTAGCCTGGGCGTTCACAGAACTGCATCTTCAAACAAAGCCTTAAAATTTGCTAAGGAATATTATTGCAGACATTTTTGTAATAATGTATTAGACTTCACCACCGGGTTTCATGCATCTAATTCGCCAGTAAAAAATACGACCGAAATAATACAAAATGTATATTGAAATTAGACAGATGTCACCGTGCCTTATTTTAACGCACAAACAAAATATCGATTTGCACTATTTGTAGCCACAGAACAGATTTTTTTTTTCGACCATGTCTGATCCTAATAGGATCATATGGACCTCCACAGGGTAGAGGTTTGTATTAACAGATTTTATTTTTTACGAGAAATGGATGTAAGCCACTTGCTCCATACCCTGACTCACACACAAATTGAAAAACAATATGTGTACTTGTCAGACCCAGGATTCGAACCTGAGACCCACGGCGTGATAGTCCAAGGCTTAAGCCGCGCGGCCACCATGGCCAGATTAATAAGATATAAATGTGAAAGCTAGTCGCTATGGACGAAGGCTTTAAAGTCAGATACGGTTTATTAGATACTGTATGACGGCCAGGCCATAAAATGCAAAAACACAAAGCGCGTCGAGTGTCCTCAACCAATACTTACTGAATACGTGTTTCTTATTCTCCCATATTTCTCGACACCAGAGTATTAAACCTTGTTACAGCCTAACCCAGAAGGCAACCAACCCACTTCCCATTATTTCTGTGTTCGCTATCTGTAGCAATATTTTCATACTGTGGTTAGGTTAAAACCCATTCGCTGCGGACCTTTTAATTAATATTTAATTGGCACATTTAAATATCATGAACGAACAGATGCCACTGTGCTTAATTTTAACGCATAAAAATCATATCGAATTGCATTATTTGTAAAAAAAATTGTGTGAAAAAAAAGTGAATTCTCTAATTAAATAATCTTGACAAATTTAAATGAAATAGTCTTAGCTATAAAATATTTGCCACTGCGTGAATTAGTGTGACAATACAATCACAGCGATACAGACAGACAGTCACAGTGACAATAGAATACAATACGGCAACAGAAGAAAATTACAACTGTCTGTCATCTCATCAGTGATGAAGGTACGCGTACGAGACGGCATCGCCATGTGAGTGTACCTATAGTTAAAGAGGTGGAATGCGACGATAGGATCCAACGCAGCGAAGCATGGAGGACATCGCAATCGCCCGTCCACGGTCCACTCATCCATTCACACACCGCATTCATTCATTCAGAGACGTTCACATATTTTCCACAGCGAATGATAACAAACGTTCCATTTGGTGCGGAAGCGAGATTTGCGAAGCACCGTCTGAGAAACACCCACTGCACACACTTACCATTATTACATGTTTACAGGGTCACAAGAAAGGAGATTTTTTTTTTATGCATAACAGCAAATCACAGGCATTTTGAGAAAGCCCTTGAGGGCGAAGACAAGTTCGGCGTCCCGAGATTTCGAAGGGATAATGATAAGTCGTTACTAGGTGTGTCGTTAAAGATCGTATCACCTAAATTATTATGTCTTCCGCGTTGTGCAGTACTTTTGGTGACAGCCAGAGGAGATAATGAGGATTTTTAAGATACTTTGACAATTTAAGGGGTAAATCCACTGGTGTGCCCACCCAACTGTCCTATAAACGCAATCCACCACCCAACTGGCTATAAACGCGAATTATTAAAAAAAAAATCAAAGGTTACATACAATCCCCATTATTAACCCTTTATAGGGCAAAGGTCGAAAACGGTTTATTTATCGACCATCTCATTTATGAGCTATAAGTCATACACTAAATATGGAAATATCAACCTTAGTGCGTCAAGACGTTGTCGAGAACGTTCTCTGGTTATGAAATAAACCATATAATATGAAGTGTACGTCAATCGCTCGCAAAACACTATTTCAACGATTGGTCGATGTATCAGCCATTGCGCGTTTGCGGTCGCGACTCGACAAATTCGCGAGTGACACTTGACTTTGCAAGTCATTTTGTTCCCATTTATATTATGTGTTGTGAAAAAAGGTATGTACATAAGTATTTAATATGCATTTATTTATCGATTCACATTATATTTTTTACAAATATTTTGTGATTGAGTACTTGTTTCATCATTCAAAGTGACAAATACAAAATTATTATTCCGTAATGTCACGGTCATTATTAATTTTATTCAATATGGGAGTTGGTAGTAACAAACCGCCCTTTGGCTCTGGACGAATGCGTTGAAGAATCGCAGGGGAGAAGGGTGGAATGTTTTTGGTAGGTGGAGGGTTGCTTCAGGAAGAACACTGTTTTGGTGAACTGATTTATTTAGGCACAGTAGAAATTCGAATATTATGGATACACAGCGCGTGTGCGAGGAGAAATATTTAATTATTAAGAAGTTGTCTTCTTGTTTCGACAGGGAGGTCGTACTGAATTCAAAAGCAATAATATTCAAAGTTCAAATGAGAGTGAATGGACTGCATGAATCCAGAGTAAGCGTCAGATAAATGCGGATCGAATTGGTTTTATTACCGATAGGAAGCGTCCAGGAGAGTAGTGGATATTAATTGTTTTTAATAAGCTTGTGAATCAGTCCACGCGGTGAATAATTGTCCGAGTACCGGCGGAATTTTCTATGGAATTCTAAGGAAATCCTCTACTCGGCGACCCAACAAAGTGAAAACCACTACGGGCCTTCGAATACCTTTCTCCATGCAGAAGGCAGAATGCAAAGATAGCTGGAGACGATCATGTGAGGACTACAACAACGTATAATTAAAGCAGCATTAAATTCCGGGATTTAATCCAAGTCGACAGATAAGGTAACACTACCCAACGGGAAACTTTTTAGAAGAGACAAAAAACAGAATTGTCTAATAACTAATTCAAACGCATGCTTTATTTTATTGAAATGCGTATCTTGTCAAGAGTGAAAAAATATTTACCGATATAATAGTTCTGAAGAAGAAAAAATGGCGACTGCTCGTTTTAAATACCCTGTACGATGCATATGTACCGACTGATACGTGTCTATTTTCTTCCTACACACTACTTGGAGGAGAAACGTCTGTCTAAAAAGTTTGGAGTACTGACAGCAAGTTGAGAACAGTGAAGTTACTGTTGCTTTGAGAGTTTGAGACTTATGCAATATGGAAATTGTTCAAATTACATACGTGACTAGCGCGTCTCGCTTAGGTGTATTGTCTTTGGATACCGCCTACTGACATAATATACAAGCAGTTCATTGAAATTAGTTTAATACTTTACATACTACAGCCATCATCACCATCGTTCCCAAATGTAAATTAATATATAAACTTATCTAATTAAAATTGTCACTAATGAGCTTAACATGATGTCTCCTAAGATACTATATCGACTAAAAAAGCCCTGTATGTGACAGGAGCTGAGATGCTTCAGAAAATATGTTTGATGAGTCTTCTCTGATCATAATATGCCCGATGTTAGAGCTCTCGACCCACAAATGTACACAAGTCGTAGATACTTGATGTACCTACGTATCAGTGGCGAAGGTTGGAGGTAGGCTGTTAGGATCGGATATAAATAGTGGACACTAAACTTCATACACGTATTTGTTTTCACTGAACTAAGAGTTTCACTAGTTTTAAAAATCAATCAACCAAGTAGGTAATTGACGTGCTCCTATAATTTTGATTTTTTCAGGACGTCGGGATTGGAAACCATCCCCTCTTGAGACCAGGAAAAAATGTATTAAGAGCGGAGAGCAGATGTTATTCCTGGAGAGCTCTCCAAAATACATGAGGCTGATCAGAAATGCCTTAGCATGTATTGAAACTTTCAAGTATTTTTACTATTCTACAACCGAAATTTGTACGGCCCTTGCATAGCACTGTCTGTAGAAATACATAAGCGGGAATCGGGGTATAGGTACCTGACCAGGTGACCACTAAGACGTTCGCACCCGTAATACTATACTATTATAAATTATTATATCTACACAAGTATTTTTGGTATTTCTGTAGGTACCTATCATTGACACTCTGCTGATGGCGCCATATATGAAGAAGTGAAAACTATTGATCGAAATACATGAGATGTAGTTACTGCGGCGTATACATGTTTGAAACCGCCTTTTACGTCGCGATCTCTGGCGGACCGCCATCATCGTATGCAGCACGCACCGTCGGATTCCATCGATCCAATGCCGCACTTAAAAAGTGCAACAAGAGATGCGAAGGCGGTGCACAATGCAATAATTCAGCAAATGCAATTGCGAACCGCACGCGAAACAATAAACACTCAACACGCAATCAACGAAAAAACAGCAGCTTTTCCTTTCACCTGGTGGGTTGAATATGAAGGGCGTTGCATCGATAATGGCGTATGAAAATATTTGTTATTACGGTGGTACCGCTCTACTTATTTTTAACCAGAGCTGTTAAAACCTCCTTTTTATGGTTCCGTTACGGGTTCGATTATAGTGGAAAAAACTAATAGGGTTCAGTTTCATCATACATAAAATCAAAACCCCCGTTCTTTAAAAACGTTTTTACCTAATTATACCAACTTATCTAATTATTTTTATGTTCTAATGAATATAAGTTTTGTACTATTTCATTTGAGTCGTTTATTGTGATCCGGTTTCGCTTTACGGCATAACACTGACAGTGTGTATTTACCATTGGTGAGTGCGCATAGTGCCTGAAGATGCCGAAAGGCGAAACTTGGGTCACAAAAACCTACTCGAATGGAATAGTACAAAACTTAAATACATTAGAATTTTAATTCAAATTCCATCAAGTACCATGGGTCGATAGTATTAATATTATTTATTTTAGTTTGATAGGATAATCAAAAAATGGCCACCATAATTTGTTCTCGAGTAACTACTAACATTTGGAATAACTGGCTCCAGCATGAGTGAGGATTCACTAAAAAATACATACTACAAAGTGAATATGTATCCGATTTTTTTTTAATTAATCTCCGAAACCCCGAAATTTTATGGGATTCCGATTCGGTGATCTCAGGAGTCGGAATCAAACTATAAGTGTCCGTTCCTATTCGAAAACAATTGAAGGGTTCTCCAGGCTCAGGGTTCGGTTTCGATTCTGTTTCCAGCTCTGTTCTTTATTTTAACACACTACTACTACTTGACTAATACAATACAAGCCGTCAAACGATATAGGCACCTACTTATTGACGAGTCGGACTATATTATTTATTTCCGCTTATCCACACGTTTATAATAATTTAATAAACAATAAAACAAGACCGATTGTGTCTTATGTCGTTGGTTCAATTGGCTAGTTGAGGTCCCGGGGATTAAAAAAGATAAAAGTGCACCAGTGAGTTGAGGAAATCGACACCAATGTTCTCAAATGGTCCATTATTACCAAAACTATTGATAATTATCTGTTTATTAATGATTTTGGTGTAATAAGGAGTAATAGTTAACTTGGTTAACACAGCGTGGTATGGAGAGGTTGGGCATAACGCATAACGACAAAAAAACATTGGACAAGAGAACAATCAAGAACACTAAGTTTGTAAAAACCTTAAATGGGCACATATCGAATTATTGCTGGATCTAACCATTCAGTAGTTATGCAATGCATAGGGTACAATTTTTTTTTCAATTTCAATATTTTTTAAACATATTGTGGACATTACAAATTATAAGTTCAAGAAGATCACCACATGACATGAAACATTATTATAAAGAAGAAAAGTAATAAAAACGATAAAAATGAAAATACAAAAAGAGAACATAATTTATTATAAACATACAAAATCAGTGAAAATACAATTATACATCTATAAAAGTTCAAAGAAGTACACCGAGTTTATTCGAGATTAATGGAATCAATCAAGTCGGGGAAACCTTCATCCGGCAGTGGATTGATCCAGACTGGTGTGATACCGATCAAAGACAACTTAGGACCGATCAAGGGGAAGATCATACAATAAATTAATAAAATTGATTGATTTATCATGAATTTCAAGCAAACATTCGCATAAAAGGGGAATTATGAAGATGGCGATTACCACTTACGTCATTGGAATGATAAGCCACGCGAAACAGTCAGTTTGCGAATACGGTCAATATCCATGGCGAAAAGATAACACAAGCACGGACAACAAGGCGTGCATTAACTTCCATTGTTTTTGCATTCCGCGTCGAAGCGGGAATACGAAATCGATTCGAGCGAAACGCTTTTTTTACGGTGAAATTACGTGTGATAATAATGTGTATGCACATTGCACATACTATCCGACGCAATTAACCATGCCATCGGTGTTGCCATTAACGATATATTTTTTATGGAATGGAAGACTCGCGGTTTGCGACGCATAGGCGTGCATTGACTCCTTGGATAAACGGTACATCATCTCAAACGTCTTCGATAGTAAGCGCAACCATGGGAACGATGCGATGGCTATTAAACAACTTAAATCCAGTATAATTTTTATGTCAATCCATATTGATCAAAACATAAAAAAACCAATTGACATTGTATAATATGCTTGAGAATTTCACGGGAATTTCTGAAAAACTATAATACAGGGACATTTTTCTTAATGAACAAATAAACGTAAGGAATAAACGTAAGGTCCTTCAAAATTATATTATTATTGACACATTTGGCGTTCAATAAAGTATTTTACTTAAAAAATCTTAGATATATTAAGTACTGTGCGAAAACATCTTCTTGGCTACGCTTCTAGGCGCTGTTCTTTACTAAATGGGAGGAGCTTGTTAGTTTATAATAGAAGTGAGGTTAAAAATGGGAGGAGCATGTTAGTACACAGTTTTAACACGTAGCCAAGAAGATGTTTTCGCACTATATACAAAGATGATACGTATATTTTACATTTTCCGAAGAATCGAAATTATAGTATTATACTATAATTATCGTACGGTTAGCAACACTGCAAAAGGCACATACCTACTACCTAATAGTTCCCTCCATACCAACCGCCCGAGGCTCGATGGATGTGAAGCATCAGCAGTTTACGTCTGGGAATGTCTCACGAGTAAATGCCTAAGACTGAGGTCGCCACGCACTCAAGTTTGCGTTGACTGAGTATACAGATACATTCTAATAAAAATACACATGGGAGAGAGGAGCACGAAGAATTAACAAAACTAAATTATTCTAATTAATTTATGTACATATATGTAAAAAATAAAACTAAAACAATACGAACATACTAAAATGTGAAAAAATATTCACGTCCGCAATATGACGCCGATTTTTTTTTAAAGCATTGTAGTTGACTATTGTGGAGACCAGGTCGGACGGCCCGATGGGCTCCAACAGCTGTTTGGGCCGACTTGAACATTTCTTACCTTTCGGACACATTCTCGGATATTCCCAGAGGATGTGGTGCATCCTGTAGTTGGAAATGTTGGTCGGGTAACAAGGCTAAACTCAAAGAGTTAGGGTCCAGTAAAGAATTGACTGATGTAGTGATGTTGTATAGATTGTCAGGATTCAGGTTATCTCCAATCGTCATTCGACATTAGGAAACCTCCCTACTGAATTATACACGGATTAGTTGCGTTGGGAGATTAGGACAAAATACTGGGATCCGTCGGACTACTATGGGTCTGCAGAACTACGGCCGGGTTGAAACTCTTGGATATAAATGAAGAAATGTTTCCGACGACTAAAAAGAGAAAAATCAAGATACTTTCTACGTGCGTCATGGTCAGTAAGTCCACAAAACACACACCTCCACTTATCTCGAAATACTTGGAGCAGCAAATAACAGAAAAGCTTCATAGTAGCGGCATTTACTTGTTACGTGTGATGCCAGGACGTGCGTGCAATGTTTACGACAACACTGCACTACCAACAACAGCATTAAGTATTTACAGTCAGCGGCACGAACTCCAACGGGTACAAAATAAATCATTTTTCACAAAACATTTTGGCTTTGTGTGAAAAGCCTGAGGTTCTACTAGCCTGAATTCGTGTCGCTGGTTATAGTACTATTGCATTTTATAATCGCATGCCGTTGAGTTTTGACATAGACTAGTGAGATATTCGTGTTGGGAGTTTACACGCATTGCTGGATTTGGGAAATTATTAATTATTACTAATAATTGCTGCGATACAAAAACTATACGGAATACCATGAAGACTGTAAGCACTGCTATCGTGTTGAGAATAATATTATATGATGCCAGTTAAAATCTATAAATTTGATTATATATGGAGAAATACGTGTGTGGTGCGTATACCTATACAATATTTTCTAGGTCCAGCCTGCCAATTACATTAATAATAATTAAAAATAGTAAGACGGAAGATAATAAGGGGCGTAGCTAAATCTAGCAAAACAATGGGGCACCGCCGGACATTGGACCCTATAGCTCAGTCCGATAGTTGTTAAGGATTTACTTCAGTTGAGGCATGGTCTAAAAAGATATGGTAATAAAGTAAAGATTTTGCATAATATGTACATAAAACTTATTTTTCGTCGGCGACGCCAACAGATGATGCGATTTTCTGAAAATGCATACGTAGAAATAACTAAGTAGTCTGGAGTAGTCCAGTCACTACATATACATATAAATTAACGCGACACACGTGTGAACGTGCCCATTATATGTGTAAATACAGCGACCGAGACACTGGTGTCTGGACACCGGTGTCTCGTGTGAAACGGTTCGTAGGGTCTGCATATAGTCAACCTGAAATTTGTTTCAATTTAAGGCAGGTGTAAATTAAATTTTAAATGTATTACAGAAAATACTCATTGCGTTGTACCAAGCAGTAGTCAATATGAGTGCATTTTAATGCATTCTACTAACGTTAACAAAGCATACGTGCATCATAGGTGCGTATGCGCGGGTGTCAGTTTACGAAGAAGAATTTGACACCACAGGAGGCAATAACGCCAATAACAATAACTCCGGATCAAGAAATCTGAAACAAAGCGTCCAATAAAAATGTTTTTATGACGTGGGAAGCTCATGCAATAGAACTTCTGTTTGACAATATAAACAATAACAACTTCCGAGTAAACCAAACCAATGCAGCCAGAAATGATAATGATAATATTGATAATAATTAATAATATTTCGAATGAAAATTATTATAGGTTCAAAAATGCGGTAAGTGGTGGGAGGGGGATTTGCTGGCAATTATGAATAAAATTGTAATGCGGGATGACTGATTAATTTCTCTTGGACGGAATATTCATTCGATCGTTGGAGTGAAACCGGATAAGAATAAAAATGAAATTGGCACCGTACACAGTATGCATGCACACACCCAGAATTCTCCTCCGATAAAAATACGTACCTATTCTTAATCAAGGCAATAAATAGGCTCCGGTCACACTAGACAGAAACGGAAAAAAACGCAAATTCCGCAAAGTGTAACTGGGCACTTAAAATTTCGTACATGTAACTATTCTAAAATATTTACAAAATCAGCAGAACGGTTCTTAATTAAACGTCTGCGATTATTTTTTTCCTGTTACCTCTTGTATACCGCTTCTATTAATTTGATTTCGTCTCAGATTGTGAACGTCTTGAATTTGTAATTTGTATATGTAATGTATGTACCAGGTATATTATGTATGTAAAAATCATTTTTAATTATGTTGGCCTTTTTCCTATCTGTAAGAAACTGTCGCTGCTCGAAACAGGTAGGTACCTACATAATAAATGTAGTGTTGAGCTCAAGATATATTTTTATGTCATTAATCTTGAAGATTCCAACATGGTTTTATCGCTAGATTTTTAATACAATACGAGGGGGGTTTCTACTTTAGTCTAACCTTCATAATTGGTACCAAATATAATATTAAAAATGTTACAGTTTTAAAGAAAATATATTAATTACCTAATGAAAATTTTGTATTACCTACTACTTTATAAGACCTACTAATAATGACGACATTCATTTCCACACAAATAAACACCAAAAAAAGAGCTAGCTATCCATCACGTACTACGCAATAAAACATGCACCACAAAACGTTGCGGCATAGTATGGGCCTAAAATCAAAATCAATCCACTACTTACCCAAACGTAGGTAACTTAAAAATGCGTACAATGACTACCAAATACTATTAACGGATACAAGATTCTAGATTGTTTTACGGAGTGTGAATCAGCAACGCCGATCGCCAACAATCCGGTATCCTAGATGCCTGCCGATGACATAATTAATCGTGCCGAATAGTTGGCAGTGACTGAGGAGACAAGCGGCAAGATCAGGCATGCCAAACGCATCTGTGTGTGCGGTCCGCGTCAAAAAAATACATATTTGTAAAAAAAAAATCAAGTAGGATCGTCATTAGCGCTATTATACGCCTATAACGTCAACTAGCCCGGCTCCTAGGATAAAGCAATCAGGCAAAGATGCGTGCCAGTGTAGTAAAGAGTGCAAGAAAAGTACAAATTTATAAACCGTATACCTACCACAAAACAGATTAATCAATAGAAATGTAAAAGCCAACGCCATGGACCAATATATTGAAGCAGGGTATTTTATGGCGGTCAAAACCCAAATATAACAAAGCATACCGACGGCACTAAATATTGGATACACATTACATTTAATGTATATTATTGTCATACAGACGTAACCAATTTACAATAACATATTCCAAGACGTATTTAAAATTATCCCATATTTTCCACACTCGAGATCCGTTGCCTGTTATACCACACCCAGTAGGGAAACCAGTTTCCATTAATTTTGTGCTCCCTGGCGTATACGACGACACGCTGCGTCAACACACCCGTACCACGATGTATGGTCAACTATTAACACCCCTAATTCGCCGTACGTCCTTCCTCTGCCTTGTTGATGTACCTACTGAGCGTACGATACCCGCGAATTACCATACATGAGATCATCATGTCCAAAATGCCCCTGCACATAACAAACCTGCGACTTACTGACATTTATGGGCGGAGAGCCAAATATCCTGTATCTTTCACGCATAATTAATTACAATGACTTTGTTAATTGTTTGAATATTTTTCGAAGTTTATAATTGCTCTCCTGAACAATTTAGAAAAACGGACATACGAGTATTATCATGTTTTGCCACCTTACGACAGATTTATGAGTAACGATTCATGTAATTTCAAATACTTACAAGCAAAACAGTAAACACATGAATTTGTTGGTAATTGAAAAATGTAAAATGTTACGATGTATTCAACGATGTTAGAGACGTCAAAAAGTAGTAGCGCCGGTCGGCCACTAGTTGGCAACGCCTGGCCAAGATAGACGCCTCAAATCGTGATCGGGAAAGAGGTCACAAGAGAATAATCACGATGGCATCACATTACCACATTGGCCATACATTTTACATTACATTATACAAAAGAATCAATGCTGCTTTTTTTATGGAGCACGAGACTATTAGCGAGGATTGCGTAACAGCTGAGGATATGTGCATAAGAAATTCGGCGGCAATTGGATAGAATTCATAGGTCATTCAAAAAAAAAAAGCGAATGATCTAATAATATTGAAGATGAAGAATAACAGAGATAGATGCTAAGCAAGGCATTAGTTTTAATAATGTACAGTAGTGAACACCGGACGAATATTTCGAAATCTAGATTCAATATAATGAATGACTTCATTTCGAAAGTGTGGATAGTGCAACCAAATTCAATTGGCAGTATAGTAATAATCTAATAATTTAATACTATCGAATACATACATATAATGTGGGCATGGGGCGAAGGGTGGAAGTAGGCTGTTGAGATCCGACACAAATATTCTTTCTTCGGCCATATCCGCTCCTTAGTTGGAGCATATAATATGGACACCACGCGGCGCCTCCAGGTCAAACCAGCATTCCGTAGCTCCGCCGTATACACTCTACAGATAGTATTAAGCGGCCTTCGAGGACGCCAGAATCCAGTCAGCTTAAAGAACAGGCAAGCCAGGTTCAAGTACTCTTCTGGCATCCGCAGCACGTGGCCGAGCCAGATCCAAAGTCGCCTCTTCACTCTCAGCGTGATGAACGTCATACCACCCCGCACACCCAGTATCCGTCGCAAACATCTGTTTTCGAAGCTCAGCATACGGTTGCTCTGAGCCTTCGTAAGGTGCCATAATTCGCTATCGTAAAACAGCACCGTCAGAATGCAAGCGTCGAATAGGCGACATTTGGTTTTGACATAAATAGTGCACACTAAACTCTTGTCAGTCATACGTATTTGTTTTCATTTAATTAAGACTACAATGTGTAGATGGTGTTTGTTAGTGTTTAAAATTAATTATACCCTGCCTAATACAAGCCATAGTAGATAATAGTAAAAAAATATTAGTTCATCCATAAATATCTAAGATTATAAGATTAAGCCAAGCCATACATACGTCATTTAAGATATTTTATATAGTAATATTTTTATCGATTATGGTTTGATTTGGGCAGGGTTTAATTTAATTTTAAAAAACTAACCAACCCCATCAGTACCTAATATGTATTCTTAATTCAACGAAAACAATTAAGTTTGTCTGAAAAAGTGTGCACTAATTTTGTCGGATCACTCATAACATACCTAAACTATTATGGTTTGGTTTAGGCATGGTTTAATTGAATTTTAAAAACTAACCAGCACCAACTGCAAATTGTTTTCTTAGTTCATAGAAACAAATAAGTATGACTGACAAAGTTTCGTGCGAATCTTAACAGCATATCTCTACCCCTCGCCTATTATATGGGCAGCGGCGAATATGTACTTACTAACTCCATTGGAACACATGAGCACGTGAACCTAAGAAAAATCTAATACAGAAATTCTACAAACAGTGGCGTCCCTTGCGGATAGACAGGTCATCAACAGACTGCACACACGCCAGTTCATTAAAGACCTAAAAAAAGAATTCACGGCTGGTCTAAGTACATACTTTACAAATATTTTCTCGCTGGTTGTCGTGGGGATTCAGTCACTATCAGCAGTCGTCATCACATTTCTTTAGTGCTGAGAAAAAATGTTCAGCGACGTGCCATTCAAGACGCATGTATGGATACTCCCTCCCCCCTCATCAAAGCTCAACAGGTAAATGTGCAAGGGGAATGAAAAAAACAACAACGAGTGTAAGGCCCGTTTCCAACGGGACACCGGTGTCGCGCTCGTATATTATATAGGAGGCCTTTGTATTCGAATAAAGAGGCCTTTGTATTGTGTTTATTAAAGCCCCAGAGCTTATGAGTCAACGCATAATTTCGCGTTATAAATTAGAACATAAAACTGGCTGCGGTAATAAAAACAAGTGTATCGGCGGCTTGAGAATGTAGCGGCCGACGGAAAAGTGCACCGGACACGCGTTGACTCATTAGCTCTGGGGCGTTCATTAACATAATACAAAGGCCCCTTTATTCGAATACAAAGGCCTCCTTATTATATACGAGCGCGACACCGGTGTCCCGTCTGAAACGGGCCTAAGAGTGGATTCAGTCGCCCTTCGCCTTGGCATTCTGTTTTGGAAACGCGTGGGACCAGTCCGTACAGCGTGGGAGTATCACAAGGTTCACCATCGGCATCAGACGAAGGCGAATTTAATGTAGCCATAAATTAATTCATCCGCGAAATCGATTATTAGGTGCAACATCTGCTTGGATTATTTGCGAACAGTTTGATTATCGGGCCAATAAACGTATGTTGATATTATTACAAATATTGGAAGCCAGATCGTGCAGAAATTGAATGAATTTACAATGATATTTTGATTCTTAGAATATGACGCAAGGCACTAGAGCTATAACGTAATTTTCTCAGCGATTATGTTCGCACCAATTATTGTGAATTACATCTGTATCGGAAATCAGCAATAGGTATTTATCTCTACATTAAAAAGCAACACTATATACCACTTCTAAACTAACCAATACTTCCAAATAGAGCTACTGATTATTTATTGTGAATAATAAATAATTTGGACTTTGGAGTGGAGCATGGAGCATTATTGGAGCAATACGTTGTTTCCCAGATGTGGAGCGAGCCCGAAACACAGACAATATTGAACGATCCACGTAGTGTTGCCAACCGTACTTATAATTTTATTACGGTACAATAATATAATTTTGAAGAATTCAAGACGATAAATTTACTGCCCCCATAGGTAGGTACTACAAGTACTTTTTCATAAATACTGTACATAATGTTTACACTTTTGTACTATAATCTGCTTGGAAAAGGATAGTAACACTGACTCCAATGCTCCAGATTTGTTGTATTCTGCTATACAATTAATAAAACGACATATTATAATCTTGACATAATCCTGCAATAGGACAAAAATATAGATCGATGTTGTTTCGTATATGTAATAAAATACCTACGCTAATTATCAAAATTCGACAAAATATATTATCAGCATTATCAGTTACAATTTTTTCAATATCCATAAAAAATGCCTGATGTGCGCGCAGAGGTCTTCTGCGCAGTTCCAATTGTTTCAATATTATTTGGAAGTCGATCACACATGAACAGTCATTATTATGACGTACTGAAAAATATACATTAATCAAAATTTTTCGTGCATATTATTATATCGGGATGGTTCAATGGGGAAAATGTTGCAAGGTTTTAGACGACACCATTTGGACTTCCTACTTTAATAAATAATTTATTTACTATTAATAATTAATTGATTGTGAAAATAATAAAAATTTTCAAACAATTTCACACAACAATCAAACAAAACATTTCCTCATCACCGATTTCCACCTAGTCAACAATAAACAAAAAACCGCCGGACCAAAATACAACATTAGGGTTGCTATAAAAAAACATACAACTCATCGTAGTAAATACCGTAACGTGGACAATTCATTAAAAAATATATTCATTCATAACCATAGCGCGTACCTATAAGCAGATAACCGATAGAGGCGTGACAATAGATAAATAATATTGAGAGGTCTACCACAACTGTTGTCGCATAAACAATGACCACGTGTGGTTAGAGAAGTCATCAATCAACAGCCGCTTCAGCTGTCAACGGGCGGAACACGTGGTAAGAGAGACAAGTGACAGCTGCTGTCAAAAGACCGCACGTGGGGACAAGTTATGTAATAAATATCACGAAAAACTGAAAATCAATAACGGCGGGATTAAAGATTTAAACTAAAATTAATTTAAGTTATTACTCTAATAAAATTTACGAACACGGTACGCTTTGTACCCATAATAATAGCATTATTACAGTCAATGATTGTATTAAACCCACAGTTTCAGTAGGAATCCAATTAATTCGTTATTGTATCCAATCTGCATGTTATTCGTAACTTCAAAATCAATGAAAATAAAGCGATAAATATGATGATATGTCGAATTTTGGCAGTTAACTATCAGGTGTGATATTTAGGATAAGACGGCAGCCCACGACCGCGTTAATTGCGTGCGGTCAAATGTAGAGTAACGCAGTCAACACATCCTACTTGTTTCCAAATGCATCCCATTAGAATCAAGTAAGGGGAGTTAACTGTGCTATTACTTATTGTACATAACTAACTACCTTGCTTATTCAATTGCTCCGAGTGACATCAGTGAAGGAAAGATTAGAAAAGCCCTGCAGGGAACAAAGAAACCATGGGATGTGCGTTACCTTCAATGTTATTTTCAATAGATATGTATTTATATCATAATATACATCAAAGTTTGTCATACAAACAAATCCGCATTATTGATAATATTTAGATCACTCGGCGCCCTTTGTTTCTTACGATTTATAGCCTAAGTAATAAACCAAGCCCGGCTTCAAAACCTAGGTCCATGGCGATTGCCTATTACATTCCTATCGTATTAACCTGTTTTGTGTATCCAACGCACGCATAAAATACAGCTATATTTTATATAGTATCAGGTAGGTAGGTAGGTGAGGTGCTAGCAAAAGTTTTATTTTACACTCTGAGCACTGAAAATGTATCATACTAACACACCCTCAATAGCACGACACAAATCTGGCTAGCTCACTTGTTAGTGCACGTACCATAGGGTGGTTATTAAATGTTTATAGTTTTTTTTGGAAATGTATACAATGTGAATTAAAGTCTTAAAGAAAATATTAAAATCTGTTTATTTATTTATTTTGTTATAAACACGGTCTTTTTATCATTTCAGACATTACAGGGTTATTACATTTAATTTTTTTATTAACTCTATATAAAACGGGTTATTTATTTAGGAATTTATTTTTTTAATATTCAATTGATAATATTTTTATTTATTTAGTTATTAACTTGCACGCCATAAAGGAGCGTGGGTTTTATACTATAATCCTATAGGAGCCGAATATCGAACTCAACTATCTTGTTAGAAGAGCGAAATCGAACTGATCACACTACTTCTATTTCGGGAGAGGACCTATTTTTTAAAGCCTGTCCCCCTTCAGAGGCACCACCTAATTAGCAGTGCGATCGCGCGTTATTACTTCTTAACATTTAATTTGTTATAAACTCTTATTCTAATCTATAAACAACTAGGTAAAATTATTTAAAACATAATTACGGAAGAAAGCTACGCAGGAAGATTTAAGAAGTTATTTCAATTTCCAAATTATAAAAACATTGCGAAGAAAAAATTTATATAGGGATCTCCCGCCGAAAGATTTCTTCGTTCGTTTCGAATCGATATGAACAGTGCACACACACTATCAAAATAGTCGCCCGATTCACGCATATCGAGTGATTGACAGAATACGCAGTGCAGTGCGTGTATTATTTTAAATTTACAGATTTTATTTAAACACGTTATTTATTTTAAATTATAAAATGCAGCTACTGAATTTAATTATACAAAACAAAACTACTGAGTTTAATAGTAACCCTCTTCGGTAATTTTGCTATACATGTTATTACATTTTTAATGAATGCTTATATTTATTTATCGTAGTTCTCATTCTCTCCGGCATTCATCTCCTTTATAGTATATCAATTTTACATCTTCCTCACATACGAGTATAATTATTAATAAGATATTTCTTTATTTAAAACTTACGTGCTATGTACATACCAGTGGCGAAGGGTGACTTTTGGAAAGAGGTAAGCTGTGGAGATCAGAGAAAAAGAGCACACTTGTCAGGTAACTTACGGGAAATAAGAAGATAATACTTACGATATTACTACTGATGAATAGGTGCACACTAATGACAACGACACACTGGTCATAGGTTTCACCGCTGAATTTGTCAAATTATTTAAATCACTTATGGCAGTAGAATTCCACGCATACTTTCTTTACCAAACAATACGCATCGCCAACAAAAAAGTTTGTTTAATGTATAACTGCCAGTTAAAAACAAATATTTATCATTTATAAATTGTTGTGAAAATGTCTAATATAAGTTTTTTTGCTGTATTCAAATCTAAATGAACCCTTGGAAGGTCAAGCTTTGATAATTTTTAAATGCAATCGTTCGCACATTTTCTACCGGGACACTACACAATTTAATAAATACTTATATATTTAAAGCACTGGCGAATGATTTCGGTACAGTATGAGATAATTTATCCACATTCACAGTAACACAATGAATTTTGTATTATAAAATAAACCTTTACCACCGCTTTGACATGTCAAAATGACATAAACTGTGAATAGCATGTTATGTTTGTCTATGACTGAAGTAACCTAAATAATAATCGCGAATTAATACAATATTTATTTTTAATAACAATTTATAAATTATATGTGATCGAACGAAAACGGTTGAAAATTCCTTTTTCCTACCTACGGAACCGGTGGTACTGATTTACCTATTCAATCCCCTTGACTTCTTCGCATAATCGTATGATAATGTATGAACCCACAGTCCGGAGATTGTATCTACGAGTTGTATTGGTTTATACGCCCCTTTGTAATCGTTGCATTCAACGACTTTAAAAAATATCAATAAAATTGTAGTCGATTGGCACGTGATAATTTTAAATATTATTTTTGTGGCAGATATCTACTGAATTGACTAGAACACTACAAGGCCGTTCTGCGAAAAACCCCTTCGGCCAAATTCCAACAGCAAACAAACAATTTTCCGCCGGATTAAGTAAACGGAACCAACTGCATCGGTACTGCAAGCAGTAAAACAGTTGGTCGCCGAAAGCGGGTCAGGGCCGAAATACTAGTGGAATGAGGTGTTTATTTGCGGTAGTTGGTCATACGGAATAAAGCATTCAATATACCGAAGCGAATTTGCGACACGAACACGGTCCCGCACGGAAACAATGATAGGGCGAATGTAGCTATGGTGCCGACGTTGTACCGAGGCCCATTTATATTGGATAATAATAATTATTTTCATTTGATACACACATCATTTACCAATGCTAGATGGTCTCAAGTCTCGACAGTCTCAGCAGAGTAAGACAACGTTCTTGCTTGATTCCAATTGGATCCATTTAGAATCAAATTTGGTATTTGGCTTAACAACACCAGGCAGTGAAGTCGTGGATACGTAAACGAATTCCGCGTCTGGCAAAAAACTATATGTTTCGATATATGTTCGATCCAAATAATTAACAATCATTCATCATTTTGAAAGTCAGTCCATTATAACATAGGTATCGACTGCATAATCTGCAAACCAGCCAACGTCATTTGAGCAAATTGTTCAGGAAGGAGAAAAATATAATAGTTTCTATCGAGCGGAATTTAACAATCCCAAAAATAGACTTGAAATTTTTTTTTATAACAAATAAGCTGCACTATGAAATATACTATCGTCTCGTAGCTTCCTTTTTATGTAAAGAAAAATTATATAAAGAGCGGAGTTGTCCCATTTACGATATTGAAAATTTGGCACCTGAAGTTGGGTGTTTTGTTTGAAGAACGATAACGCATTTATTTATAGGTTTAGTAGAAGTTTGAAATTTTGTATGAGCATAGAAAACATGATTAATAAGCGCCTATACGCATGGATTTACTTGCAGCAAGTGTGTATTTTAAACTATCGCGATAATAACTGTTTACACGTAAAAGTGCTAACTGTCCCGCCAATCTCATTCGTCAAGACCGTCAAGAGTAAGCGAGACGCGATGTTGTCATATTATAGTACCTACATACTATTTGACAGGTTGAAAATCGGTTAACCTCAAAATCAGTGCGCGGTGTAGTTCGTTTTTACCGGCATATTCGCCACTATCGTTCTACTGCGCCGGGGCAGATGATATCGAACAATCGCAACTATCGCGTGAAAATTCAGAAGCTTCTGAACTTTAAATCCATGCATTCAATATTGCAACTTGCATGATAATACCACGTTTACACGTTACATTACTACAAAATGCCATCAAAATTTAATTTTTGGTCAAAAGTGCAGTTGGCTTGTTTGCAGATTAAACAGTCGAATTATCTCACCCACGTACGAGTGCAAATTGACGATTATTTACTTCTCACTGCTGTAATAGGTATCAACGTTACATAAAATTCACAGATGCCAAAGTTTCAAAAATAGATACATAACGTTGCGACAAGCGATTTGTTCTGTAGCGAATTCGCTTCGATATAACGAGTACTGAATCTAAGTGTAAAAATACGCCAGGTTGGCTGCAATCAATAAAATAACAACCGATTTCTGGCAACTTTGCGAAATCGCATATTTTCTGTTGCATTGCGTAAGAAAGGCTACGCCACGATTTTCTGTTTACGCCAATGACAGTGTTAATTTTTTGTTTTCTATTTTTTTCCAATGTACAGTTTTCGCGCCGTTAATCAATCAGTCATGAGTTTATTTCGTGGCACAATAATTTGCCTTGTGAAATAATAGATAAAAACACAAGTTGAATGGCAAATTATACACAGACACAAAAGCACGTACAATGATCACAAATTACAGAACGGGCTGTACGCTGTACAAAATGCTGGTAAATAAGTAATAAGAATCGATGATATAACATACAACAAAATACAGCAGTCGAAAGAGCAAATTTAATGCAGCGGAATATATTAATTGCATTGACATTTACACGGGAAAAAAACCAACAAATTTAATGTAGGCAGTCGAAAAAATATATTAAAATCAAGAAGAAATCGTACTGAAATCTATTCAAATGTATTTAATTATATACATATTAAAAATACTATAATATATTACTTTAATGTTATTGAATGTCAATTTTTGAACAACCATTTTACAGTAAATTAAATGTAATGGTAGATGACCATTTATTTTTCACCGACAAACGGACGGCAATTTTTTTTTGGCCAGAATAATATCTAAAAAATAAAGGTTGGCAAGAGGTTATTTCGTAATAATGACGATTTCTTCCGAGAAATCACAAAACCAAACTCAAAATCTCGAGAAAAGAAATATGCTCGATTTAGGGACATCTCGAATCTCGAGAAATGAAAATAGTTGACAGGCTCTAAATGTATTATGATAAATCTTTGTCATTAATCAATCGCCCGAACCAGGATCAGATTTTAAAAATAATGTATTTTTTCACACATGCGACATTTGTCACTGCACTGCACTCACTGTTAAAAATATAGTACAAGACATATACCTAAATAACCGACTCTTAATTTTTTGCAATATTATAGGTATATTATTTTATCGAACGCATATCCGATTTACCTTACAATAAATTTTGCTTATTAAATCTGTTAGCAGAGTGTTAGAATACTCAAAATAGAATACCAAGAATCCCCATTCCATATGTACTGAGTGCAAAGTGCAATTCTGCTGATAGTCCAGATGCAAACTAATGAATCGTATTTTACCCACCTACATAAGGAAATAATAATTAATTAAGCTTCAATTACATTGAGCTTCTTTACGAGCTGTTTGTTGGCGAATTAACGGCGTGTAACGTGTAAAGTTGACCGGCTTTCAACTTTTCTCGGTAGAGTGTTTACAACCTGCTTGTTAGCTTGTTCGATGATTACACTGGTCGACTTTACAGGCAGATTATAAATTCGCCAACAAACAGCTCGTAAAGAAGCTCAATGCAATTGACGCTTTATACTCCATTTATTTACAGTCGAGTGTTATGCAATTAGCTAACATTGAAGTAACATAAATAATGTTTACTACAAAGTGTACACATTGAATAAAATATAGGACTGAAAAAGCTCATTTTTAAACCACAAATCTGACTAGGGCATGGTTGCGATCGTAATCCTAATAGAATTAACAGGGAAGCCATACGCGAGCACGAATTAGGTAAGAGGCGGCTAGAATATTACGAGGTGGTGAAGCGATTGCTGTCTTGTGACTTTCCACGTGGCTTAATCGCGGTTGTAGCAGCAATTGAAGACAACATACATGACTGAAGGTCTTCAAATGCTACCAAAGAAATACTTTTTCGGTCCTTCTGTATAGCCATAAGTTTTAAGAATCACGTCTCCGTTCTTGGGAATACACTGGCACGACCGTGTTACAAACAGTCCGTAGGATAACACTTATTATGTAATTGGCTAACAGAATCCCCAGTTGTCGCCCGTATCCGGAAAATTTTTCGTATGTACTTGGCTGTAACACAGTTCATCGTAACATGTTGTATCGGAAATAGATGACGGTATAATATTGAAAACAAATCCTTATCTAAATAAGTCACTTAAAAATACAAGGGAAAGACGGAAGATAATAGGTAGGTAAGTAAATTAGAAATACAATCATATTGTATTATAATTATATAAAATTCTGGTAGGTTCTCGTATCAAGTGGTCCACGAACATGATTTTTTTAAATCTCAATGCAATACGGGAATCTTTTTCCGGTAAGACAGCTCACGGTAAAATGCGCTACGGTGAAATGTAATACGTACAATTCACATGTAACCGTTGCGCCAACCCCTGGCCAACCTGCATCGATCTACGCACTGTCGGTTTGACTGATTGGTCTCACTTCACTGCTGCGATTCCAGTATTTTCTTTATCTCAACCCAGGGAGTGAAAAATATAGATTGACGAAAACCAAAGTAATCTGAGAAAAATAACAAAACATGGAGAAGGTAAAGTGAGTTTCTGGTGAGGTAAGAAGATCGAGCGCCGGTTCAGAGAAGTGAGGTCGAAGACACGCCTCATGAGTCAGTAATCACCCAAACAATGAAATAATTGGCGAATACACAAAAATGATTTTCGATAACCGGGTACCTCAAAATCCACCACCACCGTACATGCGTAATAATTACGGTAGATTACGAAAGAAATCACAAAAAAAATCTATTCAATTATCAAACCATCACTTGCAGACAATGAAAGGAATTTCATCAAAACGAGTATGAAAACATTGCGTGTTGCGAATCAGTAAATTGCTAAGGTATTATTCGATATTCTATCAAAGCCTTCCGATTATCTATTGTGGGGTGAAGGCCTCAACAATCTTAATTCGATCATACCTGTCCATTGTTCTGTTACATTCATTATGCTGCCACATCCGCAGATGCACGATAAGAAACTAAGGATGTATGTATGATGAAAATGTAAAAGGGCAAGGCCAAGTAAGACAGCAATGACGTGTAATCCCAAACACATAGAAAATGTATAGATATATTAATAAGTTAACTTCACCTGTATATTCATCCGGCCCTCTGTGCATTGGTAATATGTGCAGAAGTTCTCTTTGACATTATTTGTGTCAGATAATCAAATTTTAATCATAAATTAAAATGCTGCCTTACCTGAAACAAAAAAGAAAAATGAAACTGTTAATATACATATGTATTAAGGTAAGTTACATACAAAGATTTAGAAACAGAACAAAAAAATATAACATACCTACAAATGACTTCGATTGAAATTGCCCTAATAGGTACCAACATCATATTATTTAGTTTTTGCTGGATCTACCTGACGACAATGTTAGAAAAATGAGATCTTAGTAAACACATCACGTCATTTTGACTTGTATGGGTATTATTTAATTTATAAGACTGGATATTTTTTACCGATGTGGGTCTAAGTGAAATGTCAGATTACTGACATATATAAGGTGGGATATATTTATTTATCTGGAGTTATATTTTTATGTGTCTACTTAGACATGACTAGTATGTTGACCGAACGAAGTGGATAGTGTTAAAAGACGTTTACTTCGATTCCCAATAATTTATTAAGTATGTAGGGGAGACCGGCGACAATTGAAACACTGGGTTTTAGAATTTTTTTCTCCTTACATATTTCAAACTTTAATAATTTTAAGTAAGATATTGATGTCATATCTATTCTAGTTTCTGTGTTTATTTTTATATATGGTCTACAACCAGGCATCAAAAAAATATTACAAAACAGTGAAAATTGGGAACGTGTTTCGATTGTCCCAGGCACAGGGACAATTGAAACACATACTGGGGACAATTGAAACAATACATAGATTCTATGGCGTCTTTAGTGCTAATAATAATAAAACAACACAATAATTAATACTAAAGTACGTAGGTAGTTGGTAAGTAATAGTAACGGGACTAAAAAGTAACAATAAAATATAAGTAGTAGCAAAAATTGATTCTGCTAAGCAATTGTGGCATGTATAGTTAAATTTTTGATGAGTGCATGCCTCGTGTGACCAACCATGACAATCGATTAACTGGACTAACAGTAGAAATATGTTTCTAACGTCCCCACCTTAGATTGTTTCTATTGCCCCGGCATCATTTTTTTAAAACCATTAATTATTTTGTAAACAACGATCAATTGCAATAATATAAGCTATTCCACCTAAAGTTGATAAACAAATAAATATGTTAATATAATTGAAATCATCTGGCTAACGTTTTTGTATCTTCAGTCACACTTTTTCGATAAACGCAAAATATAACTTTAATGGTGGGAATAACGTTTTTGCGAAGTATACAGGTCCCCTCTGGACTACGCTCGACGGACGACTGCTGAGAGGGAGAAGCTCCCAATGACACTTAGTTTGGCAAACTCTCACGTGATTCGGACATGTGAATCGGCTTCTATAGCCGCTGTTTCTATCGTCTCTTGTTTCTATTGTCCCCGGTCTCCCCTACCCAACATACATTAAAATGCAAGCCGTATAAACAACGCGGAAATACTGATTTTCTAACTAATATTTAAAACAATCATACAAAAGAAGATCTTGAGAAGAAAAACGAGGGTATAGCTATAGATCGAATTAGAATTTTGGAATCTTGATTAATAATATTTGTATCGTCAGAAATCCTTACTTTTCCCTAAATCGCTATTTTATAAATAGTATTTTCTTAATCATTTCTAAAATGTTAAGTCCCGATACTGTTCTTTAAATTGTTAATAAATTAAGTGGAGGTAGGGTGTGACTTGGAGTCACGGAGGGATTTCAACTCAGTTTTGGAGCCATCTTTTTTTTAACGACTCTACAGTCCAGAAATAAGATTATCGTTATTTCGTAGTGTGGTCAAAATAGTAGTAGAACTAGGTAGGTACCCACCAACTTATTTAGGGTTACCTATAAAATAATAAATATTTTGAACGAGTAACCTACATTGCCTACCAAGGTATTTGGGAAACACTGATCGAATCCAAGATAATATTGTTTACAGTGAATGCTCCGCGGTTTATCGTCTTCAAATATTTGAGTTACGCACACTTCAGAATATGGATTTCTAATTTGTAACATTTATCTAGGTACTTTAGGTAATCAATAGTTGTGTAATATTTTATTTACATAATAAGTAATTATTCAAACGTTATCGCAAGTAGGTACTATTACTATTATGT
This sequence comes from Rhyacophila brunnea, assembly GCF_057557595.1. Classification (NCBI taxonomy): domain Eukaryota; kingdom Metazoa; phylum Arthropoda; class Insecta; order Trichoptera; family Rhyacophilidae; genus Rhyacophila; species Rhyacophila brunnea. Next base: position 4,708,232 of record NW_028232859.1, read on the forward strand.
ACATAACTCTAATATAATCGCATAATTAAAATAACTAAAATATTCACCGATAAAAAAGAATGAGGTTTTATTCCTTTATCATCCGCCATGTCTCCACACGCTTATACCATGAAATCAACCCCTGCAAAGTCGTCCTGCTATTCTAACATCACTTAACTCCAAAATAAACAACAAACGTGATAAATATTCTGTATCGTATTTAGACAATTAATAATTACCCCGGGATGTGAACTGTCACGCGTGATGTTTTTTAACACGACTGTGTTAACAATTGAGCGAAATAGAGTACGACAGTTACACATTCAGAATTGAGATGCAGCGATTTTGAAAAATAATACTAACATTGCCACTAACAACATATTTTTTAAAAACGTCACACTGCAATGGCAATTGTCTTACTTGATTCCAAATGCATCGCATTATAATCTCCAATTGGACTATGTTACCAATTACTGTGGATAACCGACTTATAGGTATACGGAATTGCCATGAGTAATATCCGTGTTATTTTGGATCAAGAAAAACGTGTTACCGTGTTAACTAGTTAGAAATGTTAGAATTGTTATTAATGGTGTGCACTACTTAGTGAGCAGGATTGTATTTTACCGACAGAATCTAATGTCACCAGTACAGATCCATATGTAAATAGCTTCAACGCAATGAATCAACCCTATAATGGCAACAAATTTGTATTTTCAACTACGATTAAACGAAACCCGCTGTTTTCCTTGCTACTATATTATCATAGTGTATGTATAGGTACACCTGTCATATAAAATCGCACGAATTCTCTACGATAACCCAGATTGCATTTAGAACCTCTCTTTATTTCACAGCAATGGATTGTAGAATATGTGTACAAAGTGCTTAGCTTCAATAATATAAATTACACTCGGTTATCTGATCTACCAATACTAGTCCTGTCTACACCTGTCTACATAATAATATGACGATAGACAAATGAATTCGATTGTGAATTTTGATGTTTCAATTAAATTCCAAATGAAGGATTGATTTAGATTGGCTTCGGACGCACCGCGCGACCCCTCCTGGGGACGTGGGAAAACAAACAACATGTTAGACACACCATGTAGCCACAAGCTAACAACATCAACAAACATATTAACCCGGCATAACAGATAGAAGTGAATTTAGGACCATTCCCGCTGATAACTATAACAAATATTTGTAAGTAGATATGCAGCACATCACACTTTACCCCTTGAGATACAAGACCACGAGACGGCTTACTACAAGAATATCGATTGTCATACAAATAGACACAGACCAACAGTAGAAATTTACTACATGTCTATTATTTCTTTATGAAACTTGCCCGTAAGTAGGTATAGTAAGTTACAGTGGCGAAGGGTGGAGGTAGGCTGTTAAGATTCGCTATAAATAGTGCACACTAAACTTTTTTAGTCATATGTATTTGTTTTTATTGAACTAAGACTACAATTTACAGATGGTGTAAGTTAGTTTTTAAAAATTAATTAAACCATGCCTAAACGAAAACATAATAGTTTTGGTCTAATTTAGGCAATACGACAAAATTGTGCACACTTTTTCATTCATAGTTATTTGTTTTCGTTGGATTAAAATTACATATTACACATATTGTTGGTTAATTTTTTTAATTCATTAAGCCGTGACTAAACCAAACTATAATAAATAAAAAATATTATTCTTTTTATAAAATATTCGAAGTTATGTATGATTTAATTGCATACTTTTAGATATTTTATAGACAAACGTGTATTTTTTGACTATTATCTATTATGGCTTGGTTTCTCAGGGTTTGATTGAATTTTAAAAACTAACCAACACTATCTGTAAATTGTAGTCTTATTTCAACGAAAACAAATATGTATGTCTGAAAAAGTTTAATGTGCACTGTTTATGGCGGATCTTAACAGCCTACCTCCACCCTTCGCCACTGGTAAGTTATAATATTATATAAGTTATAAAGCCCGCAATTTACTTTACACTAAACACTTTAGTTTCGGCTAGCCCGCTATCACTATCCCGGCATATTGTCCCCGCCTGTGCGCACGGAAGATAGTTACAACATTACGCCGACTTTGATTTATAACCATATCCCAGTCGAGACGTTTTTCAATGTGCGACCGGGCTAAGATCTATCTAGAACCCCAGATTTACATCATGTGTTGCCATTTCATTGAAAAACCACAATAATTTTAGTGGAAAATAATGAAAATGCTGTAGCATCCATAATGAGAACACGTCTTTAAACATTTGTTTCTTCTATCCAGCACACCATAAATGTAGTAAATAAACAGATGAAATATGTAATATACAGAAATGAATGAAAAATGATAAAATATGGGCTATTTTTATCACAACGGTCGATTTGTCACACTACTATACTATGCCAGTTAATGCAATTGGCATAATAGGTATAACGTGCCTTGTTTTCAATCGATCTACTCTCCGTGGATACAGTACCTACCACAATTATACTTCACGTTAAATGCTATGATTTTTGTTGATTTTTTACTCAATTTGCATTTTCTCCTAACTAGGTGAATTCTGGAGTTAATTATGTATAGAACTCTTGTATGAAAAAAGAAAGGTTTCGTTTTAAACCAACTTACATCGTTTAGTTGCATTAGAATAGCGTGCCATTAAACGTGTAAACTGTTTATAAACTAATATCATTAGTCATTACATTAGCATTAATTATATAAGAAATATTTCGAATCAATATAATAAGTCCATCATAAAACTTGAATTAATGTATTTATCATTATTATAATCGATCATTTCTTTACAATTTTTTATAACGTAGTGTTGTGTTCATATTCTGAAGGATGTGGAACAAAAACCTCTTCGCTTAACAAAGCAAGGCGTCAATAATTGCTATTCTCTCTAATGCACAAAAATTTGGTCGTGCATCGATAAAAATAACTTAGTGTAGCGTTTTGGTCTACTTTCGGCTGAATTAATCAGACAAAAATTAATATAGACGTCATGTTTATCGTCCACGCTTATGCGTTTAATGGCGCAATACCAAATTAGTTCGACATTAAAATACGTTATACATTCGCAGACATTTCTTAATATTTTTTTTTTCTTTATTTGGAAGCAATTGAGCTCTTCTCTGAATGGAAGGCTATTCTGCTTTACAATGGTTTACAAAAGTATACATACATTTTTTTAACGACAGGAATAAATAGTTACATTATTAATGATACAGAATTACATTTTTGTTACATTATACACTAGACATTTACGTTACATTTTTGGAGAAATTCATGTACAATTTTCATAACTGAAATATTTGGTTTTGCCAGGAACGAATTAATCGTAAAAGGAGGGTATAACCTGCATTTTCCCAACTTATTCAATAACACTTCTCTCTCCAGGTCATAGGCATCACATTGCCAGACAATGTGGTTAAGATCTTGAGTGGGATGTCCACACTGACACTGAGGGCTATCTACCACTTTAATTTTGTACAATGATTCGTTGAGACTGTAATGCCCTGTCCTGCTTCTAGCTATTGTCACTATTACATCTCGCTTTATTTTACAATGTTTACTAAACCAAGTTTTAGGAGATCTACTATAAAAGTTTTGATAGTAGTGTGTTCCTTTTTCTTTCCCAAGATTTTCTCCTCCTCTGGCGTACGTCCTGTCTCACCGAAGCACCATAAAACCTCGGAAGCTAATAACTATGTGAGAAATAGTGTCGTTTAACCATGTTTCCACGCCTATAAAAATATCAATTTCATCTAGCATCACTCTAAGCTCCTCTAGTCTATTAAGAATGCTTCTTGTATTCCAGAAAACAATACGTATATCAGATTGAATAAATTGGTTAACTTTGTTGCTGGAATTATGCATTATGTTATTGTTCCTCTTGTCCTTCCAACGAACTAATATCTTCACTGGAAACTTTTAATTGTGGATTACTGAGTCTTTTCTTGATCCTTGTTATGCGAATTTTAATGCTACGTTCTTTTAAATGACTATAGATTTCTGTTAGCATGTTATTAAGAGCTTCTATATCAGTAGTAAATTCATTAGCAATCATTTCGGTATTGGGATTTCCATGTGTTTTCACAAGGAAACTGAGTAATGTTTCATAATCGATGGGAAATCTATGACGATTACTTTCAACATGTTCCTTGGCAGGTAACAAAAGTTCATTTGTATCCTCAGTGGATACTTTTTTCGATTTTTTTGGTGTCTGTTGGAGTGCAGGAATGCGTGTGATTGCATTCCTTTTCACTGTATCTTCAAATTCAAATTCTACACTGCTGGTCAACGGCCTTTTTGAACCGATTGGCGTATCCTTGTTGATAATAGAGTTGTCCGACTCTATATCTGCGGCTAGTTCATCCTCCTGGAGTGTATTTTCTCTCTCTAAAGAAAGAGAGGTTAACACCTTTGGTACATTGAGAGATTCAGGCAATTGTACAGTGTGAGGTTCATTATTTCCAGTTGTTTTACAATATTTGGCCAAATGGCCCTCTTCTTTGCAAATAAAGCATGTCAATTTTTCGGTGGAGAAGTAAATCCAGTACAGGGTATTATCAAAATTTATTTGCATTGACTCTGGCAGTTTTATGGTGTCTTCTGGGTTTACATAAACCTGTCTCCGGAAACTTAAAATATGTGCATAACCCGGTTCGTTAATACCAGCTCTGATGCTTGTGATACGTGAGGTAGTTTTTATCTTTAAGTCATTGAGTTTTGATTCCAAAACGCTGTGTGGGATTATAGGACATACGTTTGATATTATTATCCTCTTTGATTTGGTGATCAGCGGCCTGATTTCTAGTATGTGGTTTCCAATTTTAACTGTTTCTTTATTTTCTGTTAATTTGTCTGCTTGTTCTTCAATACTCAAGTATATACATATTCTTCCCTGGGAAATCCTAGATACATATCTTATATTACATGGACCTACCTTATTCCCGATCGATAGCGTGTATTCTCGTATAGAGATGCCATCGATAGCATCTAAACGATGGCTTGCTCCTTCTTCGGAAACTGCATTTTTTGAGCAACTGATGCATATGACATTGTTTGTTGGGTTTCTTTTTGGTGATCCATTGCTGGCAACGTTGTATTTTTTTGATTTTTAATAAGCGCCCCTGTAGTCAGAGACACTTAAATGTAAACAACTTTGTAACAATAATTTATTGTTACGCCGCACGCACAACTGGTTATTATTAATTTGTAAACACTCGCTATCTCGTTATTGGAGACGTCCTACTGTCGTCGATCACACGGAACAACTGATTTCTTAATATTAAAGTATTATTATTCACTGATTCCAATGTCAGTAGAAAACGTGTCGAAGTTAATGGGTTCAGCAGTTTAAAAAACTCGCAAACCCATGCAGAAATAACTGCCAAAAAATATCATGATCGATTTATATTAAATCTAATAACTCCTATCTCGATAATATTAAAAATCTTTTCAATAAACTTGGGAAAAATGACAGATCATAAATTCTATAGTGTGGGTGACATTTTATGACATGGGTAGGGAGGGTGTGGATCTGTCTGTTTATTTATACAAGATAGCAGCGATACAAAAACGACTTGCGCGAAAGAAATAATGTGTAAACCTACCTACATAATATTATGGTATAAACGTGAATATATTGAAAGGATTGAATCTCTTAAATCGATGGTATCACACGTGGACAGGTGGAGCGAATGGATACATATTATTATAATGTAATGGCAAGTAATAATGCATTTGAGAGCTATATTGTAAGTGGTTTAGAATCGAAAGGGTTATCGACTTCAATGCTATTCAAACTTGCGAAGAAATTTTATTGTGCTATTTATTATTCAACTATTATAAAATGTGGTATTGAACAGGATTCAAAAAAATTATATACTGACTATGTAAGTATTGTATAGGTTTAAGATATAATAATATATTATAACTTACGAATATAAGTATTAATATATTGAAAGGGTATATAATATGAAGATATAGAAAATACATAAAGGGAACGAAAGCTTGGGTGAATTAGAGCTTTGGAGCGGACTAAGAGCTGAACCAGTGGAGCAACGGATTATTGCACAGAAACCAGAATACAGAAAAGTCTGAGTGCTCAAATTCTTCAGACAAGTAACTATTATCTGGTCTAAATTTGTTATTAAATGACATAAGACAAGCAATGAAAGGCGATGATTGAAATTGTAATAGATAAAACTTGTTTCAATCTTTGATTATGTTTTAGTAATTCGAATGAAAAGTTTGATTCGGTGTATTGAGAAGACCATGCGTAGTTAAATGTCAGATCAGAGCAATTATTTAATAAAGTATTTAAAAATTGTCTGTTCCAAATCCCCCGGAGAGAAACAGAGAACAGTGAAATATGTTACAATAAATAACACATGAGACATAAGCGAGTGGCATAAATAACAGACAAAATAGTGGGTTTGATAGATGGTAAGACAGACGCAATTCTGATCGATAAATAATACGCAATAACACAACGAATCCGTTCGCGTCAAACCGTAATTCGTCGCCGCAGGCGAAATCGACGCCCTATTAATACTATTATAGTATTATGTAGGCTGCACAACAGTTTCCGATCGACGGACGTCCCGACGAAGTGGTTATTCGATAAACATTCATATTAATTTATACTATTTTATTATTTACGTAGAAGCTGTAATATGTAACAGGTTAGCCACGATCTTTGATAGCCTCGTAGAATGGGCAAGGTCAGCAAGGCGAACCAAATATAATAAATATATCATCCATCCTAGAATCGGCAAATACAACAGACTGTAAACCCAATGCAAATCTACATTCCTGTATAAGCCAAGGGTCTCTATCTCTATAGTCAGGCCGTGAGACGAAACAGTAAACTTCGATGGCAGTGCTAGTTATTGCACATACTTATATCTCTGTTCATAAAAAAATAAGATTGTTGTACCTATATTAAAATAAAATGGTAAGAAATATGCAATCGAAAATCTTCATTTATTGCGACTAGGTTCCCACATTGCATTCGAAGATAATCAACAACTGGCACTACCATCATCCTGAGTATAGTCCGTCTTGCTGTGAACCATGGGTAAGGCGTACTCAATAAAATAGTAAAATAGGGGCTCACTGATTACCAACACTGCATCTGCGGCGAAATGCAAAACATGGAACATCTTGCAAGATCCCTTGTTCGATTAAAAACTGCACATCAAGGAGGGCAAAATAGTATTTGCCTCTGCCAACTTCTGGTACGACACCCAGAACTAATTGTAGACACGAGATGAAGAAGATGACGACGCGTTGTCGCCCATTAGCGTTCGGATGCACCTTACATTATGTATAATATAAACATATATTATAGCGATGTTCCCAAAATAGTGTACAGTTTGGCATGGATTTAATCATTTATTTAAACGAAAACATCGACTTATGTATCCGCTGTCAGTTATTTCAAATATAACAAGGCACACACTTAAAATGATTTTTAGTTTTAACACATATCTCATTATACCGATACACGTTTGTGGGGTAGCTACAGTATTTAATTATTATATTGTAGGAACAAGATCATGGATTGTTTTTAGTTCAATTCAAACACGATAATATTCGGTACATTTCGTTATGTAAGGCCCGTTTCAGACGAGACATTGGAGTCGCGCTCGATATAATATAGGAGGCCTTTGTATTCGAATATAGGGGCCTTAGTATTATATTTATGAACGCCCCAGAGCTAATGAGTCAACGCGTGTCCGGTACACTTCTCCGTCAGCCGCTACATTCTCAAGCCGCCGATACACTTGTTGTTATTACTGCAGCCAGTTTTATGATCTCGTGAAATTATGCGTAGAATCATTAGCTCTGGGGCGTTCATAAACATAATACAAAGGCCCCTTTATTCGAATACAAATGCCTCCTATATTATATCGAGCGCGACACCGGTGTCCCATCTGAAACGGGCCTAAGACCGTTCGCGCTTTTGGTGGCGGGTCAATATTAGCTATTTATTTGTTCGCTAGAAAATACCCTTCCCGTTAACAAGCTCCGTTGCGGGGTAAATTGCCACTAATTACGTTAACTTAAATTATTACGCAACACGCAGTTTTTTCGTAAAATTATTATTTAACATGTAAAGATTAAGGATTGCAATCCCGGGCAGATTTTTAATTCCCGGAATTGGATAAAAATAAGTTATATTTGACAAAAACCGTCTAGCGCCGACATCATAATTGATAATTTAGTTTAAAGATAGGTACTTGTATCTATTAAGTTTCATACTATTTTCGATCCAGGAATCTTGTGAATATTGAGATAAATGGTATTTTTGGTATTATGAATAACATTTTAGTTTATAATTAGGTTTTTTTTCCCGGGATTCTGGCATTTCTATGCTAGGCTATGCTGTAACTCGGGACATTGAATTCACACGAAAAATGACGTCACATGACATCATTGTGACGCATTTTTCGACCCTACCGTAGTGAATCATATACTCTCGAGAAATTTACGCTACTCAAATAGTATCGTTAATAAATGTTCCCATACACAAAGTGGGCATAATATCTATGGTGGGCATGCTCATTGGGAGCCTCACGTAGATACGTGTATTGTCACGCATACGTCACAATTACATCGTTTGCGAGTGCCTTCAATGTCCGAGTTACAGCATAGAGAGATCGGGAAATAAAGCTGAATCCCGGGATTGGAAACCTTAGTAGAGATTACTTATCAGAGCCGCATGAACCCACCGGCGAACGATGATAACATCTCGCGCAATTACAAAAAAAATGGGTCGTTGACATTATCCAATAGAAAAAAATTAAACCGACAAAAAACTGAGCCAATTTTTGATTCACCAAATCCAAATGACCGGAAGCTCGCCTTCCCGCGGCATGCGAAGATTTTTATTCAAAAACAAACGGTGCAAACTTGGTACGGAATTAATGTACATTTTTATTGGTTTGAAGCCCGATTTTGATGTAAAATGTGCGTGATGCAGGCGAATGGGATACGCATCTGGTGATCCGTTATCACGTTGGCTAGCTAATGATTAAAGGTCAAATTAACATTTTTATTTAGCAACGGCTAGTGTGTGTTTACCTTCATATACTCGTGCATGGTGTGTTATTAATGTTATTATGTATACGTCTGTACGTACTAGCATACTACATGTATCATACGAATGAAGTAAAGTGTCACAAATACAAAAAAGTGGTCCATTAAAATGCGGGGACCTTGTTGTACAGAAGTTCGGACCAAAAACTTCCAAAGCGTAACAATTTTAAAATAATAATATGTAGGTAATAACAAATTTTAACTTTACAGAAAATATGCATTCTTCGCATTCGTTACATACATCACTATAATCAGTGTTTATTGTACCCAATGTCAGGTACAAGTTAGATTGCAGAAATTATATAATACTTTTCTAAATAATCTATAATCTAAATAATAAAACAAACAAGTAACTGCAATTATCATAGTTATTTAATAAACCACTTTTTTATTCAACGAATGGCACAAGATTTTAGAATGTAAACATTCTATATTATTATATTGAATATACATAATTCGAATTTGAACTACATATCGGTCAGTATAGTCGGGTGTTATATTTTTTTCTAAAATCGATTTTTCGTTGTGGGTATTTGCATGAGATGTTGTCAAGTTATGTACGTTATCAAAGAAATGTTGGCTGTATCAAAATATTATAAAGTGGACTGGTGTGTTAATTAAAACATTTTTCTGTAAATAGTGTTATGTTCGTTGTCTAAGAAAAGTGATGCCGTCTTTCTCACCCGGTGCCTAATTAGGTAGAGTGTCTAGGCCCCCTATGTTAGAACTTGCGAGTGCCAGCTGCCCGGTCGACATGACGTCATATGACATCATCGTGACGTACTACCGGAGTGATAATAGCACTCGAGAATATAACGCTACTCAGACAGTGGCGCTATTCATTGTCACCATACACATATAGGTGTTTCATCGTAATAATATCTATGCCCGCTGGGCGGCATGCCTCGAGCGTGTATTGGCTGACGGCACAATTACGTCATGTCGTCTGGTGCCACACGAGTCGATAGTTAGGAAATCGCGGTGTAGGTCCTAGACACTACCTTTTATTTTTCCAATTAAGAAGGGTTTGGTGAATGCGCATATGAAACTGGTGGGGGTCAGTACCTCCAACAAGGTTAAGAACCACTGGTCTAGGAAAAGGTATTGGTATTGGACTAGTGGAAAGTTGTGTGTAAACAACACAACGTCTTAGATTACATGACGAAATCCTCGCGCAATCCTCGAACTGTATGCGTTTGGAGATGTGAAGAAGAATTGCTAACTATCTCGATAGAAGTATGAGAAAGGGGCTACATATTTTATTAGTACAGGTAAATAAATAACATAAAGTATATACTCACTATTATGAGACATAAACATAGGCATTTCATTTTCTTCTTTCGTCACATAATATGCAGGACAATGACAATGATGGTAAGTTAATAATAATAATAATAATAACTGACTTTTAAAAAGAGTGACTAACAAAGAACGATCGATAAACATTGATTTTCCCCACACCAGTGCAAAGAATATGATTTGAGTTTTATGCCATTTCCGGCATATGAAATTATCGCGGTGAACTCGAAATTCTGGCTCAATCTACCCACATTTCACTAAAAGCTCTCTGTGGCGCTACACACACATGGCCATCAAAAAAGTATCAATATTGACGAATAGGTAGCTACCTACTTTGATATCGAAACTTTCTTTTATATTAGCCGACTTTTTTTGAGATATAAGTTTTTTTTTATTTAGATATGACTGTCCTACACACACATTGAACTTGGAATCCGCATGGGTGTCCGTTCAGCCAACTTGTGAGTCGCATGGAGGTGAAGGCTGTATTCTGTGAGGATCAATTATTATTGGTCGTTTGCTCAACGCGTGCATCCTACCTGTGCTCATCTATGATTGTGAGACCTGGCATGTTACCAAGCTTCAATGGTCCCGACTTTTGAGCTTTGAGAATCGATGTCTACGCCGAACCTTAAGGATACATTGGTACGACCGCATTGCAAACACTAGAGTTCGTGAACGGACACGGCAGCCCTCGGTGATTGAAGTAATCAAGAAAAGACGCTTAACATGAGTGAGATTCCGGATGCCTCCAGAGAGTGTGACACTACATACCTTGTGGCACAACCTCAAGGGTTCCGTTGTCGTGGCCGACACTCCCTAACCCAGTAGCGGTGCTACAAAAGCGATCTACACATGGCGATGGACCGAGGAAAGTGGAGCGACCTTGTGCTTGCCCTGTACCCCATCACCGGGTCGTAACAGGGAGAAGTAAGTAAAGTACGCACACACTTTTCGGTAAAATATACATCTACCGCAAAATGAAGACATAACTTTACTGTCCTCTCCATACAGTACTGTGATAGTAATGCTAGTTTATATTATGTGTGTATTCACGAAAACGGCTAATATCTACTATTCTAAAGGTAAAGTAACATTAAAACTATTTTTCTTGGGTTGGTACTTTTGTCCGTAACAACAAGGCATCAAGATAATAATATTATGAAACTTTTGCCCAAAAACTATGGTCACAGCAATATTCTTACTGCTCCATTTTCGGTGGAATGCGTGCGCGCGCACCGACGGGTTTTTTCTTTATTAAAAACGATTTTTTCGTAACAATTTAATACCACGCTATTACCGTTTAAGTAACAACAAGAACCTATACGTTCGAGAGGCAGACATTAGTGAGGCCAGATAATATGGCGGAAGAAGACGATCGCGGTTTCCTTTTGTTAAATTGACAGTCAAAAATTTTCGCTACCTACCGGCGATGTTGGGTAATGGATAATTTGACAATCAAGTAAGTACGTACGTTTTAGTCATCAAAAACAAACAAAAAATCTCACATAAAAGAGAACGAGCAAGATGGGCGGACAACAATAATATAATGGGTATAATATAATATGTAATTTTCCAGGTAGCCTGCGTGCTAGTATATTCACTAAAAGGACTATAAATAGGGTCAGCATACGTCATATACTGTATTAATATCCGTCCAGTTTTTGTCCCGTATGTTCATAATAATTATATTTAACGAAATCAAACAACGACTGATAGATTGATTATCTGCAAAAAATAACATTGGACGCGGCAGACTGCGCTGCATTTTATCGGGAACACAAACCACATTGAACAGAAACTACAAAGCCACAGAACAAAAAATAATAAATATAATGGCGATGGGCTATGTACCAATACAGTAAATTTTAACACAGGGTTTTGAATGTGTGAGTGTCTCCTACGGAAATGAACCAAGCATTATAGACGTGCAGTAGTGTGTAATACACCAATATTAAATGAGCGTCAATGTATACACCGAGAGCTGTTGTCAGTATTCAACGTATGACGTATATTCTTGATATTTATCTTGTATTCTTCCTTACTCGAGATCGGTTGCCTGCTTCTCCTAGCCCGTTAGGTATTTAGTTGCCATTATTTCTGAGTTCCCTGTACAGAGCCGTCCTTGGTGTCATTTCAATAGACAAAATTAACAATTTAACAATATAAATACTTACTTACAATTTTAAAATGACGTCCTTAGAATACAAGAATGGTAAATACATACACAAATATAAATATATACTATATTATATTATAAACTTTCAACCAATTTATAGTGTAAGGTGAGGTTATGTAAAATTTTAATTTAATAACAATACAAAACTTACTGACTTGGAGAAAAAAAAATGCATTATGTTACAGTGAGTTATACAATGGTATCAGTGACTCAACAACACACTCCGTACTATATAATATACACAATATTATGTCCTTATAAAAATTAAGCCAATAGTTTTTCGATATATATAAGTACCTATATAATATATTAGGACTAGAACTAAGGATCGAAAATAGTGGAGGCAACCAGGGGAGACTTTCATATGGCAGCGGATCGACCCCGGCTAATGATGATGTACTTGCACAGGCTTTGCAATATATATTTGTCAAGAATCAGAAGCAGGTGACACAAAATTAACGGGAACTGGCTGGGCTACCGGGTGTGGTAGCAGTTTTGAAGCAGGGTTTGTTTTATTTCTTTAGCTTTATGCCATTAGACCAAGGGACTGTCATAAAATAATATTGAACGCGCGTGCTTACGTGACAAACTTTAATATTTGTATTATGAGACAAACGGAACCATTAAAAATAACATAATATTCTTTAACATGTGTTTTAAGTGTTTACGATAACTCGAGATCCGTACCCTGTTATACTCGTACCATACCCAATAGGGTAAAGCCAGTTCCCACTAGTTTTGTGTTCCCTGCTCAGTAACGACTAAAACCTAACACCACTGTCCCGAAACCATGCGCGACGTGTATGGTACCCCTAACCATAAAGCATTATAATATAACATGCCAGCCCTACACATTATAAAATAATAATGGGAGGAAAATAACAAATGAAACAACAAAACATTTTAAAATACACGAAGGTGGGCGAACAAGTTCTCTGGATATTCGAATTAAATGACAGGTATAGGTTTTAAAATGAATTTAAAATGAACTGAGATGATGGATAATTTGCATTCCTGTAATAAGTGTATAGATCTGGTTTGGACACCTAATGACTGCGACTTTGTTTTTTGCAATATAATAATATCTACCTACTGAGAAAAGCATTCAGTGCCTAAGTAAGAGTGGCTCTCAGAACCCAAGGATGTGTAGGTGTGTACATTCAGTAGTGAAGACTCGATAGTATACGAACGTTGAACGTTTATCTTGCCTGATAACTAAATAATTTAATCCTACGATATGCAATTATTGGTGCCAGAAATAATGCAAACTGATATTTTTGATCGTATTTAAAACAAACCCAGCGCAAGCAAACAGCAATACACAATATTTATATAACCTAAATAGAATTCACGAATTATTATAAAACCGGTGGCGACAACAGGTAGTAAAATAAAAAAAATCCATGATTCCTTACTGAATTTAAAGCGCCGCAGCAATCGCTTGCAAAAGAAGATAGCATCGCTAACCTAGAGGCAAAGAGGGCGTTCCGGGCTCTAACCAAGCCCTTCTATAGTTATGCACGAAATTGCTAGTTTCGATCGTAATGCTTGGCCCATTGCTTATACTTCGAATGCAATGTTCGATGGCGTATTTCGTTCATACCAATAGAAACGCAATTATTTTTAATATATAATAATTATCATTCCCTACAAACACTTCACCACATTGCATTCAAATTATAAGCAATAACTAGCACTATGATCGAAATTCACAATAATTGCTTGTTGCGGCTTGACTATAGAAGCCCTTGGATCATATATGTGGATATGTGGATTTATTTGCTTCTTTCAACGCGACCGACGAGGCTACTTGATTTAGGAAATTTGTCGCATGCGTCTATTTTATTTAAAACATAAGCACACAATTATTGTATGTGAGCCTTCATAAGTATTTAAGGCAAAACAAGTATATACAATATTATTAAGTTAAGTACATAAATTTCGATTACGAATCGTTTACGTCACTCAAAACGGCAGTTTTCGCCAACAGTACAATATAATTAATAAATTATCTTAACATTATTATTGTAACGCAGATGACGATCAGAAAAAAAAGCATTATGACCACGTGGTTTAGTTTAGTTACGTACATTACCTGCATACTTACTACCAGGGAACACAAAACTAATCTTTTCTGTGCCCACTGCGTACTATTCTATGAGATAATATTATTCTTTCTTTCTTTCTTTCGACCATGTCTATATTATGGGCCTCCACAGGGTGGAGGTTTGCATTGACAGATTTCGTTTTTACAAGAAATGGATGTCAGCCACTTTGCTCAATCTATTAGGTCCATACTCTGACTCATACACAAATTGAAAAACAATATATTGTGTACTTGTCAGACCCAGGATTCCAACCTGGGACCACCCACGACGCAATAGGCCAACGCTTAATCCGCGCGGCCATCGTGGGTGTACCTACAAAAAATAAATAAAACAAAAAATATTATTCCGTAGTCTATTGACATTTGCAACCTTTGAATCTTCGTGCTAATATTTTTCTACAATAACTACCTTTCCCATTATAAGCCAGGTGAGTTTTACATGTTTTCAAAAATACGACGTTATCTGGTAAGCAATAATAATTATAATGCTTCATATATTTCGCTGTCTATAATTTATTATTACTAGTGGAAAGAATGTCCCACTTAGGGAATCCAATCCCGGGATCCCGAATCCCGGGATCCCGGGATCCCGAGCTATTTTCGATACCTATGAATCCCGGGATTGATAAACATAATCCCGGGATTTCGGGATTGATTTTTTTTATCAATTTTTATGGAAAATATAACAGAAAAAATACTTTTAATACAAAATAACTACATTAGAAATAAACTGAGTTTGAATGAAGTTTGATGTGTAGGTTGCCGATTCATTTTTATTTTTCACATAGTATATTAAAAATGAGAAAGATTGGTAAAAAAACAATGCTTCGCCCTTTTAACAAAGTAATTCCACCATGATATCATACGTTTTACGGCAGTTTCATATTTGGCTGACTAATTAGATTTATGAAGCGGAAAGGCCATAAGTACGCCATGATTATTTGCTTTACTATTTTAAATCTCGCTGATCTATTCATTATGTCTTTACTATCAGAAATAGCAATCTCATATTAAATTCACATTATTATTTATATTATAATATTATTTACTCCATTAAACTTGTGTATTTCCAAGATTTAACGTATACAATATTAACAATAAATGTCTTAAATAGTATAAATTATACTAGATTTATTTTTGACCGATTTTATCAATGTTATTTGTAAATATAAAAATTTTATATTAACAATGGAAAAAAATCCCAATCCCGGGACCAGTCCCGGGATCCCGGGATTGTCAAATTGTAATCCCGAAATCCCGGGATCAGAATTTTGGCTCGGGATTGGATTCCCTAGTCCCACTGTCCGCCTGCCTACCTGAGGCTTAAAAAAATGTTAAACGAAATTTGCATACGCCTTACAAAAAACAACATCTTTAACTGCTATGGAATTCGATCGGTGCACTAGTTGTGACTGACCATTCAGAGTAAAAAAAAACGTAGTGAATACCTATATCTTTAAATTTACCAGTTAAAATTCATCACTACAACACGCGTTTCGTCTGCATTATATTGTACACATACAGTATAGTCATTATCAAGTTGAAACAGTACAAGAGTGACATTCTTGTGATGCTTCCAACAATCGAGACC
This sequence comes from Rhyacophila brunnea, assembly GCF_057557595.1. Lineage (NCBI taxonomy): Eukaryota > Metazoa > Arthropoda > Insecta > Trichoptera > Rhyacophilidae > Rhyacophila > Rhyacophila brunnea. The sequence continues at coordinate 4,724,509 of NW_028232859.1, forward strand.
TCAACCAGACCTGAGTTTACGTATGATTCGTTGTAAACAACAATTATTTACTATGGGATGAACACTGAACCTTGTCCGAGCATTCGATATGTGGCTTTTATGTGAGGTTTCAAGGTACGAGTATAAAGAAAAATAATCCTCAAAATAATATGAAACATAGGCCATATTATGAGGACAATTAATAATGTACAGTAGCATTTCTTGGCTTATTGATATTAAAAGTATGATCACACTGGAAACTAATGACACTGTAGACTTGTAGAGTACAGATCCTGTAAAAGGGTAAGATCAATAAGTAACATTAATATAACTGTTTCCATTTCATCCCATTGACAAATTACTAGTAAATATGGGTAGGTTCTTACTATCATCAATAAAATAATGTGAATTAATCACGATAAATTTGTACGCGGACAGTAAGTAGTATAAAAATGCTCATTGACGTAGCAAAATGCCTATACCTACCTACCAGGAAACTCAGAAATAATGGGAACTGAAATACATAACGGGTAGGGCGATAGCAGGTAACCGACTTGAGTACGGAAGAATCCGTGTTAAACTTACACACGTGTCAAGAATACGTTTTACGTAGAATACTGAAAACTGCTCTCGGTTTATGCATTTACGCTCATTTAATGTTGGTTTATTACACATTATTGCACGTGCATAATGCGTGCTTCATTTTCGTAGGACACTCACACATTCAAAAGCCTTCATCAACATGCGGCGTATTGAATATAGACTATCGGTATTCTATTTATTATCTGTTCTCTGCTACCTACTAACGATGGCGTATTTTATTTAGCAATGAATATAAGTTTAGCTGTTGAGTGCCCTTAACTTAAAACATGGCCCTACAAACGCCAGGTATAAAAACGAAATGAGAACATTTTTTCCGCGTCGAATAAAAACTAATGATCAGAAAGCACGCGAGAGTGTGGAAGAAAGACTACCAACCTATAACCTACCTGCTTGCACATGGAGAAACTCACAGGAGACTTGACTCAATAAAACAAAGAGGTCTATCTGGTCTCCAAGACGGAGTGCACAATATTCACAATTCCAAAACAATTGAGGTCAATTGGAGGACCGAATGAAGCAATACAACATCGATAATCGATAGACCAGAGATTCCCAACCGGTGTGTTGCGAGCGATCAAGAAGTGAGTCCCACGTTATAAGTTTCAAACGTCTTCTCAACACATCTCGCTTGGATTTGATTCGAAAGAGTTCTATTTTCAAAAAGAAAGAACGTGATTAAATTTTCAAAAAAGTTAAGTTCAGACATATTTAATTTTCAAATTCTGCTCGACTGGAAAAGAAGAGTTTCCATATATTGAAAAAAAATCAAAATTCGACACACCGTTTGCCACAAAGTATTGCGAATAGCTCTTGCAAGCATCGACCAAGACAAAAAAACATCAAATGGTTATCATTTCAAAATAAACTGATAATAATATCAATAAGAATAATATTAATAATTATTGGTATACAAGATGCCTTTGTACTTAATAATACTTCCTCAATAATTCTGAACCTAATCCATTATCGGGCGCAGCAGCGATGATTTTAATTATGTATTCCTGGGTGTTCCAAAGCTGATGTATCTATAGTCTAAGCTTAAACCAGTCTCTGAGGTAATATTATCATTTCATACTATTACTAAAATCTTTTATGACGAACGATTACATAGGGTCATTGTTTTCCGTAGTGAATATCTTCTTCGGAAGTAGGTATATCCGCCCCTTAGTTACAGCACATGGACACCACGAGGCGCCTCCAAGAATCCCTGTCGCTCGCCAGTCTTCTTGCATCGTTCCATATCAAACCAGCATCCAGTAGCTCCGCCATATACACTCAATATATAGTATTTAGCGGCCTTCCAGGACGCCGGAATCCGGTTGGCTTGAAGAACAGGCAATCCAGATTGAAATTCTCGCCTGGCATCCGCAGCACGTGGCCGAGCCAGGTCCAACGTCGCCTCTTCACTCACCGTGATGAGAGGCTGCTTGGTGCGCTCTCTTATCTCCTCGTTGCTCTTAAAGTCATACCACCCACCGCACACCCAGTATCCGTCCGTCGCAAACATCTGTTTTCGAAGCTCAAGCTCGTTTTCGAGCGTAGTGATATATTATCCAAAATATATGTATGTATTACTTACTGTTGGAAAAGTGCTAATAATTATATTGCGGCATTAACAACCGAAAAATGTTGAGAATCACTGTGATGGACAACGCAACGTGAATACTATTAACTCTCAATGTATTATTTTTATTGTACAGTAGAGGCTCGGGGCTATTCTAACACGTTGAGTTATAGCTTATAGCCTTTGGAGTCGATTAAATGGCCGTATAATTAACACATAGTCAAAACAATATCGACGAAAGAAAGGTGGTCAAATGGTGCAGCTAATGGACATTACTTTTATTTCGGAATGAGAACGAGTGTCAAGAACACCGGCTTCATACCTGATCAAGTGGCAGGTGATGCAAGCAGATTGGTCTCGCTTTTTATCATGAATCATTATTGTAAACTCAGATTATTCAATGTACACTCCAGCCATGCCAACATTACTTATCTAGTTGAATATTTTCATCGGCGTACTCATGAAACAGGTCGTGCGTAGGTTACTCTATTTTTCTAACAATAACTGCAGGAGGAAAACAGAATGAAAATTTAGGCATAGAAACAAGCAACACGTGGCCAAAAATCCCGTGACCTCGGCCGACGCCTTAAAATGCGCGCTACTCGGTTACCGAAATAGCCACATTTGAATTTTCGCAAACATCCCATTGAACGCTCAACGCCGAACAAGAAGACCCTCGCCAAAGCAATAAGTTTTATTGACTACCAATCGACTGGACTCGAGTTTAGGAGTTTATATTCAGAATAATTCAGACGAGTGGGTAGACGCGTCGGTGATTGAAACCAATGTACCCAAGGGTTAAGTGAACGGCGTTAGAATACTAATGAAAGGGCTGAGGGGCCAAAAGGCAGCGAAAAAATGACTAAATAAATCCAGGGATTTAAAACACGAACAGAAAGAAGTGATACAAAATTTACACTGTTGTTCTTGGCGATTAGAATATAATCCTATTGTATTATTATCAAATCATTTATGGCACTACAACTCTTCTACGATCTTGAACTCCTTCTAAAACTTCCTCCAACATTTACGATCCAGCGCCGAGACTTTCCAGTTGCTTTAACCGAGCGTTCTCAATTTCGGCCATCCAGGTCTTCTCTTTCCCTCTGGGGTTACGTATATAGCCCGCCTTGCTGGTATATCCTCTGGCATTCTATGCACGTGGCCGATCCAGCGCAGTCTCTGTATTTTCATAATATGCCACGTGACCTTTTCGGCCCTATAAAGTGTGTACAGTTCCTCATTCTTGACCTCCAAATGCCACTTTCTTGGACAGCCCCAAAGATTCTTATCGAAACAAACTCTCCTCTAAAAGATATCCATACTTCTCTCATCCTGTTTCCCAGCATTCTGCTCCATCCATCTAAAGAACGCAGAAATATGAGAACTGAAATACTTAATGGGTGTGGGGGCAACCGATCTTGAGTGTGGAAGAATATGGGATAAACTTAAACACGTGTCAAAAATACGCTTGTCCCTTGTTCTGACAACTGCTCTCGGTTTATGCACTGACCCTCATTCAATATTGGTATATTTGAAGGTTCCAACACACACTATTGCACGCCTATGTGTGGTTCACTTTCGTAGGACACTCACACATTCAAAACCCTACGTCAAAATATCCTATATCCTAAAATAGCCTATCGGAATTCTATTTATCAATATGTAATGTGGTTGGTAATATATGAGTATACATAAATTACGAAATTACACACATATTTAGATTACAAAATTTTGCGAAAAATGATGAATCATGTTATTCTAATATTCTACGCGAGTATATTAACATTCCATTCATATCTTACCCGTGTAGTAAAATCCTCACTCAACAAGTTCAGTAGTGCGCCCAATATAGACATTCGGCCCACCCGATCGACATAATCATTCGCGGCGCCAATAAGAGGGCATGAGCTTTCGGAGCATCAACAAAGCGATGGATATTTGTTGAGGTATTTAATATTGGAGCTTTATTCACCGCCGAGGAATCTAATAAATTAACAGCGCAGCTTTGATTGGAATGTCGTAGGAATGAAGCGGCTGCCACTTGTGAAATAAACGGGGGCTACCACTCGCGATATAAAAATTTCAAACATCTAAGGAAAGAATAGTTTTCTTCCAACATCTATAGACACGCGATAAAACTACCTGATTGATATAGATCACTAAAAAATGATTACATGTGTATAAAAATAAATATTACTAATTATATTTACTCATTTATAATAAAATATTATAACGGGATGGATTTTGGTCAATCGCACGACATGTCCATCCATAATAACCGAAAATTGTTTGTTTTATTCTAGAGTTCCAAAACAGATTCAGTGACTTCCGTAAAAAAACAATCGCTATCAGTGACAATTACTCAGTGAGCGAACTATTTGTTTAATTGTTTTTAATGTGAATCTGTGTTTTCATATCTAAAAATGACGAAGAGTAAACAGCATTCCAATTTAAACAATTTCAAGTTGAAAAATGACAATAGAACACTGCCAGTTTTGATACTGGATAATACATACAAGCCGACTTGAAGTTAGACATGCCTGACCTGTTGTATAATAAATGAGTATAACAGAATAATATGGATTCCCAATCAGGCTCTGCGATAATTCTCAAAAGCTTGCGAAAAAAATAGAACTTAAAACCTTCTCGGCAACAAAAATTTAAGAAAAAACGACATTATTATCAATACAACTTCCCGTGAAAAGTAGATTCCGCGGAGAATTTTTTTTAACCGAATATAGAAGGTAGGCATATTGATATATAATATTTAAAAAAATTCTTTTCTTTATGGATGCGTGGTATACTTTCTTTGCGAGTGCCGGCTGAAGATTGGCCTCGTTGAAATATTAAAACGTTCCTAAAATATAATGATAATAAATGAATGAACCTACTTCTCCCTTCCACCTGTTTTAAGTGAAACGGCAAATAATTTTCAACAATAGGTGGGACGAAATTTCACACTCGTTGCCAATCGGAGAGCGAGATGTGAGCACGTCAATTTGTTTTGTGATGGCGTCGGAGGAATAAATTCTTATATCGCGTAAAGATAACTAAAAAACGTTACTCATGTACTCGAAAACGACATGTCAATGAATATATTATTATTATTATTAATATAACAATAAACATAACATTAAATGGACGCATGTTGAATCTTTATGACAAATTATGTGTTGTGCGGCACGCGTCGTTTGCACAATCTGCACGTAGAGTAGTGACGATCTTTTTATTAGACCATGCCTCAGCCTTAGGATCAAGGAATGTACCTATACAGAAAAACAGACACTGCCGCACAAAACACTCGTTAATACAGTAGTGTTCTATGGGATGAATTCTGTACGAGTCCGGCGCAAGGCAGATTGTAAAATCAGTACAAGGATCTGTAACACTCCATGCATATAACAATGCACCTGCAACGAATGAGCTAATCTCAATCCGAATGAGATGGGGATGAGATCCGCGCGAAGACCCGAGACTTCTTTGGAGAGACAATGTCGATTTGAGCTGTAGTGCTATCGAAGAAATAGGTAATGATTTACTTAAGAATTTCACTTTACCTCGTAACAGATGTCACTGTGTGCTGTTTTGTTAGACTTTTTAGAGACATTCCAGTGGCTTTGCTAATGCTTTTGCTCTCCCAAATTGGTTTCAGTTTTGACATCGCATTCTTACCACCTTTATCGGAGATGTCTGACCCGAGATAAATAATACATTCGCTAAACCACGACTATGGACACACTGCGTCCATAAATAATTACATAGATTGAGAAATTTCACAATTCTCGACCACATAATCATCTTATTTCTTTCCATTACTACCTACAAGACATCTACAACTATGTACTTAGTACTCTTGATAGTGGTGAACGGACTTAAGAAGAAAATATGCATTATTTCCAGACGTAATCACGTCTGTTGTTTCGCTTTCAAAAGCATTAACAACAAAGCTTTTCATGGTGTAGGTAGGTATTGAAATTAAAAAAATATTTAGTAATGGTTTCCGTGGGAAGCGTCGGCTGGCAACAATGCGTACAAATAATTCACGAAGAAAGTTCTCATCGGACAGCAACAATGCGAAAAACTATAATCGCCACACTCTGCAACATAAAATGATAATTGCTCGCGTAATTTTAAGCAGTTATTAAAAAAATAATAATCGTGAGCCTCTCCTTCCCTTTGTCTCGCCCGGCTTACTAGTCGAGGGACTATCCCACAGCTGGTGTGGAGAATAAATTAAGAAATGCATTTCGCTGGTGCTATTCAATCAATTATCATCTTGGCTACATTCTAATACACTCGCATTCACTGGCAGCGAAGCCGTTGTGGTTTCGTTCAATTGATAAGCAAAATTAGGCGATGAATTATTTTACCGCACGTTCGCACAAGTGCATACTTATCATTTAATCCTATGACACCAAACAATAACAAGTTACTATGAGATTAAATAAACAAGGATATGTCTAATTTATTGAACGATATTGGTAGTCAATACATCGTGTATTACTCGCATAGATATTAAGCTTATTCAAATCAAGTCAAAGCTTTTGTGGTGAATACCAAGTGATGGGTAAGGAAAACGTTATAAATTATCATGAATATCTCCAAATAAACGCTGTTTTGCTTCAGGGAAAATAATCCATCTATATTTTTTAATTGTACGACAGTTACCTATACGTGTATAGGTAGGTATCTCAAAATGTTCAGTAGGTAATAGACTTATTGGTCTTATTAATATTAGGTAGGTACTGCTACTTTTGACTTAAGGGGGGACATGCTCGTCGTAGGTCAAAATTGAGTTTTTATTGTATTTTCAAACCATGATCCTGGACACTCCTTAAACGTTGTAGATAATCTATTTATATAATTTTGAAGCCTTATTATCCCTCATATTTATTTTAAACATTTGATGACTGCATAAAGTATTTTTGTTACATAAAATAGTATTCTTTTAAACCTCTCGCTCTAATGTTTTAGAATATAGTCATATTTCGGTACATAACTGTGCAGTGGTGTTAAGATTTTTTACATTTATTAATTTTTAAACGCATTTATAAAACCATTAGTATAATTTATGTCGAGATAATTTTTGTAAAATATTCACGAAATATGACTATATTCTAAAACATTAGAGCGAGAGGTTTAAAAGAATACTATTTTATGTAAAAAAAATACTTTATGCAGTCATCAAATGTTTAAAATAACTATAAAGGATAATAAGGCTTCAAAATTATATAAATAGATTATCTACAACGTTTAAGGAGTGTCCAGGATCATGGTTTGAAAATACAATAAAAACTCAATTTTGACCTACGACGAGCATGTGGGCCATTAAGGTATTTTTTTATTGCAGGTTAGTTTAAGTAAGACACTAGATTCATAAGAAATGTGGTTTTTGAAAGACGCCGAGTGTCGTAAATGAACAAACAAACAGTTCCATCATACGCCAACTTCAGATTCGAGACTTGTCGAAGCCGAACTCTTCCAATGATTTGGCCATATAGGTATTATAATAAATATCGTGAAAAACTCGTAGTATTTGGCCCGGTCGAAGAATGAAGAAGAGCTCCCGCCAAATGAACAGAATCAATCAAGAATGTCATGGGTTTTATATCGTCACAGACTTAATTGAAAGACAGAAGGCTGTCGGCATCTGACTCGCGATCCTCAGAAATGAAGTCGCAAAAAAGAAAGAAAAAAATGTTAAACGCTGAATCCGTAGAATATCTAATAGGTATATTATAATGCCTCTTTACGGACGTGGTATCAGACCGTGAAAATAGGACAAATAATGACAATAAGGAAAGCGGGTATTAAAATCCACTATCAGACGTATGCACACAAATCCTGTATGTCTGGCACGCCCTTTGTTAGGTATGAACTGCAGCGCAGTTGTTTCCAGGAATGCACTCGAATACGGTGAAACATTAAAAAAAAACACTGGTTTGCGGTCTGCCCGACCGCAGAGGATGTGACGGCCGGCCCGCGAACCGGACGCGGCCCCACCAGCGATTCACTCGAAGCGTGGCGTAACCGCGAAACATGGGGTAGGTATTTATTTAACGCGGCCAATTATTAATGGTGGCGAACGTTTATGAGATCGCACCGGTTCTTATTAACCGTTTTGATACAATTAGCGAAAAATCATTACGTTGCAGTTATCTTAAAACTAGCCTGCTTATCTTCAGACTAAATAAATACGACATGGTGGAGACGAAGAATTTTCAAAAGTAAGAAAATCATACGAAATATTATGTTCTTTCTATAATTTATATTCTATACAAACGTTGTATAACCATTCGATTTCCGATTATGTACTACGAAAGAGTGCAGAGTGGTAAATCATAACGAACCACAAACGATTCAGAGTTGAGATCACACCGGGTACCTTTATTTTATTTCAAATGTTAACTATAAACAGGCACTTACGTACAGAAGATGGATTGGGAGGATGGTTAGGTACATATTCCTTATAGCCCACAAAATAAAAAATGGGGTTAAAACTAATTTACAAAAATTTCAAATGTCATAATATGATGTCTGCCATATGTATACGTAGTAAGTGCCTACTTTTTAACCGAGCGATCTAATTGATGCATTCCAAGATATGGAATTTAGGAAGAAACGACCTGCTTAACAGGTCAGTATACATTCATTTAATTTCCCCCCGTAGCTTCTATCACTCTTATGATCATTCATCAAATAGATTGACTGGTCAACAATGTAGGTATTTTACCAGAAATATAGCAAAGAGCCACCGACCAAATTAAAGAGCGCCCAAACACAAAAAAGAGCCCATGACCAAAAGGCGACCAGCATTACTAACGTGCAAATTGTGACTAAGTTAATTAGATAACATTGTAAGAGAAAATCACAAAGTACGGCGGCGATGTTACGTGAGACTCGTGGGAGATCACAATAAACTTCGGACTAAAACTAAGTCCGCATGCCACATAGCTAATGGGTCAATGTACAATCTCAACACCTGCGCGAAACGCCAAAATATTCGCGACAATTATTAGCAAATAAACTAGTTCCACTAGAATTTATGACCAAATCACTATGCCTGCTGTGAATAATAGTGGATCAAATCTAAATTAATATTATTTGCAAGAACGCGTTCCCCATCCCCCCCAATATTATTATTATACAACTAATTGTAAAAAGGAGTGATGATAAACATTTGTGAACATCTATCCTTATTGATTGTTTTTCGCGACCCGGGTTTCGTCTTTTGGTCTCTTTAATGGGCACGCATAACTTTACTTGTAACTAACAAAAACTAAGTCTATGGTACCTACCTACCCACTGTTTATAATATAATCAACGAAACGATCGTCAAACTACCACTATTATTATATTTTAACATATTCAAATGCCTAAATAGGTATCGTCCCTTGTCACTTCATATGAAAATTCATAGATCCCTTCCTCGTCATTCACTATGATCACTCTGGATAGTTAGCTATATATGCTTCATTATCTATGTTCTGCAAACGTTGGGGCTGATGCTAGAAATTTCCAGTGAATTTCTTCATCTGGCCACTCTACGTCATCAGCGTTTTCCGTCTCACCATTTACATGGCACACTGCTTTAAAAAATAAACCCATCTACGCTTCCTGGGCCTTGGTCAACAATGTATAATAAAATTAGCGAAGTATAAAATACAAACAAATAGTAAACCATTTTTTATTTTTACATTTTTTTCGATCAAGGCAAAGCAAATTGTTAAACGTATCCCGTTTTTTGAGTCCTACTGTAATAATTTATTACACAAAACATTTCGAGTTGACGTTTCATGCGGGACCTCAATGTTTATACATCTGCAGCGAATCACATGATCTCAAAATGCCGAGACAACTTTTCCGGATCCGAACCGGAATCATCCGTTTCGGGAGTCGGCCGGTCCACTTTTTGCGGGTCCGCTTCGCCCGTCGAGCGGTCTCTCCTGCGCGGACAGCGAGGCTGTTCACCTTTCGTTTTGTTTGACCCGCACAGACGGACCCCAGCGTTCGCATGTCGTCGGGTTGCCGAGATGACAAGCCGTGACCAAAGGGCGAACGCACTACGGTGCATTGAATATTTCGCAAAACGCGCGATTTTCTACTGTGATTGTTACAATAAATAGGTAGCAGATACAAGAAAAAAACGTTGCCTATAACCATAAATGAAAATATTGTTAAAAATTGCACTGCAAAGCATTGCATTCCCCTTTTATGCCACGTTATTATATTAATATGAGTTGTTACGAAAGAAAACCATTGGTAAAACTTCTACATTGAATAATAAGCATGTGCACACGTTATAGGGGCGAAAAGGTCACGTGGCATATTAAAATGCAGAGCCTGCCACGTGCATAGGTATAATGCTGGAGGATATACCAGCAAGGTGGGCTCTGTACGCAACCCCCGGGGACAGGAGAAGATCTAAACGGCCAAAATTGAGATGGCTGGACTGCGCCACAGGAGATTTAAGAATATGCTCGATCAAAGCAACTAAAGTGTCGGCGCTGGTTCGTCCAAGATGGAGGAAGTTTTTGAAGAAGACCAAAACCTGCCAAGGGTTGTAGTGCCATAAATGATGATGATGATGATAAATTAGCATTTCTTCTTTGTTCGAAAGCAATAGTCGCTCCATACGTGAACAACTTTCCTCTCGCTTGCCAGTCTTCCCAGGCCATGCCATACCGGATACACGATACACACTGTGGATGATATCTAGCTGCGTCGTCAAGAGCTGGCGAGTTTTAGACTATATTGAGGCATCCGTAAGTAAATTGTAAGTATAACATTTCACCATAGTACTCATTTATCTCCTTGAGAATAGAGACATCATAAGTTTAGTATGGCACACAGTTCATGACATCAGTTTCATCGTTTTAGTCTATGTATCTGATGTGGGTATTATATTTGTTTAAAAACTAATAGCACTAAGTTATTATGAATCATAATAACAAGTCTCCCTTTCAAAAGCCCAAAGACGTTACGAACCGCGACAATGCACGGATAAATATCATGGGAAAATCTATACCTATAAGTACGTACAAAAGGCATAAAATCAATAAATTATCGTTAGAATCACTTATCGAATTGCGTGTCGCCCATGTTGTGACAACTAAGCCCCCCGTTTCTTTTATAGGATTATTTTCGGCGAATCATAAATCAAACCAGGAATAAGCATCAGGATTTATACTTTGGTAATGTGAGTCTTGTGGTAAGCGGATCCGGATCCGGACGCGAAGGGTTAGGTCGGAAGCACGCCATCGGTTCACCCTTTCGTACGAAATAATATTAAACATTATTATTAATCGTTCAGTTCAATATTACAATGTTAATATAAATCGTTTATATGATTTACTCTGTCGGCGTTAAAACGAACGCGATCGTGAGAATTTTCCTATTGCATGCGTGAAAATTAATGACGCCGGAAAATGGGAAAAGTTTAAAGAAAAAAAATTCTTTTCCTTATAGCTTTACAGTCTTTACACACTCACTTCCATGGTAATAATTCAAAGTGATTAATTTAATTTTAAGAAATTATTACGTACCCGAGGCGCGGCACGTAAGTAATTTAATAAATTAAACGCAATAATTAAAATGAATTCGCCGACTCGGCGCACGCACAGACGACAACCACTAAGCGAACTCTCGCAGAACACGTGTTGATTGTAGGGACGGTTTGGAAATGGGGATTGAATGTATGTACATGCGGGGGCGTTATGCCGGGTCCACACTGGCAACATGTTGCGCGACAACCTAGTTAAATTTTACGATAATTATCATAATTGCTTAAGAAATTTTACGATAATTATCATACTTATCGTAAAATTTAACGAGGTTGTCGCGCGACACGTTGCCAGTGTGGACTCGGCATTAAGCGGACCACAAGCTGCGTACCTCACATTCCATCCAGCTCCACTAAATAGCCCATAGAAAAATTACCCTGGCTAGTTATTATTCACGGGAAGCAAAATTTTATTATTTGCCACTATAGTTTTTCACGAAGCCGAGATCGATTGTTCTGACGTTTGGTGGTGGGTTCTGGATCGAAAGTTATAAAAAAACTTGTATATTTTTTTGTAAATTTAGGCACTTGCATATATCAGTGGCGTGCTGTCACCAGATGCTGTCGATGCAGAGCATTCCCAGAAATAATCGATAAACCAATATGTAAAAATGTTATGTAAGTACCTACATATTGTATTGTGCAATTGTTCTAAATTGCCTTTCTTCTACTAATTGTGCGATCACATGTTGTTTTTTAATGTATGTAACTAACATCCATTTCTCGTAAAAACAAAGATCTGTTAAGATACCTCTTCGCGATCGCCATCCACATAGGATTGTAGAGCCAAATTAAAAATATATATAAATATATATACCTATACATTTCTGGAACATATCAAAGCAACTAGGTTCTCTACAAAACCACCGACATTACTACTTCATCGAAGGCCACGAGACTCAATTAGTTACAGAAACTAAGTAGATGATGTGTATCAAAGAGTAACATAATACCCAAAAGCAAAAGTCACCGCACGCCATTGTTATATAATTTTCATGTGTGATTATATCCTGGCCAAGCCCGCTTATAATGCTCCTTTTCCTCATTTTTAACGAATTAAGTGGGATTAAGCATATTAATTATTCTCGGATGAGACATCGAGCGAAAAATGATGATTTATCTTTTTTCAGAAAATTAACACTTTAAACATGAAGACATGGACTAAACAATATTAATTTATGATTGTTGATAATTAAGATGCATTGACCATATCAATTTCAAACCGAACCAACAAAGAATAATTAAAATCGTGACATTGGGTAGAACAGCAAAATGATATCATAAGCGTAAATACTTCCTACGGCATCTCCTAAAAATGTTGTTGCGCATCGACATCAATAATAATAATATCTTAGAAAACAATCATCGGTGAGCTTCCTAAAGGCAATAAATAATAGCCTGCACACGCCCCATTAATCTGGTACATTCTGGTGGGCTGCCCTGACCGTGAAAAATCCTATCTGACTAGATATTTACTGGCCTCACCTTATTCTATAAATCTATACCCACGGATGGCCGCAGTAAATTATATCACATTTTAGCGAATTCTTCTTGTTCCGTGTGGCGCTTCAGGTGCAACTCAACCTTCCTGGCGTTGGCGATCACTGGCGAATCTTTGGCGGGAGAGCTTCCTTACTTATTCTTCACTATTTTCTTATTAGCGGAAGAAGACCCACACTATCAGAGGTGATTCAACACACTCGCGAAGATTGATATTTTAGGAACGTCAATAGATGTGTCCAGAAACCTAGCCGGAAGGATTACAACCGGGAACAAAAAGAATCATTGGAAAGGTCATTCGACACGTGTATAAACATTGACACTGAACATAGCAAGCAAGGAAAACTTGCAATAATTATATTTCAAGAAGAATTCTCCGGACCAACAACTAACAAGAGAACCAATAGTACTTAACTTTCTCATGAAGGAAGTTGACATTTCGCTTGTTCTTAATCTTAATATTGTCCACAGGAACAGTAATAAGTATGTAAACACTAGAAAGCACAGTGGAATAAAGATAATATGAATGCAAATACTTTTGCTGGAGAGACGAAATATTTTTTAATTTATAATACATACAGCCATTATTTTGTCTTTGAATAAGGAATGGAAAAATAAACTAAGGATAAATATTTAATTAATACCATCGATATTGCGCGAGGATTATAACGTGAATGTCCCACGCAATGAAAGAGTATCATACTTATATGTAATGTATCAAATAAACAAAATTGTCTCCGAACAAATACATCAGCTGCAATTATCCAATTATTGTTTTGATATTCAAATCAACATTCGTGAATTAATATGCACTGAGCACCCTCAGTCGAGACTACAGCATTAAAATAATGAACCAAAATACTTTCCACTCTAAATCATGAATTCATTCATCACGCGCAATGTCATTTCGCTTTGGACAACGGATTTCTAAATTGCTTGCAAATACAAATGCCAAAGCATTAAAAATGACTTTCCTCTCCGCAGCAATTGTGTGGGTTCCTCAATTAAAATCATACCCATCCATGCTTTGCCCATTAAACAAACATAAACGAAGTAAAGAATGCGTAGCAGCGTATCCAAACATTGGATAATTAAATACCGTTTTAAGACCATTAGCTCCATGTAGGTGAAAAACTGACAATAAATCTTCCAAAAGCTAACTAAATAGGTACAAAGTAACATTTTTGTCTGAAGTGTCATTAGCATTCAAATTGCGACCTTCAGCAACTTACTACAGGTCTAATTAATTTCTTTCAATTCGCCACCCCAACTGAGTTAAAAGTTCCCGCGAAAAAACATCGTGTCATCCACCCACAATAGAATAGAAATCTCACTGATATGAGATGCCAGTTATAAATCAGTGATTCCCGCGGGAATTCGAATAAACGTCAAAACAATCGAGTAAAAACGTAGCAACAACGGCTGAAGTAACAAAAATCGCTATACGTACATACGCTAATGTCACAGTTACAGCAAAGTATTGATTTATATTCAAATTGTTAGGATGAGTCGAGTATCCATCCGAAGTGTAGGTACTCATTTCCAATTTAACACATATATTTACACATGTGTTCATCCAGAATTATTCTGCAATATTCCAGAATGGTCACGATCTTCTGTCGCGAGGCAAAAGATGACGAAAAAGACGTTCATTAATATAATATGTATACCTCAAAACGAGTAATTGTATCCCAAGTTTCTTTTTAAAATATGCCAAGCCAGCTGCTCTTCATATTATAAAATCACGACACCGGACAGGTAACATCTAGCTTCTAGCTCGGAGCGATCAAATTTCAAACAAGTGTTCACAGAACGGGCGCACCGGCAAACAACCACGCCTACAAATCTGGAGAAAGTAGAATGATACGTCAATGTGTATTATGAAGTTATGAAGATGCGTGGTCGATACAAAGACTAATCGCTAATCTGTAATACTTGGACACCCAGGTTGGCCGCATATTTCCGAATCGAAGGCATTATAGAGATAACTGCATTCCTAAACGAGTATTAAAACGTAACTACTCGTAAGTACTTATAAGTTCAGTCAGATCAGATTCTTTGCTTACAATTTTATATTTATACTTATTATCTTATTATATCCTTATTATTATGCATATGTATTGTATTAGGCTTTTACGGGATACATGCTGTGTACTGGCCGGTGTGACTTTTAAGACCTCTTGACACATCAAAGGCGATTAAGCGACGCAGGGAGCCAACAGAATCCCAAACTGACCTCCACTTCTGCCAGTCAGTAAATGCCCACTGGAAGGCACCTAAATACCATGTGCAAGGTGTATATTGCGGAACGAGCTACGAGGTGCTGACATGTCCTGGGAAGATGACTGTTCAGCGACAGAGATTCTTGGGGGCGCCGCGGGATATTTGTATGCTCTAAGAAGTGGAAAATGAGTAACAAGAATATTGTATTTACATCAAAATTTTTTAACGTTTTTTGCTCAAACCATAAGAATTGATCAAATCCATCCGTAATTAATGAAATTATAACTCGAGAAACTAACGATACCTGAGTCTAGAACCGTAATACTTTGTATGATGATGATATAATGCAGTTATATTAAAAAATAATATTTTTAACACATTGATCACTAAGTGTGTATTGGTATTATTTTCGCCTGTTATAATCATTTACCGTCCATTAAATAGACACCATTCCAGCCGATATATTAATTTGTATTTAATGTTTTAATGAATGTTCCCCTATATTCACTCCAAACGAAACATTTTGAACCAGTTCGGGAGATGGATTAAAACATTTATAACGTGTACAACCATAAAACTCTATTTGATGGGGGTGATATTAGGGTGTAGTAAATGGAGATCATTACAAACAACCTTGCCCTGGATCCTATAAGTTCATTGAAAAACCATATGCATATTTCACTCCTGACCCCTGTCTCTCTGGTGAAACGTGCTATCTGTAGGCTGTATGTAGTTGGAGACTAATCGATAGGTCGGCTAAAAAGATATATCGCACCCCCAGTTAAAGGGTAACAGGTAAAAATGTAATATTTTCGAGCTCTTTATAACATGTATTAGAAAATAATATTATTTTGACTTAAAGGATAACCACACGTACCTATGTTAGTTTTAACACCTTAAATCTGTTAGTTGTAATACCTTAAATTAGGACCTTGAAAATGGCAAGATTTTTTTCCATATAAAGCTGCCATTTGGAAATTTACATTAGATGTGAAATCAAAGTTTTTGATAACTTCAACATCGATAATCAATTATTAACAAAATGTGGTATAATTCAGAAAATCCATAAAGTTTAGGGAGTTAGGACCATATTTACTAAACTAATTAATGCAACCATAATACAGTCAGTCACTAAAATGGACACATACTTACTGTTTAGGGCCTAAAAATGATGTTTTCCGTCCGTATACCTCCATCGTTATACCTAACTCGAAACCGCAATTGCCAAAACGTAGATAGATTTTTTCCCAAAATAACATAATATACGTTTTTTATATACGATATTATGTACATATATTTCCATACAACACCCAATCATAAATTCTGTACAGAACTTTCCTCATATGGTAGGTATCTGGTATGAGTACGAAAGATCATTTGTGTCAATGACTCAAGTTTTTTGGTACCTATGTGTTATCTAAAAAGCTGAATCAAATGTGTTCTCTCATTCAACCAATCCAGTTCAAGTGCATTCGCGCCGTTTTAAGGTTGTGCCGACACTATTGACATACTGTTCCAGCGCGCGTAGGCTGATATATGAATGCAATAATAATTATATGACATTTGCGTACAATATGTAGCACACACTTTCGAGTAAGAAAGGAAGGTTACAGTGTGTCGGCAGGCTCGGTGCGCAAAGAAGAAAGAGCGATCGCATGCATGCCAAGACGACAACATAACCAAACATGCCGGAGACCCAGATTCTACGTGTCACTCCCATTACAATAGTGCTTCTCAAAGTGTGCAGATAGAATGTCATTAAAGGTGGAGTGCAATGAGAGTGTAACACTGGATGTGTGATGGTATAACTTTTAAGATTATGGGAAAATAAGATTGCAAAACCATGCAGCCCTACGTCACTTGGCCGTCAGCCGTCACGTCGCCCTGGGTCGGCCACGTGCTGCATATGCCTCAAGAGCGTTTTATTCAAGCCAATCGGATTCCTCCATTCTTGAAGGCCGTTAAATACCATCTAGACTGTGTATACGGCAGAGCTACGGAACGCTTAGCAAGGACACATTATGAGAGATGGCGAATGCCGATCTAATGAATAAGTTTTAAGGAAGATCCTACGACGAGTAAAACCATACAACATGCAGATTGTAGAAGAATCCGTGACTCATCTGACTCAATGTTCTTACTGATAAGGGCGTAAAACCTGCAACGAATGAGCGAATCCCGCATTTCAAAGAAGATGCTCGATGGATTCCCACGGAGGAAGGAACTAGTACTTTGGTTGGTACATCACTGGAGAATAATAGCGGAAGACCGAGTGTCGTGGAGGCGGAGAAATCAGAATGCGATGGTTCAATTTTGGCTGTAGAGCCATCAAAGAATACTAAGATGCGAGGACAAAAATATAGCATTCCTTAGATGACCTTGGTTAATCACACGGACACAATACCTGATACCAGCGATTTCCAAACTGGGAGGCGCGGACTGTCGCTGAGGGAGGCGCGAAAAGTTCAACACAAATGTAGCCACAGGTTTTTTTCATAAAACGGCCGCTAGTTATAGACTTCATAAAAAACAGTCCCATAAAAGTTAGGTTGTTTGCAAACCTGTCTGAAGAATTAGAGACTAATTTTATTATACCTCACTTCTATACTATTGTGAAGTGCGCTAGCTACGAGGGTGGGTCAATAATTCCTTAGAAAAAAGCATTAAAACAGGTTTTATTTTTGTATTTTTTTTTTATTTCTCAACATAATTTCCTTGGAGCTCAATACACTTGGTTAGACGTTTCTCAATTTTTTTTAAACCGTCAGAAAAATAAGTTTTCGGAAGGTCCTCAAAATAAGCATTTGTCCGATCGATGACTTCTTCATTTGAAAAAAAACGTTGTCCACTTAGCCATTTTTTTAAGTTTGAGAAAAGGAAAAAGTCACTGGGTGCTAAATCTGGCGAATACGGTGGGTGGTCGACCAATTCGAACTTTAATTCTTCAATTTTAGCCATTGATCGTAAACATGTGTGAACACGGGCATTGTCCTGATGAAAGAGGATTTTTTCCCTGTTTAAATGAGGCCGTTTTTCTTCAATTTTGTTTTTTAGCTGGTCCAATAAAGATGCATAATAATCCCCTGTTATTGTTTTTCCTTTTTCCAAATAGTCAACGAAAATAATTTCACGTGCATCCCAAAATACAGTAGCCATAACCTTACCAGCTGATTTTACGGTTTTCGCCTTCTTTGGACATGGTTTGGCTTCGCAATCCACTGCTTTGACTGTTCTTTCGTCTCGGGAGTATAGTGGTGTATCCATGTTTCATCTACAGTCACAAAGCGACGAAAAAATTCATCCGGATTGCGTTGCATGAGCGACAACAGGGCTTTAGAGGCCACCACCCTACTGCGTTTATTGTCGACTGTGAGCAAAAGCGGCACCCATCTTGCAGAAATATTTTTCATGCCCAATTTGTCATGTAAAATAGAAATGACGCTACCTTTTGAGATCCCTGTAACCTCAATTATCTCACTCAACTTTAATCTTCGGTCACTTAACACCATATCGTGGATTTTATTGATCATTTCTGGTGTAGTCACCTCTACAGGACGTCCTGAGCGTGGTTCATCCTTTGTTGATGTACGACCACGTTTAAATTCATTTAACCAGTTATAAATAGTTGCAAGTGAAGGAGCAGATATGCCGTGAACTAAATCCAACTCATTTTTTATTTCCTTTGCTGTTAACCCTTTTATATTAAAATGTTTAATAACAACTCTAAACTCAATTTTCTCCATTTTCCATTTTTCCATTTTCCACAAGCAAATTTTTTTTTTAAATGTACGAGAAACACACAACAACCCGACCAATCTGATTGAAACTTCGCAGCATACTGAATCGGTAGTGCCGCTGCATGAAAACAAACCGCTTGCAGTACTAGTCGCGCCACCTGTCGGCTTTTCTAAGGACTTATTGACCCACCCTCGTATCTCATGAAAAAATTATATAAAATGGTCAAATCATATTGAAGAGACAAATTTATTTAGGAACGATAACTTGATTGCTAAACTTGTCTATTTGCTTAAAATTGAGTGAATAAATCAATGCAGGCCCATTTAGTAGAAAAAGATCACTGTGTGCAAGTAAATAAGCACATCAATCGCATGAAAAACAAATTAATTTAAACATGTATATAATATAGTAAAACCTTGTTTATTTTCATAATTAATTTCTTTTATTTTGTTAACTGTCAATTCATGGTGGAACTGCATTGTATTGTTGTTTTTATTTAATAAAACGCAATTTTTTTATAGTACTTATTATTCATAATTAGGTTAGTTATTCTTTCATTTTTTGTATTAGTACATTTGCAGACGTAAAAATGAGTGTGCATTATTTAATGGAATAAAGGGAGGGGGGAAGCGCCAAGATTTTTTTTTAAAGGGAGGCGTAGTAACATACAAGTTTGGAAACCACTGCCTTATATAAGTCAATCTATATTGGCCTCGCGAGGCACAAAGTTTTGAGAATCAGTCACATTACGCCGAAAAGAAAGTGACAGCAAACTTGACAAGAATGAAACAGGTACAAAAGACAATGATAAAAATATTAAAAGAATACAATATATTAACTAAGTACACAAAACGTACGCAACGGGACATTGAAGTGTGCCGAGCGAGCGACGTCTAATCGGGCCGCAAAGACCGCCCAGATATAACTGTTGGATATGCATATGAATATTTGTGTGTACTTAAAAAGACATTTTCGAGAAAGTACAAACTGCTTACATGTTTGGAGTGACTGCATTTTTAGGCGAATGTAATTGCGTGCACGTAATAATAGGCATGCAGTTGCATTTGAACAGCAAGTGGGTGTAAACGGAATGAATTTATTTTTAAAACACATCAACAAAGTCAAAAGAGGAAATTTCAATGAGAAGCAAAATATCGCAGGGTTTCGAAACAGTATACCAGTGGCGAAGAGTGGAGGTAGGCTGCTAAGATCCAGCATAAATAGTACATACACATTAAACATTCGATCTATAAAATATCTAATATTATGTATGGTTTAATGCCACAACTTTAGATATTTTATAGATATACGATTATTTTTTCACTATTATCTATTATAGATTAGTTTTCGCAGTGTTTAATTGAATTTAAAAAAAAAACTTTAAAGGTTACTTAATGGAATGAAAACAAATACGTATGACTGACTGAAGTTTATTGCCCACCCTTCGCCACTGCAATACATTATTGTTCGCACTAAACGTCAAATAACCAAAACTAAATATTTTGTCGTATGTATTTTTGTTTAGTTTAATCAATCTTCGAAGGTTTTTTTAATGCCTACAGTTAAACGAAATATGTATAATAATATATTATATTATTAAAAAATGCGTCGGACTATCGAAGACAATGTGTACCTATGTGATAAGTAAGTGTAAATTTTGTGAAAATGAGTTGTCACCGTGTGAAATTTTCATTTTTCGTCCACCGATACGAGAAAAAATGTTTTATGGAGGACGGAGGTAGATTTTAAAAGCCCCACTTTAAACATTTAAAAAAAATTAAACTAGAAGGAACCCAAAACAAAAAAAAAATACCTATTAGAAAAAATGTAGATATCTTAGATGTTATCACTAAAAAATACTACATGTTTTACGTGTGAAAAATCCTTTATTTGGCTTTCCTGTAAAGTTGTCAATGTGGACTTACCATAGTTTACCTTTCGCATACAGAAATATAAAAGCGAGAAATGTCAAGTTTTTACACTTGTAACATAATAATATTTAACTATCCATATAATATTATCCATTTCGTTTTGTATTTAGTTAAAAATTAGATTACTGTTACACGAAATACCCACAGCAATTTGCCGGGACTATTTGCACTTAAATATCGCCCCGCGAGAAGTCTTGTCAGATGCCTGCCTATGTAGGCAACCCAGAAGCAATCTCGCCGGATGTAACAAAATAGGAGTGTTTATCTCTGCGTAGTTATGGTTTTAATTAAGTGATGTAAAGTCGAGATACTAGGTGAATCGTTCACAAATAATTTAACCTGAGTCCATACCTATTTAAGGCAACGACAATTTTATTATTGACGGGTCGTTTCGTAGAATAAAAGTATCACTAAGTATGTAACTTAGTAATAGACGTACGTTCTAACTAAAGAATAGAACGAGAGCTCGTAGACGAGCCCGATCATAGACAATCGTGTCTGACATATTATGCTGCTAAAGGTGCAATTACATTATGATGCACGTCGTGCACTGCCATGCTGTTACGGCGACAAATTTGGTCTATGGTTTCGTCATTCGACAGAATATTTTGAACGATCACTATCTTTATAAATTCAATGATGGAGAGTGCCAACTTTAATGGATTAGTATTTTGAATTATTATTGATTATTCGTGTCAATTTCAATTAATTTTAACAGTCTCTACGTGTGTTTACGTTAAAATTACCTGCGATATTTCATCCATAGATAATATTTTGAACAAAACGCAGCCTGCAGACCATATATAATAGACAACATTACTATTATAGAAAATACATAGTGCCAACCACTAAAAATAAAAAAACACGCATTTTTTTTATAAAAAACGTTCATAGTCATGCGGGTGTCGATGCAGCGCGGTACGCGTGAGGTGACCTCACTGTTGTTCTGGTGATTTCTCTGTTCTGGTTCTGGTGACTGACGATGTTCGTTTAATTAATGGTTCAAAATGTGCTACGGGATGGTGTGTAAAACTCCCACCTCCGCACCCGTTATGTATATGCAGCCACGTCATACGCGGCCGGCTAACATAACCCTTACGTGTGCCAGCTCAAAGAATTTAAGCCCTCATTTTGTCCCGAGCAGAGCCGCACGGGACTGGTGATGCAACCTTGCACCGAAGTGCGAATGCATGCTGTTAATTTATATGGCAACTATCATAGTGACTTTAATTCGAAGAGTCGCAAGGGGAGTCGAGAGTGTCCTGCTCCCCGTACGCTCTGGCGAATTTAGTAAAGGCCGCAAAATTGGCCTCGGTTGCCACCATGTCCGCGTGTCCTATTGGGCCCGAATGGGGTCGGACCCGGGCAAACAACTCCGCTCGTTCGGGGCCCATAAGTGGACAGTCCCACAGGACGTTGTGCTACGGGATGGGAGCATCAGTCTGATAACATTTTAAATACCAAGAAAAACGACATGAGACACTTTATTTTCCATAGCGCCAGCTTACTGTGACAGCACGTTACAGCACATAACGTGATCAATGATCATAATGTATTTGAACCTTAAAGTGACAATCGTAATACATATCGAAATTTTATATGGGAGCAAATGTCATTCTATATAAGATAAGTCAACGAACGCTTACTGTAGACAAATAATAGATACTTATATATTTCCGATTTTCATAAAAATCATTAGGTGTGTACCTAAATAGTACGTAGGTACTATTGATATTATAAATATAATACTATTATACAATAATATCAGGAAGTATTTGAGCTATTGGGTAAAGACAACATGCAGCCACGACATGAGGCTTCACCGAGGCTAATTCACTGTCATACAAGACATGTTCTAAAAAAAATACTTGTGTAGTCAACAAAGACTTGAAAAAAAATCCACGATGTGTGGTCTTCGTCAGATAAATCCCATAAGGAGGTCACGATTCCAATCCAATTCATCAGGCTTTTATTGCGCTGCCAAAAATAATTTGATTCATCATAAACCAACAAACAAACAGAAAACAGCGTCCGTATCCAACCGCAGTATTATCTCAACTATATGTTACATATGAGACCCACAACCCACTGATTACTATTGTATAATCCCACGCCATCAAAAGTATCACAATCTTGCTAAAATGTCAATAAAACAGGACCGTAGACTATTATGTAAAAGTCACCTTTCAGGAATTATTGGTATATGTCAGTTTGTAACACTCAGCTAAAAGAGTAAATTCATTTGTATGTGGCTTATGTTGGATTCGATACAACACTCGGCGAATCACCGAGTACACTCGAGAGGGTTGAATGTGCACTCGCAATAACCGTGGTTTTCAGGGAAAAGATCTATGCGAAGTCTCACTCACTTGTGGGAGGTAAATTCGCCGAAGATGTAAAAAATGGAGCTACATTAAGTTTAATTGACTAAAACATTTTTGCTATACGAATATCTGGTACTATAAACAAGAAATAAAACACCAATAAACGAAACTTACATTGTTCAAAATGTAAGTATTTATTCTCACGGACGGTCACAAGGTGGGTGTAAAATAAATGATAAAAACATTAGAATACAGCGACAAAAAAACATGAACACCACCACAAATCACATCAACAGTCCATAACCACGTTCCAGTGGCACAAAGACCGACTATAGACCTAACTGCGAGTTACAATGGTCGTGTTAGTTATTAATTATTTTCGAATGCAATGAAGTAACCTGTTCAGTTCAAATCAATTAATGTGAAACAATCATCATTTTCTACAAACCGTTTACCATAATGCACTCGAAGTATGAGCAATTAATAGCACTACGGTCGGAATTTATAGTTTCGTGTCAAGGTCTGACTATAGTGGCACGAAGTCACCCAGGTATTGCACACGCCAAACAGTGAGCAAATCTCATAGATTACACGTCACTTGTATAAAGAATACATACTACGATAATAGTATGATACCCCAAACGAATGCAGTTAAGACGCAGTTATCTACCCGTGTACGACGATCGGTTTGAAAACTACTTTCTTCAATACAGATTGCTGAAATTGGCGGCGCTATACGTCCCCATACTAATAATAATTATTAGTACAGATCATATTTTTGTGTAATAGAATTGTACTCAAACAAAATTTTATGAATGAAAACAGCATAGGTATTTTGTGAAGGGCAAAATCGGACGGAAACGCATCGCATCATACGCAATTAACTATACACGATTTTAATCATACACTATCAAGAGCATCAAGGTAGTAAATCTTCAATTGAGCGTACGTGGGTTCTCATGCCACTATGCTGGCGAATCACTGCCCGGAGGTCAATATCAGGTATACAAGGTTACTATTTAAAATATTTTCAGCCAGATCTCATTAAAGCTGATCGTCAAGATCCGCCCGTCCACAAAAAAAACTGATCAAACTTTCTCTCTAGCACACATAAAAAGCTAATAATTAATAGTACACACTATTTGTACTTAATTTATTCATTTTTTTGTTCATTATTTGATAGCTCAAGTCTGAATGTGGCAGACCTGTAGGGGCGACACCAATGTGTCAAGATTATTGGATGCGATAAAAAATGCTTAGATACAATTAGATAGCATCGCAAAAAAATAAATATTATACGAACAGGTTCTTTGAATATAATTATACCTAGTAATAAAATACTCGCAATTTGGTGGACAAATTTAATAACGACTGGACAGGTTAAATATGTTCCTCAACTACTGAAGTCTACATACTTACTATAAAAATTGTATACTTATAACTTTAATTAGTGTAAGATACTCTCAAAATTTGCTAGTGTGTGAAACTTTTTATGTGTCATCATATCACATGGACGGGACGGATTAATCCATTAAAAAAACCAGCCGCAGTATACATTATCAAGTGTGGTTCATATGAGATTTCATCAGTGTTGTCAAACATATTTCCTGTCACTACAAAAGCATTTGTACAAGTATTATTCCTCTTCGTCCTTTAGACACCGGTCAGCCTTCTGCGAGCCTGGAATCCACCCCTAGGAGGCATGTGTACACTAAACATCTATCTGGTTTGAGGTCATCTTCTCGGACCTGCACTAGTTTTTCATCCACCTGCCTGACTTGATATGTGGCAGGAAACAGAATAGGGTAAATTATATCCTAATACATATAGGGACCAAATAAATTGTATGAAAGTAGGCTACTTGAAGCCGAAGGGCGTGGTTTATTTAATACGGCTTGATGACTTAGGTGAGAGTTATCGTATACCTAGAATTATTAATTAAGTACCTATCCTAAATTTTTAATAATGTCACCGATTTGAAGATTGCTTTAGTTGGCTATTTACAGTGTTTTTTTATGTTGTAGTCATATTTTTCATCTAAATTGGTTACATTTTACATTCATGTTGGTTTAATTAAGTCCAGAATTAATGACATTAGTAATATTTGCAGTAGGTAGGTGATAACTACGTAATATGCTTACGATGATTTAACAAAACTGATATAATATTCTATAAATAATAATGTTTCAAAATGTAATTAAACTCTCTAAGCCCCAAAGCTTTCCGACCGAGCTGTTATTTTAATTTTTACGATACCGGTGCTGTTAATTATTTAAATTTCTCCAAGGATACTTATATTAGAAAGCGTGCCATCAGCTGTGCCAATGGCATTAAACTAATAATCAGTTGCTTTGAAACCGGCGCGCACAGTTTCAAAGTGAAAATCAACATCGATAGTAATAATATTATAATTGCAGTCGCAGGCGACGACAAAATAACATCTCATACCGTACCGGTTGGTTCGCTAACCGGTAACACACAGAAATGTGGCATTTGAGAGATATTTTATATTAAAATAATAATTATCATAATCGTGACACCGGGTTTAATGACACCACACATAATCAAGAATGATCAACCGGTCCAGGAAAGTTTTTCTCACGCGGGTACGAAATTGAAATTAATTTTAAACTATCATTGAGAAAGAATGTTACGAAATGAACGCCTAAGTGCTGGAACATTTTGCTGCGTAGAGATAAATAGAGAGGCTTTGTGTAAAGGTTTAAAAGAAGCAAGAACATGATATATTATAGTAAATTTGATTGGCATTTAAAAAAATAAGCTAGATCACATTGTGTATCTCGCGTGGATGATTTCCACACATTTACGCCGTACGAAACCACAAATGTCATTCCAACATTGCGTCAAATCGGTTTTATTGTTGGCGGTCCAAAGGCAAGCCACAAGAAATGACAGCACACAGAAGTTATTAGGAAAATAACTACAAGATTTGATAACTTACATTGCGCGAAAATGTCAAAGTACATCAACACATTAAAAGTTACAACAATGTAAATAAGTTTATTTTATTTTATGCAACTGTAGATACTATGTATTTTAGCTTATGATAATAATCTATGAGAAATTACTCGTAAAACCTATTGAAGAACTTCAAGGGTTTGCATCAAATCTGTGGTAGTTGTTTAATTTAGAATAGGTACCTAAGTGCAAAACAATATATTGAAAACTGATATCTGCACGACAATGGTAAACTTTATAAATCTAACCATAATATATTATCATTATTTCAATTATTTGGATTAGCGAATACAGATAATTAAATGAATACGTATCACAGATATTGCATCGGGCTTGTGGGGATTTAATTTTAATTATATTGCTTATTGAAATCCAAGTTAAACCATGTCAGATCCTAAGGTATGGGGTTTGTATTTATTAACAGATTTTTGTTTTTACGGGATATTGACGTCAGCCCCTTGTTCAATTTCAATTTATTTTTTAAACATATTGTAGACATTACAAATTATAAGCTTAAGACGTTCACAACATTACATGAAACATTATTATAAGAAGAAAAGTAATAAAAACGACAAAAATGAAAATATAAAAAGAGAACATAATAATATAAACATACAAAAGCAGTGAAAATACAATAATTATACATAAGAAGTTCAAAGAAGTACACCGAGTTTGCTAGGAGACCCTATTTTAAGAATTTATAATATGATGTAATTTCTTTATATTTATGTTATTTTTAATCTCTATCTTGTTAGACTTAACTATATTATAATGTATATATGGAAACTTTGCTGGTTGCAATAACTTTTCATTATTATATTTTAAATGTTTGTAATCAATATGTAACTGTTTGTTTCCTTAATAAATAAAATTAAAATAAATTTAAAAACAAAATGTCCACCAAAACTCACCTCGCGCAAGTGGAATATATCAACACCCTGTTCAACCTATTAGGTCAATACTCTGACTCTAAACACACATTCAAAAGTAATATGTATATTTGCTAGACCCAGAATCGAAACTGGGACCTAAACACTTAGTGTTACTTTCAAAATGGACTAAATTAAGCGAGCGTGGGTGATGGGGTCTCATCACAAGGGTAGCAAGTGTTGAAGGTCTAAAGATGATTTAGGTACTTTAAGAATTTAGCATTACACTTTTATATAGATATGTCTATGACTGCAAAAAAGGCGACATAATTACTATGCCTCCTGCAATACAAGGTAAAAAAAGAAAAAGAAAAGGCGCGGGATTACATTATGTGAACATATAGGTACCTACCTATCATATAACATAACCAGAGCTTCCAAAAAGGGTCACGTGCCTGGCCCACTATAACCAGACCATGACACGAAACTGTAAACTTCGAGGGTAGTGCTAGTTATTGCTCATACTTCGAATGCGGTATCGATGGTGCAGATCACAAACCTTCTATGTCAAATTTTTCGATTTTGACTTTATGGTATCAAAAAATCAACAAAAATTTAACGGATCTGTTGAACTTTACCTCCTATGTCAAAGAGAAATAAAGCCCAGTTTATTGATCTTTTAATTAAAACTCCTATGTCATGTTCATCGTATTATGCTGCACAAACCTCCTAAACAACGTGAGTTATGAGTTTTGTGAATACATGTTACCACAGCGATGTGAAGTTGCTGCACATTGCTTCTATATCAGTTCATTGTATGAAGCTATCAGTGAAGTTTTACAAACTAAACTTTTAAAAAAAAATGATTTATTAGAGATACATGGGTTTTAGGTTTACGTTTTTGATAATATAAACCCAAATAATGAGTTCCTGGAGTAGAAAGATCATGCGATTAGCATTGGAAGCAAATAAAAATCAAGAATTTTCGATATGTATAAACCTATACTTTCAGATTCTGTTCAAGATAATGAAAATATTCTATCGACTGAGATAATAAGGCATATCAATGATGTAAAGAGAAACAAAAGCAAAGTGCATGGAAACGAAATATATCTGCAAATAATAGAGTGAAAGAACAGGAATATCCGGACCGAGTTAAAGACAATATTAGTAAAAAAACATACTGTAAAAATAAAAACAAACGAAAGCTTGGTCCACGTTGCATCTCACAAGCATGTGTTTCATCTGAAAAGCAATCCCAATCCCAAAAAGCAATTCAAATATCAATAAACCCGTGAATTTCGACCATTTTTGGTTGGATATGTAATGGCCACAGAGAAAATCATATGTTTCTTTACTAATAGATTGTATAGACCCTAAGCAGAAGCTATGTAAGAACTCTGGAGGTAGAAGGGAGTATATCTATCACTACCACTTAAAGATAAACGAGGAAAGAAAAGAAGTTTGCCTATGAATGTTCTGTAATACTTTCGCCATACGAGTTTAGAGTGCTAGAAATTGGGCTAAGAATGCCATTTACGGATTACCAAAACCAGCAATGCAAGGACAATGAGCGAAATGTTGATTCTAAGAAAAGATATGCTGCAGAATTTATCGATTCACTACCAAGAATGGAGTCACATTACTGCCGTAGGGATCCATTTTCTTGAACCAATGTTTCGTTAGAAAATGGGCCTTTATCGAGTTTACAAAGATAGATGTAATGAAACATCAAATACATAAGGCATTGTCACAGTCATATTGTCACATTTGATGAAGTTCACTTATAAGAAGACTAAGAAGCTCCGACATTTACATCTCTTGATTAATCACCCAACGAACCTCATATTAATTTAGAAACCAGTCCATTTAAATATTGAGCGATGGGTGCGTGTATCAAAATAAGAACAATATTCTTGTATAGTTAATGCACTCCTCGATTGGCAGTAAAATATCAATTCGAGATTAGGTACCTATTCAAAAATACTTGGAGGTTGGGCACACGTAAATGGACAGAGATTCTGTAAATGCTGCAATCGAAAGAAAATTGAAGAACAGGGAAATTTATCTGTCATCTGATTATGCAGTGGCTACATGAAAAGCCATAAATATGTCATTTCCTTATAGTGCGCACTATGTAACTCATGATGTTTTACGTAACTATAATGTACTAGTGACTTCGGTACACGTTGCTAAGACCCAGAAACAAAAACGGGGATCCAATTGTTAACGTTGTGTGTCACTTGGCTTACCTTCCAAATGGGAAAATCCAGTAAGGATACACAATTAATTTTAGCCATGATCTTAAAGAGCTACCGAGACGACCGAAGATCATAACAGTTCCAATTGTTTATCCAAGATTGCACGGTTCAAGAAAAAATATCGGCCAACAAGTTCAAGCACCTTCAGGAACTAAAATGTGTTATTCCAAGGGACTGTCACCATTTTTATGACTCTTTACCACATTTTTAATTTAAATATGTTAGAATTTTAAAAGAGCTTCATACATAACTATGTCGGGTTTGATTCCATTGATTATTTATAAACATGTACAATAGTTAAATTTACATTAATTATTATTAATTATGCAGACATTCAATATTTAACTCGTATGTCACACAAACTGTTTCATTATTTTTTTAAATAAAACTAATTTACTTTTCTCATATAATGTAATGTAAAGGAAAACCTCCTTTGTCATATATTTCAACAAATCTGAGTGCACAATACTTCTATGTCATGATTAATGTAATACGGTTTATATTAGTTATAAATAAAGTTATACAATCATTAAAAAAATACAAAAACATTAGACTTTGGATATTTTTCTTTTAATAAAAGTCACACATTATCAAATAAATCAGTTTAAACCTTCCCCTGTAAAATCCCATTTTTTGACTAAGAAGGTTTGTGATCTGCACCATCGGTATGGTAAGCCGTTTGTAGAAAATTATTATGATTGCTGCATAATATTCAAATAAATGATAACAATTTGAAGGAAACAAGAAATCGATAATCTTCATTTATTGTGAATAGGTTACCGCATTGCAATTAATATATAGCTCAATAGCTGGCACTACCATCGTAATTGACAATTCAGTGCTACAGTTTTTGGTATGTCGCGGGCTTGGCTGCATCTTCCGGTGCCTTTGGTTACTACCCAAATTGACGACAGGTTTTAACTAAAATAAACCGATAGTTACCGTAAGGTGACTTTGCGTACTATTAGGTAAATGTGTTTAGAATAGGTACATACCAATAGTTATTTGGAAATTATTAGGTCCTAGATTTAAAATACACGTAGGTACTTACATATTTATGTAGTTTTATTTTCAAAAATACGAGGGTGGGTCAATAATTCCTTAGAAAAAAGCATTAAAACAGTTTTTATTTTTGTATTTTTTTTTTATTTCTCAACATAATCTCCTTGGAGCTCAATACACTTGGTTAGACGTTTCTCAATTTTTTTTAAACCGTCAGAAAAATAAGTTTTCGGAAGGTCCTCAAAATAAGCATTTGTCCGATCGATGACTTCTTCATTT
The DNA here is from genome assembly GCF_057557595.1 of Rhyacophila brunnea. Taxonomy (NCBI): domain Eukaryota; kingdom Metazoa; phylum Arthropoda; class Insecta; order Trichoptera; family Rhyacophilidae; genus Rhyacophila; species Rhyacophila brunnea. Next base: position 4,755,326 of record NW_028232859.1, read on the forward strand.
GAAAAAAAACGTTGTCCACTTAGCCATTTTTTTAAGTTTGGGAAAAGGAAAAAGTCACTGGGGGCTAAATCTGGCGAATACAGTGGGTGGTCGACCAATTTGAACTTCAATTCTTCAATTTTAGCCATTGATCGTAAACATGTGTGAACACGGGCATTGTCCTGATGAAAGAGGATTTTTTTCCTGTTTAAATGAGGCCGTTTTTCTTCAATTTCGTTTTTTAGCTGGTCCAATAAAAATGCATAATAATCCCCTGTTATTGTTTTTCCTTTTTCCAAATAGTCAACGAAAATAATTCCACGTGCATCCCAAAATACAGTAGCCATAACCTTACCAGCTGATTTTACGGTTTTCGCCTTCTTTGGACATGGTTCGCCTTTCGCAATCCACTGCTTTGACTGTTCTTTCGTCTCGGGAGTATAGTGGTGTATCCATGTTTCATCTACAGTCACAAAGCGACGAAAAAATTCATCCGGATTGCGTTGCATGAGCGACAACAGGGCTTTAGAGGCCACCACCCTATTGCGTTTATTGTCGACTGTGAGCAAACGCGGCACCCATCTTGCAGAAACTTTTTTCATGCCCAATTTGTCATGTAAAATAGAAATGACGCTACCTTTTGAGATCCCTGTAACCTCAATTATCTCACTCAACTTTAATCTTCGGTCACTTAACACCATATCGTGGATTTTATTGATCATTTCTGGTGTAGTCACCTCTACAGGACGTCCTGAGCGTGGTTCATCCTTTGTTGATGTACGACCACGTTTAAATTCATTTAACCAGTTATAAATAGTTGCAAGTGAAGGAGCAGATATGCCGTGAACTAAATCCAACTCATTTTTTATTTCCTTTGCTGTTAACCCTTTTATATTAAAATGTTTAATAACAGCTCTAAACTCAATTTTCTCCATTTTTGTAAACAAGCAAATTTTTTTTTAAATGTACGAAAATAAATAACAACAACCCGACCAATCTGATTGAAACTTCGTAGCATACTGAATCGGTAGTGCCGCTGCATGAAAACAAACCGCTTACAGTACTAGTCGCGCCACCTGTCGGCTTTTCTAAGGACTTATTGACCCACCCTCGTAAGTCTTAAATATTCCAATATTAATACTTTCGACCGAAGGTACTTGATGGAATTTGAATTTAAATTCTAATGGATTCAAGCTCTGTACTATTCCATTTAAGTAAATTAATTGTAATTACTTACAGTATTATATTTTTGTAAACCACTACTCGCGATTATACACAAACCGATTAACGAATTTATTAGACAGATTATATTATGTTGTGTATTATTAAGTAAGTATGTACCTAGGTATATATTTGTTTTATAAATATTTTTTTATTGATATAATTTAATTTGACTCAATTTTAAGTGACACTTAGTGGGTACATAATATTATTATCATTGTGTGTTTGGTATTGGGTATGTTTGTCGACTGTAGAGCGATTATCGTTGTTTCAACGTCACTTAAAATTGTATTTGATCAGTGAATGACTAAGAAGGGATGTGACAGGGTCCATGATGATCAGTTCACCAATTTACTGAATCTTTCTTAGGAAATTGTTTGATGATTTTACAATGAATGAACTGTTTCGTCACCTCATTTCTTTGCTGCCGTAAATTAAAATCAATTCGGCTGAGTTGTTAGAATTTTGTCACAAATGTGTGTGTCACATATCCGAAACATTGCAACCGAGATCGCCTTGTCAGTCGCCATTAGCAGGTTCCTATTGCATTGAACCGCGACACAAAGGCAGGCAACCATAGTCTGATGTCCTGCACTACACACACTTCGGACGTCCTCACCGGCTAAGAAGTCCCATCTTTTCAGGTACGTCTCTCAGCTTAAGACACCGAATCATAGCTTATTTAATGCGGTCCTGACATCGCAAGGTAATTCCGGCGATGGTTCCTTGGGTCCTATCAAATTATTGGTGAGTTTATCTTTCAATCGGGCACAACTCTCTACTATGAGACAGTCCACAGCTGTCATCCTCTCAATTAATGAATGTAGTGTATGTCTGGGGCTATTCGTCTTCTTCTTTCTCTTATCGTTGGTCGATACACTAGAAGGAAGCGATGCCAATGAATGCGTGGATGTCATATACGGGATTCGGTCATAAGTTTGGTCTATCTACTTCAGTTATAAGAATGCTATCCGAAATTGTATTCGAAAATATCGTGTTTATTTGAATTTAATCTTGAATCTCATTTTAAGATAATATAATAATGCCTAGGTATATCTCTTATCTGTTGTCTGCATAAAAATATATTCGAATTCTCCTCTGATAAAATTATTTCGTTGCAACATATTTTGGAAAGTCAATTCCGTAGTCCACCCAAAATATATTTGTTTTAATATTTCGATTGAATGTCAAACGGAGAGCAACGGGAAATAATATTACATAATAAAGAATATGTAATGGAATATTTAAGTTCAAACGGATTCAAGCTCTGTACTATTCCATTTAAGTTGTAACTTAAATGTAACAATTACAATAAGTTAGCCGTCTAAACGGTCAAAACTGACTATCTCGCTCTGAAATTTATCATAGCCAAGAGAGGTGCTGTTAAATCACAGCACTTATTGTAACAATTACAACTAACTTAATGGTCTTAGCGGCCGAAAGCAGTCTTGTGTATAGAATAGATGCGCTGATCGTTATTAAAATCGTTGAAAACTATTACCTCTAATATGTTGTGGTTTATTATAATTAATACAATAATGCTTTTGCGCGAAGAACTGGTAATACATAATAACATTATTAAAGTGAAAACGAGTAGGAATGTCAATTCGTTGCAAGTATTCGGCATGATACCAATATCAATACGTTTTCTTTCGATATTACATCCCTAGTCGCAAGTGGATTGGTCGACGCAAAACCTGATTAGAAGTTTCGCTTTCATTTGGAAAACCGCAAAACGCAAAGTTATTACCATTATCAGTAATTATTCCAAATAATAATACCCCGCCGCATGCAATATTCTCCCACACTTTTAAATATTCAATGCCTGTCGTTTGAGAGAAAAGTAAAATCGAATAATGCTAAGCTCTCGTGTATCCGGGTTATAACTTAAAAGGCGATTTATAAAGAAATTGTCGTGAGATAGTGCTTTCGTGTGTCTATTGTTCGATGAGATGCCATTTTATAGAGCGCGGATTCGCCTTTCAGCATCACGGTACTTTAATTCTGACGACAGCCCGTGATATCCTGATAACATGTCGTAGCAAGCGAGCCTCACTCGCAAGAAAATGGAAACACACGTAGGTATAGTCCACGCACTTTACAGAGTCACTGTTGTACGCTAAAATTGCTTCGCATCTGGATTGGTATAATTGTGTGTATGCATTAAGGCCTGTAATAAAACGCTACTTAGAACCGCCTGCAATTATTACTTTATCACCAATTGGTTAGACGTACAGTGCAGGGGCGTAAAGGGCGGAGTTTCTTTTGTTATTAAGAGTCGCTGGTCATAAACAGGTTATAAACTCATTCTTTGGAGTCGTCTACAGTGTGTTCATATAGTGACTGTTATCTGGTTATCTATCTAGCTGGGCGCCTCTTTAGTGTCCAATGTATGAAATTATGTTCTTCATATTATTTATTTTACTTTGACAGCATTATACTTATAGTTGAAAATGCCATTTCTAATTTTTCTCAGAAGTCCTAATGATTATATGTATAATTAAATGACATTGCCAACAAGATTATGTATTTACGGTTTTATAATTGTCTTTAATTGTTTAGTTCTCTATAAATTTATAATTAATCCGTTAAATAACGATAATGATATCGTTATGGCTAATTCATAAATTCCAAAACATTGTACATTCCCAATCCCAACTAAATAAATAATAATACACGATGTTTTCATTGAATTGTAATTATCAGTATAAGATAATAATATACAGGTACCTACGTTCTAATGTACGCATTTTTATTCCATATTTTATTAAAACAATAAGTCATAAAAATATGATTATTTTTTCGTAATTCTTCATGCACACCCTGTGTCAATACTACCAAAGAACACCAACACAACTGCAAATCGTTTTTAGCGTACAACAGTGTCCCTGTAGAACGAAAGACCTCTACCATTAATAATGTCAACATCACATATGCCGGAGAACTACAGGTACAAATCGCATCATCTGGGAATGTCCGAGAATGTACTCCGAATGGGAAGATATGCCTAAGTCGGTCCAACATCTTCACATAGTTTTGAATGTCCGTATTATAATATTCAGTACATAATTAGAATCATTTATTTTTGTTAGTTCACCGTGCTCCCCTGTCCCATGGGCATTTTTAAAAACTATCAACATCCACTTTTGACGACAGACAACTAGGGTAAAATATAAAAATCATTTACAATGAATAAAATTCGCCATTTTGTGTTATCGGTAAATAGCACTGTAATGTAATTATATAAAACATCTACCTATCTACCGTTATTTTTCGAAATTTCCTAAATTTTGGTACCTACATAATAATCGATTCGCATGGTAGTAAGTACGATACGAGTAGTATCACACGGATACATATTTAACATTAAAATAAAATGTAATCTTCATTCAACACGATGCGGAATGTTTGTACTCAAAACCGAATGCCGCCTTTTCGACGCTTGCATTCTGACGGTGCTGCTTTACGGTAGCGAATCATGGCACCTTACTAAGGCTCAGAGCAACCGTATACTGAGCTTCGAAAACAGATGTTTGCGACGGATACTGGGTGTGCGGTGGTATGACTTAAGGAGCAACGAGGAGATAAGAGAACGCACCAAGCAGCCTCTTATCACGACGAGAGTGAAGAAGCGACATTGGACCTGGCTCGTCCACGTGCTGAGGATGCCCGAAGCTCAACCTGGCTTGCCTGGAAGGCCGCTAAATACTATTTATAGAGTGTAGGTATACGGCGGAGCTACGGGATGCTGGTTTGACCTGGAACAAAGCAAGACTGGCGAGCGACAGTGATTCTTGGAGGCGCCGCGTGGTGTCCATATTATGCTCCAATTAAGGGCGGATATGGCCGAAGAAGAAGAATTATATTATTTTTTTCATTTGGCGAACGCGCCAAGTTAGAGATGTACCGTATTGAAGTGTATTTGTAGATAAATGAAAATGATAATTGTTTCCAAGCGTAATAATTGCTTTGTTAATTTATTTTATAAAATATTTCACTGCTCTCTATGACTGTAGGTGTAGGTACTACTTATTTTGTCTACGTCTATGTCAAAAAGTGGAGATTCATAGTTTTTGTTGGGCAGAGTGACAGAACTGACGGGTAAGCTGTTGTACATCAGAGCCATTAAATTCATATGGGGGTGGACATTGAATAAGTCTGGTTTCATCGCTCTTTCCTCAAAGAAGTAGGCACCGCTGGGCGCTGTATTCTCTCACCCTCGCGAATCACGATAATAGTGACAGGCACGTCGGGCGAAAATTGGCGATGGAGCGCGCCCACGCGGCCGCCTCGGCGTGGCTCGGAACCTCTGGCCGGCGAGTCGGGATTAACGGCCGCGGAACCGGTTGCCGGCCGGCTCTGCCGTCGCCGTCGCGCGTTTATTGTTTTCGCCGCCGCGGACCGAACCGGTCCTGCCTTTATGACGCTTTTGCGAACCTCACGCCAGTCGCTACACCTCTCCATTAGCCCGGCCGCTGGAGCATGCGACTCTGGGATGAAACCAAGGCTCCTCGCACACGACATATATTTTGTTGGTGACATGTCGCATGCCAGGTGTCCAATTCACGGGCAACCTGGACCTGGACATAAAGAATAGCTGCGGAGAAACGGAGGAAACAAAATTGACAGGAGGACTGTAAATAGTACGGGGTGCGAGCGGTATTCCACTTCTCAATCCGCAGCAAGTGAATCCCCTTATTTATTCTTCATGCCAACAAGCCCGAGTGATGCAAGTGTCTTCTGCTCATATCCGGCCGCTTACCTTACCGCACCTCGTGTCATGAAAGAGTTGTTATAAGCACTGAATAGGTACCAAGCGATAAATAATTAATCTTTAATACTAACTATTTATATTTTTCACTTTTCGATTATTATGTGAATAATATGGTTATATGTATATTATACAACATATCAAACGAAATAATAATAAAATTATTTAGGTTTGGCGGGCTACATCTAACAAAATAAAGACATACTGCAGGCTAGTCAATGCGCTCCCCAAAGACGTAGATATTATTTTCGGTGACGTACTATGTATTTTGTATCCGAAATTTTATTTTTCTGAATAAAATTGTACTAAAGTATGTTTTTTTGTTATTATTATTATTTTCTATATTCTCTTCTTCTCTCTTGTGAGGGTTATGTTGTTTATAATGTAAATCTCATGTTGTGTATGTCTTGAATTTAGATTTGTAATGTCCACAATGCTTTGTTTTCTTAAATAAATAAATAAATAAACTCAAAAATCAATGAAGAGGGTGATAAATATGATAGTATGTCACCATGCGTGATATTTTTTAACACACAGCCATTCATGATCGCGTTAACCGCGAGCTATCAAATTTTGTTGAGTACCACAGTTAACACATATTACTTGATTCCAAATGCATCCGATTAGTGATTCTAATCTAAAATGTGGTGCGTTTGAAATCAATTAAAACCAGTGAGGTGTGTTAACAATTATTGTAAATAACCGCCATGTTTATGGAATTTCTCGGAGTGATACCGTGTTATTTTGGACCAATAAAAATAACGGAAACGTGTGAACTATTTAGAATAGCTCTGCTGGTGTAGTATTTATAAATATATTTATGAATAAGGGCAAAACTTTTAAAAAAATATGTGTGCTCCGATCAACTAACATAAATATGTATTTAATAGAACAGAATTATGTGTAAATAAATCTGCAATTAAGGAGGTAAGTACTGATTCAAACGAATCACAAGCCAGGTGTCTCTCTTGAACCATTAACTGGCCACCACAAATGCATCACTGGTTTCGTTCCGAGGCGTTTGATATCAGACGGTTGGCAAAGCTAACCCAAAGACACTTTCACTGTCAGGTATCTCGGAATTCAAATACAGGTAATTACTGCATAAATCAACTCTAAATAAAAATACTAATCAACAACGTATCTAATTAAGTATTTATTGACTGTGTTTACAGATAGCTAATAAATAACTTATGCGTGACGATTAATCTGAGGTGTAGTGGTAGAAAATCGCACAAAATATCAATAGACCGGAGCGGTGTAAATACGTAGGATATAATATAATACAATGATAGCAATATGTTGAAACTATAACACTATAATATAGACATTTACTTAATACCCAATGTATATTATCGAGGTTGGCTGATATTATAGGTAGGGGTATATTTTATAAAGGTGGTACTCGAGTATTTTCGGCATGGCCCCCATATCCTGAAACGGGCCCCAGGCTAGAATCTTTGGCGACCCCCCCTACCTATCGATTGGGTTAAAGGCAATGTGACACTATACAAGCATTTTCCAAATGGTGTTAGAGGTAAAATTATTTACTTATCGATTTTTGTTTTTTGAAAACACCTAATTGAATTATGGAGTTGTCGAGTACATTGACACACAATAATCAAAAATCGTATCGCATAACCACATATTTTAAAATACTAGTATCTTTGAAGTAAAATAGCGCTGCAGGCGAGTTTTTTATGTGCGTTTATCTAACTCTCACCTGGTCGACTCATCACGCCGGGCCCCTCCTAAGCCCAGGCCCCCAGACCAGAGCCCTGTCAGCCCCCCCTTTGCGGGGGCCATGATTTTCGGAAACAAACCATACGTTCGGCGATCTTCGGCATATTATAGCGTACACAAAGTAACTTCACAGATAATATTGTTAGAACCAAGAACACAGGAAACGTAATGACTAATGACAGATCGAGTATAATATTCACTTTGTAAAAATATACAAACAGATAAGACATAAGATAAATAATAAATTCCATTTTTATGATTTGGAACTTAAAACTGTGTAGAAGTTGATGTGACATTTGAAATAATATTTCGTACTGAAAATAATTACAAGTAGTTTTGAAGAAGGTTTTGGTTAATCTTTTTGTATAAAAGTTTACTTGCTCCAGATATTATCTAGAATTTAGATTCCAAAAATCTGTAGTAGGTATTACATACCTATATAACCTCTCAAATAAAAATTGTACAGACGATTCCATCAAACGAGGTTTCGCTGACACGTGTATTACAATATGCACTACATGACAAGTAAAGCTGTTTACATTGATAACAAAATTCGTCACCTTCGATAGGTCATCTATCTACCTATCACATGCATTATTTCTGGTGCAATATTGTAAGTGTTAAATCAATACGTAATAGGGTGTAGCGATCAGATGGGACACGTAACTAGATTATGTCCCGCTAAAAACACCTCGCAAACAGCATGACTAAATATAGCTACTCTTAACAACAAAATTAATGAAAGTAATGGTTCAATATATTTTGATAATTTCACGTTGAAATAGGTATCGCTTTCCACGCTTTATTAAATTCGGTATGATTATTATAGTACTCGGAGGCATTATAAGTAGGTATTGAGCAATATTATTTCCAATTAATCAGAAATATTATTAATAACATTTACATTAAAACCCTATAAATATCGTGTACCTATACGCTTTTAACCGATAAGATTAATTAAATAAACAAAGATACGCTAATCAAGCAAGTGCATGTTGAATACAACATAATGTTATCATAAAATATAATATTGAACCATGATTTATTTTTTTACATATTTTGCAAGATTATATTAGAAATAGTAATTTACAATCGTTTGTCGACATTTCGTCATATCTTTATAAATGTGGGTAATTGATACTTATTCGACAACGATGTTGAATGGAAACCTTATCGACTTATTATATACTAGCAAATAGACCGTTTTAGCTGCTGAAAACCGTTTAATAATTCGTATTAATATAATAGTCGAAAGTATTTTTTTTTAAATAACAAAAAAATCTAAATCCAATCAAGTACATAATATTATATATTATACAGAACTCTAAAACATGGTCAGACTTACGACAGTATTTTATTGGGGGTGCGATGTATGGGTACGAACGCTTTTCCTCATAAGGAACTCAAACAATGCAGTCAAGCAACCATACTAAGATAAAATTCTTGGAAGGTGAGTCATCTCACCTGCGTACTGCGAAAAAAATATCACCTGAGTATAATAAAAAATGTATTATTTGCGGTTCGCTCGCAAGTGACGCCCACCTTCTTCAAGAGTGCAAGTGTACCAACACAAGGCCATTTCTCTTGGATCGAAATGACACCGAGAAGAAATTTGCATAATTTTGTATTGTCCAATCAAGGATATTAATTATCTGTGGAAAATCTACCTAATTAGCACAGCCTACCTGCTGAATATAAGAATGTAGCATTTTTATTGAATATTGGAACACCTTAAAATCATATGTTAATGAGATAATAATAGAAAAAAAAACTATTTGCATCGAATGAGACTTGAATCAACCATTGCGAACCGGATGGTGTACTTAGGTACTTAGGTTCTTAACTAATTAAGCTACGGACGTAATCAGTTTTTATTCTTCTTCTTTGGCGCCTCAGCCCCGTTTGTACGGACCTCGGAAGCTGACTCCTCCAAGTTGCGGATTCAAGTAGCTTCAGTATAAAATTTATTTATGTTTCTGAGGTGTTCCAAATAATGTATTTGTCTATAGCATAAATGTTGATCACTTCGTTGTGAATGGAATTGAGATATAAACTACGGACTACACAATTTTAAGATAGGTATAAATGTACCGCGAACTCACCCAATAAATAAATAATTATACGTACGCATAGAAACTAAAACATGGGCTTGGAAACACTACGCAATAATATTAGGCAAACCAACCATACCTACAGGTGACCGATATTATTAATATTGCAAAGTGTATTATGCAAGAAAACTACGACGGATCAAACAAACTAGATAGATAAACAGAACCTACCGCCAATTGCTTCAATCCGCCATAACGAAATAATAATACATAGTTGAAACGGGAAACACAAAATTAATGGGAACTGGCTTATCCTGCTAGGTGCGGTATAAATGTTATTTTCAATAATTACATCTGCATGGCCACCACTCCTGAAGCGGGCCGCGAGGCCAGGATGATTGGCGGACTCACCTACCCATCGCTAAGGTTAAGGGCAGTTTGATGTTCTACAGCAGTGTTCCCCAAACGATATTCCCGGAACCCCAGAGTTCCATGAGGTAAAATTTCGGGTATTTTCAGTTACTTTTTTGTTATAAATGAAACACTGATCGCGACCCCCTTTTATAGTATCCAATTAACATGCAACCCTTCGCCATATTGGATAAACAACTATTTTTATTAGTCTGAAAATACACTAAAAAATAAAATACATAGACAATAAAATTCTACACGTGAATTATCAATTAATTATATCACATTGCCACATATTTTAAAATCATTCTTGCATGCGCCTTTTTGAGGAAATTTGTGGTGTGAGTTTATCTCATATATTTGCTTGCTAAGCCAGGGTCCCAGGGTGGAGCCCTGTCATCCCCCCCCCCCCCCATGGAACATGTCTGGGTTTTATGGCATGACCATCGTACCATACATCCTAGTACCCTGCTTCAAAACCTTAGTCCATGACGATGGCGTTTACATTTATGTTTATTGACATAATCTGTTGACGGGGTACGCTACGTATACCAGATGAGACTGATCCCATACCGAGGTCTAATAAAGATCCTGAAAGGGTATCCACTTTTAGGAGTACATAAACCACTTGTCGTTTCTTTCACACTGAGTTATCGTGTGAGAATGATATAAAACCAACATTAATTTCTATATCGAACCAACACCTTCACACAATAATGAGATATCACTGTCATTTACCTATATATAATTTAAAGGCTGTTGAGTAAGATGGTGTAATGAACAGATAATAATGCACACTCAATCACATTGCGAAATATTTTCGAAAAGCTTTCATAAGCTTGGGCGATTTTCGAAAAATATCTCTTGATTACGTGCATGACATAGGTAGTGGGAGTTTCATCGCACATTATGAAATGATAATAATCGTGGGGCTTCATTGTGGAACGTCACTATAATAATAATACATATTACATGTCAATACGTCGTTGCTGTGGTATACTATTTTTGATCTTAGACAGAGATTCGTCGTTTACTTGTAAGTTTTGCCTCGTTGGTTTACACCAGGGGTTCACACAGTGTGTCCCGCGTGACTTTTTGATGTGTCCCGCAAGATTTATGTTAAATCTATATTATTTTTTATTCTTCTATTACTGATAAAAATTACATTTAAAATTATATATCCTATGGCAAGAATGAATGGTCAGACACTAAATATGCAGTTTGATTGAGCAAATCTGCAAGAGAACATGGCAGCGAAAGCATCTTATCGTGAAAAAAATTTAATTGAATTTTAAAAAGGACTTTCACCTATATTAAATTAGAAAATTAGTAAGTACCTATATTTATTTTGTGAAAAACATTTTCTACAATGAGCATTAATAAATCAAACGTAAGATCAAAATTAACAGACAACCATTTCGAATATGTTTTGCGTATTCACACCATAAACTTTTGAGCCTAGATTGCAGGATTTAGTTTCAAACAAACAATTGCATAAATCACATGGTGAAAAAATTTAAATATTATTTTTCCGTTTATTAATAAGAGTAATAATAACGTAGGTATATTTAGCTGAAAATAATAAGTGTACACAGTGAAATATTTCGTTATTTTGTTGCCTTATGTTTTTTAAAAACAGAAAATATGTACAAAAGAAAGGGCAGGGCAGGGCGGCCCCGCCAAATATTTTTGATTTCAAAATTGTCCCCTTGACGAAAAAGATTGTGAACCCTTGGTTTACACCATCTAAACACCAAATATCTTGGAAACACTATGTACCTATATTATTATTATCACACTATGTACATATTAAGTAGGTACCTACTATTTTGTTTAACTATTAATATTAATAATACGATTACCGTATTTCAGCATTTGACAAGTTTATAATCGCACCAACTTATGGTAGTGCCCGAAGTTGTACAATCTAAATATTCAAGCAATATCCCTTACCTGAAACAAAAGAAAAACAATCATTAGTTAGAGTCGCGGGTAGTAACTACACAGTATAAATATTGTTTTTAAACGAGTGACAAAATAAAATGACTATTTATTCTATTATAAAAGCTATTACAGTAATTGAAAATTATTCTGAAGTGTTCTCGGTGACGTCAATCGGCAGTGGAATCATTTATATGCATTTTCCGTTCGGGGATATTCGATAACACGCCTTCTTGAAACTAAACGGAATTTGAATTTTCCTATCAATCAGCACGTGTAGTCGGAGACGTGTACTAATCATGAATGACTAATAATGATAATTATCCTATTTATCAGAGTCGACTTTATCGGCTATTGTTATTTATTTGTAATTTTCCACACCTGTCGAAGATAAATCGACGGTTATCTGAATATTTGGCCGAATCGAGTCTACATTATTATTTATTACAACGTTTTTCTTAGCTAGTATTCTTATTTGTCCGGTGGTTCTTTGTCCGGTACAAATCTTGCAATCGATTTTCTATTGACTTCCCCCGACTAGCTAGACATTTTAAACTTTTAGAATATATCAGAACACGACGCCAATGCATTTTTTTAATACTTTTAGCCATCTTTAAGTAGAATTGAATTCATTTTCAGTTAATTCTGTTTTGTATGAAAAGTTATTTCGGAAGAAATCCGTAATCCAATCCACTATTATTGGGTGCTAGGGGTCTGGGGTCGGGGTCCTAGCAACTAAATTATTAATATATACATGCGTTACTATGGAAATCAATATGAATGTCAAAATGACATTTCAGTATTATTTCTATCAAATACAAATTTTTTGATCGTTTTAGCTAGTCAAGTCAAGTTTATATGATTCAACAGAAAATTTAAAAACGTTGTATATAAAACGTTCTTTTTATCTTGTAATTATTATAATATAAATACAAAAATGCTTAACACCAAAATAATGTTGTCCAACCAAATCGTATTTTGCATCTAAATGAAAATTAATAAAATATTGTTAAAATTCGGTTCGGCAGACTGCAATAATACGAAAGTGCCTTTTGTGCTTACGTCGTACTGCAGACAGAAATTTTAAAAACATGTATATTATTTTCTTCATTTATTCGTATTACATAAACTGGATTCAAAAGCTTTTGTCAGAATCTTGTCAGAATACATTTTTAATGTAGTTATGGTTACGTCGGTATAGAAAACCAACCGTCTATGGGGGCCGCTGATTGCCGACCCTAATTTGGCAATGTTGTGAAAATTAATTTAGATTGTAGACGGGTGTATAATAGATAGGTACTTCGATTCATGATTAATTTACGGTACCTAGCGATATTGTTATCGACGATTAAGTAATTTCGTCCCAAGAAAGTTAAAAAATCTTCTCGCCAACGCATTACTAACTAAATCAATTCGTTTTGATTATCATTACGACAGAATTGTAACACAAAAAAATCGCGGGAAATCGCGTCTAATCGCAACACGAGAAAACATTTAAACGACTAATAATTAATATTTTATTATATAACTGTCCAGGCCCGCCTCGAGAGGTACAGTCCTACAAACTTATCTGAATAACGGTCAAAAATGGAACTATGAACTACCATATGGACGCCATTTTGAAAACGTCATTCGAATGTCAGATTCTATCCAGTTGCGAGTCTTGATTGGGTAGTTTTCGACCGTGGCTCCCTCATCAATTCTTTAGATAAGATTGTAGGTCTGTACCGATCAGCAAAGATCAATAATTATTTTTTCATGATTATGATTCTGAATTATTATTTTTTCAATCAAATCCTCAACCAATGATTAAGGGCCATGAGCTCTTTGTCAATAGGTATAGAAATGCGAGTCCAAAATATGACAACGATAAAACGCCGTTTGACTTTCATGTCCAGAACTATAGTTACATACCTACGTATAATTTAATCGAGAAGGATAACCACCCCCACAAGACACCTTATACATTAACTCAAACGGCTCCTCGCCTGCCGTAGAAAAGGAATCTAATTTCGCACAATAATAAAACAACATGTAGGTACATAATGCCGGGTCCACACCGAAAACAAGTCGCGCGACAACTCGTTAAATTTTACGATAAGCATGATAATTATCGTAAAATTTCTTAAGCAATTATGATAATTATCGTAAAATTTAACGAGTTGTCGCGCGACTTGTTGCCGGTGTGGACCAGGCATAATACTCGTTTTATGATGTCGGAGTCGTTAAGTTGTTAACTAATTCGCTTGTATACAAATGATAAATCAATTGGTAAACAACTTTCGAAAAAGTGTCTCTCTGGCACCACCACGCCCCGGTGCGAATCTAACTGAATATTTTCAGTTAGTGAGTGACTTAACTGAACCACTGCGGTTAATCATAATAAACAACTGACAATGGTCGAATTAACAAGTAAATCGAATCGGATTCGCCGCATTATTGGCGGTCGTCAGCTGTTTACGTTTTTTTGCGCCGATTTTTAGGAGCTATTGTGGTTCAATCGGGCTTGTTTTCACATAAATCGATGCATTACGGCAGAGGCGTCCAAACCAGTGGGTTACGTTAAGGCCCGTTACAGACGGGACACCGGTGTCGCGCTCGTATATATTATATATAGATATATATATATATATAATAAGGAGGCCTTTGTATTCAAATAATGGGGCCATTGTATAATGTTTATGAACGCCTCAGAGCTAATGATTCAACGCGTGTCCGGTACACTTTTCCGTCGGCCGCTACATTCTCAAGCCGCCGATACACTTGTTTTTATTACCGCAGCCAGTTTTATGTTCTAATTTATAACGCGAAATTATGCGTTGACTCATTAGCTCTGGGACGTTCATAAACATAATACAAATGTCCGTTTAATCGAATACAAAGGCCTTCTATATTATATCGAGTGCGACACCGGTGTCCCATCTGAAACGGGCCTAAGCTGTTTAAATTTTAAAAAGATAATTATGGTGATGTTTATTCCCTTGTACAAATATGCAGGCAGGGAAAATGCGTCTATTATTGCCAATGGTCGCTAACAACCTCCTCCCGTTCTATCTTGTTACCGGGCAGTAGGTACTTTCAAACGTTGCGTACAATTTAGCAAGTTTCTACATACCTAGTATACTCCAGGGCTTCGCCATTGTTTTTTCAGTTCAATTCCGGTTCGAAGCCCTGGACCATATTCATCGTAAATGAATTCGTACTTGTTCGTAATTATACAACCTTATCAAATAATGTCATGACCTGCAACTAGGTATACCTACACCGAAATCACCAAAATATAGCCGCACACCCCCCTCCGCTCCACATAATAACTTATTAAAAATAGTGTTTTTTTATATTATTAAATGTGTAAGTATCAATGTCCTACGGTTCAGATGCGTGGCCATTCACTGTCAACGATCCCAAGAAGCTACAGATGTATAAAAAAACTTTGGCTACGTCTGCGAGCTCTAATTTTAATGCAATTTGCCGATCTGTTACGATAATTTTCCGGTAGATGTTACGATATTAGACTAATTATTATGGCCTTTGAACGCACGAGTGATGGCATTTTCAAGCAGATATTTTGCGACAACTGTTACTTATATTATATTACGTAACGATATAACTCTCTACGGTTTGTTACTAATATACCTAAGTAATGTAAACAAAATATATTAATGTATACTTTATATAACCGTCTAGTATGAAGACTTCGCCACTGGTAACACCTAGTTGGGTCATTGAAGGCGTGCCGTACTGAAATGTGGACAAAGCTTCAACAAAGTTTGGGATGCGCTGCAATATAGTATTATACACTACAACGTGCGATTTCGAACAGGTAAATCGAACGCTGACCACGTTTACGTTATTCTTGAACGGTTGATTTGTTTTACTGTATTTAGACCATCTGTCCAAAGAGCCGAATAACTCGAACGCCGGGCACTTCTCGTAGTGATATTGTCGTGGTGATCGATAACTTCCGTAATCTGAGATAGTCATGGAACATAATCGATTTGGTAATGCAAGAAATCAAATCACTGCCATTTTGAATTTATTGTTTATTTTTTTGGTCTAAGTGCAACGTTTGTTAGTACAGCGTAGTTATGCAATTATATATCAATGACTGTGGATAAGAATGACATCGTAGTTAAAGCATTAAAATTCAATAGGTACAACAAAATTATTGGTCCGTGTTCATTTGACAGGATTTTGAATAAGGCACCACTGTACGGTCTCCAATGGTCTCAGTGTATTCCTGCACACCGTGCAGTTGCAGTGCCTGTGACCTGTCCCAGTTAGAACGCGAAAACGCGCTCTAGATGTGCGGCTGCTTGGTGTACTACCCCCCCCCCCCTATCGCGTTAATAATGCAAAAGCTGATAGTAAGAAGAGTATAAGTCGCAAGTACTGACAAGAAGAAAAACAGCAAAAAGCACGGCGATGTCAGGATTAATCATTTGACATTTCATCAATGTTTCCATATAATTAAAAATATCCCAACTCAATTGGAAAAAAGACCGTTTGTCATTGTGTTTTATAGTATTTCTGTATTTTTATTAAGGAGGTGGGGGATAATATCGTCCGATCCTGACAATACTTCGATAACAACACGAGCGCCACCGCCGACCACCAAGTGAAGCATCTCGAATTCTAACCCCATGGACCAGCGTAATATTTTCGGAACCTCGAAGTTGGGATACAGTGGACATGTCCTCTACAGTCTACACCTAAGCCGTTGTGCCGTAATATTCCCCAGATTTCCCTTCCTGCCCAAAAAACTTACTATAATCAATTCATATGTGTCGCCATTGCACCTCGGTAGATGGAGTATTTAGAATGTGTCAACAGGCACAATAATTATTATAATCGGTCGAATTTGGTATGACAATTTGCTCTACGTGAAAGCACACTGTTATACGGGTATAATATTATAAAGAATGTTCTCTCACAAACATGTTTAATATTGGAGAGGGTTGAGTAGGCGAAACGTTTAATAGTAAATCATTTAAAATATGATAAGATAGATAAGAAGGTAGAATATATTAATAAAGCTATTTAAACAAGGGTAAATCTAATAAATCAATACCTAAAGATAAAATATCTGCGTCCCTTTTGTGGTTCGGTTTAATATTCACTTCCGGGCATTATATTATCCAACTACTTACTACCTTTATCAAGTATTCCATAGTATATCGTAATAATTTATTACAGGTAATAGTAATATAAGACTTTCCAATCCGTTACTTAGTGTAATAGATTGGATATTTCAGAGAAAATTTCATGTGAACGTAAAAAAAATCGCAGGGTTTCGAGACATTTTATTGCACAACAGACGTGAAAGAAAACAAAATAGGTGATTTCGTTAAATGCTTTTCGAATTCTCGTTTAGTTTCCAATGTATAAAGTTTTTTTTAAACTATGGTATAAAGATAGGTATTTCTACCGGTTATGACGTATAAATTAGTTCGCCATCACATACATTTCAATTATTACAATTTGCTGTAACTATTCACGCCTACGACAGTCAACCTTTATCACATTTTTGTTCACGCGTACGAATTAAAATCGCTATGTTTTCACTCGAAAAAAACATTCCAATGGATATTTTATTCCATCATGAATATAACGATATCAAACAGCGATTATTTTGAATTTAGTAGACGAAAAATAAAGATTTAAGAAACCATATGATATGAAACCGTGCATTCTCACATCTCATACATTATCGTCACTGCGGGGTTATGGATCATTTCGCAACAGGTGAATAACCCTAAGTAAAATGAATCAGAAATAACCTTACGAATATGTATTGAAAAATAATAGGGACGCCAATCTTACATTAGGACACCATATTATAATAAAATCATCCTAAACTTTGACATTAATAAGTATGTATAGAATAATATGGTATGCTATGACAATAAGCCTAATTGGACGATGGCGTCAGCGTCTTACGAGCCAATCCTATACTAAATTTAGCAAACAATGTGATTTTCCTAATAAGATGCTGTAGTAACGTGCTAGAAAATAATTGAAATTTGGTTTGGCAAGCAGTATCAACAACGGGTGAGTGAATTTGGTAAACAATTGGCATAGTATATAAATATTGTTCAGTACATATCAGATCGAAAATTTAAAATAATCAATAACCCTGTTGAAACGTTAAAGCAATATTGACTGGCTGATCAAAAAGCTCAACAATAAAGTCGTCGAATTCCACAACTACACCAGGAAGTTCGTATGTCATGAAGTCGGTTATCATAGTCAAGAATCGAGATTATGTTATACTCTACCTGCGAGTTTAACGATAATATTATTATGTAGAAGTAGGTGATACTATCAATAAATGGAATAATTTTCATGGAATGTTTTATTCATAAGTTTCATTGCAATCGCCACGTAATTCATGCCTACTAAGAATATAATTCATGAATGATGAAATCTAATATGTACTTACCTCTACTTGAGTAGGATTTTTTGAATATTTACATTTATGTAGCACAGGTGAACGTTAGTATTTCTAAATAATGATAACTCTGACATTGATAATTTTGTTTGTTTTGAATGACACTATCAATATAAAAGATTACTGTAATTTTGATTCCAAGTAATTATTATTATTTTAAGCCAGATACTCACTACTAGGGATTCCAATCCCGGGATCCCGAGCTTTTTTCGATACCTATGAATCCCGGGATTGATAAACATAATCCCGAAACTTTCGGGATTGATTTTTTAATCAATTTTTATGGAAAATAAAATAAAATCGATAATATAACAGAAAAATACTTTTAATAACAAAAACTACATATAAATAAACTGAGTTTGAATAAAGTTTGATTTATACCCATGTGTAAGTTGCCGATTCATTTATTTTTTCACATAAATTAATAAAAATGAGAAAGATTGGAAAAAACAATGCTTCGCACTATTAACAAAGTAATAATTCCAACATGTTCTCATACGTTTTACGGCAGTTTTATATTTGGCTGACTAATAAAGGCCATACGTACACCATGATTTGCTTTACCATTTTTAATCTCGCTGACCCATTCATTAGGTCTTTACTATCAGAAATAGCAATCTCATATTAAATTCACAATATTATTTATATTACAATATTATTTACTCCATTAAACTTATGTATTTCAAAGATTGAACGTATACAATATTAACAATAAATGTCTTAAATAGTATAAATTATACTAGATTTATTTTTGACCGATTTTATCAATGTTATTTGTAAATATAAAAAAATTATATTAACAATGGAAAAAAATGCCAATCCCGGGATTGTCAAATTTTAATCCCGGGATCAGAATTTTGGCTCGGGATTGGATTCCCTACTCACTATAGTGACAATCCGCAGGGCAGCGGTTTTTAGACTTTTTCGTTTTTCAAAGTTCGTTATTTTACAATATGCGAAGAACAGGTCCGATCGCTTATAGGCCCTTACGATTATTCATTACGGGATGCAACTAACTCTAAAAAAGGTACTTACATCAATTTTACTTGGTTTGACGTCACTGGCTTAATCAACAAACCAGAATATGATTGGGACAGCGTACATTAACACCGTGAAAGTGCAAATAGAACCAGACTGATAAAATTTACTATCATACAGGTTAGTAAAGTTTGGATCGTAGAGTGGGCGACAGAGAGAGACGACAGCTGTTGATATTTACAATTCACCCAATGATAAAAATACCGAATCAAGCGGCAAATATGTGGGACAGAAATATAATCGAATAGGTACAGTTGCATAACATAATACGAGACTGCTAGAGCATTTCATTAATATTAGTGATCCGGTCAATTTATTTACTCTTTCTCTATTATAAGAAAACTTCTCGGAAGTCCAAATAAGACGAATGCGTTTGAATTGAGGAATATAAACGCAGTGGACTCTCTTCATTGATCTGAATTGCAGATGAGGAAGAGGAATCCTTACGCATAGTTAACATTATTATGCCGTCATGTTGACTTGATCTTTCAGGCTGGACAATTAAACGAAAATGTTTCAAACTAAAATATAGAATGGTGCTTATTAGTCGAAAAGATATGTCATACAGTTCTGAGTAGATACTCCTTGAAAGTAACAAAGGGAAGTAACAAAGGGAAGCAACAATGCACCATATATTATTATCGATAGAAAGTTTATTAAAGTGGCCTATAAAGTGCAATCATGTGTATACATTGTCAAAACAACATCACACACCGTATTGCCGGCCACAGACGGACAGTTCTCGTAACAGGTTGAACATGCCAGTTAATAACCATACAGTTATCTTTGGTAGATAATCTGCTGCGCCCATAGACGGACACTTTTCGACCTTTCAGATGTGTGCCATGTTCAAACTGTCAGCGACCCCCCACTTCTGTGTTTTTGTAAAACTGTTGGAATTTCAACTAGCCGAAAGTTCTCGAGTGACATTAGATGGCGGTAACGTAAAGTAGAATATACCGCGCGATACAACTACGGCTGGTGTTGCTTGTTATAAAATACAAATTCATTTATTATTAAAAATATAATAATATTATGTACGCGGAGATCGCAAATATTATATTTTATTTATTTTTACGAGAGTAAAACAAAGTAATAGTTATTTATGTAAACATATTATTTTATACAATATAATATAAATGTTAAAATTTTAGAGAGCATTATAAATATTAAGTTATTGTGAAAATATAGACTAATTTTATTTATTGTATGTAGTGAATATTACAAATTATTAATTTAAGACGTTCACAACATAAATTAATATACCTAATTGTGAATGACAATGTCGCTAAATCTAAATAAAATCTAAGTATATATTTTAATAATATCATAGTAATTAATTATTATACTGATGATTGATGTAAATATAATTTTGTGGCTTATTGTATATAAAATCAATACCTTTATAAATATTACCGTTTTCTTACTTAATTAATACTGTCCATTAAAGGGAATAATTTATTCAAAAGAAAAGATTATATTTTATATTTACACGAATGTGTATAATATTGTTTCGGTGAATCGATAAAATACACAATCCACTAGCGAAATCATGATTTATTTTACCAACGTCATAGGTGTGTATTTATGTCAATTTGTTTCTAATAAAAACAATTATAACCATAATAAATTCAAAGTTAAATTATTCGTGTATCATCGTTCAAGTATACCCTACCTAAAACTAATTTAAACAATACCCCTGTGTATGATCTCGGCGAACATAACCTCCATAGTTTTTGACACTTGATCTGCCACAGACAATAACTGTACGTATATGGGCACGTCTGTTGACAGTTCGACAGATTTAAATGGGGTAGTTAAACTAATCTGTGGTGTGTCCACTAACGTACAGTTATTGATGAATTGTTGGAATAGGTAGGTATCTTTATCATTAGCAAAGTTGGCGGATTTACTTGACAGAATTTCATTTTACAACAATAATAATTCTACCAAACATTATTTTAGTCGATAGCTATTTCGGGTGTCACACCAACGTCAAATTTTGTGAAATCAATTTAATTAATAATTATTATGTGGACTAGTGTTTTGGCAGGCATTTTTGTCACCGGTAACATTAATACGATCGACTAAGGCGAGGGCTTAGTGTCAAACAACACTATCTACAAAAGTGCAACTTTACAGGAGAGCCAAAAATCGTTATTTTAGATTCTTGTAACTTAACAAGGGAAATGTTTATTTAAAACCTAATGTTAATATTTTATAATTTATTCTGTATTGTACATTTATCTAGCTTATGATGATGTTAAAATTTATAGGGATAGTTTTAAAAAAATATGAAAACAAGGGTAACTTATGTAGTTAGCGTTAAACTTTACTGACGATTTAATAAGAAATTAGAAAAGATTGACATAACGTTGTTTGACTATCGTGTAGCCGTAAATGTAAAATAACGTTATCTCAAAAAAAAAAACACTTTTTTGTAGATAACGTTGTCTGACTTTAAGCACTCGAAGGTTGCTCGATGAAACGTATTTGAAATTCAAATATAGGTATTCGAAACATGTATGAATACTTCCAGATTCGTGTACATACCGTAAATAAATAATTGTATTTACTTATTAGTGGAAGTACCTACCTACATGATAGTTGAAAGAAAATAATAAATAAGTACAATTTAATTAGGTATGTTGGTTAATTATTTGTATGTGTAGTAATGTTAACGTAAATAACATTTTGTAAACAAGGTGTTCTATTTTATTGATAAGCTATGATAGATGTCACTGATTCACCTATGTAGTATTTCTTATCAAACATAACAACGAACTCGGTTCATTTAACTCAGATAACCCGAGACACTACTTGTACGACATCGTCTGGCCGACTCCAGGGTTATGGGTTGACAATAATTGATTCATCCAATGTAAGTACCGATATAAAATGGAGTAATTGAATTACAATAATAGCATTTGATGTTGCAATGTGTTTTCAAAAGAGGGGAAACTTTGATGACCATGTAAAGTTAGTCACATCCATATCGCCTAAGGCACGTCGCACACGACATTTACTAGACATAGTGACACGACGCTGGCCAGATGTTTCTTGCAAGTATGCCACGACATGAGGATATGAGAAAGGGAAGATCGAAGTACGTGCGTCACTGCGGTACAGAATACTACATACGGTGGGGGGGTTCCACCTCCACACTCCACACATTAAATCTAAATCGTTCCTCCAATGACCACCGGCTGACGACGTCACAACTTCTAGCGGTTGTCGTGTGTGACATAGTATCTAAACGGGAAAACATTATCATAGGCAAAATGATACGAGCATGTATGTGTTCCTTATGCAGGTATTAATATTATTATTATTCGCGCTATTTTTTATTCACTAATATGAAGTTATATGTCATAGTAACAATACAGACGCCCAAAATTTAAATTATAAGAAGATATTGCCTACTTCTTCGGATTATTAAAACAAAATAAATAACACAAGTGGACCACTAATTTCCCATAGTTATCTTTCGTAGTAAAAGGTTTAATAAAATAAATATATACAGGTACAGATGCCGTCCATAAAATAGAGAAAATTTGTTTCGTTAATCTGGCAACCCTTCTTACGTGCTTGATACAGAGCTACTGACCCAGAGAGAAGCGGAGAAAAATAAGACTGGCAGGGATCCAAAGAAAACACTTGCGAGTGAATCGACGCTCTTGCATTTTCAAGAATGCAATCCCAGCAAATATCCGTGCAGGCAAGGTCTATTATCTTAGATAACATGACCGACAACCACGCAGTGCACCGGTGTAAACTTATATAAAACACATAACTTCAAACAATTCTATAATATAATGAACATACTACCTATGTAAGAACTGATACCAGTAAGATAATATGCCAAACAGAAAAAAACGTTAATAATACATGCTTACCTATGTGTGTAGTGTTAGATCGATTTTTCTCAAAACTGAGGTTTGAAAACGATTTGATAGCATCTTCGTACTGCAATAATTAAGCTGTTATAAGTTATAACTGATGTGAAATAAACACCTACTGCATAACGTCATTGAACTTCGGATGTGAAAACTTTTTTATTTTACATGATTAAAAATCGGGGTTTCAATTTTTATTTACATGTCTTTGAATAACTTGACGTATAAGTATAACTAACCAACAGGTAAATAAAACGGTCTAATTAAACTGATACGTCATGTTACAACCGAGGTTTAACTAAACTAACTAAACTAACCCGTGCGGAACAGACAGAAAATTTTGACAAAATTATCACATGAGAGGTTTAAACAGCTAAACGATGATAAGTGAAACAGAACTAATATCTCATTAATTGGCTACTATTGTAGGTATTAGATATTAAAAAAATATGTTGGGAATGTCGTTTTATATAGACGTTTAATTAAGGTGTATTTATATGCATGACTGCATCCAAAGGAAATTATTTTTAAATTTGTTTCTTTTTAAAATGTGCTCTTCTGTTCACATTTACGAAGTATGTGGTTTTACCCGAATATGCACCCCAATCCTTACCACATAAGTACTCGTCATAGACACTCCCAAAAATAATAAGACCCTAAACTAAACGATACCAGCTGATGACGACAATCGTCATAACGAAACCGCAGATAATTTTAGCTACACAGTAAATGGACTTTCCGGACGTAATAAAAATAAAGTATATAGTCACCATTTGCATTCGTGTTTCCTCAATTTCTGCAATGACTGACTATCCATGTATTTTATTTATAGATAACACATCTGCATATAAAAACTTTACCAACATTCGTGTGCTTGGTTCGGTCAATATTATCAAAATATCGAATGTGAGTATTGAATAATTTGGCACTTTGAACTCGTGATACTCACAAAACAGGTTTCAGACTCTCGATAGTTTCAGTATTAGAACCATATAGAGACGGTTTCAGCCAAAACCGATTACCATATTATGATATAATCAAAAATCGTCAGTCCCGTCTGCTAGGATTAAGCTGACGACGGCGTTAAGCCTGGTCCACACCTATAGTTATATAACTACCCGCAAATATGCTATGCATTCTTTTAAACGAATACATTTTTATTTTGAATGTTTGATTCACATACATTTGCTATCAAATTAAACGTAGTTAAGACCAGTGTTTCCGAACCGGTTCGCAAATAGTTGTCACCCATTTTAAAATACACAGGTATTCCAAAAATTCCATGCAAATCCTCATTCAAAAAAAGTAATCCTTTCATGGAAGACGTCAATCAATGCGCGATTGATAGTTGAGAATAAGGAAAACTAATCGAGTTGTCTTTTGATGCCACTTTGGTATCAAGACATAAAATACAAACAGTTTTAGTTATAAAGTAATTTGAAGTAGATATCGTCCACATTTTCGATTACCTATTCATAAATATAAGATTTTTCAGCTGTAGTAAAAAAAAAATGAAACAGAGAATACGAAAATACGAATGGATGTCAACGCAGCGCTTGGTCTCTCCGAAACAACACCGAAGAGCCACGGTTATTAACTTATTATCTATTACTCTGCCTGCCTTATTTTCTTTTTGTATTAATAATAGGTTGGATATTTAATTTATCACAAATCTAATTACTAACTTATTAATTATTCATTAAGTAACAATATATAATTTTAAAGTACTTCAGAAGCAATTCGACTGCTACAATAATGTATGTTATGTAATAATATAAGAATGTTTAAAAAATTACCTATTTTTACCGGTCCACGAGTGTAGCAAAAAGGAGTAACACTGGTTTAGACAGTCCATATAAAAATGCACGGTTTAATCAAAAATAAAAACAACACTTCACAAAAACACACTCCGCGGTAACGCTAAAAACACCATCATTTAGTGTTGATACTCGTACATTGTTTTGCGGGTGCATATAAATTTGAACACGGTACAGGGATTTACATTCGCGATCAGTATACATTGTTTGATGAGATAGACGTTATCACTTATCATACTGACTGGATGCACCAAAGAGGTGCCCAACGTTTAGTGAACCAGAAGGAAGATATGGTGCACGGTAAGACCACGACAAGGTAGGAACAAAGCCTAGCAAAAATAATGGACGAGTCTACTCCATGCGGTGAAGGCTTGATTGAAGAATGGTGTTCATCACTAGTGTAGAGTGTAGAAAGACAGTAGGTACGTGGGCGACATAGTTTAGTGGCATCCAAATCTGCATTTAACAATTTTAAAATCTAAGTATAGCTTAAAATATCACCTATATTATGATTAAGCGCTTGGTTTCGTTTCGAAAGATACAACGACCCGTCTCAGCGAGAAACGCTTCTTCGCCAATAAAACGAAGACTTATCAAAATGGCTTATGTGGCAAAACTGGCTCGCTTCCAAAAGGAATCCCCGAAACAGAAATGTCTTTATAAACAAACAACACTCTGCTATTCCAATTTTCGACGTGTTCTTATGATTGCAGCTATGTTATGTTTTGCGTGGATTAAGTTAGTTATGGCGGCGGTAATATTATATAATATAAACCATTTCGCAGACATTGTAGGTACCTACCATTGAAAAGAAAAAAATATTAAGTAAGGAATCTAAGTCCATTAATATCATACGCAATAGTCGAATTGAATCGAATTGTGATTCATCCTATTCGCCACTGCATATAGGTGATACCTATACCTATATGCAGTAGCGAAGGGTGACTTTTGGAAAGAGGAAGGCTGTGGAGATCTGATAAAAAGAACACACTTGCCAGGTATACTTACGAGAAATAAGAAGATAATACGATCATACTACTAATGAAGAGGTACACACTAATGACAACGACACACTAATTTAATGAAACTTCAAAAACTCACTGACGACATAAAATTAAGCGATCAGCTGTTTAAATTACGTATTTTTTCAAAACATTTATACACATCAAAAAACATTAGATAAAAGTTCTTTTTGTTTTTAAGAACAGTATATATTTATAAATATTCGATTAAACACCATAGAAATTAGTTTTTTTAAATTATCTTATTATTAATTTTATTTAGTTTTCGGCTCTGCGATCGAAGTTTACCTTAGTTCATACAATTCGATAGACTGGGCGGGGCTACGTGATATAAAATCCATATGAAAGAAATTGAGAATTATTTGAAACATAATCCGACCTTTATTTACGTCAAGACAGAGATGGCGCGCTGTGGTATATTTTTTAAAACCTTTGCAGTTATTTTTTAATTATCTGTGTAATACATTCCTACACATACGGCATCTCTCGTTAGCAAAATAAATTATTTGATAGAATATATAATCAAGCGATTGTATAAATAAGTTAAATGCAATTAAAAAATATTTTTCGGCTTCAAATGATCGCCTAGTATGGAGTCTTCGCCACTGCCTATATGCCACGGCGATCTAAATATAATATAACGGTACAGTTATTTGCAGAATGTCAATCCCAAGAATACTGGATTAGCTTTCAATACCGGGTGAAATTGTACCTATTTACCAATATACTGTCTGGTAACGACATGATTTGATTGATAATATGAAATTGATTCGAAGCAGGTATGATAAAATCAAATGAAATGTTATTTATTTTATGGTTTTGATCGCTTTTTGCGTGGACGTGTACAAAATAATCTGAATGAGTAGTATGTACCAGGGAACACAAAAATTTTATTCTGTGGTATGTACATAACTAATAAGTAGAACTTTAAATTAGGTAGGTATATTTTTCCAGTTCCACAATCCCAAACGGGAAAAAAACAAACGAAACATCGGCCCACCCTCAGAATCGGTGCATAGCAACACAAACAGAGATAATTATTTAAAACAAAGGACTGAATGCTTTTAACGTCACAATATTATTACATTATTATAATGAA
This sequence comes from Rhyacophila brunnea, assembly GCF_057557595.1. Lineage (NCBI taxonomy): Eukaryota > Metazoa > Arthropoda > Insecta > Trichoptera > Rhyacophilidae > Rhyacophila > Rhyacophila brunnea. Next base: position 4,782,766 of record NW_028232859.1, read on the forward strand.
GGCAAAGCACCGACCGATTTGCTACGGTGGGTAGGTATTTCAAATCATATTTTACTTTGCTACCCACCCTTAACTTTTCGAAATTGGAGCCCAGACCGCCTCCAGAAATAATAATACCCTCAAACTGTTTTCGAAAAGGGGAAATGATTTTTTTTTACTTCAGTCAAGTTCAAGATAACGCTCGATTCATTTGCCCAGATATAAAATACAGCTAATGTAAATAATAGCGACATAAAATCGCACAATGGCGCCAGTGAATGAAAGAAAGTACATACGCGTAAAAGCATGTAACCCAACGATTTTTTTAGTAAAAGGCAATGGTGAACATCAATCAACGACCTACAACAGTGCACAAGTGCGTTGGGTAAAACGTAGATACCAATGCGGGTCTTGGCCGCCTTTAATCTCTTGTATACATTATACAAAGTGTAACTTTCTATACATCAACGCACAATAATTGAGGTGCTGAGGATTGAATGAGTGCAGGAGCACTGGTGAGCAAGTAAAGTGATTGTAAATTCTACAATATTATTTTCAATATTATTTTCAATATTCTATACATACACAAAGTATTATTCTGTTTTCATTATTCTAAGATATTAATATTTGTTTATGGTTATCAATGACGTATTAAATGGACAACTCACTTCATACCCGGCGCGCACGAGAAATTGTGCATGAAAGTCATTCACAGATGTATAGGTAGATGTCACGTGACCATATGACGTATACGTTTCCATTATGCGATACATGCTTCGAGAATTTATAGTAATATAACCTTTATTGTAATAGCGTATTAGTGTCATGACTCATTGCGTTAGAAACAGATTCTCGGTTACTTACGACTTCTCGGAGATTAGACGCAAGTGAGCCCAGCGAATCACAGGCGACTGACTGTCCAATGGTTCCTGTCATTCAATTGCATTGAATAAACATTCATCAATATCTTAAAATGGTATTTTATAAATAATAAATAATACTAACACATGAAAAGTGATATCCCATCTTTCTTGGAGTGTTTAGTAGATTTTTTTACAATTTTTAACTAGGCACATTGGCATTTTGTAACACAATAATAACGGTGAAGTCGAAACCTGACAGTCAGAAATTTTGTATGGGCAGACCCAGCGGTGTCGCCAGACCGCGTGCAAGCAGAATGTTCATTTGAGCGTAGGATACCGATATTAAAATATGAATTTCGCCATCCGGCAGACCCGACACAAAGTGAGTGTCATTTTATTTTCTAGATGCTTCGTCCATATTAATGTCATTGATGGTTATTTACTAATATTGCTTGTGTTTGAAGGAGGACATGTCAGGTCAAATCATTTAAATTATATAATATTATGTAATTACGTCATTATGAACAGAATAACGTTTTATATTTTAAAAATGTAATGCAATGTTGTGATTAAAATGCTTATATCTTTTCAAACAAAGCAGTTCCACGTTTCAATCCTACAATGTAAAAATATAATTGAAAACTTTAGCCGGCTCTCACACCTAAGCTCGCCTGCCGCACAGCCATAAATTAAACCATCTAGGAACGTCGATCCGATGTTGCATATGAAAACCGCGCACATCTACCTGGCGACAGTCGCGCGTAACCTCTTGAAACGTATAGGTATATTTGGATTCGTAGGTGTGTGTATGCGTTCTGGTGTCTTCGACTGCCAATCCGAGACGCAGGCGATTTGTTGCTAGCAGCACTAGATATTTTTTTTAACTAAAAAGTCGCATTCAACCAATGTGCGGAGCTCCATTTGGCAAAGTGTATTTTGTGAATAACTATGACGTCACATCGACGTATTCGACACGTTGCAGACTATACGAGTTTTCATGTGCGAGGCGGCTAAAATATCGAGCGAAATCATCTCAATAACAGTAACATAAACAATAAAAGTAAACACCGTTATACCTAGATCGACTTATTTCACAATGTTGTCCTGTCTTGGAGCCATTGGTTTTGTTTATGTATTACCTTTGTATATACATATTATCATTTACGTATACCTACCATATTATTATGCAAGGGAATGAATAGTCAACCCAAAAGATGTCAATCGACCATGTCAACAAACGAAAGACCGGAACGAGATTCCTGTCGTTGACATGATACTGAATTATTGACAAAGAATACTCTCTATATTAATGAGATTCGCCCAAAATGCTGAAGATGTTAATTAAGGTTCGCGAAAACATCCCGAAAGCAATGTTTCTCAACACCACAGTGTCGGCACTAAACTTGACGGCAAACTTTGTAGAATGATTTTTACTACGAAGGCCGTGCATACGTATCAATAATTATTTTGATGTATTTTATGTTCTTTGTCCGGTAAAAATCTTGCAATCGATTTTTAACTAACTTCCTGACTAGCTAGACATTTTAAACTATTAGAATATATCAGAACACGATGCCAATGCATTTTTTAAATACTTTTAGCCATCTTTAAGAAGAATTAAATTCATTTTCAGTTAAATCTGTTTTGTAAGAAAAGTTATTTCGACACCATTATTGGTTGCTAGGGGTCTGGGGTCCTAGCAACTAAATTATTAATATATACATGCGGAACTATGGAAATCAATATGACATGTCAAGTACAAATTTTTTTGATTGTTTAAGCTAGTCAAGTCAAGTTTATATGGTTCAACAGAATTTAAAAACGTTGTATATAAAAAAGTTCTTTTTATCTTGTAATTATTTATATGACCTGATGTCAATTAATCTAGTCAGGACACTACCTACATTTCTGTAACTACATCAATTTCGCCTTAGATTATAATACAATATAACATTATCTCTGCATTTTTAAGTCAGCCACCGAACACGAGTAAACACTTTAATAATAATTAAGATAATCAAGAATATTGAGAGCCGCTGTAATAACGTTACAAAACAATAAAACACGCCAAAAAAAACGTTAGTAGGCGTTGCGGTTTTGCCCATGGGGTAACCTATTCTTCGTCACGGGAAGCAAAAAAAAAAACATAGGAATGCTCTTGCTTTCTTTACCTGGCTGGAGTGGACAACATCATCTCACACAATTTGGATTACGCATCTACTCAATGATGCCATAAAATACATGCTGCGCGTGTGGAGCGAAGCAATGGTTATTTTGAATGTCACTTTACATTTTAGTTTGTCTTGAGGTATTGAAACTACAGGTAAGGAAATATTATATTCCATAATAAAACAAGGTATTCATTCTACAACGTAAAAAAATATGAAATCAAAAAATGTAAAGTAGGTAGGTAACATATTATATTTTAACTGAGTAAGTTATCTTGGCATAACGTGCACTATAATAATTACTGTGGGCTCTTTAATCAAATTGTCATACGCGCAATGTGTTCACCTGCATCTTTAGTGACTTCAGTCAATCCTTACGAATATGGATAATCTACCAGTTTTTTTTCTCGGTTTACAGGACGGGATTATACTTTCAAAAGGTTCTAATAAAAAAAATATCGGTTTTACACTAAAGTTGACTTGAAAGTAGTCTTGTAATCAGCATATAACGATAAACATTAGAGACGATATTTAAATGGATCATTTCAACATATTAGTGGACGTATATTTGTGTTATATGTATTAACAAAATACATAAGATTTCATAAACCAAAGCATTGTAGGTACCTCCGGCTTTCGCTTTTCTTAAAGTTACATTCACTCACATGTAATTATTAACAAAAACAAATTCAATTAGGCTGCGTAATTAATGACAAGAGGGGTATGTACGCCAGTCACTGCAATCGACAGTAATAGCGCCAAAACGTATTTAAACCAGGGCTTCGAACCGGAACTGAACCGAAAACCGGAAAAACCGTTATTTTTGTCGGATAGAAAACCGGAACCGATCCGATATATTTACTTATATTTTTTTTACTTGAACCGAAACGGAAAAAAGACGGTTGAAGCCCATGTGTATTGTGCAAATAAATTATTATAATAGTGTGATTTAATATTTATCGACGTTTATACATTTTATAGTAAATATGTCTAATATATCACGTTAAGTGTGAGATAATTATATTCATTAAGTACAAGTTCATGACGTGATATATAAGTATATTAGTCATGTGATTTTGGTTAAATATTTTTATGTGCACTCAATTACAATCCTTTTATAAAAACCATTTCATATTGAATACGTCCATATGTATGAGTACTTAAAGAATATAATATCTTGAAAAATCTGAATAACCGTAGAATGCCTCCTAAATCTGGAAGGTGAAGGTAACATATTTTTCTATAATCTAAGGTAACAGTAAAAAAAATGGGAAAAACTTGTGGTATCTAACCAAGTCGAAGGCACGAAAGAACGAGGAAAAGTTTCCTCCAGATGTACAGAAATTCAACAGTGACACGGCTATCCCACTGCCACGTGCCCTGCATGTCGACGAATGTCGAAAAGGATTGAGCCGAGACATAGCGCCCCATAGGTTCAGCGCTCCTTTTTATTTTGATAGAATATTTCTTATAAATATGACCGACACTATGCCGTTTATAAGTTCCATCATCAAAGTTATAAAAAGATAAAGAATTATTATTATTCTACTCTGAATAATTTCGCAAACTTATAATAAATTATGTATACTCGCACTAATCGGATTAATCAGATAAAAGTTAATCCCCCTCGAGATAACACTTGAAAAAGTAAATAGGTACATACTGAAAAATGTATTCAGATTAAAACATTGAAATGTAAATGTTTAGTTACCTACATTATTATCACGGGTTAAAATTGCGAAGGAAAAAAAATATGCAAAACAATGGATTTCGCACTTCATATTACGCGACCCTCTTAATCCCAGCTTACGGAGACTTCCCACGCCCTGTTAGAAATAAGGTACCTATACAAAACCATAACTCAAAATTTATAAACTGTGAAGGTTAATGGTGTGATGATGAAGGTCACAGACCTAAGAATGGCGTCAGCGGGTCAAGGGCAAAAGGGTCATGCTCGGTTTAACAAGATGTATCGATCGGAAATGACAAGTAACATGACCGCCTCGAAAATTTACAATTCGACGGATTTGTTTGTGTATTTTTTTTTGCTAAAAGCCTATAAGTAGTAAGTTCTTAAACCGTTTCACGGCGCCCTTGACGTATAAAGATTCATTGACAGCGTCTTAAAAATGTGTTACCAATAATTTTATTGAACGTGTTCCCTACAGAATTATATGAAGGAGTCCCCGATCCACCAATCGAAAGTGTGTAACAGAAAATATGTAGATAGATACGTACGGTTATAAATTATAAATGTAGCTATGTAGTTAAATTGTACTTACCTAAAAATACGTTTTACCATTGGCTCAGTAGATTATTTAAACTCCTCAATATACCTATAAGACGTGAGAATTTACCAGATTTTATCAATAACATAAAAACATGATTCACAGGAAGCAAGCATCGCGGAATCTGAACGGATGTTTTTCTTTTTCAAGTGCATCCGTATTAAATTTGGTAAATACTGCTTTGTCATCCATTAAGTCTCCTCTTATTGAAATGGCTAACAAAGAATGCAATGCATAATGCGAAGTCAGTAATGATAATATGATTAATGAAGAATTGGCATGGCGTGCATAATACACAATCATAACTCATAGCAATGAGGTAATTGCACAGTACCCAAGAAAACCAACTGCATAATAATAGCAAATTGCACATAGTTACATTGTGAACCATTTTTACAAAAATATAAGCGAATTATATATAGCATATCTGATAAACTGTGGCAGTTGATGGATAAAGCATAGTTTATTGCTCTTTAATTGAATATGTTCTATATTTTAGACGTTAAATTTATGAAACTCAAAATACCATATATTAGAGCAGCGATTTCCAAACTGGGAGGCGCGGAGTATTGCAAAGGGAGGCGCGAAAAATTCAACACAATTAATGTAGCCACAGATTTGCAGTTTGCAAATGCATAGTTTATAAAACGGCCGCTAGTTATAAACAACATAAAAAACAGTCATATAAAAGGTTGTTGGCAAACCTGTCTGAAAATATGGCGATTAATTTTATAATACTACATACCTCACTTCAATACTATTGTGAAACGCGCTATCTCGTGAAAAATTAAATAAAAGGGTCAAATCATAATGTTGAAATTTGAGGCAAATTTGCTTAGTATGTTAATTAGGTATATCGAATGGCCACCTAATCGTTACGTCGTTAGCGTCCAATGTATTAAACTTGTCTATTTGGTTGAAATTTAAAAAAAAAATGAGTGAATAAATCAATGCAACGACCACTAATAAATTCACTGATTTAAAAAGACAAAGTGAAGGCATTCATAAAAAATTGGAGCTTTGGAAATCAAAATTACAAAAGAAATAAGTTCGCCACATTTCTGCGCCTGATATATTGAAGCAAACAAAAATCTATTTACTGAGTTCTTTTCTTGGTTAGTTTGCTAATGCACTTTTCACATTCTTTTATTAATAGTAAAAAAAGTCGCCTGCGACGCTGCTTTGTGTCAAAGCTCTTAAATATTTTAAATATGTGGTCGTGAGTTGCAATTTAAGTGCTACCTATATGATGATTGATATACATGATAACTCCCGTGTACAATTTAGGAAACATTACATTAGAGCACCACACTGCCCTTAACCTCGGCGATAGGTAGGTGGGCCCACTCCAGGATATGGTGCCCATTATAGAATCCATTTGTCAATGAACGACGACGAATTTGGATTGATTACTATTGAAATTGATTGTGATAATCAACAAGAACATTCATCGCATGAAAAACAAATTGATTAAAAAATGAATATATAATTAAGTATATAAGTAGTAAAACCTTGTTTATTTTTTTTTCATTTTTGTATTAGTACATTGTTGACTATTTAAAAAGATGTCTGTATTATTTAATGAAATAAAGGGGGGGAGGCGCCAAGATTAGATTTTTTTGAAGGGAGGCGCAGTAACATAATGTTTGGAGACCACTGAGTCTAATATTATTTATTACATTGTAAGGAGTGACATCAACTAAATTCACCTTCTAGCAGTATCATAACCAGGGACTCTTAATTAACTTGATTAATTTTTAAAAGCATTTATAAAACCATTAGTAAAATTTATGTCGACATTATTATAGTGTTACTACTTATCGGTATTCAATAATTCAATATTGCTTAACTGATAATATTAATTGGTCGTGGTTAGTAAATAAATCAAAACGAAATCACAGCGATATTAATTTGCGACATAAACTCAACAAAAGGTAAACTCGACTGCCACGACTCGGTGTAGTGCCTAAGCGTACTATCGTGAATCATTCCTAGATGCAGAATGCAGTAGGTGCAACTAAGCGCGACAAAACCAGTTTGATTTGAATCAAGAGAGCTCGCAAGTCGCAAGCAATGCTAATAAATAACTAATAACAAAAATAGATATCAACCTGTCTACTAAGTATTTCTACTCAAATACGGCTGACATTTCGACTCGGAGGTAGAAACGGAAAATCGAAATTAAATAACCAATAAAATAAGCACAGGTGTGAAATCTGGCGCTTGCACTAGAACTACTGTTATAATATACATACGCTCCGATGTGGTTGACCCGAAATGTCAAATATTTTACAATTAAATATAACGTTGCCTATGGATAGACTGAGTATTATCCATGCTTGATGTAAAAATGTCCATTTCCCAGATTTTCAGAACCGGTTTCGTCCGCTCGAAGGGGAATTCCCGACATCCAAATTAAATTATTAATTAAAAACTATTTATTTATTAAAAGTGCAAGTACGTTAAAACGAAAATCACAACAGATGGTCGACAATAATAGGTACGGAATATGAGAAAACACATCGGACGGACGGACAGACACGAAAACAAATTAAATACCTACCTAGTAAATAAAAAATCTTGGTCAAAAATAACTCAATAATTAAATTTACTTAGGTTCGCAAATACATTTGGTACCTATTTCGATTAAGTTGGTAGTTCTGGTTACTCATATAAAATAAGATAATATGCCAGCGTTGTGAATGTTGTGATCACGGTATCAAAGCGCAAAATCGAGGAAATTACTTCAGAGTTCAGAGTTACAATAATATTGACAATTCCAATAATAATTTACACATATTGTGTGGGCTTTTTGAAAGTTGCGCACATTTTATTATCTTCGGTAACACTATTAGAGTGCAGTTACATATTATTTAAACCACAAAACGAACGGGAAAACCACACTATGTGGGCATTATCATCGTTCATAATAAATACTTATGCAAAAGCATGTGCGGGTCCAGAGTACAGCAGAGAAAATCAGTAGGATCCGCGTATTTCTAATCTCTTGTGTGAATATCAAAATAATATAATATTTCACCAATAGCATTGTGTCTTAAGTGTAAACTGTTCAACCAGTGTGTGCTAACCAACGCTCACGTATGCATGTGAAACATGGACTTTTAAAATAAGGGAAATCCAAAAATCACGAGTAGCGCAATGTGGCATGGTAAGGTGCATGTTGGGCAAAACGCGTAAAAATCACAAAATAAACCAATGGATAATGAAGCAGACAAGAGTACGTGATTAGATAGACGTCGCTAAGCAGGTGAAATGGCAATGGGCTGGATACGTGACTCGGCAATTGGACAACCGCTGGACAAATGCCGCCATACAGTGACACCTCAGGGGCACTTAACAACATAAAACCCGCTAGATAGATGAACTCATAAATTTCGTTGGATTTACGTGGCAGCAAAGAACTAGAGACCGAGAAGAGTGAAGGGCGCTATTGGAGGCCTTCATCCAGCAGTGGATCGATCCCGTTTGTTATAATGATTATGAAACATAACCATTAGATAGATATCCAGCAAAATACTACACCAAGTAATAAAAAAAGTCATTATTTTCTTTTTCCATTAAAAAATCTAAGTAATTAGAACCGAAGATAATACGAGGAAGTAATGATACTCTACCGATCATGCGAATGAGGCGTAGATTAAACCGCGGAAGACGTGACGATCTGTCCGATTGCTGGGTCCAGCGCATCTATTCTAGATACACAAGACTGCTATCGGCCGCTACGGCAGTTATCGAAGGTAGTTTTGTATCGAAGTATTAGCACTTATTGTAACAATTACAATAAATATGCCGTCTAAACAGTGAAAACTGTCCATCTCTCTGTGAAATTTAGCACAACTAAGAGAGATGCTGGTAAAACATAGCACTGATAGTAACAATTGTAATTGTTACAATAAGTGCTAATACTTCGATACAAAACTACTTTCGATAGCTGCCTTAGCGGCCGATAGCAGGCTTGTGTATATAATAGATGCGCAGGGGCTAGCTGCACCGTCGACGACCTGTAGAAATTCAATAACGCGGTCATAACAAGACGTGGGTCGGAGAAGTTTAAGCGCTTCTCTTTAAACGGCGACTTCATAAAACGACATTTTTATAGATATAAAACTGTAGAGGTATAGATCCAGAAGAATATTGCATGAAAGAGGAAGAAAACCTAAAGATCCGGCTTACCACTATTACTTATACGTCAATTAATTAAGTTAACCTGTAACGTACCAGCCTGTGTGAACAGAAAGCTCGCAGAAATGCAGCGCTAGCGCCCTAGCACGTCAAATGTGACAATAAAAATGTATGAGTGTATAGCTTTTACATAGGTAACTATATTTTTCGTAATATACACTTTCCTCCAAAATGTTCCCAAATATATCATAATTGTATTATATTATAATTTATACTTTACATATCAACATTTTTGAACACCAATTATTATTATGCTTCACGAGAGGCACAATTTATACTACTTAACGCCTTATGATTTAATAACAGTAATTCTAACAAAGCTGGTTTTTAGTATTGATTTTCAAAAAAATTAAGTTCATTTTGATTTTGACAGCCACGGAAAAGGTCCACTAAGGGCCGTTTCAGACGGGGCACCGGTGTCGCGCTCGTATATATAATAAGGAGGCCTTTGTATTCAAATATGGCCATTGTATAATGTTTATGAACGCCCCAGAGCTAATGAGTCAACGCGTGTCAGGTACACTTTTCCGTCGGCCGCTAAATTCTCAAGCCGCCGATACACTTGTTTTTATTACCGCAGCCTGTTTTATGTTCTAATTTATAACGCGAAATTATGCGTTGACTCATTAGCTCAGGGGCGCTCATAAACATAATACAAAGGCACCTTTATTCGAATACCAATTCCTCCTATATTCAACCGTGTTTAGTAAAAAGGGCGTAACCAACACAGAACAAATTTTACAGGAGAGGCAAAAAACGTTTTAGGAATGATTTTGGTTCAACATTAATAAAAAATAAGCACAGACATTGGGTGCATGATGATTGATGATTTGGTGTTATATCTTTTCGATCTAATAATAATTAAAGAAGTTATTACAGAAAAATCATTGAAATTGAGGGTAAATGCTTTTTTCCTTAAATTAAAACTTAATTAAAGCTCAATTAAAACCTGAATTTAGGTAATAAATCGGCATTTGCGGCTTACTTCCTTTTTGCAGAACATGTATTTAGTTGTATACATTGTTAATATCTAATAAAAGCACTTTTCGAAAAATCGAGGGTTACGCCCTTTTTCCTAAACACAGTCGAATTATTATATCGAGCGCGACACCGGTGTCCCGTCTGAAACGTGCCTTAGTTTTGACGCTACGACTTATATATAAAAAAAGACTGTCTCTATACAATATAGAACTTACATAAAAAGAATTGGGTATGTAGGGTAGGGAGTAGGTACCTACCTCCTACTACGGAAGGCGTGGGTTCACACAAAAACACAAGCAAGTCAAGTATTAAGTATAAATTGACATTACATTATTACAAAAACATGAAGGAACATTTACTTGAGCGGTAATGAGATTAAAAAAAAGTGTCTACGCGCTTTAAATTTTGCATCTAATTGTATAAAATGGCGAACTAAGTATTTCGTTTATTTCTACAAGAGTGCCCCTTGTGTGTGTTGAAAACATACAATGTCATGCAATAATAACAACCGGCAGGGTTGTCCTTTCATTGTTTTGCCACAAAAAGTACATTCTGCCATTGTGGCAACATTTAATTACATATTGGAATCCTGCATTGCATGTCCAGTTTGATAGTCATTCATTCGTTCGTTGGTCAATATTGTTGTCCATGGGGGAAAAAAACTACTCGGGTAGGTCTATTGCTTGCATTACCAAGCACACTAATGTCTCAATCATTATACAAAATACAGCATAATATCTATAAACTGTCAGTGCTGTATGCATGAGAAGGATTGAGAGTCCAATGGGCTAATGTTCTTGGGTTGATTTCTCTTCCTCATCGGTTATCATTGGAAGCAGCCTCAACTCAAATCAACCAATATCAATCAATCAATAACAAAACTTAGATGGCGAGTAAATTATGTACACCTGATATAAGTATGTAAATTGAAATACCTACAGTCAAACTTGGTTATTACGAGGAAGATTGGACTTTGCTTGTTATAAGCAAGCATTACTCGTTTTTCGTTATATAACATTTTTCGCGCCACGTTCTATTTAAGCATAGAACATAAAAAATCTGAAAACCATCGTAAAAATGCATGGCATTCATAAACTACAAAATAAGTTGTTTATTGTGATGAAGTGAAGTGCTAAGCCGCCGGCCCTAGTAGGTACCTGCTGATTTCACAAAGCTTGGAGTTTTTACATGCAATTTCAACCATATGCGTGGATACTTTTTCAATGTTGTCGGCGAAAACACCAATTAGGTACTTAAAGACTTAACTAGTGTCATACATCTAATCCGATCCCGGCGGCATCGGTCTAGTTAAATTCCCGGTCGGATTGTATTGCTTAGGTTCGAAAATGTTGTTTTTAAACGATAGACAAATTCACAGTTTTGCTCGGTATAAACGAGAAGTAGCGCGTTATAAAAGTGAATAATCATAAACTAAAATGTCAACGAATGTTTCCTCATTACATCCGAGATCTCGCTATATCCATGATCGTAATAACCAAGTTCGACTGTAGTTTATTATCGTTCGACAATAATTGGCAGCCACTAAAACAAGATCCGCGAATCTGTACGTAGAATGAAGCAATAATAATTGTTGACAGACGCAAACAATAATTTGTTATCGCCATTATGTCAAACAACGTAATACTGAAGAACATGCCTCAAGGAACAAGGCCTGGCTTTAATACATAGTTGTACTGCCAAAGCGAGGATGTCAAGCTCACTGGCCATACCGACATGCAAACCCCTGCGCAAATCTTTATCGCCTCTTCTATTGTCAGTCTGGCTTCCGCAGCGAGTGCGGTCGTTTTTCGCGTGTGAATCTCACGAAATGTCGACGCGAGAAACAGAAAAATACACAACAGTTCGCACCACTACGATATGCGACGAAATAATTGTACGTAACAGTCTGTATTGAAAAGAAATATCGTAGTGTGTTTGCGCAAGCTTTATGTTACATTATGTAAAACTGCGATAGGTATCGTATTTCTTGCCTCTCCGAGAAATGGTTATGTAATGGAAAAAGAATTTTATGTGGATGCAAATATGAACACAAACAATACGATGAGAGAATGCGGAAGGAAGGAAATGTACTACGAGCAAATGCCACCCAAACTAAGTAAATGTTCCAAACAATGTTAACAAAGCTACCACTGAGTTCTAGGCATTGGCGTATTGGGTGGACGCAGCATCAAAAGGCCCTATCCTGATCATGGGCATAGACATAATCATTTTATTTCTTATAGTAAACAATTCAATAAGGGTGTATATAACAAAACCACGTTCGTCTGTTACACTATTCGTATTTCTTGGCCGGAACACAGGACGAACCAGTCAATCATCCAGAGACTACAGATAAAGGAACGGCTCTCGACAGTAGGTATGTCCAAGACGCGTTCTGCAGTTTTTTGGATATATTGTACGGCGCAGACCAGACAACTTGGAGAGACCGGTGGTTTTGGGTGCCTTCCAGGGAAGGCGAAGCAGAGGAAGAGCCCCTAGGGGAGGCTGGAGCGACCAAGTGAAAGAGCTGACTGGGGGGCATCATTCATTCTACCCTGAGAGAAGCGGAAGATCGAGAAGGATGGAAAGTCATAGTCGCTCAAAGGATGGCAAAATTTAAAAGTGGTCACGATCCTCAGTCATAAGTATACGACCACGAAGAGATAGTTCAGTTCTACTTACATTGCAATAAGGGTTAGGAATGGGTGTTACATATGTTCACGTCTTTAACATATTCAGCCATTTTTTGTCCAAGCCAGTAAGTCAATGCTCCTGAACATACCAATTAGTTCATCAACAATACCTATATAAATAATTCGTAGAAACAACTTAATTGAGAAAACTTTTACTTAGTAGAATTCCATTCTACAACACTAGACCTGTAGGTACTTATAATACTAATAACATTACATTACAGAAATGCAGTTTTTTGGTTGGTAGCTATTTCGGATATAACACAATTATTGTCAACACTAACACTCTATGAGTAATTATAATATGTAGGTATAGTTTGAGAGTCTTATATTTTAATGACTCGCGATTGACGAAGGGCTCATGGTCATTTATTATGTGGTAAACGGCGTGTCCTTACCTTATATAGGTACTGTGTTGTGTTGCTTACAAAAAGAGACAAGACTTCTTTCTGTATTTTTCTCGAAGTACGAGACAGTAAACATAATATTATACAGCAATTATTTACGAAGATGAAGTGGTACATATTAGGTTTACTTACGAATTGGTATCAATGAAACATCACGTCTTATTATTACCGATAGTTACAAAAGTTAGTAAATTGAACATTGAAAAACTCCTTGAAACGAACGTGTTTTACCTGCATTCATTTTAGTACCTACCTACAGGAATGTGACACTCATAGTAGGTAGGTACTTACTTATCTGCATAAACAAAAAAAACACAGTTCTAGGGAAATTTTAATTCCTTTCCCAGATTCCTTAAAACTTGGGAAACATCAAACTATGTAGGTATATTGTATAACACATTTTGTTGCTCCACTCATGGACCTATGGTGTACATAATAATATCGGGTCGTCTCTTGATCGCTGGCTAGGTTAAATTGGCATAACCTACCTAGTTTGCTTTCAAACAATATTCAGAGGAAGTATGGGAATACTTTAATGAAAAATATACTAATAATTGACAATTTCATCAAACCTATTAATGTCGAATGTGTGCGGATGACACCCAAGACGACAAAATATTCACGACATAAAAACAAGAATACATTCGCAGAACAGCATACCTATTACCGAATGCAACTTGTCAAGTGTGAGGCAAGCAAATTAATTTCCTCTCCCGTAGACGAAAAAAGAAGAAACGGTCGCAACAAAAAAAATACCAAAAGAAGCGAGATTGAATTCTCAAACAATTGAGTGAATATTTACGTCGGTGACGTCATAGAAATAATGAACACTACACACACACACTCAAACGTAAATCATATCGACTGTGGAAAGGAAAAGGGGCGTAAGCCTCAGTTTTTGCAAAGTGGGTTTTATTTGTTATTAGCAAAGTATTCAACTCAATACATGGTATGCCCAAAGGATTTAAGCTGCAAATGACGAATTATTATGAAAATTTAGCTTTTAGTTTTTAGAAATGAAGGGCGTGTGAATTTTACGTCCAGGAAAAGGGGCTCAAACCACGTCAATGACATTATAAGTCGTTTAAGCAATCTTTTGTGGTAAGGAAAAGGGCGGTAAGAAACTTAATCCGTAAATGTATGAGGATAATGGCAGTTTTACTAAACGCTGACCGCCGGCTGGCTCAGGTATGAACCATAATGAAGATTAAGCCACCTAATAGTTTCGCTCGCTCGTTTGACAGTCCAACACGTTTTTCGACACTCTCTCCATTAAAATTCATTTAAAGTATACTAATCCAGTGAAAATGTCAATAGAAAGAAGTTAAAATATTCTTAAAATGTGTGGTGTTAACATGGATGGAATAAACAACACAAAGAAAAATGGTAAGACCTTAAAATTACGCCTTGAAATTTTTATGCCGCACAAGTGAAGCGTCATCATTAATTCTCTGTAAATTGTTATAAAACATTATGTTACAACTTATATTGTGTCTTAATCATTGGTTAATGACCTCTTGTTCATATTAGATGATAAAATTAATAAAATATTTGCTATATTTACTTCAAACACCGCCGTGCGGTTTATAGGTTATGTGACATGTCAAACACAATTTTAAACTGAACTTTAAACGGAACGCTTATATTTACGATTAAAATCATTTTAATGGACAAAAATTATAATTATGCACCGTAATATTTATAGTAATAACATAAATCTCGAGTAAAATGCGTTTTGTTTTAATTTGTTGTCAATAGCCACTGATCAAAGTGACAAGTGATTGTCAAGAACCAAATACATCCGCAAATATTGGTTATTTGTTATAATTATTGTAAATAACTAAGATTAGCTTGAATCAATATACTATGTCTATCTATATATAATAAAATATTTGCTATATTTACTATTATCATTATTACTATTATGTAATGATTATGTGTCATTTATGGTTTAATAAAATACTTTTTTTCTGAAAATAATAAATTATGATTGTTCTAATTTTAAACTTAATATAATTAAACCAAAGGAAATGAAAAAATATTTAATAAACACCTAGTGAAACACTATAAAGAAATACATTCCCAAGAATTTAAGTAAAAATAAGTGTGAAAAAAGGCTATTTGCTGCGTAAGTCCACTGTATTTTATGAATACGACATTTGAAATTGGTAAGGAAAAAGGATGTTACCATCATTTTTATCAGTTTTTCTCTAATAACTTACGTAATTAATGTCAGATTGGGAAAATATTACACCAAATTATTAATCATTATGCACTTTAAGTCTGTGTATATTTTTTATTTTGATTTTGACAGAAAATCATTGAAAAAACGTTTTTTGCTCCTCCTGTAAAATTTGCTTTGTGTGGATTACGCCCTTTTTCCTTTTTACAGTCGATATGGGCACATACCGGCACGCGAAATATTTTGACGAGACCATCTCGAGAGATAAAGTAGATAAAGTATTATTCTAGTTGCGTCAGGACAAGAACATATTTTTTCGTATTTAATTTTATGATTACTGATAGTTACAATATAGTAAGTATGTAGTTGTTAAAAAATACTTACTTTAAATTACGTTGTCAGGATTGAACGTATTATTTTTGGTATTATATTAGTTATTTCGAATGTGCATAATAAAATATATCTTATGTAGTAATTGTGTTATTATCAGTAATCCGGTTTGAAAACCATATCGTGCACAGGAGCAGCTGTACAACGTTGTTATTGTACAGCTCGTACTAATTACTCCTATTACTAGTTACTACCGCTTTGTTTCAAAATACGCTCAGAGATAATCTTTATCGCTTGAATGAAATTCCGAATAAAATGTATTGTACTGGATTGCCACTCGCCTTGCAACAGAGTGGACAGAAAATGATACTTACTTCCATTCTCACGCTTGTAAGAGGTGAATCGTCATTTTATAAGACGGGATCGTGGAAATGAGATAATTATTATAAATTAGGAAAATACTCCAAGGAATATAATTAAGTGAGTACTTGCTGTAACCAATAATTACTGGTCTATTATTAAATCTATGATATTGCAATGCAACGTCAAACGGATAAATGACTCCAAAAATACGCTCGCAGAATTCCCAGGGGGAGATTCATGGGAAGGCCTGCTAACATGAGATACTGGTGGATGGCTGTACAAGAATAGAGGAGGACCGAATGTCGTGGAGGCACCATTGAAGATATGTTGCACTAAAATGGTAATTTACCAAGGAGTTCTTTTCATCCAACTACCTACTTCATAAACTTTCGTCGATATTGGTCCAGTAGTTTTGACACATTTTGTAAATAGCCGATATACTGGATTATTTGTTAGGTTGGGTTAGTTTAGGTTACGTTAATTAGTTAGGTTAGGTTTTCATTCTTGATATCATGAATTTTGCGGAAATCGGCTATGACAATTAGCGCGGTTCCCGCCTGGCTTCCCCATAACCGACTTTACCTAAGTGCAAATATTTCGAAATCACGTCAGTAATTTATTACTATGTAGTACTCACACTTCAATCTTACATTAGTATAAAAAGCAAAATTATAATGGATTTAAGTTTTGTACTATTCTGCCCTTCCAAGTAAGAAGGCAGTAACTGACTCACACACTTTCGAGATAAATGACATAATGTGTTTTTTTTTCAAATTTTAGTACTGTGAATTAATAAATAACGGTGATATTTTTTTATTAGTAGGATGTTAGTATACAAACAAACAAACTAATAATAAACAAGCAGTAACTGCAATAAATAGGTGCAATTACTGTCTTTTTGCTAAGAAATGTGTATTATTTTAGCAGATGTTCAATTTTTCACTAAGGTTTTTAACAGTATTTTAGTGATAATACTGATTTTAAAGTGAACAGAATATAGCTTTCTAAAATTATCTAACGGATGGCATTCATAACTCGATTTCACAAATTTTGCCAGTTACTGCCTTCTTCCTTAGAAGGGCAGTATTCTACTAATACTCAAATGGAATAGTACAAAACTTAAATCCGTTGGCATTTAAATTCAAATTCCATCAAGTAGGTACAATTGGTCGATAGTATTACTATTATGTATTGTAAAAAGCAAACTTAAGAATACTTTCCATCAAAAGAATTATTATGATTATTGATAGAAAACAGAATTATGCGAGTTCCGTTTTCGCTGAAAGGCACCATTGATGATGGTCACCTATTACGACGCAGCTCCGCGAGTGACAAGTGAATAGAACCTCTTCATTTGCAGATTACGAGGAATCTAATCGGATGCCAACCGCGATATATGTATAAGCGAATGTAGGAACGGCGGTCGACTCGCTGGAATGTAGTCGCGCATAGAAAGGACGT
The DNA here is from genome assembly GCF_057557595.1 of Rhyacophila brunnea. NCBI lineage: Eukaryota > Metazoa > Arthropoda > Insecta > Trichoptera > Rhyacophilidae > Rhyacophila > Rhyacophila brunnea. Next base: position 4,800,684 of record NW_028232859.1, read on the forward strand.
TGGACCAGAGAAGTACGCAACGCTTCTGCATCGAACGCGGCGGTGCATTCACACGGCGTCCGACAGGTAAGCATCCGAAGCATCGACAGACGAGCAGTATCCGCGTGGAGATAGCGCACGATTGTGGACATAAATGAGATCATCGAACAACGATTTATTGCATCAATAGTGTAGGCATATGAATTTAGCAATGCCAACTTCTCACTGAGCCCGAATAAAATTATTATTGAAGTAAGCCTTAATAATTGAAGTATGTATAATAATAATGCCCACGATGGCCGCGCGGCTTAAGCGTTGGCCTATTGCGTCGTGGGTCCCAGGTTCGAATCCTGGGTCTGGCAAGTCACATAATAATAATGTTTTTCTATTTGTGTATGAGTCAGAGTATGGACCTAATAGCTTGAGCAAGTGGCTGACATCCATTTCTAGTAAAAACAAAATCTGTCAATACAAACCTCCACTCTGTGGAGGTCCATATGATCCTGAGGATCGGACATGGTCGGAAAAATACTTTTTGGGGTTTTGGTTTATATAAATATAAAAGATATCGAGATAAGATAAGTATATCACCGATGAGGAAGTTTTAAGCCAAGATGCCATATTATAAGATGGATTATACAGTCAAACGCAGAATGAAAAGATAAGGATTTTTTCCGCAGTGAAAAATATGATTTACGATTACTCTCAAGGGTGGTGGGCAGGATAAGCGTGTTCAGAAAAAGGTTCTCTTGACAGCCTCCGTTTCATGTGCGAGGCGTTGATAGTCTGATATTACTGGCCCACAGTAGGACGATATGCTACAATTTGATACATCACTGACATAGATGAAGGTTTTTTTGATAACTGCGTGAATGTTGATATAAGAATAAGGATGCACGGGGCACAGTTATAGGATACGATTACGATTGAAATAAAATCGATTAGGTATCGACAGGTCGAGTGTTAAAGTCTGAGATTAACCCAGCCCATGTAATTCACTGGGTCCAGCTACACTTTCTGAGGGTCTTTTTGGAACATCTTAACGGATGGCGGTGCATAATTGCGGGAACCGCCTGCTTTCTCGGAAATTGGCCAGCTCGCTTTCGGCAGGTAATCGGTTACTATTCTTAACACTAATACATAATATATTATACACAACACTAATGAAACTTAATATTAGATTTTTCCGACCAACTCAGTCTATATTTAGGGCATACTTAAATCTAAATTTTAGGCCATCATAGCCATTCATTCTCTCGCTTGTTCTCGGTATAAATTTAATATAGGTATCACTGCAGTACAAAACGTAGAGTTTATTTATAAATAACTACATTAAGTACCTACACGACATGTCATGAGTATAAATCCGTGTTTTTAATTGTAGTTATGTATCGAACAGGGATTCCATTTAACCCTTTTTCGTAAAAATAGATATCTCGCGATAATTATAAATATACCAACAATGGAATGATGAAATGAGCTGAAAACCAGACGAAGCGATAAACATACCAATAATTTCCATGCATAATTTGTTGATTTTTGGGTGTAAGGTGCAATAACCAAGTAATGAATCACCTCATTATTTCGACGAATAATGAGAAGACAATTAATGACGGGCATATAGCTATTCCACCTGGGAAGCAGGTAAAAGTAAGTCTACGCTCATTAATCAAAAATATACATTGCCAGCTGTGTACTCAGTAATTGTTACACAGTAATCATATTACAAAATTAGTGTGTAAATTAGATGATTTTAAATTAGAAGTTGGTGGCATGGCACATCACCATCATTCGTTTATAGGTGCATCATGTTAATTGCTGACTAATAGCGTATTTCATTGTATTGGATAAACAGGATGAGTCATTTTCAATTGATGCATATATCTATGAGGTAGTTTTCACAACAACACATTGACAATTTATTATGATTATGAATGTCTCCCATGTAAGCAATATTGCTTGTGGACACTTACATAAAGTATACAATATTAAAATGCTGAATGAGCATTTCCTGAAGTCCTATTTCATTTAGTAAGTATGTATTACATTATTATACAGAAAAAATTACCCCGATTAAAAATTATATTTGAAGTGCTGGGGATTAAAGGAGTACAAATGCACCGGTAAACAACCGAGTAAATCGAATTCAAAGTTAAATGTGCCATAATATATGGGAATGGGACAACTGGACGCCAGGAATATTGGACGCCGCACTGTCGTAGACACGTAAACAGAACGTAGACGATGAATTTTAATCAGTTTCTATCTACTATTTCGTAGTTTTAATTCATGTCACTCTTAACATAATGTTTTTTTATTGCGGATTGAGAATTACCATGCTTAAGGCTTTATATAAAAATAAAAACTCTTTTTTCGTTGGAACTTAAACATATGGACGATTAAACCATTATTTACGAGTGCATATTTAAATTCTCACCAACGAAATATAAATAATAATATTAAATATATTTTTTAAAGGTACGTATAAGTACCTAACGTCTATTTATTTGCGTGGCGTCCAGTTGTCCCGGCGCCAAATCGTCCTAGACCCTAATATATATCTTACTTAAGAATTGTTTTTCACGTTCTGTAAACATTGACTTGTTATCAAATTTAATATTCCATTATTACTTACTAAGTGTTATAAGAAAAAATAGTGATATTTCGTTGTTTATTAATATTTGTACTGTTAGAATGAAGACAGTTACTTACATTACATACTGTTTCCCTGAAAATAGTATGTAACGACCTTCTTTACACGAAAAATTATTTAATCCAATGTCAGGGATAAAATATATTTATAAAGTTATTTATGTGTTTGAATCTTGTTTTACGCATAAAATACCTGTGCGATGATGTAAAAACTGTTCCTAATTCAATGTGTATGAAGTATGGACATAATATACATTTTTTAAAACCTCACCATCTCATTTATTGGCAACTTTAAAAACCGGTTCGCACAGACCAGTTGTTCGAAAATTTCCGATCCTGATGTTGCGGCATAAGCATGCAAGCGAACACGTTGTTAAAGTCGAAACGGCACAACAAAACAATACGCATGGTCTAAATTTAAATTGGTGCTTACAATCAAACACCCTGTAAAACAATAATATTAAGTGCATGAGGTAAAAACTATAGCAAACAGGCAGATGACTGCAAAATACGCCTGCGACGCTAATGTTTATTTTACTATCAAATAAAAAGGCATGGGTAAGTAAACAAGGGAGTTCGCCATGCTGAATTGGAAACGTGAGCTTTCAACTTGACCGCTGACGACTGATGGATGTCTCCATTTCTAGATTATTACTAGACGTCCACATGTTGGAAAATCAGACAACACAGCAAGTCGAAAACTATTTGTTGCCATGGTAACGACTGCAAAAAACCGTGACAAGTCTACTTAGTGATGCGAACCGATGCAACAATTTAGTACCTAATAGCTGTAAGGGCGACACCTGGCGCTTCTAGGGGCTGTTTTAAATTAAAAGGGGAACATTACAAAGCCACACCTGTCGTGGTAAACGAATTCACCGTGAAATATCACGAGATAGTGTTTATTATATTTAATACAAGTAACAACATGATATCCAAGATGTTCACCTCAGTGGATTTAAGCCATTTAGTTTACAAAAGCATCCGTGAAATATGCACCTACTTATCGATAATGTGTAAATCCAGAGGTGAATCAATCTACAGTGGCGCCATGGGCGATTCGCAGGTGTATTGGCTTTGTTTGCTGCAATGCCCGCTTCGATACTAGCATACAATATCGCTACAACTGCAAGCCGATTTTGCCGTAACCGTGGTTGCCACACTGCCACCTCTCAGATATTTATAAAAAGGAAAATTCTCGATAATCTCAATCTAGAGAATATTCTCTTAAAGATTATTCTCGAGAATACTCCGAAAACACACCTCTAGCAGGGTTTCCCAAACTATGTTCCGCGAATTTATCAGAATTGTGTCATAAGTAGGGCCCAGATTTATATGCTAGTGCATGTTTTGTTAGGGTGTATGCACAGCTAAGAGAGTTGCACTGAAATCCATTTTGAAACACACAGAATCCAAAAATAAAATTTTATTGTGCATATAAATGCATATTTGAGACGTTAGAGCATATTTCGGAGATTGGTGCATAAGTATTTCATAAATAAATGTATGTGCTTTTGCATTTATATTTTTAGTTTCTTTAAATTATTATTATCGAAATATAACTTAACTAGAAAGGCCTGGATTTACCGGAAAACGTCAAGTCAAGACACGTACCTTTATTTAAATTTTGCCCAATCACCTCTGTGGATGTTGAGAGGTCATTTTCTGTGTACTACTGACAGATATGCGGAAAAGTTTTACACCTGAACAAATTCAAAAAAATATTATAACTTATTGTTTTGGACAAAAACAGCAATAAATAGTATTTAAGAATTAGTTAAGTGTGTCGTTTCTGTTTTTTTAAATTGTATTTAGTTTATATTGCATTTCTTATTCAATTGTAGGTTACTTGTAAAAAAACTATTTTGAAAATAAAATTATTGTGTAACTTTAGGTATATTGATTGTATGTGTTTTTTTTTGTTATTGTATAAGTATTATTTATTAAAATTATTAATTTGTTATTCGATTTTTATCAGTAATATTGGGTATAGAGGGCAAGGCCTGAACAAAAACGATGCATGAGTGCGAGTGAGAAAGTATTCGGTACCCTTACAATCTCTGCGACACGCGCTAGAGTAAGATAAAAGGTCTACTAGCTACAAGCCAGTTTCCAAAAGTATCGCCATCAAATCGGGGCGAAACGCTTCACATAGCGTCGATAACTTGTGAGCTCGTGTTGCTAAAATTGATATTTTTTGTGTTAAACATAAAGTCAGTGGTAAATATTTTTGGTTAATTAAGTAGAAAAGATGGTTCTGTGTGTTGTCTTAAAATGTGGTAGCCGTACTGATAAGCAAGAAGATGGTATTACGTTTCATAAGTAAGTTGATACATGTTCGTGATAATTTATTTGTATTTTATTATATATTTTAATATCAGTGACCTAGTGTTTCTTTAAAATAACTTAAATTATGGATATCTTTATCTAATGGTTGCATTTTGACCGCTTAAAAATACTATATAACGTAAAAAAATAGAAACTTATATTTTAATTCTGAGCGTCTAGTGCGAGCACTTTGGGCGAGCACTGGCAAAATGGTCTATGGTCTCGAACATTTGTAGACGAATGCGTTCGCTCGCTCACAAACCAAACGCAAGGCACGCGGCTTCATTTAGCAATGCAACGGGTGGCGTCTAGATGTATCTATAGTCTAAGATAGAGGGTATCTAGAATTTTTTTCCATAAACTGACAATTTTTAAGTGCATATTTTCTAGTTTTTAGTGCATATTTTAATGATTTTAAGCGCATATGTGCATGCATATATTCATGTTTTTTGGTGCATACAAATCCGGGCCCTAGTCATAAGTCATAACAATGCTTTATTTCTTTACTTCCGTCTACTACGAAATATTTATACGAAGCAGGATTTTCTTATTATGCTGCAACGAAGTCAGAGTCCAGGAACATGCTCGAAAGTCTGGGGCACCATTAGTGCTTTCTCCTTAATTGCATTCCTAAGAAGCGACACCATTGACAATGTAGATACGTACATAATTAAGTCAGTCAATCAATGATGCTCGTTTCTTGTAAAAAATTTAAAAATATAGTACTTACATAGTATTAACTTTGACTTATCAAAACAAATACATACAGACCTACAAACTTATCTGAAGAATTGCATGGGGGAGCCACTGTCGAAAACTACTCAATCAAGGCTCTTGCTGCACACTGCACAACATCTGACATTCGAATGACATTTTCAAAATGGCGTCCTATGGTAGTTCCTAGTTCCATTTTTGGCCATTCTACAGATAAGTTTACCATAGGGCATAGATAATAGTAACTACTTAAAAAATGTTTATATAATATAATCAATAATGTTCATTAACGGCAGGGTTTAAACACAACTAGAGAAAGGTTTGTTAGCATCTTTGGAAACTATCTTACACGTACCTACTTTTAAAGTCTAATAATTATATTTTGAAACGTAGGTATTACTTAATTATGTAGGTACAAAAGATAAATATTTAATACGTTTTATGAACATACCAACTACTTGGGTTTCGGTACCTAATAACAACACTATCATTTTGTTTACTAAACAGTAATCACCATACCTACATACCTAACTGGTAATAATATTAAAAGAAAAATATTATGTAGTATACCTAATATACCTATAATATATTTTTTAAACATTGGTAGTAAACACATAAAAAAACATAGACACACTATTTGTAACTTAAAAGGGGAAAATTACTTATGGATTTACATCGGGTAGGTATTTACGTAGGTAGGTATATTACGTATTAATAATGTGCGTAGTTTTGGTCTCACTTCGGTGGCATTGCTGTAATTATTATACTATAATAATATAATGTTTCCCCTTTGCACTTTGCCCATATTATAGTTTCGGTACACACTCAGATACTTAGATACACAGTTAGGATACCTACAAACTAAATCTGGGGGTAAACGTAAATCTTAAATTGACAAAATTACATTATGTGATCTTATATTGCCTTATATTTTTGAAGTACCTAGTTGCAATGTTATTAGGCATGATACAATAAATTATATTCTATATTTCTATCCATTTAACAAAGTCGTGCAAAGTTAACCAAATAATAATAAAATTACAATTTATAATAACATACTACATACCTAGATCTTATTAATACAATAATGTATTCTAGAAATAAAAGAACAATTATTATTCATGCGTATCTTTTGATTACAAGGATCTATTGTAAATTGATGAAAATTGATTATATTTAGCATTGCAATCATAATTTTCAATGAACTACTTATTATAGGTAAAATTGTGTCTACGGAGCTGAAAAGCTCGTTGACATCACAGTGTTTGGCAAAATTACAAGTTGTGTACCTATTGAAAGTTTTTATGTATAATTTTCACCGGCCATCGACGTGATAATGTATCTCACCATGGTCTGAACCACTCATACACCCTGAGGCTCTTTACCAGCACTGGTTTCCCTAAGAATGTGCACACACGTAAAAGGAAAGACAAAAAGACTTGGCGGCGACCGAGCGAGGCAACATTCTAACCAACCGTTCTCGCAAGAATCAAGGCTGGGTTTGATGGTAAAAAAAACATTGATCAACTTACCCATAGCTCTGTTCCCCAACTCATTTTAAATATATTATGCACCGCACTTTAGCACTAGATCACACTAATCACAACGGCACACACATTTAATTAGGCACACGAAAACTGCATTTATCTGTACGCAAGTCAAAACATTAGACAACACCACTCACTTCGATAAACATGGCCGACTGACTGACTAATCGTAATGAAGTTGTCGCTTCTCGCAACATCGAAATTATCCAGTGTAGAAAACTGTTCAATAAAAATTATTAAATAAACATCGCTTAATAAACCTCTATAATACGTTACTCACCATTGGCAGCTTTTTAATTAAAGAAATGTTTATTTGTATATTAAACCAAATAAATGTAGGTACTATGATAAAAACGCTTAACTATTTTTTTCATTTTGATTTGATAAAGTTTATTAAAATCATGTATTACATATAAAATTTCAAAGGCAATTAATCTATAAAACTATATTATTGACCGATTCGCTGAGGACCTTTACGACATATAACATGCTAATTATATCTAATGCTTCAAATACACTATATGACGATCGGTCATATATATGTCGAAAAACCCGTTTCTTATGCTGGCGCCCTGTGTCACAGGCTGTCATAGAGTGTAATTACGATGGCATAGCTCTCATACAATATGTATGTATTGTGTCGGAATGGCATAGATTTGATCATAGACACTAAAACGCTCTTGCATATATGTGCCCGATCGTCATATAGTCTATTTGAACCTAATGGGCAACGCACCAGGTGCGTTGGACGTAGCGAATGGGTTAACCAATTATTTCATATCAAATATCTCACGCACTATAATATAAGCAAAAAAAATTAAAAAGTACCTACTAGGCATCTAAGCGACAAAAGATTTCACCAAAAAAAATTTTAACCAACGCAGTTAGGTTTTGCCAACTCAGTACAGTAGCTAGAAAGTAAATTCGCGCATAGCGCCATTCGCACAGGTATCGGTAGACGTCACGTGACTAAATTTCGCAATTTCCATTATGCGATATCACGCATCGGAAATTTATAGCAATATCACCTTTATTGTAATGGCGTTAGAGCAGTGTTTCTAGTATCAATGTTCATTCGAGCGAACGATATTGATATTAAAATATGAATTATGCCATTCGGCAAATCGACAAAAAGCATCGGGACTTCATAGTAATATCACCTTTATTGTAATAGCGTTAGAACCACAGTCTAATCTCTTTGGTTAGAACAGATTATGCCATTTGGCAGAACCGACAACAAAAGTGAGTGTCATTTTTTTCCAGATGCTTCGTCCATATTAATGTCATTGGGTTTTGCATACAAACTGAAAATCAAATAGCGCGCTAAATATAGCTATGTGAAAGAGCAAAAAAATCGTGCACTAACGTTCACTACCGACCCACAAGTGTTTAAAATTTAAAAATTTAAAAAATCCAAGTTTAGTGACACAAGACAAGTATCCAGCATTTAGCTGGGTCATCCAAATTGAAATTCGAATAACCCCCATAATATGGGCACATATTATGTGCGTGCACGAACGGAAAGACGCGTGCATAAATGTCCACTATATGCGTCAATTTACATTGAGCTACCTACTTTACGAGCTGTTTGTTGGCGAATTTAAAAGCGGGCGATTCAACTACTGCGATTGTGATGATGACACACAAAACTTTCCATTCACTGAGAAGCCAACAAGCTAGCGACTATTTTGACAGAACGTAGTTCGTTTTTACCAGGAGGTCGCTACTACGCTTTACTGCGCAGACTCAGTAGGCCCACACGCCGGCGTGTAGCATGTAAAGTTGACCGGCTTTCAACTTTTCTCGGTAGATTGTTTACAATCTGCTTGTTAGCTTGATCGACGATGACACTGGGCAACATTACAGGCAGATTGTAAATTCGCCAACAAGCAGCTCGTAAAGTAGCTCAATGTCATTGACGCAGCGATGCATACGAACGCACTCAAAAAAGTTAAAAATTCAACATTGGGTGATCCAGGTAAAATAAAATATGAACATGAGGGAGGTTCTAAAAATTAGACCAAGTCAAAGAGATTATGCCAGCGCTCGAATGATTATGAACGAATAAAAAAGTCGAGCTGTCAAAAGTAAAAAATTGCGATTATCGTAATGTCTTCTGATAACCCTATAATTTTGTGATATTTATATGTAGACTTGCGTAAAATCATATAGCAGTGAAAACAACACAAGATTTACGTTTTCTTTTATGAATTTCATAAATACAAATAAAAAAATAATTGGTAAATCTCTCATTTTATAATGTGTAAATTAACAAATAAATCAATGAAAATGTTTAAAACAATTACAGATTTTTTTGCGTTCCGAATGATTGCGTATTAATGTCAAATCGATTTGCATTGCGATTGACGGACGAAGTCTGGCAACTCGGAGGTAAAATATCAAACATGTTTGAAATCCAACGAGCCTGGTCTGCGGATTAAAAAGTCCGCAGACCTGGGGTGCTCCACGCGAAAAAAAAGTCCGAAGACTGTAAATCGTCTGACTTGCGTGCCAATGGAGCGCCGGCATTAGACCGTGCAATTCTTTGGACCAAGTATACTTGGCATCGGCATATCATGCTGTAAGATGGTGGCAGCATTGATTTTACGAGAAAGATTGGAGGATCAAGAAAATTCCCAACCAGTGTTGCCATGTCTACTAAAATTTCAGTAGACTACTGATATTTTATGACATCTACTGATATAAATTATCTTCCTTCAATAAAATTCTTACCATCCGGGAAAAAAACGAGCCGTCTTTCGAAAATGGTAACTTGCGGCCCGCAGCGAAATATTACTCCTAAAAAAAACGAGCATACTATGAAAAACTGGTAACTACGGCCCGCGGCGATATAGGGTGGACGCTCCTATAGTCAGCCTGTGCCTAATGTCAGCCTCTTTCATCATTTCGTGAAATAATAAGAAAATTATGCATTGTATCACCATCTATGAGAACGTTTATGAACTAGTATCCAATGAACCAAACATGGTTTCAAAATGGCAGTTGTAACTTATTTTCTGTCCCTATATTCAGCCGTTGCTTTCAAACAAGTGAAGACCTGTGCCATTCTTCCTCGTGCTACTAATAAATTTGCAGTTGACAACCATTTCCAAGTAAGTTCAAAAACCCTCAATTTTACTTATATTGTTGAGTTAAGTGTTATTTTACGTTTTGGTGATTGTTTTTCCTTGTTTTCAAGCATTTAATTGACGGTTATTATGCTTGATTTTTGCAATTTTGTGGTGGCTGACTTTAGGAACATATTTTGTTAGAGCATCCTAAAGTCAACCATGGGGGCTGACCTTTGGCTATGAGTCAGTTCTTTCAAATCTGGAATCTAAGTATGTAGTAGTGTTCTCTATCTTTCCAATTTGATCGTACATACACAAACATAATAATTTAAAGAAAAATACCAAAGGTCAGCCGCCTCATTTTGTTTTGGGGTAGACGTGGCTGACTTTAGGAAATTAATGCTCCAAATGTCGGCCGTCAACGTGCTTATACTCTTTTAATGGCTTGATCAATGGATTCAGTGTTATATTTTTGTTCAAGGTATTCACATAACTAAGTTCGTCATGCCGAAAGAGAAGAGGATCATGCCGAATGGGTATAGAAGACCTCTTCTACAATATGACAGGAGCAAAATTGAAGATGCACTCCAAGCAATAAGGGGAGATCAAGTCAGCATTAGAGAAGCCAGCAGAAAATATGGAGTTCCGAGAGGAACTCTACAAGATCGTCTCCACGGCAGAGTTGCTGAAAATAAAAATATGGGTCGAGATACCACATTAAGCAAAGAGGAAGAAGAGTCGTTGGTGCAATGGTTATCAGAATTGTCCAAATGTGGATTTTCAAGAAAAAAAGATGATCTGTTGAATACAGTTCAAAAAATTATGAAAGATGATAAACGGCCAAACCCGTTTACTAATGACCGGCCTGGAAGAAAATGGTACGACCTGTTTATTAAGAGACACCCAATATTGAATGAGCGTGTTCCGGAAGGAATTAGTAAGGGTAGAGCAGTTGTTACAGAAGAATACATTCGTAAATGGTTTTATGATCTTAAAAAATACTTGAATGATATAAAAGCTATCGACCTTTTGGAAGACCCAAGAAGAATTCTAAATGGCGATGAAACCAGTTTTAGTGTTTGCCCAAAAACCGGAAAAGTTATCGCCCCAAAAGGCTGGAAAAATGTTTATGAAATCCAAGCCGGGAATGAAAAAGAGACTATAACGGTATTATTAGTCTTTACAGCGGCAGGTGACACGTTACAACCGATGGTCGTCTTTCCATATGTTCGGCCGCCGCGAGACGTAATTGAAAGTATGCCCGATGGGTGGTTTCTTGGTCGTTCGGAGACTGGATGGATGAGAAGTGAAATATTCTTTGAATATGTGGCCAATGCAGTGAATGTGTGGTTGGAAAAAAACTCTGTACCAAAACCGGTACTCTTGTTGGTAGATGGGCATAAATCCCATCTTACTCTTGAACTCAACAAATTCTGTAATGACAATCAAATCATTCTGTATGCACTGCCTCCAAACACGACTCACTTAATGCAACCAGCAGATGTTAGCGTTTTCCGGCCTCTCAAAGTCGAATGGCGAAAAACTGTTAGAGAATGGCAAGGAAATCCAGAAAATTTTAATTCAGTATTATCTAAGAGCACCTTTTGTCCGTTATTGAACCAAGTCCTAAAAAATGATATGACGGAAATTATTAAGAATGGTTTTAGAAAATGTGGGCTTTTCCCGTTTAACCCTGATGCTGTCGACTACACCAAGTGTATTCAAAATACATTAGAGCGTGCCGAAAACACCAACAGGAATGAACAAATGACTCCTGGAGGTGCGGTTACTTTTAGCCGAGAACAAATAATAACGGCACAAAACATAATCAAAAGCTTAAAAAAACAATTAGAAGATGAACATATAGATGCACTTCGTGTTATCGAAATTATCGAAACTTCTTTCAATGTAGCAGACAATAGTGTTGTCACTATTGGAAACTACATTTTAAAATCCAGTGGCGTTCTGGAAGTAGATGCTGACCCTCAACCCTCAACTTCAGGCTATGTAACAGACGAATTCCAAATTACTGAAAGAATAATAAACCCCAACCAAGAAGATACCGAAAATAATTCATTTTTACCTAATCTTGACGATGCTATTGAATCACTGGACATGATAAACAATTTAAATTTCTCTCCTCTCTCAAGCCCTGCCTCAATTATTACAAAGTCTGGAAATACCCCACCTTCGTCATTGCCCGCAACACCTTTGTCATGCGCACCCAATAAAATGACAAGAGGAATATCTCCTTTCTTCAAAAATCACCTGTTTACTCCAAAATGTTTGCAATTTGGAAAAAGAAAATTGAAACCAGGAGATCAGATGCCGATGGCAATTTCATCTGATGCTTGGAAGAACTACATGAACAAAAAAGAAGGAATAAAACAGGCACTGGTAGAGAAGAGGATTGAAAGGCAGGAAGCTATAAAAAAAAGAAAAGAAGAACAGGCTACAAAAATAAAAGAACGAGTGAAAAGAAAGGAAGAACAAGTGCAACGAAAAAGAAACATCACCAAACACCAGATCGTAGGACGAAAGATTAGAGAAACTAAAAAAAAATTAAAAGTAACATCTACACAATCTAAAATTTCATGTAATGGATGTGAAGAAGATTTAATCAGTGATGTGGACGATGATGATCTCAAAAATGTTGGCTGCGACATCTGTCCAAGATGGTATCATCTCAAGTGTACCCAAAAACGGGGTATACCTTATGTGGAAGTTGCTTCTAACAAATTTACTTGCCATATCTGTCTGCTAACTATGTAGATGAAAATAAAATTACTACTGTTGTGACTGCACATACCTAAATATTTAGTTTAATTTCATGGAAAATGTACCCTGCTGGATATCTATCGACTTAGGTTGACTTTAGGAACACAAAAGGCTGGAGATAGGCACATGGTGGCTGACATTGGGTGATTTTGGCATATTATTTTTGAAAGGCCGTTAAATTAATTTAATCAAAACAAATAACATTTTAAGTACGACAAGTGGATAACCTTTTCTCTGAACTATAATAAGGTATAATTGTTAGAATCTTAATAGCTATATACTATTTTTTAAACTGTTTTAAATCAAGTAAAAACCTTAAGTGGCTGACCTTTGGGACATTCACCCTATTACTCCTAAAAAATACGAGCCGACCTCGAAAAATAGGTAACCTACGGCCCGCGGTGAAATTTTTCTCGTCTAAAATTGAGAAACAGAAATCTACTGATATTTTGTCGAATCTACTGAAATTTAAAATTTTGACTTGGTAACACTGCCTCGCACCATTGCTTCATTTCCAACGTCTATGATTTCCAATTTCTATTGAATTGAAATATTGTTTTGTTGTCGTATCTGTTTCGTGTAATTTTTTACTTTTGGAGCGAAACCTTGATCACCACTGTAATAATATTTCACTTTACTATATTACAAGTGATTTAGAATGTCGGACGACGTAATTACATTAGATTCTTCGGACGAAGAAAGCCAGAGGCCAAATATTACGGTAAGTAATAGTTACCTGTCATTTTATGTCATGTCACATTGAACAATTGACAAGCAAAACTATGTATAATTTCCATAATTTCTTATATAGGTAGGTAGCTGTTTATATTACTATCTTGTCGGTTTGTGTAAGTATACAAAATAAGTACCTACCATCGTTTTTTTTCCGCCGAAAACAATATTTTGTTCAGAATCATAAATTTAAAAACATGGTTTGTTTTTAGATATCTAAAGACAACGACCACAAAAATGATACGAGAAACTGTTAACTTTGCCTTTGTCTGTGAGTCAATGATGCCCCGAACAAGTCGGTCCCCAAACATTTGCTACATTACTATTTTATATTATGCATAATCAGGAATATTATCTGCTCACTGGCAGGCTTTGGCGTTCAGAGTTGATCTTCCAAAGACTCCATAGTTCCCTTCATTCAACACTGCTTACTACTACTATATTTTGTTTATATGATGTAATTCAATGATTTTATTGTTTCTTATAAGTTATTTTCATAAAATTTCAATAAAACATAATCATTTGCATTAATCATAAATCTTACAGTCGGAACACAAATCACAATTCAAAACCAAGGTACTCACCAAATATCTCCTTAGCACGAAAGATGTTGAAATACAGATCGATTGAAAAAAACACGTCCAACTTGATTTTTGACATCAAACGGATGTCACACTCTTAGTTGTCATAGTGGACACATCACACATTATTATGCTGCCATCTTTAGGTGTTGGCATACATTTATGGATTTGTAATAGATTGCTATCGACGGCAGTAATTACATTCATTGCAGTAAAAAGTTATTTAACCTATATGCTCTTCCCCCGTAGACGCACTTACCCTAAAGCCTCAATTACATTGAGCTTCTTTACGAGCTGTTTATTGGCGAATTTACAATCTGCCTGTAAAGTCGCCCAGTGTAATCATCGAATAAGCTAATAAGCAGGTTGTAAACACTCTACCGAGAAAAGTTGAAAGCCGGTCAACTTTAAACGCTACACGCCGGTCTGTGGGCCTGCTGCGTCTACGCAGTAGAGCGCAGTACCAACCTCCCGGTAAAAAAACGAACTACATTCTGTCAAAATAGTCACTGGCTTGTGGCTTCTCAGCGAATGGAAAGTTTTGTGTGTAATCATCAAATCGCAGTAGCTGAATCGCCCGCTTTTAAATTCGTCAATAAACAGCTCGTAAAGAAGCTCAATGTAATTGAGGCTTAACTCACCTTATTTCATTTTATAATTGGCTTTATTTGTGTATTTCAGAAGGCAAATCAAGCTAGATTGAAAAAAAATCCAGCACAAAGCATTGTGGGTCCTTTTCCCGTATCAGTTGAACGAGCTGAACGAGCCCGCCAAAACTTCACCCTCAGCGATATGATTAAAAATGCCCTCAAAACTACCAAAATCACTCCAAATAAACAAACACAACAAGTGCCATATTCTAAAAAAATTTCTCAAATGAACAATTTTCACGGTGTCAAAATAAACGCTAACATTCAAGTCAGAAGACAATCGAATCTTCAAAACCAAAAATATAGTATGCCCCTCCATCAGCAGATTATGAATAACGCAATACAGCATCTTCAAGTCAAAAAGGTTCATAATAATCGACCGCAAGTTAAAAATACAATGCCAATCGGTGCCAGACGATTAAATCAAAACTCCACTTCACAGAAGGTTATTAACACTCTACCTCCCGGCATCACCATCACAAGGACTACGGGGAATTCTAAAGTCGCCCAGAAGAGACCTCACTCTCCGCCCGATGTGGTGTTTACAAAAAAATCAAAGCCTGCGAGTCTTTGCGAAATCGCAAATGTTACATCAATACCAACATCGATACCGATATACAACTTAGATGATGATGATGAAGATCAATTTGAAGTCTTGCCAATTGAATATGAACCGGCTGCCAATTCTAAAGTCACTGTTGAAGTAGAATTTGATATATCCAAAGGTAGTAATGGTCAACAGGAGGATGATTTGAAGATTGAAGAAAAAGAGAACAATCATCCGTCATTGATTGATTCTCTCTCTATTCATACACACCACAACCAAATGGAAAACGTTGATAATAAAAGGATGGAAGTTGATAAATCAAGCGGAGGCGATAATGATACAAGACATACTTCTACACAGGTCGCAAATACTACTGAAAATTTAACCAAAGAAGTAATTAGTGAACCTGCTGAAGTATTAAAAGATGAGCAGTCGAAGAATGAAGAGGTTGTTTTAGAGACTGATTGTACCAATAAGGAAGACTTAGATTCCATTGCAAAGCCTGTAATAGTCAAAATAATGTTAGGCCGAAAGGAAGATTTAGAAATTGCAGATAGATTGAAGAAATTCATCAAAAAACAAAACAAAACACATCAAAGTACAAAACGCATCAAATCAGGTAATAAAATATTCGACGAACCAATAAGTGAAGTCTATCAGAAATTCATTGACTTATGCCTGGAATTGGACAACTCGGATGACATGAAAACGATTATCGATAAGAAGGTGTTGGCTTACTACAAGTCAGTGCATCCAAGTTTCACAGCTTCGAAGAGTTTTTGTGGGATGGTCGAGGGGAAGATTGAAGAGATGACCAAAAATCCCGGCGGTATATTTCTGTATATCAAGGCGGTCGTTGAAGAGCTGAAAGTGCGAAGAGTTAAGCTCAAAAAAGAACTGCCGCAAACTGGTTAGTATCTAAATTACCTCTCAGTTTTTTTTTACGTGGTTCATAAAACTTCATCGCCCCGTGCGCTACAATTAGGGGCCATCATATCGAAAGAAAAAGTAACGATACTTGGTATCAAATAAATTTTTAATATTACAAAAAAATTCAGTATATTCTTGATAAACTGATTAATCATGATATAATACTAAATTTATGTATAACGTTTGAGACCAGGTCAGAATAAGGGATATTTCTCACGATCGGTAAAGGTGGCCATTGAAATCCATAGGAACTCTGAAAATATTAATAGGGATGATGGGCTACGGTTAAAAAAAGTCACGGCTTCCGGCACTGTAGGCGAAATCCAATATTCGATCCGGTATCGCCGGTCGTCACAACTGACACGGCGCATTACTCTGAACAATGTTCGCATTCATACACCTACACTACAGTTTATCATAACATATTATCACTTAAGAATGGGTCTCCACAACGAGCCGGAAACGTCACGGAAAGAAGGAGTGAAAACCCAGAAATCTATAAATACGATAAATTTATGTACTTAGTCATGCATTTAAAAAATAGTTTGTGATGCTGATCACACTGCAGGGGGGTGGGATTTAACATTTAATGAAATTAACTACTTACGAGAATGGAATATGACAACAACATACTTTCTATTTCACATCTATGTGCTTTGCTTCGCCTCCACATAGTGCAAAAATATCGGCATAACTATGCTGAAAATAATGCCTAAAATATTGCGAATATTGTAATACATTGTAATTGCCAATCGGCATTTGGATATTCCAACTAGGGATAAAGTATCAATACTTTTTTGACGACTCTAGCTACAATCCTCTAGCATCTGCCTCCACCCAGGTCTGGTCAAACTTCTCCACTTTTGGACACCCGAGATCTTTAAATCCGACTCGACACGATGTGTCCATCATTTACGAGGTCGACCTGGTCTTCGTTTGTGCGCATCAGTGTGCTCATCTATCCTTGTTTGTTGAAGTTAGGTAGGCTGTGGTGGATAACTGAAAAAATGTTCTAGGACAATCTACAAAATCTCCTGTAAGCGTATATTGTACGACAACATCTTCTTGGGTACGTGAAGGAAGGCGGTGTTGTCGACTTAATGGGAGGAGCTTGTTATTTTATAATGGAAGTGCGGTTAAAAATGGGAGGAGCATATTAGTTCACAGTTCTAACACGTAGCCAAGAAGATGTTGTCATAGAGTAGCTCATTATATCACAATGATAGGAAATTATATAATTCTTGTGCCAATGTTCTTTACTAATTTGACATGTCATCATCATCAGCCGGGGTCGATCCACTGCCGGGTGAAGGCCTCCCCTAGTTCCGACCGCTCTCTTCGGTCCCTAGTTCTTTGTTACCACGTAGATCCACCGAACTTTATGAATTTTTAGGGCGTCCTTGTGAGCGTTCAGTGCCCCTCGGGTACTACTGTATGTCAGCATTTGTCCAGCGGCTGTCCAATCACCGGGCGACATGTCCAGACCATTGCCATTTCATCAGCTCAGCGACCTCTGTCACATCGTATACTCTTGTCTGCTTCCTTATCCATTGGTTTCTATTGTGATCTTTACGCATTATGCCCAACATGCACCTTCACATGCCACGTTGTACTACTTGTAATTTTTGGATTTCTCTTACATTAAGAGTTCATGTTTCACATGCATACGTGAGCGTTGGTAGCACATATTGGTTGAACACTTTATGATTAAGACGCAGCGGGTATAATGTATACTACAGCATGGATTAAGATCAGGCCGATTAACGGAAACTAACCTGATGGTATTTACCGATTATGTGTCATCAGCACTGGATAGAGCCCACCAAGTTGACTGTTCTTACAATGACTTCTCGAAAGCATTTGACAAAGTCGATCATGACATCCTGATGGAAAAATTCCAACTTATTGGATTGTCGGATCGATTTTTGAAGTAATTCGGGAGTTATATTAGTAACCGTCAACAATACGTATTGTACGGCCTATATCAGTCACGAATATTTAAAACATTCTCTGGTGTTCCTCAGGGCTCAAACTTGGGGCCGTTGCTGTTCACGATTTTTATAAATGACATAGCATTGGTAATAAAAAATGCTATGTTATGTTGTTCGCTGAAACTATTTTTGGAAGTTGTCACCTTGGACGATTGTCGTCAGCTCCAACTTGATATAGATAATATATTAGATTGGGGCAGGCGTAACAAACTAGAACTCGATGCGTGGCAGAGTTCTGTCACGAATTTCATCTGTAAATGATCTTGGCATTATGTTTGAGAATAAACTGACATTTATTAGCCATATAGACTGCGGCAAGTTTAACGTGAAGCGTGGCCGTTTCGAGAACTACAATACTGACAAGCCTTTCATAATATATCGCAGCGCCACAATGGCGGCCATGACACTTCAACTTATAATTTTCGCACTCTAGTTACCATTTGTAACAAGGCGCTTAAGATGTTGGGCTTCATCATGCGTACTTCCCGGGTCTTTTCGGATGTTACGGTATTAAAAATTTTGTTTAATTCTGTATTTTTATTTAGCTACGTATTTTTTTGACTTTACGAGGTATAAATGAGAACTCTGCCATTCTGGGCAGTGTTGACCTGTATGTCCCTGATAACTATCTTAGAAATAGGGAACATCAGTTGTTTACTCTCCCAAGGTGCAGAACCAACCTGCCACTGGTAATGCCAATTGGGAGGGCGATAACTATGTTCAACCAAATTGCTTATGGTGTTGATATATGCGTTGATATTGCGTGAGGGTGAGTTTAGGTGGGAGCTATTTTATATATTCTTAAAATAGTCTCCTTAGCACACTCGGACTTCTTTGAACTTATACAAATGTATAATTGTATTTTCACTGCTTTTGTATGTTTATATTATGTTCTCTTTTTAAATTTTCATTTTTAACCCTTTTATTACTTTTGTTTTCTTTTTTCTTTATAATGTTTCATGTCATGTTGTGAACGTCTTAAAGTTATAATTTGTAATGACAACAATATGTAAAAATAAATAAATTGAATTAAAATTGAATTGAATAACATATTTTGAAATTATATAATTATGTTCTGTAAAGAATGTTGCATTCTCAAATCATCTTGAATATAAAAACAGTTTATTTAATTCCAATTACAATGGTCTTTATATTGATCTTTCTTTTTTCTTCTTTGCCCATATCCGCCCCTTAACTGGAGCATATGGACACCACGCGGCGCCTCCAAGAATCCCTGTCGCTCGCCAGTCTTCTTGCTTCGTTCCAGGTCAAACCAGCATCCCGTAGCTCCGCCGTATACACTGTAGATTGTATTTAGCGGCCTTCCAGGACGCCGGAATCCGGTCGGCTTGAAGAACAGGCAAGCCAAGTTAAAGTTCTCTTCTGGCATCCGCAGCATGTGGCCGAGCCAGGTCCAACGTCGCCTCTTCACTTTCAGCGTGATGAGAGGCTGCTTGGTACATTCTCTTATCTCCTCGTTGCTCCTAAAGTCATACCACCGCACACCCAGTATTCGTCGCAAACATCTGTTTTCGAAGCTCAGTATACGGTTGCTCTGAGCCTTCGTAAGGTGCCATGATTCGCTACCGTAAAGCAGCACCGTCAGAATGCAAGCGTCGAATAGGCGACATTTGGTTTTGACCGAGTACAATCGTGAGTCCCAGACATTTCGCATCGAGTTGAATGTTGCTCCAGCCATTCCCATTCGGATAGCGAGCTCTTTCTGCAAAATGCCATCTCCCGTGATGTGTACCCCCAGGTCAAGCTGTCGACGCTCTCGATGTTTTGTCCATCGCTAATCAGAGGGAAATCTGGATCAGGACAGGTACTATTGCACAAGACGTTGGTTTTCTTCGCGTTGATTTTCAAACCAACGCGAGAGGAGTTGTTATGCAACCTGTCGATTGTCTCTTGAATGCCCTCGATTGAGTTGTCGAATAGGACAGCATCATCGGCGTATTCCAGGTCGCATAGCTTCACCGTGGGGGTAACAGGTATGCCTCGGTCGGGTGGTATTGTCTTCCGTAGTATAAAGTCAAAGAGAATGATAAAGAGAAACGGTGCAAGGAAACAACCCTGTCTGACTCCGGTCGTGACCCCGAACCATTCTGTGACAGTGTCTCCAATTCTGACACAGCATTCGCTATTCTCATGCAGGCTTTTGATTATGGCAATGATCTTGGGAGGGATCCCGTATGCTCCCAGTATCATCCAGAGGGAGGGGCGGTGCGAACTGTCGAAAGCCTTCTCATAATCTACAAAGCAGCAAGCCATCGGACTGTTCAACTCATGGCTCTGTTGGAGAAGACATCGAAGGTTGTTGATTTGGTCTGCATACGCTCGACCAGGCAGAAACCCGGCTTGGTTTTTCCTGAGGACGTGCATTATTGGGTCCCTTATTCTCATCAAAATGATGTTTGCCAAAATCTTTCCAGGAATACTGAGTAGCGTAATGCCTCGGTAATTGTCGCAGCTTAGAGGGTCACCTTTTTTAAGAAGTGTGATAATTTCACCGTTCACCCAGTCCCTTGGGCACCGCTCTTCTTCCCACACCTTTGTCATCAGATGAAACATAGGGTGCAGGATTGCGCTCAAACTGTACTTGAGGAATTCAGGATGAATCCCGTCTCCCCCCGGTGCCTTTCCGTTCTTGAGCCTTTTCACAGCCGATTTTATCTCGGTGTGCGTGGGCGGGCAATCGGAAATGTCGGTCGCTCAGGGAATGTCCAAAAGTAAAGCTTCCGCAGATATGTCAAACGGATCCAAAGGGGGTGGGCGGTTCAGCACTCCGCAGAAATGATTCTTCCAAATCTTCTTGACGCATTCTGCGTCAGACTCTACTGCTCCACTGGGACCACGAATGGCTCCGGGAGTCGGTGGTCGCCTGCCGCAGACTTCACGGGTGATTCGGAAGAGTTTCCTGGTGTTATTTCTGCTTGCTGCCTCCTCTGCCGCTTCAATTTGCCGGTTCATAAAATTGCGCTTGTCCAACCGCACGGATCGTTTGACTACCCTGTCTTGGGTATGGTAGTCAGTCCGGCGGTCCTCGGATCGGTCGGGGTCTGTCTCCTCGTCTCTCAGGGCTTTCAGCCTGGCTCGTTCACCAATTTCAACCCATGTTTCGTCAGACATCCACTTTGGCTGCTCACTCCTTCTGGTACCAAGGACGGTACGAGCCGACGACACAATCGCACTCTTTATGAGGCTCCAATCCGCCTCAATGAGGTCGGATTCAGATTTGTGCCGCTCGTAGATACGATCTACACTATCTCGTACAGCAGTTTCGAAGTCGATCCGAATTCTTCGGCGTTGGAGCTTCTCAACGTCAATTCGTTCGCGCTTTGGAGGCCTCACCTGGTGACTGAGTTTTACTCGGATGTTTCCAATAAGTAACTCATGATCGCTATGGATATCGGCGCCTCTGTAAGTACGCACGTCGAGAAGTTCCTTTCGGTGCTTCAAGCTGTACAAGAAGTGGTCAATCTGCGTCCTCGTGCGTCCATTAGGAGATGTCCACGTATATTTGTGAATGTCTTTGTGGGCGAATTCTACGAGCCGCTCACCATTATCGTTGGGGTCACCGAGGCCGTGTCGTCCCATCACCGTGGGGCCAAGCACCGGGTCTGCTCCTAGTCTCGCATTATAATCCCCCATTACAATCACGTGGTCTCTTCGGGGGATGGCGGAGACTGCCGCTTGGAGAGAATCGTAAAAAGCATCCTTTGTCTGCGCGTCGGCATCCTCAGTGGGGGCGTAGCACTGAAAGACGGTCAAGGAGCTACCAGGCGTCTTGAAGGAGGCACGTATCAGTCTCTCCGAGATTGGTTCCCATTTCACGAGGCAACGGGCCGCTCTCTTTGACATCAATACTGCCACTCCCTGGCGATGGTATTGCTCCTGACCTGAGTAGACAATAGAGTAACCCTCAATCAACTTTCTCCCGGCTCCTTTCCAGCGCACTTCGCTCAGCCCTAGGATGTCCACACCGTAGGTGTGCATGATGCGTGTGGCGTGCAGGTCCTTTCCGGGGGTACGCAGGGTGCGAACATTATATGTCGCAATGCGCATACTCGAGTTGTTAGAGAGGATTACTCTACCTGTTTCATTGTCCATTTCCATGCAAGGTCGTCGTTTTACAGAGCTGGTTATCGTCCGAGGCTGTTATAGGCAAGGTGATTAGCCCAGCGCTCCCGAGGCCTGAGCCACGAGGACCCTGAAGGCCGGCTCGACCAGGTTTTTCTGTCGGGGATTTCCTTTCATTAGCCAGAAGGCCAGTTTTATGGCGCCGGTCACTCGCCCTTCGCCCCCTGCTGTTAGCTACAGCGTACGCTGCATTGCCCGGAGGTCGCCGCGGGGAGGCCAGCAGATGGGACTTGCTGGCAGTTTGGCATTTCCCAACTTTTGCTATGAACACATCTACTGGCGTCAATGTGTCCACTCGGGGCCGACCAGCCGTTGACCTACAAATATATATTTTTTTTTTTTTTTTAGAATTATTAATAACCATGTCCTTGCTTTTTCGTACAAGGTGGTTGTTAGTAATATTTGAATAATCACAAACACCCAGGCTTTGAGAAAAACACATAAATGTTTATGTCATGACCGGGAATCGAACCCAGAACTCTCGGGTGGAAGGCCAGCGCCTTACCCACTGCACCACGAGAGCCGCCCCTACAAATATATTGATCTTTACTTCTATACTATTAAATGAATTCGAAATATTTGTCTTTTGATCAACGTTTTGACTATTTCCTTGTTACTTAAGGACAAAATGTAGTCGATTTTAACTGTCTGGTCGGTTTCGGTCCGTTATAATTAAAGAACTAC
Organism: Rhyacophila brunnea; assembly: GCF_057557595.1. Lineage (NCBI taxonomy): Eukaryota > Metazoa > Arthropoda > Insecta > Trichoptera > Rhyacophilidae > Rhyacophila > Rhyacophila brunnea. The sequence continues at coordinate 4,824,011 of NW_028232859.1, forward strand.
GGGACCAATATTGATGAAACTTGCTTAGTTTATAGACTACATTATTGGTGTCAATTTAGCTGTCTTATCTTAATACCTCAAAAGGTTCTGAAGTTACAAGATAAAACTTGTTGAAATAACACATTTGTAACAATTCATCTAGTATTATACCGCATTTACACATGCATGGACAGTACGTACTATCGCGGCCATAACAAAAAAATGCACGTGTAAACAAGTATTATCGTGCAAATTGCAAGATTGCTTGCATGGATCAAAAAAGTTCAGAAGCTTATAAATTTTCACGCAACAATTGGACTAGAGTAGAACAATGGTGGCGAATCTGCCTGTAAAAAAACGAACTACACCGCACCGCGCAGAGACTCATTTTGACGTTAACCGATTTTCACGACCTGTCAAATAGTAGGTACCATACAATGACAACGTAGCGTCTCGCTAATTCTTGAAGAATGAGATGGTTGAGACTGTCAGCACTTTAATTTGTAGACACTTATTATCGTGATAGTTTAAAATACACAGTATTGGTGCAGGTTGACTGTTCTTACAATGACTTCTCGAAAGCATTTGACAAGGTCGATCATGACATCCTGATGGAAAAACTCCAACTTATTGGATTGTCGGATCGATTTTTGAAGCTATTCGGGAGTTATTTTAGGAACCGTTAACAATACGTATCGTACAGCCTTTATCAGTCACAGACCTTTTACACATTTTCTGGTGTCCCCCAGGGCTCAAACTTAGGGCCGTTGCTGTTCACGATTTTTATAAATGACATAGCATTGGTAATAAAAAATGCTATGTTTTTGTTGTTCGCCGATGACTTGAAACTCTTTTTGGAAGTTGTCACCTTGGAGGATTGTCGTCAGCTCCAACTTGATATAGATAATATATTAAATTGGGGCAGGCGTAACAAACTAGAATTCAATATTGATAAATGCAATCTTTTATCGTTTACCAGAGCCTCAAAAGTGTTGTTTTTCCAATACTCGATGCATGGCAGAGTTCTGTCACGAATATCATCTGTAAGGGATCTTGGCATTACGTTTGAGAGTAAACTGACATTTATTAGCCATATAGTTACCGTTTGTAACAAAGCGCTTAAAATGTTGGGCTTCGTCATGCGTACTTCCCGGGTCTTTTCAGATGTTACGGTATTAAAACTTTTATTTAATTCTTTAGTTCGAAGCAGACTTGAGAGTGGGTCTATTGTTTGGGCACCGCACCAGTTGAAGTATGGCCTTATGGTGGAGAGGGTACAGAAGAAATTCTTGAGACTCCTTTACTTGAGGTTGTATGGATACTATCTGTGGCTTTATCCAACTGACTTTCTCTTAGGCATGCTTACATACTGCAGTCTGCAATTTAGAAGAAATCTTTATTTAGCTACGTATTTTTTTCGACTTATACAAGGTATAAATGAGAACTCTGCCATTCTGGGCAGTGTTGACCTGTGTGTCCCTGATAACTATCTTAGAAATAGAGACCATCAGTTGTTTATTCTCCCAAGGTGCAGAACCAACCTGCCACTGGTAATGCCAATTGGGAGAGTGATAACTATGTTCAACGAAATTGCTTCGGGTGTTGATATATTCCACCTACGTGAGAATGAGTTTAGGTGGATGTTGTTTTATAAATTCTTAAAATAGGGTCTGCTTAACTCATCCGGTGTACTTCCTTGTACCTATCTTATATATCTTTGTTTCTAAATGTCATGTTGTGAACGTCTTAAACTTATAATTTGTAATGTCCACAACATGTTAAAAAATAAATAAATTGAAATTGAATAAATTGAAAACCTTCACATGTAAAATAGTGTATAATGAATTACAACTTTATTCTGTGGCAAAATGTTCGCTAGTCATCGGTGTATCGTTTGTATTTTGGTCTGATAATTGCAGTGGCCAGAACAAAAATAGAGTGGTTTTCTGTATGTACTCACATGCTGCGAGGGTTTTAAAGTTAAGATACAACAATAGTCCATGAAAAAATATTTTTTTATTTTAAACCATCTCACCAAAAAGTTGTAATATGAGTTACAACATTATTTTTTGGCAATATGCTGTTTTATGACAAGTCGTAACTCATAAAAAGTATACTTCGCGTTGTTTTATAGAGATAAAACATTAATATACTTGATTGCCAGCACTAATTACGTTTTTTAACCCTATTACCAGATATTTTCTTCTTTCATTTTGATATGAGAATTTTTCAAACTTCCATTTTGCTCTCCTGAAAAATGACCAAAAGTAAGTTACTGCTTTGTTCGTTGTGGGTGTCGATATGTGGATAAATTCACATTGAATCAGTCTATTTCTTCATTGTGTATATTTGTCTACTTTTTATTTCTGTGTTTCCTGCGGATGAAGTCGTGGACGATCGCTAGTATCTAATAAAATTATTTATTTTCAGATCATAGTGCGACAAATGTCGCTTCGACTTCTAAGGAAGAGGCTACTGAAAATGATGACGAGGAAGAAAATGAAACGGATGCCAGGACCACCCGTCATATTATTAAATTAGAGCGGACACTTGCCAAACTGAACAAAGCTATTCAGAAGGAGGAAGAAAAGGAAGTGGACTATGACGATGACAACTGTTCTTCATACTTAATGGCTGATAGGTATTTATCTCAATAAATTGAATAAAGTAACTTGAAAAAATAACTTCTCGTTTGCAGGTGCAGATTTTATATATGAAAGTGAAGAAAGAATTATTACCAAGCCTAACAGGTAACACTCCGATACAGGTATGACAGATACGATTTTTTTTTTTGACCATGTTCGATCCTAATAAGATCATAGGGCCTCCACAGAGTGGAGGTTTGTATTAACAGATTTTTTTTTGTTTTTACGAGAAATGGATGCCAGTCACTTGCTCAACCCATTAGGTCCATACTCTGACTTTAAACTCAAATTGAAAAACAATATGTGTATTTGGCAGACCTAGGATTCGAACCTGGGACCCACGACATTATTAGCCGTCGCGTAAGCCGCTCATCCATCGTGGGCGTACACACATAAAACACACGTTGAGATATTTACCATATACTCCCACAATATATTATATAATGGTTCAGTTCCATAGTGCGATAGTCAAAAATTTCAAGTTTTGAGTTATGTTAGCCATTATATTCGTATATCGCTCCTCTTCAGTTTCACAAAATTACAACTCCAAAAAATTATTAGTTTTCGTCGTAGGGCCGATGTTTTTGTCACTTTTCAATAAGTCAGTGTAGGTGAGTCAAAACTTTGATCAGCCATTACTCAAAACTACTAATTCCTAGTTGTAGCACTATGGAACTGAGCCATCAAATTATAGTAGGCTGTTAAGATCTGACAAACAGTGCACACTGAACTTTCTCAGTCAAACATATTTGTTTTGATTGAAGTTTTTGACTTTTGACTACAAAGTGTAGATAGTGTTTGTTAGTTTTTAAAATTCAATTGCACCTTGCCTAATCCAAATCCATAGTAGATAATAGTCAAAAAATATTCGCGTTCATCTATAAAATATCAAAACGTATGCCATTTAACTGTACATAACTTTAGATATTTTGTAGATAGAAGAATATTTTTTATCGATTATGGTTTGGTTTAGACAGGGTTTAATTGATTTTTAAAAACTAACCAAAACCATCTGTAAATTGTAGTCTTAGTTCAATAAATACATATACATATAACTAACAAAGTTTAATGTGGACTATTTATGGTACTTATGTCGAATCTTTACAACCTACCTCTGCCCCTCGCCACTGCATTATAGTCACGTCATACAGAATTTGTGTAGTCTACGAACCTCAGCCGCCCGGAGGTATCCGGTGTCCTGGCGGCCTTGTATGAGAAGACGTTTATGTTAATTCATGCTGGCCTGTTGGACAATGTGTCTACCATTTGTGCAAATGACGAGTTTATTTATGAGGTGCAAAATTTGCATGACTTGTGGGGCAAGAGTTTACTTTACTCTTTTAATATTCTGATTTTGATTCTTAGAATACAATAAAAATAAAATAAAACGGATTTTTTTGATGAAATAATTATCTCGCATAAATGTTAACGAAAAGTGGTGAAATAATACGTTGATATTGTTCATTAGCTCTTCAAGTTATGTACGCGGCATTCGAATATGTATCGCATACGTGTATCCTTTCTGAAGACACATTAATATTCGTCATACCTGTGTATATGATACGTGTATCCTCTCAAATGTCTCAGTGTACAGTTGTGAAGATTGCTACAAGTGAATTTGCAATGTGAAATGAATTTCATTATTTAAGCTTCTAGAGAAGGTTTTTTTTAATATCTTTATATCTCAATATCTTCAATAAGTTTTTTTATGTAATGAGGCATCATCATTTAGATGAACAGTCACGCAAAATCGTTGGTAAGTTGAGTGAAACACAAAATATCGCAAGGTTTCAGCCACTGTTTTTCATAACAAACCATACTATGAATAAAACAAAATATAATACAGTATAACCCCTATTTTACGTTTTTTAAGGGACTGAAGAAAAAAAACCTAATTGGAGGGAAAATGTAAAAGGGGGGTATTGAAAAAAAGAACATTTAAATTTTATGTTTCTAAAAAAATAACGTTTTATTAAAAAACAACATTCTATTTAAAATTTTATTGAATTTTTTTTTATTTTTCATTAAAAAAATCATGTAAGTAAGGTAAAGGCACTAATGGTTGACAGTGCACTAATGGTTGACATTTTCGGAATATATTGTTTCAAATAAGAACGCCTGTGCATGTATTGATTCGAAAATAGCTTTAAAATATGCACAATGCCACCTGTGATGAACCAGTGAAAACTCATTTCTTCGTAAGCCAAACCGTTAAAGTGACGAATAGTATTGCAAAGTATGTGTCAGCGTGAGCACGTGTGTTGAAATTTCTTACCGAAAAAATTAAGAACACAGTACTTTTCCAGGTAAGCAATTATTACTTAATATGTTTTCACTTCTGTTTTTTGGTATCTTACATGTGATAGTATATAATAGAGTGTAGATTTGAAGGGTTTTCGTGATAATACATTTAAATTTATGCCTGAAATGGATGGGTGTCAATTATTGAACCACAAAAATAAAGAAAACCTAATAGTTGACAGGGTATGTCAATTATTAGTGATTACATTAAAGTTGCATTAAGAGTCATTTTTCAATAATTTCAGCATATATTTTCATTCTGTTTTGATTCCTATAAGAAATAATATTTTTCGTCCATCCTATCCAATAGTAGACATGTGTCAACTACTAGGTAAATTTAATGTGTCAACTACTAGGTAAATTAAATAATAGGTATGTAAATTTTTGGTTCCACAGAAGACGGAGAAACTGCCTCAAGAAAAATGCCGCCTATAAAAGGACAAATGTTTCGATACTCGGAAGCAGATATGGAGGCAGCTATACAGGATGTTAGGCAAGGCATTCCAACTGCAACAGCTTCAAAAAAACATGGTGTGCCTAGAATTACACTTTTATATAAAGTTAAAGGTAAAACTCCTATAAAGCGTCAAATGGGAAGAAGTTCATACGTATCCGAAGAAATAGAAGCAATGTTGGTAACATGGGTAAAAAATGTTGCAAAAGCTGGCTTTCCTATCACAAAAATTCAGCTGCAAGACAGCGTAAAGAAAATAGTGGATGATTTAAAATTTGAGACCCCCTTTACTAATGGTAGACCTGGTAAGCGATGGTATCAAAGCTTTTTAAAACGTCATCCGGACCTTATTACTCGAGTCTCTCAAAATTTGACATCTACCAGAGCCTCGGTAACAAACCTTCAATTGAGAAATTGGTTTGCAGAGGTAAATACTTATTTAACAGAAAACAATGTTGATAATATTTTTGAAGACCCCCGCCGCCTATTTAATGTGGATGAAACTGCGTTTTTGCTAAACCCCAAGGGTAACAAAGTACTGGCAGCTAAAGGAGAAAAGTCGGTTTATCAACAAGTTAACTCAGATGAAAAAGAATGCCTTACTGTACTCCTCGGGGGAAACGCTGCTGGCGATGTTATACATCCCATGGTGATCTTTAAGTATGAACGAATACCGAGAGATTTGTGTCTCTCAGTGCCTGGGTCTTGGGGCATTGGACGTTCTGATAGTGGCTGGATGACAGGTGAAACATTTTATGAATACATCTGCAATATATTTAATACATGGTTGGAAGAAAATAAGATTCCTAAGCCAGTCATTCTGTTTATGGACGGGCATACATCTCACTTGACCTTCCATGTGAGTAAGTTCTGTTCTGAAAATGGGATTATTTTGATTGCACTATATCCCAATGCCACACATTTACTACAACCAATGGATGTAGCTGTTTTCCGGAGCCTGAAAGGAACATGGAAAAGTGCAGTGCATCAGTGGCGTATAGATAACATTGACTCACCAACTTTGAGAAAAATACACTTTTGTCCTTTGTTAAAAAGGGTAATAGAAGACACATTGGTACCATCAATTTTGCAGAACGGTTTTCGTAAATGTGGTCTATTGCCATGGAATCCTGATGCAGTTTGTTGTGATGACAATGGAGACACAATGATCAATACAGATTATTTCGCACACAAGACATTGATCAAAGAACTGGAAGAAGGAATTAACTTTATGGAAAAATATGTTGACAAAGATAAAATTATGGCTTTTAATAGTCGTGATGGGTGGCTGGGAATGAACCAAGATTTGTCTTTATTTCAATTATATAAAAAAACTAAATCTCTATTAAAACAGAAAAAAGATGAAATAGCAGGGAAAACAGCGATTGATCAATCTTTACCAGCTACTGCAAATGAGTGTATTTTAGAAGATATAGCCCATGAAAACACCATACCTGATGCCATTAATGAAAACACCATGCCTGATCCCATTAATGAAGACCAGACAGAAAATACATTACCCGATCCTAAAACTCTTAGTAAGCAAAATGAACATAACGATCCTAAAGTTCCATTAACAAGTCAAGCGACTTCACAAGCAACTCCTGCTAGACCTTCAACTTCTAACGTGTTAATTCCAAGCCCATTCAAAAGAGCTTTGTTTTGGCCTGAGCCTAAACAAAATATTAACAAAAGGAAAAAACAGAAAATTCCCTCAGTCATTTCATCCACTCATTGGCAAAAATACCACGAAGACAAAGAAAATAAGAAATCTGCGATTGAAGAAGAAAGTAAAAGGAAGGCAGAGGAAAGAAGAAAGAAAAAACATCTCAATGAAGAAATTAAAAACCAAAAGCTTATCAATAAGCAGAATACAACTAAAAAGACTATGAAAAAGAAAACTAACAAGATTGAATATGGTAGTGATACAAGTACTGACGAAGAGTGGATAGATTCGGGAGATAGTATTGATGATATAGACTCCGATAAAGATGCAGAAAGTGATAATATAGAGCTAGAGGAAAATAATACCGAGTATAAAAACTTACAACAAGGTGATTACATACTCGTTAAATTCCCTGGTAAAAAGAAATATCACAAATATGTCTGCATTGTCCAAAAGATATTTAATGAAAATGATCTGGAGGTCATGGCAATACAAAAACAATTTTCAAGGAAAGTGAATCAGATATAAGTGTTATCAATGTAACACAGATAGCTAGAGCCCTGTCCCCGCCAAATATGATTATAACTGGTGACAGGATTAAATATAAATTTGAGTCACCGATTGAGGTTGACGGTTAATGAATACGGAGGTAGCAGAAAAGGCAAGGAGAAAATATTTACATGAAAATTATACCAAAATATTCCGTGTCAACTATTAGTGTCTTAAGGTGTCAATTATTAGTGATTCATCTTTTTTGCCATGTCAAGCATTGGTGATAAAAGATAGGATCCAAAAATGTTTAATTGAAAAGGGTATTTGATTATTGCTTATTTCTTCTCATTATAATATAATAAGTAAGGGTTTTGTGCAGTGATTAAGATATCGGATTTTTAAATATATGAATAAATATGTGTTCTATATAAAAAAAAACAGATTTTTTTTCTTAATGTGTCAACCATTAGTGCCTTTACCTTATATTAGTTTGTTGCATTTTTGTTTTTTTCTTTCGAAATTCTCTTTCAAGACTTATAAACATTTAAAAGTGTCATCTTGAATATCAGCAAAGCTTGTAAAGTAGGTTTTTAAACCCTCGATGACCCTCATTGCTTCTTCTTTTTTTGGAATATCAACCTCTTCAATCATTGTCAAGCACGCGTAACTCGCATATTTTGAATATTTCCGACGTAAATCGCGGGAAAGAAAAACGTAAATGTGGGTATTAAATGTACTGAAATACATCGGACTGAATAAATTACACGCAATTGCCGGGAAAACGTGAATTCCGGGCACGTAAAAACGAGGTTATACTGTAATTTCAAAAGATAGAATGTCTTTATGTGAATAGGAGCATTAAAAGAATGCGAGCATAATTAATTCCGGATACGTGTTTGTAATCCAAAGCACTCGTAAATCAAAGCGAATTTACCCATAAGAAATAATTTTAACCATATGATGGATAATTGATTCCGAAACCCAAAAATAGTCGAATAAAAATGATTTATACAAAATACCTTTTTATATTTCTAATATTTAAATTAAATATAAAGCATTCGAATTTATTAATTATTGTGTATGGCAACTTTTACTGGTATCTTTTTCTTTTTGTGCGACTTTAACAGGTATCTAATGACACCTGCTTTTGCTTCCTTTTGAGGATTTTGAGGAGAGAGACTTGAACCATCAGCTCAGTTGTGATCACGTGACACTCGGCAGATAAAGTGTATACGTACTACTCGTATTGCAAGACCGCATTAAACTGTTGTTACTTGATTGTGATTATAATAGCTAAATTATAAAAACATGGCTTGAAAACTATGCTTGCACTCGAAAAAGAATCCATTCTAATGAATATTTGACAAACCACGAAAAGATAATAAAAAAAAGCGTTAAACTTAAAATTTTGTACATGAAAAATGAATATTTAGGAAACCATATTAGCTACTATATCATTTTACAGCCATACGTTTTGGTCGCCGGTAGATTACGAATCATTTTGTGATTAGAGACATACAACTGTATTTTGAGGCTTGGCGCTAGTGTTGCGATGTGGGTATTGCCAGTATATTGCGAGCTATCAGTTTTCCAAACTGCCGCGCCTTAAGTCATAGTGTAATTATTTTTAGTAATTACAGTAATTTTTAACAGTAAAGTTGTCTGATACCTTCTATTATTGTTTTGTTTTGAGGGTGAAAGGAAGTTCCGCAGACAAGTGCAACGTGTCAATAGTATTTAAGTCATAGTTAAGAAAACCTATAAATATGTACATCTTAATAACTAATCTTAAAGTGCATTGCAAACCTAAATTTACAACAATATAATCTTTTTACGATCAGTGAACCCGTCCGTGCGAACAGACGTGTAAGCATTTCCCGCTCACAAGAATTAACAAGTAAATAGTGCATTTCTGCTACCGTGTCATGAGAAATCCATTATTTAATTGATAACATTTGTGTCATAGTCAAATTTCGCAGACAAAATTCTAGGAAACAATCCACGGTGTGGGAACAAAACAACGGCAATCGACCACGCCGTTTCTGGCATTTTCTTTGTCTTCTTTTAATATAAAAACAAATGTTACAAATCCAACAGTATTCTAGTATCTTCAAATCGTTCAAACTAATCACACGCTTCTCGTTTCGACGTAAAGTAATTTTCATTGCAAACACAATCTTCGTAAATATTATTTGTAAACTTCTCGTTGTACGATCTGTAATTGAATTTGTATTTTGTTGTTAAGGGATAATAAATTTGGGCTACTTTATCACGCATCATAAACCTTCTGATTCTGTCAATTCGAACCCAAGATTGAATCTTTGGTGGTCAAGCATTCAATAAATAAACTTTACCTCACCCACCCTTACTACAGTGGTGACCCCGTGAAAAAAGTGAACCGTCACCCTTACTACAGTTTTAAATTTTACTAGTCGTCTAACCGCCTACTCGATAAATTATTGCCATAACTGATTGTTGCCTACTTGATCAAAACTTCTTTAGGTACAAAGCGCGGCTGGTACGCGTATATGACAAGCTGTGTTCTCTGACTGGGGAGCGCAATGCCGTTCGAAGAAGGACAGCTCTGCGGGATATCGGAAGACTTCCCTTGTCCAGCAGCCGACTGTCCAGGGTGGCCGAAGCTGTCAAGACCATGGCTTCCAAGAAACCTCACTGGTTTCCGGATTACCGAGAGGTTCTGGAATGCGTCGAGCGGTGTGCCAAAGACCAGCAGCTTGATATGCGACCTTACGAGATGCAGAATGAAGGTATATATTTAGGTTAAGGTGATTGTGTTTGTATTTTCCTCTAAACAAAAATGTGTATTTTACTTCTTCTCTTCTTATTGTGCCATCCCCTAGCGGAGGTCGGCCACCATCAAGGCGATCTTATCTTTGTCGTCTACTACCCGGAACAGTTCAGTGGAGCTGCACTCGTACGAATCACGGAGGTTCTTAAGCCACGAAATGCGGCGCCGTCCTCTGCTACGCTTCCCATTGATCTTTCCTTGAATGACAAGTTGGGGAATGCTTTATTTTTGTCCTCTCATAATGTGGCCGAGGTACTGTAGTTTCCTGGTTTTGATACTACATAGAACTTCTCGGTCCTTCCCCATTCGATTGAGAACTTCAACATTTGTCACCCGGTCAGTCCAAGAAATTTTGAGGATGCGTCTATACAGCCACATCTCGAATGTATTTTATTTAATGTGTTTTACTAGGTAGTAAAAACTATTTTTTTTAAAACTTTATATGTAGTAGGTACTCTTCGCCACTTATTTCTATTATTTTTTATTGGTGTAAATCATAGGTTCTCAAACTTATTTCGACCACCGCCCACTTTGAGATTTAAATAAATCTAGTGCCCCCCATGTTTTTTAAGGGGGATCATATATACCAGGGATGGCCAGAGCGTCGATCGCGAAGGTATTTTTGGTCGATCGCGGACATAATAATATATTGTACTATTTCCTATTCAAACGAGTCAAAACTACTCGACGTTCCAGCTCTTAAAATCCGCTAGTTCTCATCTCTTCTCTTACATATCATTATCAAGAAATACATTCATGCGAAGAACACAAGTGATGAGAACTTGGAAGAAATTCTACAGGAAAAAAATAATAAAATAATGTAAATTTCTATCCTTGCAATTTGACGAGTCGGTAGATTACACAGTTATTGCACAACTATGCATTTTTATTTGATTGGTTTTTAAAGACATGTTTGTTTCAGAAGAATTATTAACAGTTTTACCAATGGAGGAACGATCCAAAAGAGAAGATATATTTAATGCATATAAGTCGTATATTAATCGTACTCGATTTCCTATTCATAAACTAGTATCGGTAACAACTGATGGAGATTCTGCGATGCTTGGGAATCATGTTGGGTTTATTACTTTATGTATAAATGAGGAAACAGTACCCACTTTTATCAGTTATCATTGCATTATACAACAGCAGGCATGGCTCCCACAAGGGGGGGTCTGACAGGGCTCTAGCCTGAGGGGAACCCGGCGTAGTGGGTCGACCAGTCAAGTAAGAAAAACACAAACCACACATTTGCTCGAATAGTAAAAAAGTGGCGCTATTTTCCTCAAGGGATATTTAAATTTTAAAATACATGGTTGTGCGATACAATTTGGTGTGATATGATTATTGATGCAATTAAAATGATAACTCATATTGTATAGAATTTATTTTAAGTATTTTTCCTGGCGAAAGGTTGCATGTTACTCGGCTACTACAAAATTTCTAATATTCAATATACATGTAAATTGTGTACAGTTTATGTGTACCTACCTACTTAATTTTTTAGAAGTGAAAGGCATAATAATATTACTTAAGTATATTATTGTCCTTAATTCAATGTTTCCGTAATCTTATTTTTTATATGTATAAAATATCTGTTTTCAAAATACATAAGTATTTAAATTATAAAAAATGGGTTTTATTGTTCTCGCATGATATAATTACAAGTGATATCAGTCGATCGCCATAAATATTTTTTTGAACTAATCGATCCTAGAATAAAAAAGTAAGAATAGAAAACAACAGAGAAACTAGCGGAAAAATACGAAGTTTGCAATTTGAGATTTTTTTTTGATAATTTACAATTTCAACTGTATTCATTATTTGTATCTGAAAACATTAAAAAGATTTTTTTTTAAGTCAATGTAAAAACATAAAATTACAAAAATGTGAATTTGTCACATATTTGGTACATAGGTTATATTTATTATTAAAATTTACGATTAAGATTTCATATAAATAAAAAGGATTTCAAGTTATACACTTTTATATTTTTTATCAAAATCGATGTTTTTTTAAAAAAATATAAAAAATATTAAAACTATGAATTAGTCAAAAATCTAAACGGTGAAAAATTGAAAACTTAATAAACTAAATCTTAATAATAAATATAACTATAAAAATAATGTAATAATAACGTAACCCATGTACCAAATATGTGACAAATTCACAATTTTTTTTATAATAATTGTAAGTTTATCTGACTTTAAAAAAAAAAAATCTTTTTAATGTTTTCAGATACATATTTATTATATAATACAGTTGAAATTGTAAATTATCAAAAAGAATTCTCAAATTGCAAGCTTCGTATTTTTCCGCTAGGTTCTCTGTTGGCATATATGATCCCCCTTAACTTAACTTTTTACGTTACCATCTGTTGCATATCTTAAAAACAGTTATTGCAAATATAATTTTTAGACATGCATTAATATATGGATAGGATAGATAGGATGTGACCCATATCCTATTTCTGATATCGAAGACTGTTCCAATGAGAGGAAATAAAACTCATACTTAATCATATTTAGAAGTATTTTTATTAACAAGGAAGGCTTTGAATTTAAAATTCATCTAATGTGAAGGATGAATCTGATGCATTTCGACGAGTTTGTTAATAGCAGGCTCGAATTCACTTAAAAACAGCCGTAAGTCGCCGCGCCGCGTTCAGTAACTTGCAGCCAATTTCTCTTTTTAGTTAGCTATGTTGCTACAGCACTAAATCCACGTTCACGCAAATACGATGATTGGAATCAGAAATCGTTGAACAACCGACCATAATGCCGTCGCCCCTCTAGATTTCCTTAACGCCCCCTAATTTTCTTTGAGCCTTATACTGCCCCCCTGAAAGCCTCCAGCGCCCACAAGGGGGCGTTATCACCCACTTTGAGAAAGACTGCCTTAAATCAACACTGTCAAACATGAATGAGGTTGGCTAAACTCACTTATAAACCTCACACAATTACAACATAATCTTTAACAAAGCTACGAAAATTGCATCTCTGATCTTACTCATGGACTCAGTTTTGAAAATTTTTACTAAACAATTTTTTTCCATTCAATGATGTTGAAGAATAATTAACACTGCATCAGTGAAATAACCCTTCAATCGCTAAATACCAGTGGCGGCCGGTGATAATAAAATTAGGCAGTGCAAATAAAGACATGCATTTTCCTTTTCGTGGTATTGAAAAAAATTGGCAATAGCCTTCGTGGTGGAGGTAGGCGTATGTTAAACGACGCTTACATTCACGGACAGCATTTATTTGTTGCCAAAGTTACAAATATAAGTATGATGTAGTGAAGTGCACACTCTTTTCGATTTTCATTGTTACTAATTACACTTCATATGTGCTGACATAGTTACCATGTTTGTCACTCCTAACTTCCATAAATCGTAACTGATGTAAGTATTTTAGATATGTGTCATTGAGAAAAAGCCGCAAACTCCTCATTTGTCATCCCACATTATTCTCATATACGTGCTGTATTATTTTTATAAATTCTGTGGATCATTAATTTTCCAACGGGATTGATTTGGGCTTGTTTCTATCTGTTAAAAATTTGCTACTACTTTTGTACACTTCAACTCCAGAATTGCACACCAAATGAGACTGATTTGAAAGACATTCTACGTCAAAAATAATAGTATAAGTAGGTACTTACATAAAAAGTTGTAGTACCCACATGTTATTATGCAAAGGTTATTAACAGTATATTATATGTATTATGTTACTTACTTACTTTGCTGTAGATTTATATTCAAATTATTTAGAGTTTAATTTTGAAATGTAAAATAATTATAAAATTGGTATTTGTATGTTGAGATTGCTGTTTGATGATCACAATATTACTCTAATCGATATTTTGATTGATTCAATATTAGTATGGTATCATACAACGGAGCATTTACCACATAACGCATGAAATAATAATATAGTATTTTTAAATACTGAGCGGGAAAGTTATACCTACTTTATAGGCGCGTACATACAATATTTTAAATGCGCCAGTCAACGCGTGATCTATCGGCTATGATTAGAAGCTCTCGGGGGGAGAACACTGCTCAAAGCAAGCTAAAAATTGTACGTTCATTGCGCTAACATATCGGCACCATGCAAAAAAAACCGTGTACGGGCAGGCAGGACAGATCCTCTTTAACGCATTCAACAAATGCTATGAAAGACGTACGTGTATTCATCCAGCTTCGCGCCCGGTCAAAAATACTAGAGAAATATACGTGCATACTCGTAGAGGACGGGCGACAAATTAAAGATATTTTACAATAATTAACTACTTATTACAATATGTAGGTATTTGAATACGTAGTCAATACGAATAGGCAGTTGATTAAATTGTTTGTTCTGTTGACCACTCTTGAGACTCTGCGTCTGCCTCCAGTACTACATTTAAAATATAACTACATAAAGTCTTTGTCTCTTGCCTTGACTATACAGGTCTTGCAGGTCTATTTTTAACGGTTATCACTTTAGCACGTTTCCATTATTCTCATTGTTCCAAATTAACACAGAAGATATTCTATACACTAAACGGTTATCGGCGGCTATCTCTAATTTGTAATACGGTGAAAATTTATGTTGATAGACATGTTGGTCAAATTCGGATATGTTCGTGCTGCCGAACCCAAGCGGATAAGACCGAACACAAGCGGATAAAGCCGAACCAGCACCATCTAGTCGATAATGGGCCGGACCCAAGAATTTTGTATTCACAGGTCAGACATATCAACATAACCTACAATTTTATTAGTCATGTCATTGCGATTGCAGCAAAACAGTCCGTCTAGCATCCCAATTCTCAATATTTAAAATTGACAAACTCTATCTCTTAGTACGTTTGACAGTTCAGACGGTTAACTTTTTTTACATAATTAACCGCCAGAATATGTAGAGTGATAATTGTAATAATATATTTATCACAATTATGTAGCTCTTTTTTGATGTTAAATGATATGTTAGAATAGGCCTGCTGAAGGAATATACAAATTGCGAAGATATAAGATCTTACTAGACACATTATAATCTTCCAAGTTGGTTGTTCCCACTTCCAAGTTGGTTGCAGTTTAATCTTCCCATTTTTCCCATTGAGCTCGATAACCATGATACGACAGATCGCAGCAAATCATAGGTGACCATTCGTAGTTATATCTGCATGCCACACATTCATCACTAGACTCAGACTTAGAAGAGTCTTGGTGAGAGGAATCTACCCTGAAAAAATGCGGGGGTCCACAGTTGAGGAGTACATACATATGAGTTGTACGTAGGGTAAGAATGAAAGGCAGTAGCACAGGCTAGATTTTGTTAACTCCCAACCCACCGCTATAAAAATTCGATTACATTATAAGTTTCTTCTTTCTTCTTCTTCTTTGACCATGTCCGATCCTAATAGGATCATATGGGCCTCCACAGAGTGGAGGTTTCTATTAACAGATTTAATTTTTACGAGAAATGGATGTCAGCCACTTGCTCAACCTATTAGGTTCATATTCTGACTCGTACACAAATTGAAAAACAATATGTATACTTGCCAGACCCAGGATTCGAACCTGCGACCCTCGGATATTAGAAGTTATCCCCTGCATACCATGTTTCTATGTGTGCTCGCTTGGTGGCGTGAGAGGGGAAATCATTGATATATTCTGTTTTTTTTTTTTTTTGGAATCAACCATGTGCTTGCTTTTTCGTACAAGGTGGTTGTTAATAATTTTGAACAATCACAAACACCCAGGCTTTGAGAAAATCACATAAATGTTGTGTGTCCTGACTGGGAATCGAACCCAGGAACTCTCAGGTGGAAGGCAAGCGACTTACGCACTGCACCACTAGAGCCGCCCTATATATCGTCTCTGTTCTGGCAGAACACACTAACTGGAGAATACTAGTTTTGAGTAATTTGACTTTGAAGTTGTTAAAATGTTTGAAATAATGGTCTATCATGTGAGTTTATTAAGTAATCGTAACAGTGATGACTTTAAAATAAAGACTGTTTATTTAGTAAGAAGGTTTCCAGACGGTAAAGTTTGAAATAAGGAACATTTTGGTACTAACTCAATATTTCATTTTTTCAAATTAGTGTCTTCTGCCAGAACAGTGACGATATATTCTATGTTGCCGGGTATCTGTTGAAATAAGATATTTCTTGACATCAGTGTGAAATAATCGTTTTGGGTGCATGCATGGTCTTACGGTCCAAAAACATTATGCTTGCGTTTACTGTGTGAAATAATTCACTGCGTAATTTTATACTGTTATGCCGAAGCCTAAGACAAGTGTGTAATAATAAATGTATTTTTTTACTTCTTCTGTTACTACCCCTATGACATTTAGAATATAATTGGCAGATTGGTATCATGAAATTTGACACCACCGTGGTCCGCCGAATACATACTTATGTTACCCTGAATGATAAATTAAAACATTTCACACTCATTCTACCCCTATGACATGTAGAATATAATTGGCAGATTGGTATCATGAAATTTGACACCACCGTAGTCCGCCGAATACATACTTATGTTACCCTGAATGATAAATTAAAACATTTCACACTCATTACTTGTCGTGACACAACGGAAACATTGTAGTTTTTATCACTTTATCCTGTTATTGATTCTTTTCATTGTTGTCATGACTTCCATACAACACAATTTCATCTTTCTAGGAAAATCTATGGATTAAGTGATGTATGTATACCTCAAATGCTTATAGTCTATTATTACGTTGCTTTTGTCAGGGTCCGTAATTCTACTCTATTCAATCGATAGTATGCGGTGAACTTAGCGACTGACCATCTGTTAAATTTTTGTTTTTAGCGACACAGCTGTTTGTGGAAATTGGCACAATGCTGCAGCAGCGGCGCCAGCAGCAGGAGTACGAAGAAATGAGCTGGCGGCTGGGCTCTGACGCCGACCCCGCCGACACTGACCCCGTACTCGCCCAAGCCCTGGAGCTCAACCGAAAGAAGTCCGCCCACAAGGAGATGGAAGTTATCAATAAGTATGTCAATTTATTCCCCCCCCCAATTCCTAAACACACCAATTAGAAAAAATAACAATAATTAATATCTTAATTATGTTATATTCAGTATTGAATATTAAAAAAATAATTTTATATCAATATCTGAAGCGATTTGGTTGAAACAGTGTAATTGCCTTTTCAATTGGTATAACCAATGCCAGGTTTGCAAGAACAAACTAATTTTGACCTTCTAGATGTGATATATTAATTTTTTTTCCAGGTTTAAAAGCTTACAAATTGGGAATGAAATAATTACAAGCCAATTATAATATATAAAGATGGATATTATTATTTTAGAATTTTAGACTGTATGTACATATTTTGTTTTTTATAACTGAGTGAGCTGGTTATTTTTTATTAATTTTTTTCAGATTTGCTGCAAAACAAGTCACCCTTCGCCTTGAACCTAAAAATGTTGACGATAATATCGTCGACTCATCCGAAAGCGACAGTACTGACAATGAAAATTGCAGTGATGAGGATGACAGAGACCTGCCGGACACTGTCGGCCAAAATTTGGTCGACGTAGAGGAACTGAGTCAGGATTCATCGAGAGGAAGTACACAGAAAACTCTTCCACTGCCAAACGGTCATGTATCTTCTATGAATGGTGATCGAGACTCTGGCACCAAAACACCTGACGCTGATAAAACTAAATTATTTGAATATTTAATTAGTAAATCTCCTGTGAAAGACTGCAAAGTAGTATTAACCGAGACCGTCGTGACACGACGCATAACAGGTGATTCAAATAACTCCATAATACGCAGTAGAGAACCTAGCCCAGTCAGGAGTAGAAGTCCAACTAATCTTGAAGTGTCAAGAACTGTAAAGCAAGAAATGATAACCTGTTTTGAGCGCAATGTTATGGTTCAAATTCATTGTATTGAAAGTCCTGTAAAAGACAGTGCACGAATAAACGCGGAAAATGAAAAAAAAGATGGCAGTAATGTTACAACTAAAAATCCACCAGATACTTTAGATTTGACTGAGGAGACGTCTTGCCCTGGACCCGTCGATGATAAAACTAAACACATCAAAAAACTTCCGGACAGTTTTGATTTGATTGAAGATACTTGTTCTGGACTTGCAAATGTTGAAGATGCAGTTTATGAGACAAGTAAAACTATCATTCTCGATAATGAGATTGGTCCGGTGAGCGAATTGACAAACAATAGCCCATTCAGTGAAGTTAGAAATAAAGATGTACAGATCGACGATTCTAAGTCTTCAAATTTAGGCAAGTCAAAGAGTAAAAAGAAATCTTTCCGTAATGAACGTTACAGCGACGATAGCGTTGACTCTTTCGACAGTAATCCTTCTCTCATCGAGCTGAGTTCATCTTCTGAAGACGAAGCTGGCAGCGGAGCCAAGGAATCGGAGGAAGACTGCAAAAGGTTGAACACCAATCGGCCGGACTCCGTCATGTCTGGTATGGCTGTTATCGAAGACAGCAATTCTACAAGTGAAGTTTTAACGATTCAATCGGACAAAATACATGAAATCGAGGACAGCAATGATTGTAATTGAGTAAACATTCATTTGTGATATTCAGTATGAATACACCTGTTTTGTATATACAGTAAAACCTCGTTAATACGAGTTCTATGGGACCGAAAATCGAAAAAAAATTCGAAATATGAAATGTATGGGGAAAAATATTAATTTATATTTTTATTTTTTCATTAATTTTGTTTACGATCATTGATGTGCCTACCAAATTTCTAATTCCGTATGTGTTAATGGATCATAAAATCTCAGAATTATTTATATTACCTTCTTAAAATAAGTAATTTATGATGTTTTAAGAAAAATCTGTCACAATTTTCAATGACTGGCTCATGAAATAGTGTACTATATTACGATTTATTGAATATTTTTGTATGCCAGGACTCAGAAATCATTTGGAATTACGAAATTCGAATTAAAGTTATGGTTTTATATGAAAATAGTTTTCAAGAGACTTTTTTTACGAAAATTTCGAATTATGTTTGTGTGTTTTTATTAACGAGGTTTTACTGTAAGACATGTGTGGAGATTTTTTGTTTATTATCTAAAACCAAAGCTAATTTTCTGTAGTATTACATTTTGTATATTAAATAATAAAAATTGTTCAATGGCACGGAGTATTGGATAGTTTTTAATGTTGTAATATTCTGTACTGTTAATATATATTATTATTCTCATATTTTTCTTGCTGTGGACCAGGGGTTGGCAAGCTATGGCCCCCCGTCTATTTGGTATGACCTGGAAGCTAAGAATGGATTTTACATTTTTGAATTTTTTAAAATTTCAACATACGTGAAGTTTGATATCAAAAATTAAAAAAAGATGTGAAATACTCCCTCCATTTTTGCAGCGAATATATTTTCAGGGTGAACTACAGTTCCGGCAAAGATTTTCAGATCAAGTGCATGAGATATCTCCATATTTCATAATTCGTTTGACAGTACAATAATTGAGAAGTTTACATTTACATTTCACAGTATGTAATTCAATACAGTGAAAGAAGGTAAAAACCTGATTACCTACTAAATTAGGATTAAATGTGTTCATTGTCATTGTGTATTTGCCATTGGTGAGTGCACAAGCAGTTGAAAGGCGAAACCTGGGCCGCAAAAAATATCTCATTATCTCGGTGTATTTTTGTTTAATTTTAAAATTAAAGTTATATATTGTAGAATTACTTTTCATGCATTATGACGTTTGGGATTTTTCTGTGTAAGTTTTGTGACAACCCTGACGTTTTGCGAAACATTTGGTTTTGATTTTTTTTTAATAAATGGCGGCGCAGCGCAAATGACGCCGTATATTTATTTGGTAAGTCTCTCTTGGCCATATCCGTCCTTTAACTGGAGCATAAGGACATCATGCGGCGCCTCCAAGAATCCCTGTCGCTCGCCAGTCTTCTTGCTTCGTTCCAGGTCAAACCAGCATCCCCTAGCTCCGCCGTATACACTGTAGATTATATTTAGCGGCCTTCCGTAAGGTGCCATGATTTGCTACCGTAAAGCAGCACCGTCAGAATGCAAGCGTCGAATAGGCGGCATTTGGTTTTGACCGAGTACAATCGTGAGTCTATATAATATTATTAAGTATACTATTAATTTATTGCCAAAAAATATATATTTATTAGGTTTTATTTTTTCATTCACACTCCATGCACGGCCATAATAAAACCTCCTGGCATATAACTGGTTAAGTGTTTGTGTTGTAAATATATGTATATAATATATAATTGGTCATACTTCTTCTTTTATGCTAATATGTATAGTTAATTTAATAAGCATTCTATCACAGAACTGACATTACTGAGATAGAAACCCAATCCACAAATCGTCGCTGTATATTAAATACCTCATATGTGGTGATTTTGACGAAAACAAGTTATTGATTTTTTTCATTTTCATTTTTTTTTCTACCCTATCGTCTTTAAAACTAGAAAGTTGTGTAACTCCATAAACACTACTTTACAGGAGAGATAAAAAGTATTATGGTTTCTTATACAAATATATGGTTATGGAGTTAAATCATCCATGATTTAACAATGTTGGAATTTTTTTTGGAATTACATCATTTGCAAAACAGGTACATAGATATTAACAACGGCCACAGTGACGTCCCTTGATAAAATGCCGCCCCTAGGCAGCGCCAAAATGCCGCCTTATTTTTTATACTTACATTATTTTTATCATCCTTTCATGAGTCCAATATCTAAGAAATGTGTTGTATGGATACATTACTAACAAAATATCAGACTAATTATTCGCGAATCTGCACGTGTCGTTTCTGGTCACCAAGGACGTCGAAGAGCAACGGAAGTAAAGTAGATATCGCGAACCCGACAAAACCAGTGAGCTGAATTTTTTAATGGAAAGATATTTTCGTTATTACTAAGTTTAGATAGCTATTTCTATATTATATTCCAAATGATTTTCCTCGATTTTGCCGCCCTTCGAGCGACGCTCAATCTGCCTACCCCCATGGGACGTCACTGGACGGCCACTAGATATACATGTATATATATATTATAATATATCATTTATGATTACTTTTTTAAAACAGTTTTTTCGATTATCTCAGAATATGACTCAAACCACATAGGAGGTATTTAAAATACATTGACGAAATGGTAAATTACAGTTTACTCTTGATATACTGGGGTAGATGGGAAAATCTATTATCTGTATGACCAGTTTCACAGTTAATTCAAACCATCAATAAATATATTGATAACTAACCTAATTTTCCTATACGTGATGTAGGTTTACAGATTACAATCACTCAGTACAGGAAAGGAGTTAGTTATACATACAGGAGGACCTCGACTTTCGCACATAATTGGTTCCTGAAAAGGTGTGCGAATGTTGAATGTTCGAAAGTAGAGGGAAGTAAAAAAAAAAAAAATTGTGTGTATTTTGAAATATGTATTTATCAAGTAAATATAAGATGTTTAAGAGACATGTTTAAGTGGGGTTTGCGGGTGTTTCCCTTAAAAAGTTATCAAGAGTTAACTGTATGCCACTCTTCTTTTTCTTATTTTAAATAAAATATTTTAAATGGTAAATTATTAACTTTACAATATTGCTTAACTGCTGGCACGAAATGTAAAGTGAACCAATCTTTTAATATTAACGCAGTAAACCCAGGTTTTTTTTTATTTTTATTTGATTACTGGAAGCAATTCTTTATCCTTCCCTTTCAATGCTCTGGGATTTTCTGGTTGATAAATTAACATTGGCATCAATTTTAAATCACCAGCCAAGTTTCCACCAAGAAGCAATGTCAATCGGTTTTTAGAAGGTTTATGCCCAGGGGCAACTGATTCTTCCTTAGATAAGAATGTACGACTAGGCATTTTTTCCAAAATAAACCTGTCTCATCTACATTAAATATTTGGCTAGAGGAATATTCTCCATCTTCAATAATTTTGGATAATGAGGAAATAAATTCTCCGCGAAAATCAGCCGATTCTCCAGTGAATTTAATATAAACCAACCGTTACTTGCTTGAAAAATCGTGTTAGAATCTTCTTTTAATCTAGCCTTCCAATCTTTGTGCAAACTAAGAGCCTTCGCTTGAATAATTGAAATATTCAGAGGGACATCTTTTTGATGTTGGTCGTCGATCCATGATGACAAATATTTTTCCATTTAATCCATAACTATGCCGTGTCTTTTGGAAACAACCTTTAAAGATATATTTCCACAATTTTGAACGTATTCCTTAATTTTATTTTTCAAAATTGAACATATCGTAGTAGACCTGTTTGTATCATGCGAATGTCCGATTGAAGAAAAAGATTCACCGCAATTAGAACGTCGTGTGAAGTTTATAAGTCCTTGATTTCTTTTTGTTCGTATCAACACTGCAGTTTTTCCGTTTCTCACTCATGTTTATAAATTTTTAGGGTGAAATATTTCAGATGAATAAAATTAGCAAATCGCACAACATGACACGCCCACGGATATCTTAACCCCACGGCCAGCGCGACGTTTTAAAAAAACGATTTTTTTTGAAATGTGCGAAATAGCGAATTGTGCGAAAGTCGAACGTTCGTAAGTCGAGGTCCGCCTGTATAAATATAATAATAATACACAGTGAGTAAAGAGCTACCACGAACACAAAATTTGCTCAATATAATTTTAACCATTGATAATATGTATTTACTATGACTTTAATTGATTAAAATGTGTTCCCCCTTTTCACAGATTTTCTTAAAAATAATATATATTAAGTATTTAAAATAGTAGCGTGCATTAGCGTGTATAAGAAATATTAAATGGAAAAAAAAATTGAGTCATTGAGAATCATATTTTGTAAGACTGATTGATAGCTCGGTTTATCCATTTTTTTTTTTTTGATTTAAGTCCCTTCTCCCGGTAATAAGCCTGGATAATCGGGAGTATACTGTACATTTATTATAAATTATTGTGAATTTTTTAAATAAAATTGTGTTTTACTAATTTTTATTTAACTATATATTTTTCCAGAAATACATTTTGTTGATTTCAAATTTGTATTTCTTAATCATGATAACTGAAAACATTCAATGCATTTAGTCGAATATGGGCGAAATACTATGTCTGTATGTGTGTATATTATTTTATGTGAAAAATGTTCTTATCCATACTAAATGATGTACATTCTTGTTTGTTTTTAAATGAATTACAGTACTCTCTCAGTAATCCGCCGCTCCAGACAAGTGTCCAATTAGTGAAAGCAGCGGACTATAGTGCATACATACAAAATATGTTAAAAATTAAAACATATTTTGTAAAAATAGTGTTTTTCAGAAATTTACTAGCAAATTACAGTTTTCTTTATAATAAAAATCAAGTATTTACTAAATTATACATAGGATTTATAAACTAAGTTTATTAACTAAATATTAAACAGTAAATCACCTGACAACCAGTTGTTCAGTGAGGCAGATATTCTTGAATGGTTTAGGATTCCTGGCTTTCCCTATGACCAAAAGCTTCAGTTTGTGTGCCCCGGTTGCATTGGAACACGGCATAATTGTGATGCGGTCCTTGGGCACTTTCCTCCCTGTTTTACTAAGGAGAAGTTTCTAAAATAAACCCGTCTCATCTGCGTTGTATACTGAATTTGCAAATCGAATACCGGCGAATTATAGAGCTTGATTTTATGCTTTCAACTAGTAAAAATAACGGCGGATTATAGTAGTTGTCGAATAATCGAGCGGCGGATTACTGAGAGTGTACTGTATTGTGTAAAAAATTGTGACAGAACTTTTTCGAATTTCGAATATTTGGCTTCGGCTATGTTAATGTTTTTTTTTTATAGCTTAAAGTTACATCAACCATGTTTCTTGAGCAGATGTTTCCTTTTCATTACATATATCCCTCTGACTTGTAACATGAAAAATCATACTGGGTTATCAAGTCACCGGCCCTATCCCAGCAGTAGTGTTTACTATTTCAACAGCTGTTGGAATACTCACTATTCTAGCATAAGACGGTGGAATACTTTACATTTAATTAAACATCCTGATTATTTGGATCATGAGTACAAATGAACTGACTGTGCCTAAACAATTTTTTTTCCATTGGGTTAGACTGCAGTGATTCTCAACCTCGTTTGTTTGGTGCCACATTTTATAAAATCTTCTTAAATATAATTATAACTATGTACAAAGGGGTCAATTACACAATATACTCCTCTACTTGGTTTCTTACCATTTTTAGTTTTAACTTTTAAATAAATTCGCTACTTACGTAAAAAAAAGTCTTTAGTGGCGAATAGGCTGTTAAGATCCGCCATAAATAGTGCACACTAATTTTTGTTAGTCATACATATTTGTTTTCATTGAAGTAAAACTACAATTTACAATTGTGGTGTTGGTTAGTTTTTAAAATTCAATTAAACCCTGCGAAACCAAGCCATAATAGACAATAGTTAAAAAATACTCGTCTATCTACAAAATATCTAAAATTATGCAATTAAGTCATACCTACATAACTTTGGATATTTTATAGATAGAATAATATTTTTTATCTATAACAGTTTGGTTTAGGCAGGGCTTAATGAATTATATGTATTCAACATGTACTCAACAATATTTGTTATATGTTGTCGGTGTTTTGTAAAAAGGGCGAATCAACCATTTTGGCGAAATCGAGATTTTAATGAAAATACAATATGTACCCCACTAGCTTTGTTGTGTAAAAACGGCGAATTTGTATCTCCACAAGAATGTACTTAAAAACGATAATCGACTAAAATTAAATAAATTAAAATTACGAATAAAAAGCGAATGTGACATATTAGGCCTTTTAAAATATTATATAATAATGCCTATTATAATGACAGTACTCTTTCTAAGCTTTATTATAAACTTGTTAGATATTTATAATCATCCACAGGTAATAAACAAATAAATGTCAAAAGTTAAAAATCCTCCTATAAAATAGCATTTTGGTTAATTCACCCTTTTTACAAAACACCGACTTTGTATTCTTAACCCAACAAAAACAAATTACATAGTATGAATGAAAAAATGTGCACAATTTTGTCATATCGCCCAAAGTATACCAAAGCTATTATGTTTAGGTTTAGGCAGGGTTTATTTGATTTTTCAAAACTAATCAAGACCATCTGTAAAGTGCAGTCTTAATTCAATAAAAACAAATACAAATAAATGAACAGAAAATATAAAAAATCATGTTAACAAAATTGTCAAATCTGAGGTTTTAACAGCTCGACAATGATGCAGGGCAAAAACAATAAAGGATATTATTAGATATTATTATACATAGGATATCGACGTATTATTAAATGCATGAAGTGTGTGAAAAATAAAATGACTCCAATATTTTGGTCTTCCTGAATCAACCTATAAAAAATTTATTCTTTCATAATATACGTACATTCAGATGAATGTGATGGAAAAATGAACTCTAACTGCATTATAATAATAGTCAATTTCCAAACTGCATTAATTAATTGTTCACATTATGATTTTTTTCTCGCTAATGTGTGTATATGCCAACGACGCCAGATGTTCCTGTTTTAACCTTTTCTGGAAAAAATTTCTATATTTTTTTGTTTAGATATTGTATGGAATTGTGTATCCTATATATATAATAATATGATACAGATGACTTCTAACATACTCTATCGGGGAACTGTACTCCCCCACTCCTTTACATAACCCTCGTACCCAATTTTGTCTTTTTTTTTTTTTTTTTTTTAAATATTGTCGCGCCATGACGTGTTGTCCCGAATATACTGTGGTACAGTTATTCTCAACTGGGTTTTGTGGTAATTCACTAAAACTTAATGGAAAAAAGTGCATCTTAATACCTATAATGAATTATTAAAGCATTTCGAAAGATTAGTTAAGTGGTAGTATTATAATCGAGAAAATAGTAAGTTTGTTTATAATCGGTAAAGCCAGAGTTACATGAAAAACTGTGTAATTTTTAATGCCTATCAAACCTAAGTTTCATTCAGTCAAGTAGGGCTTCTGAGATCTTACAAAATATGTCAAGGCCTCCACCACACAAAATGTTGGAAATCACTGCTATAATAGATACATTTTGATTTTAAGTTAAATCTTGTTTATACATTTTAAAACATTAACTATTGTTAATCCATTTTATTTAAACTAGTCATAAAAAGTGGTCATAAACATAACGTCAGCTGAATGCAGAACTATTCTAACTCACTTTTGAAATATTCTGCTGAAGAGTTTTTTGAAACAGCCTACTTCACTTATTTATTATTTATATAGACAAGTGTATGCGTCATTTTTTTCATTAATAATCCTAAAATATGATGCGTACATTTATCCATAAAGATAACAAATAATTTCAGTAAGTTTCAAAAAACTCTTTCCTCAAAAATTTCAAATGTAAGTTAGAATAGTTCTGCATTCAGCTGACGAATTAATATTATTATGTAAAGAAAATTCTTGTACCTAATATGTCTTAAATAAAGTGTTGTATCATTTTGTATTTAAAAATATGACTTTTTATTGTATTGTATTTTATATTATTTTTTTATTGTAATAACTGTTCCATGATTATGAGAAGAGAGCAGTGGATATCAACTCAGATTTAAATATTTTGAAAACCGCTGTATCTATGAGTCAATGAAGACAGTGACAGTTGGATTAAGGTGGGTCGCACATAGAAACTCGACTGTATACAGACTGTAACAGGTCGACTTTGTCAATGTGATTTTGATGACATCCACGAAAATTTTCCATGGCACAAAACTTTGGTGCAACATTGTTGGTTGGAAAAAACATCTGTTGTTGCATAGATACAACACAGTTCTCAATAACGCTCAATATGAGTGCCATTGATAAGGATCACTTTTGGTTCAGCAAATCATTACTTTTGTTCTTTGAGACATTAATCTTTACACCTACTTTGCTGCTTTCATTTGTAAGCTCCTGTATCCTGTTCCAAAAGTCTTCTATTAACAATTTCGTCTTCAAAGCGCATGACGTGACTGATGTATTCGCTGTTAACGCTGATTCCACTGTTCTCCCAGTCAAGTAGCTTGAATAAATTTTCTAGAATAGTAGTGAATGATTTGGGTGAGATCGTGTCTTCTTGCCGGACACCCATGCTAATAAAAAAACCTGCAAAATACAAGATACATGTACCTACATACTCACTTTACTCCAATGGAAAAGAATTAAGTAAGTAAATATTACTCTCTAGTCTGGATTTATATATATTCCGACTTCTTATCTATGATATAACATAGTTAGGTAAGTTATAGTTTTTGATAAAGGGGGGGGTCCCGCGTCCCCTTGTTTGTGATAATATTCGTATAAGTATATATTATGGTAGGTAATAAAGCATAGAACAATCATGATTCATGTCAATAGTAAATTTTTATTTGAGTACATATATTCATATTTTTTTTATATAAAAAGAGCAACACAAAAGCCCATTATTTTCAATGCACATTATTTAGTAGGTACTATTTTTTAAGTCGCAACTTACAATAAAGCCTCAATTACATTGAGCTTCTTTACGAGCTGTTTATTGGCGAATTTCCAATCTGCCTGTAAAGTCGCCCAGTGTAATCATCGAATAAGCTAATAAGCTGGTTGTAAACACTCTACCGAGAAAAGTTGAAAGCCAGTCAACTTTATACACTACACGCCGGCGTGTGGGCCTACTGCGTCTGCGCAGTACCAACCTCCCGGTAAAAAAACGAACTACGTTCCGTCAAAATTGTCGTTGGCTTGTGGCTTCTCAGCGAATGGAAAGTTTTGTGTGTAATCATCAAATCGCGGTAGCTGAATCGCCCGCTTTTAAATTCGCCAATAAACAGCTCGTAAATAAGCTCAATGTAATTGAGGCTTCTCTATTTATTTAACATGAACACCCCACAAAATCAAACTGTTCTGAAAGCCAGAATTTAATAGTGATTGAAGTCAGTCAAAAAATCCTTGTAGCAAAATAACACCTCATAGGGCCCGCCCGGGTGTTTCGCACCCCCGCTTGGTGCGCCCCTGGTTCATTATTGCTGGTAGAAATAGAGGATTACGACATATTGTCATTAATATTATTACTTACGTAATTTTCTACGCCCACGGTGGCCGCGCGGCATAAGCGTTGGACTACGAGTATCATGCCGTGGGTCCCAGGTTCGAATCGTGGGTCTGGCAAGTACACATATTGTTTTTCAATATGTGTGTGAGTCAGGGTATGGACCTAATAGGTTGAGCAAGTGGCTGACATCCATTTCTCGTAAAAAAAAAATCTGTTAATACATACCTCTACTCTGTGGAGGCCCATATGATCCTATTCGGATCGGACATGGTCGGAATTTTTTTTTTCTACAGGGGCGATAGTCCAACCTTCGCACTGGATTAGCCAGTTCCTCACCGGCCATGGCAACTTCGCCGCCTGACTCCAGGAGTTTGGCTTGATAGTAGATGGGCCGGGCTGTACCTGCGGACATGACCACCAAGATGTTGAACACATTCTCCGGGATTGCCCGCTTATGGAACTCGAAAGAGCGGAGCTGTTTGCCAGGATCCCTCCTCACACGGGCCCAATTGGACATGGAAATCTGATAGCAACCGAGGCCAACTTTGCGGCATTCGAGAAATTTGTAGCGTCGTTTGGGGAGCGGGATAGTCCCGACTCCTCTGTAGACTCATCCATTTCAATTCGTGACACTCAGTATGCGGGTACACAGGGCGCTTAACGTCAGCGGACAGCAGAGCCAGTTCAAAAAACAAAAAAATTCTTAACTTTATTCTTTAAGCACTACGGTGCATGGTTGCAGCATCAGTCCCGTGCGGCTCCGTCTCGGGAAGGAATGAGCACTTAAAATCACTTCTTTCAGACACGTTTAAAGCGTCACGGAAAGCGGCTGTGCATATATGACGGGTGGTGGTGGGAACTTTAACGTAGTCCCGTGGATTTCATATTGCACAGCTCCGGTTCATTTCGAGTTCTGCATAATTTTGATTAACTACAGAATACAGTAGTATTTTAGAACCTCAAAATTATGACATAATAATATTATATTAGTGTTTAAAAAAAATGGAGAACATTATAAGAAGTAAATCATATTAAGGTTTGTTTACACGGGATTAATGCTAATAACTAGTACTCGCACTAATGATTAGTACTAAGCCCGTTTAAACAAGGCCATAACCGTGTCTTCAATGAAAGTAATAATTTTGTACTAGGTACATATTTTTTATATTCTTGGGTAATTGGGCATTCATCATTTGAATGTTTTATCTATTATTCATTTCAATGTACTGAAGCACACTGATGTGTATCTGTTTTTAATAGCCTGTTTTTTAAAATCTAATCAAGAAAAATAGAGTAATAATAAAAAGGGCTCAGTTATTTACATACAAGAAACTCAAGCAAGACTTTCTACGGTTTCATGTAAAAATGTATACTTTAATGTGTAAAACATTTTTTAGCAAACCATCAAGTCGGTTTTCAAAGGATATTAGGTACTTACTTATTCGATGGTATCCATTGTATTGTTTTACATCATTGACATCCCGTGGGGGGGTAGACAGGTCTTGCGTTGCATACGGGCGGCACATTATAAAGGGCGGCGAATGAAGGAACGACTACAAATATCACAACGTTTGAAAGCAGTGGCGGTTTTCCACGAAGCAGACAATGTTGTCGCCTCATTAGAAAGGATCTACATATAAAAGTTTAAAGAGTGATCACACCATAAATATCTTGATACTATAATTATTACTCATTCTATTGTAATACCTACGTCATAATAAATGGCGGTTTTTTCGCATGGGCATTTTTTTATAATGGTGCCCCTAAACCTGTCAGTACCACAGAACTGACGTTCCTTACACTTACACCACCAGTGTTTGAAAGTAGGTTTCGTAGAAATGCTCTAATTTTCAGTATATATTGTAGGATACCTATGTCAATTTAAAGATTTTTAGTTTATTTGTCAGTTTAAGATCTTCTTCTTATTGTGCCATCCCCTAGCGGAGGTCAGCCTCCATCAGGGCGATCTTAGCTTTATCATCTGCTACCCGGAACAGTTCAGTGGAGCTACACTCTTACCAATCACGAAGGTTGTTGAGGCACGAAATGCGGTGTCGTCCTCTGCTACGCTTACCGTTGATCTTTCCTTGGATGATGAGTTAGGGAATGCTGTATTTTGTCATCTCACAATGTGGTCGAGGTATTGTAGTTGTCTGGTTTTGATACTACGCAGAACTTCTCGGTTCTTTCCCATTCAATTGAGAAATTCAACATTATTGTCACCCGGTCAGTTCAAGGAATTTTGAGCAGGCGTCTATACAGCCACATCTCGAAAGCTTCAACTCTCCGTCACATCTCTTGGTTTCTTGGTTTAGCGTCCATACTTCCATATACAAATAATACAAAAGAATTGAGAGAATATTATGACAACTTATCCCGTACCAGTAGTCCCAGAAGTACCCGACCTGACGTGTAGATAGCAGTTGTTTGAAAATAATGACCATGATAGAAAGTACCGACCTTATAAAGCCTAAGATTGAAGTTTGACGACGCTACGTTGTTCAGTAATTATTTGTCAGCCATCAACAGTGAACGCTCTCAGTGAATTTGTAAACTTGGAAAAAATTGGTCATAGTTATGTGATACAATACTTTCATTTGAAAGGCTTCAGTCCAACCAATATCAAAGCGGCGCTAGATTCTACTCTGGGGGTGTCTGCTCCTTTGTTTACAGCAGTAACATATTGGGTGGCTGAGTTTAAACGAGCTCGGACGAGCTGCCAAGACGAACATCGCAGTGGTCGACCAAATGAGGTGACCACGCCAGAAATGGTGACGAAAATCCTCAAAATGGTATTGGATGAACGTCGACTGAAATTGCGCGAGCTGGTAGACATGGTAGGCATTTCAAAAAGTGCTGTACTGTTATATTTAAAAAAAAGAAAAAGTGTAAAGTAGTATCGTTAGAATGATAATAGAAATGAGTTTAACAATTGTAATGAACAATTGTTAAACTTGAAGTGCCAACTAATTTAATCGATAAAACATTTTTTAACGGTCATTGTTTTTTTAGAAAACAGGGTTGACGCACACTGTTAACAAGGTTGTGCCAAATTTATGTTGTTAATTAATTAACATTATTTATTTAAGTCTGCGTTTGAAATGTAGACATGTCACGTGAAATGTAACATGACAGTACATCACATATTGACTGAAAAATTGGACATGAAAAAGCTGTGCGCAATGTGGGTGCCGCGATTACTCACAATGGAACAAAAACAGAATCGTGAGAATGTTTCAATCGAGTGTTTGGCAAAGTTTCACAGCAATAAAACAAAGTTTTTGCGTCTATTCATAAACATGGATGAAACATGGGTCCATCACTTCACACCTGAGACGAAAGAACAGTCAAAACAATCAATTGAAAAGGGAAAATCGGCTCCAAAGAAGGCGAAGACAGTTCCATCTGCAGGCAAGGTCATGGCGTCAGTTTTTTGGGATGCGCGTGAGATAATTTTCATTGATTATCTTCAGAAAGGAAGCTCAATCAACGGCGTGTAATATGCAAACTTATTGTAGCATTTGAGTGATGAAATCAAGAAAAAACAACCGCATTTGGCGAAAAAGAAAGTTTCATTTCATCAGGACAATTCATCAGTTCACACATCCGTTATCGCGATGGTCAAAATCAATGAGTTAAAGTTCGAATTGCTTCCTCACGCACCCTATTCGCCAAATTTAGCTCACTCAAATTATTTTCTGTTTCCAAACTTGAAAAAATGGCTCGGTGGTAAAAGATTTGCCAACAATAAAGAGGTGGAGCTGCGGTTGATGGCTATTTTAAGGAGCTCGACCATTTTCACTATAAACAGGGTATCAAAGCTATTGAACATCTCTGGGAAAAGTGTATCTACCTAAAAGGAGACTACGTAAAGAAATAAAAATATTTTTTCCCAAATTTTTTGTGTTTTCTTTGTTAGGTCGGGTACTTCTGGAACTACCCTTGTACCATACGCAGTCTCGAACTGAGGCCCAGGTTAAGGTTTAAATTGCTAAGGAGGCGTCTCATTTTGAGCGAGGCACTCCTTGCGATCTGAATTTTTATTCTAGTTTTTATTAACTGGACTGGTTGCATTTCTCATTGACCCATGTTCCTAAATATTTATAATTCAATTGGTTCGCTGTTAGTGACAACACTTAGGATAGTAAGAATAAAATAAGTAAGTAGGCATCTAATGAATTATTTGATTAATTATTTGTAATCAAATAGAACACAATTTTTTAGTACTTATTCCACCTTTTAATTAAATTTTTGTACCGGTTTCGTCCTCTTCAAGGGGACATTATCAACTGAGTTAGTTGCTTTAATTACAAATAATTAATCAAATAATACAATGCAGTTCCACCATGAATTGACAGTTAACACTATAAAATAAATCTAACGAATTCGCAGACAATTTGAATTTAAAAATGAAAAGACGACGGCGGAGAGGGTGGCACTTTCCTAAGGACGTCACTGTTTTACATAACTTAGTTATATTTATTTTGTATTCCATTATTTATTTTATATCTATACTATAATTTGCAGAATATATTTGGATGTTTGTATATTTGTACCGTCCTTCGGTTTTTCTTTATACAAATCCACACGCGCAGTCGGATTTCGACAAAATTTGGACAGTAGACGGAGGCCGACGAGCCGGAGTGCGTGGGTTTCGAATTTCAGATTTAACCCGTTACACCCCGGGGACAGTTTTACGGATTTTGTGGAAAAAGGGCGCCGCGTATAGGGCCTTGTAACGCGGACGTTAATGCTGCAACCCCCATTTTTATTGAAAATGTCACTAGAATGTGTACATTAAAAAAAATATTAGCGTTTATTTCATCTCGATCGGAGGTCAAATGGCAAAGCTAGGTGCAAATAATTGTGTTATTAGAATCGCTAATCGGTAGAGAGTCAACCGAGCCGGCGCGGCACGGGCGACGCAGTGCTGCCAAATTTTCTAATAAATCCAATTCAAAATGGCTCAGTGAATCTCACCCTATGTGCAATTTTCAGCTCTGACAAATTGCATATAGATAATCTGATAATTTGGCGTAAATATTTCCATCACGTTTCCGTGCTATAATTATGCTTTTATGAAGTGTTCAAATGTTTTTCAAAGTGTTCAAATTTAGAATTTTTGTTTTCAAATATTAAACCATTCCACTCCCGGGCAGCGCCGGGTGATACTGCTAGTAAACTATTATAAGCATACGTTTAAAACAATCAAACCAACTTACATTTATCTACTTTGAGTAATTTTCTGTTCGCGCCTGCTCAGTGCTGTTTACAGAAAGTACCTATTATGAATTTCCTTTCCTTTAAATATTGTCCCAAGTATCCAACTAACACGCATGCGTATTAACTTAAAAAATTTACGATTATCCCTATACTTAAAGTGTACGACTTTCAAAATGTAGTCAGATGTTTTTAAACTGTCCCCACGGAGAGGTATAATATTTTGTGAGACAGAATTCTACAATTTGTTGTGTTGACAAAGTTATTAAATTATTAATTCATTTATTATTAATAATATATGGATGATTTGATGTCGTTATCGATTGTGACGTGTATTATTGAAATTATTACATTCACTATTATTTAAATGATCAATGAAAAACAGTTGGGTCTCAAGTGTTTGTTATTATTCAACATATTATAATATATACTTCATAAAATTATAAAGATGTAACTACGAAAAAATGTAAAATACGTATTTTAAAAATCTTTTAGGTACTATTCTTTAAAAAAATAATTTAAATAATACATCGTGAATAGCGACAATTATCTCATCGGCTGAAAATGGTATGACAGTTTTTTTAATAACTTTTTTACAAATTCTTCCATTTAAGTTGTTACAGTTCAATACGTTTTTATTATGTCCGCATAAAATTATAGAATGCATATTGATTAAAATACAACACAATAAATGTATTAGGTACCAACTTATTACATAATATACATAGTTCAATAATTGTCAATTGTCAACTGACACAAAATATGCAATATTCCAGCTATTTATAGCAAATTATTACATATTGTGTATTATTTTAATTAATTAAATGCCTTTACAACATGAATTGAAAATGAAAATAATTTAAAAAGAATACAATGTTTGTAAACTTGTATCGCCATACAAATTCGTGTGTGCAATCTTTGTTTGAAACTCATCGGAAGTCCACACATTAAAACATCGTTATCAAATTAAATAAGTATATAGTTTGGATCGTCCACGCTATATGACTATTCATGCTATCATCAAAATTTCACAGGTTAACCTGTCGATATTTTAGATAGCACAGTACAAATTTCCTCCCAAATATAGTATTGCTTGTTAGTTTGTCAGTACAAAACAAAAAATGTATTTATGCAAATTATCGTAAACAATTTTTATGTAATTTACTCTTCTGTAAATTAATACGTACTTATAAGGTAGATAGGAGTTTACCCGAGATTTTATAAAAATAATATTTAAAAGGGTTTCGTCAAACAGAAAAATGTGGGGATTCACATAATATCTAGGTTTTATTAGGTTTTTTTTATAACATAAGATAATTAATCAAATCTCACAATAATTCGTCAGACATTTAGAAAATTATCAATAAATTAGGTTTAGTTTGAAATATTTTTGTTTCCTAATTGTACATGCAAAATGTCCTGTCGCATTATATCTCTATCAGATATTAATTTAATTATTATACCTACATCGCTACATCAATGAAAACAATGTATTTATATTATTTTTTACCACGTTTTTATTAGCTCGTATTCTTGTTTGTCCATGATTTGTATTGAATGATTGAAGATTTTTAACTAACTTCCCGACTAGTTAGACATTTGAAAC
This sequence comes from Rhyacophila brunnea, assembly GCF_057557595.1. Classification (NCBI taxonomy): domain Eukaryota; kingdom Metazoa; phylum Arthropoda; class Insecta; order Trichoptera; family Rhyacophilidae; genus Rhyacophila; species Rhyacophila brunnea. The sequence goes on from NW_028232859.1 coordinate 4,859,262, forward strand.
TTTTGAAATATATCAGAACACGACGATAATGCATTCTTTTAATACTTTTAGCCATCTTTAAGCAGAATTGAATTCATTTTCAGTTAATTCTGTTTTGTATGGAAAATTATTTCGGAAAAAAAATCGTAAAAGGTAAAACACTATTATTGGTTGCTAAGAGGGTCCTAGCAACTAAATAATTAATATATACGTGCGTTACTATGTTACTATTCTATATTTATTCAGTAATTCTATCAAGTATAAAAAAAGTATTTATTAATACATATTATAAATGTCAAGTTTATATGATTCAACAGAAAATTTAAAAACGTGGTATATAAAAAGTTCTTTTTATCTTGTAATTATTAAAACTATGTACGCAAAACACGGTTTATTGATCAGTTGAATTGATAAGTAGATATACCTCAGTGATTTGCTCACGTTTTAAAGATATAAATTAATTAATATGATTTGATGAATATATTTGTAAATGAAAAAGTCTATCATTTATTGCTATTAATAAGTTCGAGGTAATATGTACCTAGGTACAATTAATTTTGTATATTAAGTTTTTCATTTGTTGTACTGTATAATAACCATAATAATAATATATTGAAGTTGAGATTAAGTTATGTAAAATGAATGGTATTTATATTAGGTACTAGCTATTTCGTGTAAGCTAATAATATGTGTTATCGCCCAGTATGGCCCAAATTGTTTATGTGTGATATTGTTTAGTGAGTTTAGTCCATTGTTTCTTATCCGGTGGTCCGCGAAGATTTTTGGGTGGGCCGCAAAAATTTTCTGCAGTGCAATAATGGTTAATATCCATTTTTAAAAGCTTTTATTTAATTTCAATTTCGATAAACAATCGAATTTTATGTTATATTTTATGAATTTTTAAATTATATTTTTTTGTTACTGTTTTAATATACTTAAATATTGTTATATCAGCATACCGTATTGCAAAATTAATTGTTTTGAATAAAAATACACTATATAAATATTTATTATTTTATGCCAATGATTTTTTTGTGGTCCGCGAATGTAAAAAGGTTAAGAAACATTGGTTTAGCCAATTAAAAAAACATGTAAGGAATCTATACATATGTACAATTACTATGAAAACCAGTAGCGAAGGGTGGAGGTGTTAGTTAGTTTTTTTAAAAATCAATTAAACCCTGCCTAAACCAAAACATAATAGTTTTGGTATGCTTTGGGCGATATGACAAAATTGTGCACACTTTTTCATTCATACTTATTTGTTTTCGTTAGATTAAGAATACATAATACAACACATATTGTTGGTTCATTTTTTAAATTCATTAAGCTCTGCCCAACCGAACTATTATAGATAAAAAAATATTATTCTATCTATTAAAATCCAAGTTATGTATGATTTAATTGCATAATTTTAGATATTTTATAGATAGACGAGTATTTTTTTGACTATTATCGATTATTGCTTGGTTTTCGCAGGGTTTCATTGAATTTTAAAAACTAATCAACACCATCTGTAAATTATAGTCTTATTCCAATGAAAACAAATACGTATGACTGGCAAAGTTTAGTGTGCACTGTTTATGGCGGATATTAACAGCCTACCTTCATCCTTCGCCACTAAAGACTTTTTTTTTCATACATAGTTGAGAAAACCACGCGAAAATGTAAGTAGCGAATTTATTTAAAAGTTAAAACTAAAAATGGTAAGAAACCAAGTAGAGGAGTCTATTGTGTAATTGACCCTTGATTGAAAACTTATTCGTTACAATAATATTGTTTGAAAGTTTTGTAGGAGTTTGCATAATAATATATTAATCGTATTTGATTATGACGTAATATATTTTTCTACCAATAAAGTAGGCTTACCTCCTCTCCTCCCTCTCATACTTGCAAATAATTATCTTAATTACTTTTTTCGAGTTTTAGAAATTCTGGCCTATTGAAATATTGTCACGTTTTCCTATTTACATTAAGCAAAAATTTTACGTAATTTCCTATATACTTATCAAACTGCAAAATAATTTGATACTAAATGAAGCGTTATTATATTGTAATTGAGATGCGCAGTTGCCTAACGAAATATAGTAAACAGACATAATTTTGAAAAACACTTCTGTGAAAATATATTATATATAACCAAAAAATCTTTTTGAAAAAAGTAAGACTTTATTATTCAAAAATCGCGTGCCTAATTCTTGTCAAATTTGGGATCACAGAGATTATCAATATAATTTTTTATCGTGAATATTTTACTAAAATTATCTCGTCATAAATTATACTAATAGTTTAATAAATGCGTTTAAAAATTAATAAATGTAAAAAATCTTAACACCACTGCACAGTTATGTACCGAAATATGACTATATTCTAAAACATTAGAGCGAGAGGTTTAAAAGAATACTATTTTATGTAACAAAAATGCTTTATGCAGCCATCAAATGTTTAAAATAACTATAAAGGATAATAAGGCTTCAAAATTATATAAATAGATTATCTACAACGTTTAAGGAGTGTCCAGGAGCATGGTTTGAAAATACAATAAAAACTCAATTTTGACCTACGACGAGCATGTGGGCCGTTTGACTTTCTCTTAGGCATGCTTACATACTGCAGTCTGCAATTTAGAAGAAATCTTTATTTAGCTACGTATTTTTTTCGACTTATACGAGGTATAAATGAGAACTCTGCCATTCTGGGCAGTGTTGACCTGTGTGTCCCTGATAACTATCTTAGAAATAAAGAGCATCAGTTGTTTATTCTCCCAAGGTGCAGAACCAACCTGCCACTGGTAATGCCAATTGGGAGGGCGATAACTATGCTCAACGAAAATGCTTCGGGTGTTGATAATATATTACACATACGTGAGGATGAGTATAGGTGGACGTTATTTTATAAATTCTTAAAATAGGGTCTGCTTAACTCATCCGAAGTACTTCCTTGTACCTATCTAATTTATATTTTTTGTATTGACACATTTCTACTGTTCAATAACTTACTATCGGTGGCTCTCGTGGTGCAGTGCGTAAGGCGGTGGCATTCCACCCGAGAGTTCTGGGTTCGATCCCGGTGAGGACACAATATTTAAGTGTTTTTCCCAAAGCCTGAGTGTTCGTGATTGTTCAAAATTACTAACAACTAGGGAATCCAATCCCGAGCCAAAATTCTGATCCCGGGATTTCGGGATTACAATTAGGCAATCCCGGGATTGGCATTTTTTCCATTGTTAATATTATTTTTTTATATTCGCAAATAACATTGATAAAATCGGTCAAAAATAAATCTAGTATAATTTATACCATTTAAGACATTTATTGTTAATATTGTATATCTACGTTCAATCTTGGAAATACATAAGTTTAATGGAGTAAATAATATTGTAATATAAATAATAATGTGAATTTAATATGAGATTGCTGTTTCTAATAGTAGAGACTTAATAAATGGATTAGCGAGATTTAAAATAATAAAGCAAATAATCATGGCGTACTTATGGCACTTCCGCTTCATAAATCTAATTAGTCAGCAAAATATGAAACTGCCGTAAAACGTATGAGATCATGGTGGAATTACTTTGTTAAAAGTGCAAAGCGTTGTTTTTTTCCAATCTTTCTCACTTTTAATAATTTATGTGAAAAAATAAAATAAATCGGCAATTTCTACATGGGTATAAATCAAACTTCATTCAAACTCAGTTTATTTTTAATGTAGTTATTTTTTATTATAAGTATTTTTTCTGTTATATTTTTGCTTTTATTTTATGTTCCATAAAAATTGATAAAAAGATCAATCCCGAAATCCCGGGATTATGTTTATCAATCCCGGGATTGGAATCCCTACTAACAACCACCTTGTACGAAAAAGCAAGGACATGGTTATTAATAATTTAATTCAAAAAAAAAAAATATATATCTTACTATCTATCTCTATACTGATCTATCTCTTTTTTTAAAGTAATACTGTTTTATATTTCTTTGTTTCTAAATGTCATGTTTTGAACGTCTTAAACTTATAATTTGCAATGTCCACAATATGTTAAAAATAAATAAATTAAATACTAATTGCGACAAATTTTAACTATTGGCCTTTTAATACATACTCATCAGCGCTCTTCTAAATCAATCATCTCACCAACTCAGAAGTGTTTTTCAAAATTATGTATGTTCAATAATTAGAATGGTATTTGCACTCTTAAATCTTGTGAATTATTCGTTGAATAAAAGAAATAGTTAATTATGAAATATAGTAAGTTTTGCGAATTAAAAATTGCAAATTGACTCTACTCTAATCTATTTTTTTTTCTACCATGTCCGATCCTGATAGGATCATATGGGCCTCCACAGAGTAGAGGTTTGTATTAACAGATTTTGTTTTTTACGAGAAATCGATGTCAGCCACTTGCTCAACCTATTAGGTCCATACCCTGACACACACAAATTGAAAAACAATATGTGCACTTGCCAGACCCAGGATTCGAACCTGGGACCCACGGCGTTATAGTCCAACGCTTAAGCCGCGCGGCCACCGTGGTATACCCACTCAAAATGTCGCGTTCGACGCAATTTTGTTCTGTTTTGATTAACATAACATAATATAGTAAATACACTCGCGTAACGATCCATGTATTTTTTTTTTAATTTCGTATACCTAATAGCTATATTAAGATAATATTTGAATATCATAGCTTTATATCGTACCGTTCACAAATACTTTAAAATTGAATTGAACATTTTCTGGATCAGCTACGGATCAATTATATACAGAACAGATTAATAAATAGAATAATGTAAAACCCATCGCCATGGACCAAAGTTCTGAAGCAGGGTAGTTTATGGCCTTACCATGGCCCCCACATCCTGAACCGGGCCCCCATGCTAGAATATTTGCCCCCCCTACCTATCTCTAAGGATAAAGGCAGTGTAATGCTTTACAGTAGCGTTTTCGAAATGGTGTATGCGGTAAATTAGCACGGTATTTAAATGTGGTAATTAAATATTAATTAAAAGGTCCGTAGCGAATGGGTTTTAATGTGTATATTTTAATACAACCATTTGAATTGAGAAGTTGTCGAGTGTCGACACACAATTAAAAATTTTGTCGTCCAACCATATAATTTTAAGTATGTAATAATATTATTGAAAGAAAATAGCGCCGCCGGCGACTTTTTTACTATTAAAGCAAATTTGTGTTGTGTGTTTATCTCACTTATCTGGTCGACTGGCCTCGCCGGGCCCCTCCTATGCCCGGGCCCCCAGGCTAGAGCCCTGTCAGCCCCCCTTGACCGCCATAACACGCAAGTAAAAAAAAAACCGCTTCGACTGTTCCCAAAGATTGAAAGCACGTTATATTAACCGATTAACGTGTCAAACTAAAATGCAATTATTATGAACTATTGAAAATAGCATATTCTTTAACACGTGTTTAAGATTATCCAGGGTTCGAAATGACCGGAGCGCGGTTCCGGTTCGTGGAAAAAATAATTTGACCATCTGAGCTAAATAAGCCTAATAATAAATCTGACAGACCCATTTTTATAAAATTCACATAAAATTTGATAACAATGTTGAGCGAGCGCTGAATTGTTTATCCCATTTTTTTCCACACTCGAGATATTTTGCCTGTTATACCACACCCAGTAGGCTAAACCAGTTCCCATTCATTTTGTGTTCCCAGCCTGTCTATTTTCGTTAGAGTACATTTATTTTATACACCATTTATGAGCGGATCGTGGTCCAATTTGCAGAAAGATCTTCGATTAAGACGTGAATTGTAGGATCCGTGACTTAACAAATAAGAGTAGGTATAAGTCAGTGGTGGCGAACCTATGGCACGCGAGATGATTTTGCATGACACGCGAATGTTTTATTTTGAAGAGAAAAAATATGCCTATATTAATAATACACGACAGATAGCATTGTATAAAAAATAGCAGGTAAATACTCGACAAGAATAAGCATCACGTTTGATGTAAATATATAATTGCATAGGTTGGTCCTTAGGTTTTATGCGTCACATAATATTATCGCCACCAACCTTTGATTTTGATTGATTTACAATGCTTGAGACCATGGCCCCCACAATGGGGGGCTGACAGGGCTCTAGCCTGGGGGCCCGGGCTCATGAAGGGCCCGGCGTGACGAGCCGACCATACCGAGATAAACACAGATCACAAATTTGCTCTAACGGTAAAAAAAGTCTAATTATAAATTCTAATAAAAAAATTATAATTTTGAAAATTATTAAATTGGGTATATGCTTCATAACTTTGCACTTATTACTACAATGATACGCCTCTTTGCCTGATTACCTCGCATAAAATAAGATCAAATGATATTCACTTGAATTAATTTATTGAGTAATTTAGAATATAATTGTGTACATCATTTTCATCCTAGAGCGGAGTGCAAAGTTATGAAGTGGCAATTCTAGTAGAGATGGATTATATCATTCTATGGATACTATTATTATGATTGCATAGTAAATTAATATATCGTCGGTGTTTTGTAAAAAGGGCGAATTAACCAAAATGCTACTTTACAGGAGGAGGATTTTTAACTGTTGACATTTATTTGTTTTTTACCTGTAGATGATTATAAATATCTAACAAGTTTATAATAAAGCTTAGAAAGAATACTGTCATTATAATAGGTATTATTATATAATATTTTAAAAGGCCTAATATGTCACATTTGCTTTTTATTTCGCAATTTTAATTAATTTAATTTTAGTCGATTATCGTTTTTAAGTACTTTCCTATGGAGATAAAAATTCGCCGTTTTTACACAACAAAGCTAGTGGCGTACATATTGTATTTTCATTAAAATCTGGATTTCGCCAAAATGGTTGATTCGCCTTTTTTACAAAACACCGACGATATTACAATCCTACACCATAATAACAATATAATGTTTTAAGCTAAATAACAATGACTATTCGTGCAAAATAAAATATAATACTTCAATTAGGTATATGTACAAGATGTATATATATATATATTATATTATCAAAAATATATTATCATCGCACCAATAAATATTTTTTTAAAACAGCCGATCCAAGAGTTCAAACAACTTTGTCAACTTCAAAACAATTCAAAAATGTAAAACTTTGGAATAGAATACTGGCGAAAAATATTGTTAACAACACCGCAAAGTTTCAGCAATTTCATAAATGTTGTTGGTTATTCAGTCTTACTTACATAATTTTTGACGATTGGTCTATTTGGGAAATTATTTCATGAAACTAGTTGATCCATGAACAATATTTTATCTCACCCACCTTGGATCAGAGGCGAGAAGGCTATCGTAGCTAACTCCGTGGCTGGACCAATTTGACATGTTGTTTTTTCTCTCAATAAATGTATATGTTTAGATCTTCTCCTAATAGAATGAGCGAATAATTTTATTTATGATTACACACAAAAGAATTATGAATGTAGCATTATATTTATAAGAAATACACTATTTATAAAATTGGTAATCACTTCTAATTCACCACGTACCTATAAATATTGTTAGGTGGTATTTTCAAATATATGTGACCACTATTGTCACGTCAGATCGAGGGTATACTGACAGAACGCATTATTTCAGTTTTTGCTGTTTTTCTGTTTTAAATGCCAAAATGTATACAATTTTACGCTCTACGTCCTGGTAAAACGTACAAAGGCATAGGATATAATGGTGAGAAAATAGAAATATTATTAAATATGTTTTAAATATGAATATGTTATTTTTTTATTCTGATAGAAAGCATGACGATGACCTAATGCGTTCTGCGTATACAAAATACAGGACTTGTAACATGTCGTATATTGTGTTTGCCATAAAGGTTAGTCTTTATAATGCAGAAAAAATTGGTTTTAAATCATAAAAAAATCTATGTGGGAGAACGCTTTGAAAAAAAAATTATTGTCCTTTTTTGCGATTATCTCAGAACTTGTTTTAATGAGTTAATGCTTTCTGTCAGTATACCCTCGAGATATTCCAATTTAAAATACATTATTATAAATAGATATCTACATAACTTAGCAATAACGGAAATATCTTCCATTAAATAATTCAGCTCACTGGTTGAAAACAAAATGTATTAATTAACATAAACGGTTTAACAGGACTGTATTTTTTTATCGGGTTTGCGATGTCTAGTTTACTTCCGTTGGCCTTGGACGTCACGTCCTTGATGACTAGCAATGACACGTGCAGATTTGCGAATTATATTTGAATTATAGCTAGGTACATACTTACCTAATTAATGTATCCAAATATTTTTGCCAGTCACTCGCGAGATTTGAAAGTTGTCAGGTGTATTTTTAAATGTATATAAAACCGTGGACTCGCAATATTGTGTATTGATGTAGAGATGGCATTTAAATTAGATTTAGTGGTATATATTTTGTTAGTAATGTATCCATACAATACATTTCTTAGATATTGGAGTCATGAAAGGATGATAAAAAATACTGTATAAAAATGGGGCGGCATTTTGTCTAGGGACGTCACCGCATATATTATATCTTGTATCTTATATTGTATATTGTATGTATATATTGTATCTTCCTACTTAATTGATTTTCAATTTATTATTAGAAGTATTGATATAAGTAATATTTAATATTTCCTTCTAATAGACGTAGCGTTATAATTGCAAGATTCGAGGAAAACTGTAAAGCAACGTTCTGTGAAAGTTTATTGAACTTAAAACGATATACCTAACAACAATATTATTACTAAAATATCAAAACAATTTAAACGTGACGGTTAGCGAACTGATTACGCACAATAAAAAATTAGATGATATTTCTGTGATGTATTATTTTCAACCTTTGTAATAAATAATTTTATATGTGACCTGTGTAAAAAGGGGGCGAATAACAATATTATAAGTTACGACTTTACACGGTTCTACGGTTTTACAACCTCTTCCAAAAACATTGTATCTCCAAATTTATATTAAGTAGACTCCGATGAGCTTGCCAAGTAGCAATACTTTAATGGACAGCGCCCCAGGTCGACTGGCAGACCCAAACTTTGGTGGTTGGACGGTATTAACAAGGATACTAGAAATGCCGGTACAGACACCAGCGCATCTAGTCTATCCACAAGACTGCTTTCGGCCGCTACGGCAGCTATCTAGGGTAGGTTTATATCGAAGCATTAATACTTATTGTAACAATTAGGTACAATAAACTATATATCTCTAAAATTTACTACAGCCAAAAGAAGTGCTGTTAAAACATAGCACTTATTGTAATTACAACTAACTTATAGTCCTGTATAGATTCAGTGACGTCCCTAGACAAAATGCCGTCCCTAGGCAGTGCCAAAATGCTACCCCATTTTTAATACAGTATTTTTTATCATCCTTTCATGACTCCAATATCTAAGAAATGTATTGTATGGATACATTACTAGCAAAATATATATCTAACACTAAAACACAAAATTAAATTTATAAATATTTTTTCCCGAAAACGACGGCCAACGCAACTTCCATGCGCACTCATCAATAAGTCAGATTGTAATTATTCGCAAATCTGCACGTGTCGTTTATGGTTACCAAGGACGTCGAAGGAAGTAAACTAGACAAAAAATTACAGTCCTGTTATACATTTTATGTTAATTAATACTTTTTATTTTCGATATTACTAAGTGTATGTAGCTATCTCTTTATATACCAAATGATTCTCCTCGATTTGCCGCCTTTGAGTAACTGCCGCCCCTAAGCGACGCTCAATCTGCCTACCCCCACGGGACGTCACTGTATAGAATAGATGCATGATAGTGGTGCAAAATAGACGGTAGATGGAGTTCTTTGAGGAGGCTGGTACCTGCTTTGGATTATCAAGCCACTGATAATGATGACGACACCGATTAGGTTTTGTCAGAACGATATTCAATCCATATAAACTGTTTCAGCTAAATAAAACAAATTAATCTTCTTGTTCAGAGACGCAAGGAGGCAGTGTCGTAACTAACGCACCGCAGAGTGTGCAAAGCACTAATGGCGCCCAGCCGAGGCTGAATTTTCTGTTATAATATTATATTGTTCACAAAAAAATATAAATTAAAAATAAATCTCAAAGAAACCTATTTTTGGAAAGATACAAACATTTTGTAATGATTTTTTTCTCTAGAAACATCAGGGGGTCCCTTACATGATTTTTGCTTAGGGGCCCAATATTTATAGTTACACCACTCCAAAGAGGCATTAATTTTTAAGTGGAGACTTTCTCATTCTTCGGTATTGCGACTATATCAAAGCTCTTTTCGATATAAATAAAAAGGTTCCAAGTTAATTATGTTAGAAAAAAGTTTTTGTTTTATTTTTTAAAACTATGTTTTTCAAAATCTCAGCGAGAAATGCCATGGTACTATTTTTAAACACCTTACCTTTTTATTGACTGTACGAGAACGGATTATTAGTTTAAAACCGTTTGATAATATTGCAGTAAGAAATTATCAAAATAATTTAACATTCTAGGCATTGCGACGTCAACAACGATCGTTGTTAGTGCTCAGCCGTAGTGGTTTGGCGGGCGCGACGCGGCGGCGTCTTGCAAAACTCAAACGTATAACCGTGTGTGAAATGTTCGTAGACAGTGTCTTTTTTTGGGGCATAATACACACGGTTATACGTTTGAGTTTCGCAAGACGCCGCCGCGGCGCGCCCGCCAAACCACTACGGCCGAGCACTTAGCATTTCTGGCTGGCAAAAAAATGGTTAAATGGTTAAAATAAATTTCAACAATAAAAATATGTAATGAGATGAAACTATGTATGTAACGAACGAACATTAATTTATAACTGTTTTTAAATTGTAAGTTGGTACATATTTGAATTTACACAATATTTGTTTTTATTTTTAATACTTTTAGGTACGTATTCATCAATTAAAATGTAAAGTACCAGTATATATTTGATTAAATTGCATCATATTCTGTCGAGAGAGTCCTCTAGTAATTATACTACGTAACAATTGCACTGCGTTTTACCTGAAATAACTCGTTAGTAGGTATCTACTCTGTGATTTATTAGTTTTTTCGTATTTTATGTTAGTGACTGCTAAAAGAAATAACACACTCGTTAAAAAATATTGAAACATCATAATAAATGTGTTCTAATTTATTTAATCTATGAATATCTAACTATTATAATAATTATATTACCTTATATTCTATTAGTGAGTGCTAATTTTACTCAGGTAAATTTAATCTAGGATTTTTTTTAAAGAGGTTTTACGCGGTATTTCCCGGAAGTGCAGGAAGGTAAACGTAATAATTGGAAATACGCCGAGAGCCGAGCTGACACTAAAAGGGAGTGCATTTAGAAACGTAAAAATTGCTATCCGAGTAGGAAATGCAATCAACAAGTGGAATAGGTCTTCGAGTGACAGCTGATTACATTTGTTGAAATTTAGCGCGTAGGGAAAGAGTGCAAAATGGCGGCTGTACTTAGATTCAAGCTTTGCTATAATAAATATTTTCAGACAGTAATAAAATAAAACAGAGGTATTTATTATTTAATTTAAACGTTGACCGAAGCTTATTGTGAAGGCGTGTCTGTTTTTTTATTGAACTCTAGAACGGTCTATTTGAAGGAGGTAAACGATTATATTACAGGAAGAGTAAAAAATAAGAATACAAATTTTAGAGTCTTAGACCGCTGTCAATATGACGTTACAATATCTATCTACAGTAGTACTTAGTCGGAAAATATCAGGATAAACTGAATACGTGCAGTTTGTTTCAAATACATATACGTATATAATATGTGACACCGAATGTGTGAAATTGCGTATTACATGAAATCGGCAAAATTTTGCCTAATTCATGAAAAATGCAAGCCCGTTGCCTCCTTGTCCAATTATAAGTAATTAAACCATCCGTATTAAATTTACTTTTTCTACTGTCATCTTGGCAGTTTCAGAATTCCATACCCTGCCGAATTCACGCACTCGGTAGATATTTTGCCTAATTCATGAATAAGGCAACGGGCTTGCTGTAATACGCACACATTCGGCGTAATATATACATATTTAGAACCTTCTGAATTGTTCTTATTTATTTTCACCACAGTGCGTTGTTATTTGGTTTCATTGACAAAATAGTTATGATTACAGATACATAATTGTATACTATTTATAGAATATTTATCTAACCAACATCATCTGCAATATGTACCCTTAGTTCGATAGAAACAGATAAGGATGACTGAAAAGGTGTGCATAATTTTTGTCGGATCTCCAAATCCTACCTCTCAGCGCTCGAATTTTAACATTTTACGAACCAGAACGCTTGACATTTTTCCGAAAATATTAACATATTAGTCTAATTTTATGTATATATTATAAAAATATATATGTTAGATTTTTTGTTATATTTTGGGTCAGACGGTAAAAATATTTTTCTACGAAACGGAGCGATAATATCAGGGAGTCCATGAAACGGAGCTGAGCTCCGGTGCGCTTCGGTCCATTTCGAGAGCGGCTACCTCTACTATTATGGTTTGGTCTAAGCAGCGTTTAATTGAATTTAAAAAAAATACTAACCAATACTATCTTCACTGACAACAAATCACTATGACTGACAAGTACACTGTTTATGTCGAATATTCATTGTCTACCTCCACACTTCGCCACTGATCTAAAGTAAACTTCAGTAAAAAGTAAATGAAAGACATTGTCAATCGATCAATGATACCAATGATCGTCATACAAACTATTTATTAGTTTCTTGGAAAATTCCACGAGTTGAGACTTAATGCGTATTCTATAGTTATTTATTAGTGGGTTCACCATTTTTCCATACTCTGCTTCATTAGTAAAATCCAAGAGTTTCGCACATGGAGTGTGAATTATGTGATTAGCAATCATGCGTGAACACCTGCCGACGTGGCTATTATCGATTGGACCTTTCAACTGTCAATGGACCTGGGCGAGCCTACCTTTTTATCATTCACAACATGATAATATTTCATTGTATAGGTACACATAGCTTATCGGCGTGTATTCAGATTGCTAGCTGTGGGTCTATTCTATACTTATCGACCGCTAAAGTGATAAAGTGATAAATACGACGGCTAACTATTGTAACAATTACAATAAGTTGATTGTAATGGAAGGCGTCCTCGATTTTATCCGTGATTTTATTGACTAAAACGGGTCTATAATAGCATTGCTCATGTTATTGGAAAGTTTTATTATTTTATCTGCCACAGTTTTTGAGATATTAGCAATACTAAAATGCTTACCGTAGAAGAGGGGTCTATATTATGATTTATTTTATTATCCAAAATAAAAAAAATAAAAATATTGTCAATGATAAAGAGTGCTTTCATGAACATAATTATTATCACAGATATAGGTACTCCAAAAGTCCACGTTTTTTCCTCTCCTGAACAATTTTGTTTTTGCATACAGACCCCTTTTCGGGAGACGCCTTCAATTATTGCAATAAGTGCTATATTTTCACAGCACTTCTCTTGGCTGTGATAAAATTTAGAACGAGATAGACAGTTTTGACTGTTTAGACGGCTAACTTATTGTAACAATTGTAATACCTCAATACAAAAATTGTACATATTTAATATCACTTTAGCGGTCGATAGTCGCCTTGTGTATAGAATAGACCCGCTGATGTGTAACAAAGAAAATTAACCTTGTATCTCGGTGATCTGAACTTATTAGTTATTACTAGTGGTTGCATTCTAATTTTCCAACAACCGTCCACAGGGGGATTGTAATCCTAGGTAGACAGACCTACAAAATATGCACTTAAGTACAATTATCTAAAAAAAGTATCATATACCTATTCTGTTAATACATCATTATCAAACCATTGGAAGTAAGTAAATCATTCGAAAAAACCGACTACTTCACTTCAAGATCCAAAAACCTACTGCATTAGTTTAAAGTTATACTGAACATACATAACTTGAAAACATCTCAGAGACCTACTAGAAAAAATCGCATTTGAAAAAAGAATTAACAATTAACCTATGGTCCTCTTCATTAACCCTTTATAAGGCAAATTATTTTTTCTGGCTTTCAGAACTGGACCATGATATTTTGAAATACTTATGATATATATAAAATAAATTCGACAATAAAAGTTGCGTTCTCAAATCTTGTGAATATTCGTCGAATAAAAAAATGGTTTATCAAAAATATAGTTATACTGTTACCATTGTGATATTACGGCTTAAATGAATAATTGGTTAACCTAAGTAGACCAAATTTAATTTCATGCATTCAAAATACCCGCCCTTTCTGGAGATAATTTCAAAATAACTTATGCTAGCACAAACCACCTGCAGTAAAGACTTTTTGAAAAATGGCAGTTGAGAATTTTGAAGGAATTTGGATTGAGTACGCCATCTTTATTATCAACCCATAACGTAAACTCACGTTCAAACAACATGAAATCGAAGAATATTTGTAACCGGCGGCGATGTCCTCGTCAACCATTCAATAGCGACATAATTATTGTAACCGTATTTATTACACCCAAATGTAACTTACTCGCCTTGAAGAATAAAAATGTCTCCACTTGCTAAATGCAGTGTTTAAATACAACCCCACCATCTCCAAGAAATCTCGCGCGATCGTATGATGTGATGACCTGATGTATAATAGATTGACCTGAGTATAATAGTTTACAATACATACATTGATAAAAATCCCATTTTCATTCATCATCTCATCATCATCATCAGCCGGGGTCGATCCGCTGCTGGATGAAGGCCCCCCCGTAGCTTCCTCCACTCTTCTCAGTCCCTAGTTCTTCGCTGCCACGCATATCCACCGAAATTTATTAGTTCGTCTATCCAGTGGGTTTTAGGGCGTCCCTGTGTACGTTTACTGCACCATGGCTACAACTGGCTAATAGATAATGGACAAGATGTCGCCATTTTTTTTTTGTGTCTTGTTAATAATATAGAATGGTACTTCTTATTCTATATCAAAATTTACCATAGTTAAAAATTTATCATTAGCATTAACACCTTTAAAAATCAATTTAATCAGGTAATAGTCATCTTAGTAATTAATAGTGAAAATGTATCCAAATTTATTGTTTTGGTCACGTTTACGTTGAAATTTTATTAGCTTTTTACTTATTGTTTTCTCTTTTAAATGAAGCAACTCAAAAGCTTTTAAATGAAAATGAAAGCAAATGTTGTTGAATTTTTTTTTTGTTTCAGATTTTCCTGCAAATAATATCCATTTTCGCGCTGAGGTCTGCAATTTGTTTTCCGTTGTACGGACAAGAAGATTTTACAGAACGTGAAATAACGATAAATAGAAATAACATTGGATTGCAAAAAGGAAGCGAAGAAGCCAGGAAAAGTGTTTCTTATGAATATAAAAAACATGATAGAATCAATGATGATGTTGTCGCGAGGAAAATATTAGACCGCTTAATTGAGCTGGTTGAAGGCATAAAACAATTTCCTCATAATAGTAACATTGAAATAAAGTATCATTTTTATTTAAATAATCACGAAAAATATAATAAAAATTTCATGGCTACCAATACTTTCAGTGAAGTTCCAAATTCAAATTTTATTTACACGAATTATGACAGTAAAAATTTACTTAGCCCGCAACAAGTTGAAGCCTTTGAAGAGATTGGATACAAAGACTATTTTAGTAAAAGATTGAGAGAAATGTTTTTTGAACTATGGCAAAAACAACGTATGAAAAAAATTAAATTATATTTTTATTTGCGGAGCTTAAAACCGATTCAAAGTTTACGTATAAAACGAAGAAACATTTACGAAGCCCTTGCTGCATACGTCATATTAAAAAGTTTGTCAGGTTACGGTGAACCCACTTGGATTAATGTTCTAAATTTTAAAAGTTTCCTAACTCAGTTGGTGCAACAAAACGGAAAACATATTGTTTTGAATAAATTCGAGAACAAAACCTCTATAAAAAGAAAATCTAAAAATAAACAATCTATAGTCGACAATGGCGTCGCAGTTGATTTGCATGTTCATGGGAAACACAAATTTATTGAAAATGAAACCTTTGAAAGTGACAAAGTTGAAAGTTTTTATTTAAAAACGAAAATAAATAATAATATAATAAAATTGTTAGATATTTTCGCATTCATATATTCAGATCGTGATACTATTTATCTGAGTAATGACAATGCAGATTCGATGAGAAATACGATGTGTGGAAAATATACACATAACAGAGAACATTGTTTAAATCCTAATGGCAGACATACGAATAAACAGAAGATTTTTGATTTCGATTTATTATTAAACTATGCAACTACCAAAGGAAAAGATATGTGGAGAAAATGCCGAAATAATTTCGGGGTCGGTTTGCCTAAGGATTTTTTTCAATATGCCACAAACCGCGGAAAGCGGATGAAATTGCAGGAGGAAGGAAGATGGCCATTTGCAAGGAAATACAAATTCGCCTATAAAAGTAAAACTATAACAAAAGAATACTTTTCTCATAGGAAAGATGGATTGATAAGTCTTACAGGTAATACATACACTTATTTATCTTAATTATTTTTTTGTTGTTTTGTTATTATTTGTGATTTGAGGCGGGGTGAGTTATCCAAAAGCATCCTGCGCCACTGAATTCCGCCCCCTATTTACAGCGACTTTACCCCATTCTTCCCCGGGCACATTCTCTATGCCCAATCACTCCACACTTCGATTCGGGCAAGGAACATCTGGCCTGAAGTTGTAACCACCGGTGAAATGTTCACCTACGAGCTGATGCAACCTGTTAATCCATAAGTGGTTATAGAAAGCGCGTGGCCTAATGGTTTAATTTGATTAGGTACCGAATAACTTTTTTGCAGTCAGATTACTGATTCTTTTTCTGCCCACACTTGACGCTTTCGCATTCACGAACATCGTGAGGTTTAGTAAATCATGCGATCATTGTGGAAAATATGTCATCGCATGCACCTCGATTCAATCTACAAAATATTAAATAGCACTTGCAACAACTTAGAACTATTTTCATAGTTTTTGTTTTGATTCACTGCCCCCTTTTCAAAAAATGGATTTTAGGACCCTCAAGGGAAATTTCTATCTCTGTCTCTTACAATTTAATTGTAAGTATAACTTTTGAATTTCAGAAAGCTAGTTTGGAAATAAAAACAACTTGAAATCGAAGTTATAAAAGTATTTATTAAAACTGTCAAAATAAGCTTGGTCACTTTTGAATTTCATGAAGTACTTACGAATAGCGGAAAAATAATAATAAATAAATTATTTGGTGATGACTGATATTATATAATATAATCAAGTGGACAAGATTTAGTAGTACAGTTCCGGTTCAAAAGCCCTCAAAATTATCGCTCCGTCTCGTGGTAAAAAATAATTTGACGGTCTGATCTAGTAAGGCCCACTTAAACACTTATTTTTATAAAATACATATAAACTTAGATAAGTATGTGAATTTCTTTTATTTTGTTAACTGTCAATTCATTGTGGAACTGTATTGTATTGTTGTTTTAATTTAATAAAACGCAATTTTTTTGTAGTACTTATTCCACTTTTAATCAATAGATTAGGACCGGTTTCGTCCGCCTCAAAGGGACATTTGAATATTTTTGTAAGATTATCCAGCGCTCCGGTTCGTGCAAAGTTTCCATTTCGAGCGCTGAGTTTGCTTTAAAATGTTAATTTTTAGGCGTTTTATTATTGTCCACTTGCTTCTCAGCGCCCTTCAAATGTTCCAGGGGATTCAACCCAGATCCTTTCAGCGTCTACTTTGCGAAATCCTGTTACAGTGCTCTCTCAGTAATCCGCCACCCCAAAAACCAGACAAGTGTCCAATTAGTGAATGCGGCGGATTATAGTGCATACATACAACATATGGTAAAAATTAAAACAGGTATTTCGTAAAAATACTTTTTTTGAGAACTACAGAAACTTTAGAAAATTACTGTTTTATTTATAATCAAAATATTAAACAGTAAATCACTTGACACAATCCAGATATTCTTGAATGGCTTAGGATTTCTGGCTTTCCCTATGACCAAAGCTTCATTTTGTGTGTCCCGGTTGTATTGGAGCAGGGCATAGGTACTTGTGATGCGGTCCTTGGGCACTTTCCTCCCTGGTACATTACTTTATTCGCGATGAACGTAGGTTTTACGAAGGAGAAGTTTCCAAAATAAACCCATCTCATCTGCGTTGTATACTTAATTATACGTGGGAGACTACTGAATTTGACAATCGAATACCGGCGAATTATACAGCTTGATTTTGTGCTTTCAACTGGTAAAAATAACGGCGGATTATAGTAGTTATCGGATAATCGAGCGGCGGATTACTGAGAGTGTCCTGTATATTTAAGTATAATAATAATTAGCAATAAAAAATATGCATTTTGAAAAAAATGCAAATATATGGCTCGGTGATATTTTAATCACAAGTAAAATCTTTTCCCTTTGTGCCCACCATTGTATGTTAACAAAAATTAAGTTGATTTGTGGCAGTCAATGAAAGCTTCGATTATTTTTAATTGGTTGTATAATTATTATTTAAGAACTCGTAACTTCAAGGTTCAACTAAGTCGTAAAAAACAAAATCAGTAAAATGTTACCTATTAATAAAGATTATTGTGTCGAATTTCCGTCAAACTTTAAATGGGAAAAAATGTAAACAACATTTGTGGTAGCTTCAAATATTTGAATGTATTGTCTTTGGATTTACCAATTTAATACGTAACGCGAAACGAAAGTTTAGTAGGGAGGCAGAGAGAGTAAAAGTTTGCATTGCGTAATTGATTTGCATTTTCCTTTCTAAATTTTTGGTTGGTTATTTTTTTAACACCTAATTTAAAAAAAATACAATTACAGAAAACTCTTACTATCTGTCCAATATCGGCACATTGGCGCGAAAAGTTCCACTGGGCATCGTATTTTTTCAAAAAGTTTTTTCTAATAGGTTTATATATATGTATATATCTAAGGTGTTCAAATTATGTATGTTCTAACTTTCCAGATTGAGGATTGACCTTGCATGAAATGAACAAGGTTTCAATATTTTCATAACAATTGTCGCGGCCCAAGGAAATACTAAATATTAAAAAATATGATACCTACAACAATATATAATAATACAGTTTGATGCTAAAAGGCAACACCATGTGATTAAGGCTTAAAATGATATGTCAAAATATAAATTATCGTTCACACGATCACGAGCGTGTTAAAACGCCAAAATTTCTATGTACCGCGAATTAGCTCGCGACGTCATCTATATTTAAAAAAAAGACAATATGTATCATTTTTGTACAAGAATGTTCAAGAAAACTCTGAGAACCATGTTAATTTCATAATTTCTCACAATTATATGCGTTTTCTGAATCTATTTTAAAATGATTTATTTTATTACAAAATAGCTGACCCACTGGTATATGCCAAATTATTTGCCTGGTACAGGGCTCGAAATTGACCGGAACGCACCGAAGCACCGTTCCTGTTCGTGAAATCGGTAAAATTATCCCTCCGTCTCGTGGAATAAATAATTTGACCGTCTGAGCTGGATAGGCCATATAATAGAAAATCTAACACACTTATTTTCATGAAAAATACATATACTTTGATAACTTTACTATGTAAAATCTTCAGAAAACTGTCGAGCGCTCCGGTTCGTAAATTTTTCCATTTCGAGCGCTGGCCTGGTAGTGAAATGGTTAATCATACGTTTTATAATAATGTTGTCGTTTTATTTTTTTCAGAATCGACGGCAATTTTGGACAGAATCCAAACGATAGCGCAAATTATTCTTAAACGATCCAAATTCAAGGGAGAAATCTACAAAGGTCAACCAGGACATAGCTGCTTTAATTTAACTCAAAACCATAACCAATATGGCGGACACACTGCAGCTGATTTTTCTGACGAAAATGGCGGGCTGTCATCAGCTGACGCGTTTTTCCGTAAATCCTACAATAAGCGCGGGTTTTCTATGCTGACGCGGTTGAGACTGTTCTCAACGTTAGCCCGGGGCAAAGATGGGTATTTTCAATCTAGGGGGTTAAAGTCCCCGAATAATGGTCCCATAATATATCTAAAAGATAATGACGTAATAAGCGCTGAAACAAGAGCTATGCTAAGACCAGTAGGAGCTCCACTTAGGTGGGGTTAGGACCTAAAAAATAAAAATAATCTATAAATAATTAGACATAATAATATATGTGTATACATTTTATATTTATAATTAAGGATACGTTTATAAGAGATATAATAGGTAGCCACTTAAGAAATCTTAATTTGGGCCATATTAAGTAAGCGTAGTTACCGTTATCAACGAGGGGGTAAGCAGTTTGAGCGTCGTTTGGGGGCGGCAGTTACTCGAAGGGCGGCAAATCGAGGAGAATCATTTGGTATATTATATAGACATAGGTAGCTAAAATTATTTTATTTACATGCCGACAATAATAGCATACTTTGTAAAAATGTTGTGGAAATAATAAATGTGTATTGCTAAATTTAATGGTACAACCCGTGTGTAAAATACGAACCACATAGAACCTCAGAATCTGATGATTTAGGTATATTTCCTACCATGTCCCATCCTAATAAGATCATATTATGGGCCTTCACAGAGTGTAGGTTTTGTATGAACAGATTTTTGCTTTTACGAGAAATGGATGTCAGCCACTTGCTCAACCTATTAGGTCCTTACTCTGACTTATACACAAATTGAAAAACAATACGTGTACTTGCCAGACCCAGAATTCGAACCTGGGACCCACGACACTATAGGCCGACGCGTATATCTAAGTTTTATTTTGTATGTATTAGTGATACTTGTATATTTTGTTAGTGATTTATCCATACAAGAGATTTATTAGATATTGGAGTTATGAAAGGATGATAAAAATACTGTATAAAAATGGGCCGGCATTTTGGCGATGCCTTGGGGCGGCATTTTGTCTAGGGACGTCACTGGTTATGAACTTATTATATTATTATAATAAAAATAATTTGTTCATGTTTTCTTATTTTACGAACCGATTAACACAACATGTTTTTGTATAAATATTCAAAAAGTATTTTAAATTAGAGACAAATATTATTACAATACACTCCACAATTTTTAAAGAAATATAAACACGGAACCAAAAGTTTATTAAAAGTTACGAAAGCTCCGTAATATCAATTGGCATTTTTTCACTATTCTTTGACAATATTTGTTATTTAATTATTATCAAAGCACCTACGCAAATCGTAGATCAGTGACGCACGGGATAGTGTGGGTTACGAAACAAAATGTAGGTACACAGTTACACAAATATAAATAATGAACTTTAAGAAAAAGCTGATTACAACTTAGGACATTTATATAAATTAAATACACGTCGATTTTTAAGGTCAATAAATCAGATTGCTATTTATCATGATACTAATGCCGCACATTAAATTAGATACATTATCTTCTTTGTCGGTACCTCATGAGATCGATGATCGTAGCTTTTAGCCAGCAGATCATAATATAATACGAATAAATTTAATCTTACTCATTTTCTTTTATTGTGTTAACTGTCAATATAGTGGAAATGCATTGTATTATTAATTTAATTAAATTAAATAAAACGCAAAATTTTATTATACTTATTCCACTTTTATTAATTAATATCTGGGCCGGTTTCGTCTAACCCAGGGAGATATTTTCAACTGAAATTTGAAATGTCCCTCTGAGGCGGATGAAACCGGTCCAGATATTAATGAATGATACTGGAATAAGTACGGTAAACATTAGCATTTTATTAAATTGAAATAATAATAATCTTACTCACTTCTCAATGATACAATATCTTGGCTTTACAGCCGGATTTACAGATTTCGTCAATCACAGTAAAATCTCTGTTTAATTTATTACTTAAGCCGCTACAGAAGAACCTAATTCACGTAATTATCATTAATATAACACACTTCAAATTTTGTTTGTATTCAGACTGGTGTCACATAATATAGGTAATATCAAGTATCCTAGCCTTATTTGCAAAACAATGAGGAACGAGCGGTGACAAATTAGTGCTGTAATCAAATAGTTGCTAACTTTTTTAAAGTTTCCAAAAAGTAAACGTGCCAGAAAAAAGTCACCAAAACGGCGAAATTTTTTCGCTATGTTTATATGTCATAATATTGTCTTTTACATGTTTTTTTTATGTATTGTCATTTGCGATGGCCCCTGAAACGTGAGGTCCTACAGGGCTGAATCGGCCTAAGGCTGGGCCTGATAAAATAGTTGATTATAACTGAAAAAATATTTAGAAAAGAATTAGTAAGTTGGATAGACGTCATATTTTTTGTTCATCATTCGTATCATATATAATTTGGCAATATAATTTAAAGTGTATAGAAATAAACCAACGGCGTTCCAATAAGCGGTCATTTTTCTTGAGTGTGTAATTTAACAAGATAATTAAGAGCTATTCAAAGAATCTAGTTTATCACAAGTTTTGTTTTTGTTCTAACGCACGTACATAAGTACACACTCCGATTTTATTATTATTTTGATACAATTTTTTATGCGAGTAAAATAGCTCGCTATCCTGGCGCTTATGTCGCGATTGACATCGTGATATCAGTCTAACGTCTTTAATTGAACTGCACTGCACTGACTCCATGGCGATAGCTTGTACAGTATACACATCGATTTTTTTATGTTCCTTGTTTATTAGTACTTTATAGTGTTAACTAAATCTATGGGTATAATTTTCTAAGTATATTTTTCGTTGTATTAAACAGTTGTGATTTAAACAGTGCAAAAAACGAATATCTGCAGCAATATCAAAAAAAAAAAGTCACACGGGATCATTAATTAGGTATAGTAATTTTGTTATTAGGTGGGTATATAGTTGAAATTTGGATTCGAGACTAAATTAATAATACATAAATCAATAATAATTCATCAGGGGGGGACGGCGTTGTCAGTCTGTCTAGAGGCGGCACTTTGCCCAAGGACGTCACTGGGTGATGTCACTTTCCTAGAAACCCTTAAATCTGCTGTAACTCGCCACGGCCCACGGGATGGTGTCTGAAAATTTGCTTACGAGCGCAAAACTAAATTCTTACGGCCCTTTTTGTCGGAAAATCAAGGGTAGTCGTATAGTTAGTTTGAGCTTTGTTCTCCCAAATTGCGCCAGTATACATTGTTTATCACGAGACTAATTAAAATGATAATCTAATTCAATATTTAATCGACTAAAGTTTGAGAATGATATTGTTAAAGTTGGGTATCAAATAATGCTTGATGTGTATCGAAAAAATAAAGGGTCAATCACTCATAGTGATTGTATTATTTTAAGTACATTAGTTTCGACATGATTTTAGACACAACACAAATTATTAAGAATCGAAAAGAAATTGATGTACGAAAATATACCTAACGGTATTTTTTTTTGTCATGTCAGGGGTAGAGGTTGTGATCGGAAATCTCGTCTCAAGAATTCTCCAATCTCGAATCTCAAGCAACTAATTTTTCGGAATTTCCAGAATTCTCTTTTCTCGAGAAATCACTAACAACATTATCGAAAAACCGAGAAATTGACACTAGGTAGACTAAACTTCTGATCGCAACCAGAATTAAGCAGAGTACAGACTGTATGGAATTTCTCGATTACAAAAATGCTCGATATTAATTGTGAACGAAATTCCTCGGCAATTTTTTTTTATGCCGGAAGAACGATAAAAGGTTTCCGCTTTTATTCTGAACAGAATTTCTTAAATTTATCTGTAAAAAATGGCCGGAAAAAGCTCTCGAAGACAAAGAAGAAATCTCGAGAAATCGAAAAACCATGCTCAGATATTTTCAGATTTCGGGAATTTTAGAATCTCGAGAAATCATAAAGATTTTTTTTAACATTTACGTCTATTATGATAGAACCGACCCATTCTATTGAGACTTTGAGAGAATGCTTTTTGGTATTTTTGTATAAAACTGTCAGTACTTGTATATTTTATACTCCTCATTACGAATATATTATGTATATTTAAATTTCAACATAACTTATTAGATCGGATTATTAAAAATATTTTTTTTTGTTTTTTTGCCACCCACTAAATCTCTGGTAAGAGTCCAAAAGTCGTGTGATTTTATATGCTCATTCTTAAATGATTTTTGATTTGATGGAACTGAACCCGATTCGATTTTTCTACCAGAACCGAATTCTTAAAATGTTGGATTCATTATTTGATTAATTGTTTGTAATTAAATAAAACACAATTTTATAGTACTTATTCCACTTTTTAATTAAATGTTGTACCGGTTTCGTCCTCTTCAAGGGTTGATAATGTCCCCTCGAAGAGGATGAAACCAGTACAATATTTAATTAAAAAGTGGAATAAGTACTATAAAATTGTGTTTTATTTAATTACAAATAATAATTCAAATAATACAATGCTGTTCCAAATGAATTGACAGTTAACACTATAAAAGTTAAAAAAATGTTGGATTCAAATAGATTTGATTTATTTCCTATTGGGTATTTTGAAGGCAGAATTATACACAGGATAACATTACATCATCATCATTTATGGTTACTATAACTCTTGGCAGGTCTTGGTCTTCTTCAAAAATTTTTTCCATTCTGGCCGATCCAGCATAAACAATTTTTAGTTGCTTTGGCTGAGCATTCTTAAATCTTCGTTTCGTTCTTCCTGATTGGATCATTCGTTTGCATATAATAACAATTCTCATCGAACGCATTCATGAAGAATGTTCAAACTTACTTCAGTTTATGGCACTGAATCAGTCATGACGCATATGCATATAACCTGATATGGACAGCCTCTGACTCACATGTTTCAACTGAGTCGTACATAAATGCCGCATGTCCACTTTGGAGACCAAAATAGCATCTGTTGGTTGATTTGGAGATTTATGTCATCGCTTGTATTATTTGTGTTTATAACCCTAAGATATTTAAATGACTCCACTATTTTAAAAACATCGCCGCCAATGATACGGCTGCTATTATCATTTATTAACGCACTGTAGAGAACTGGTACATACATATTTTGTTTTACTTTCGTTTCTTCGGAGACCCATGGTTACAGCAGCTGTCTTTACTTAAATGAATCCGTCTTTAAGGCGATACTTCAGTGAAACAGCAAATAATTTTCAACTATAGCCACGACGAAATTTTGGACTCGCTGGCAGTCTGAGAGCAAACGTCGAGGTATAAATATGTCAATTTGTTTCGTGATGGCGACGGGGGTATTAATTCTTAAATCTTGTAAAGATGACTAAAAACGTTACCCATTTACTTTAAAAAAGAAAACATGTCAAGGAATATATTATTATTATTATTACGAATAGAACAATAAACAGAACATTAAATGGACGCATGTTGGATTTATATGACAAATTATATTTCGGTCGGCATGCGTCATTTGCACCCGCGACCCGCAATCCGCGCATCACCTAGCCACGATCATTTTAGACCATGCCTCAATTGAGGTATAGCCTTAAGGGTTTCTGACGATTGGGCAATGATGTCGATATCACCGGCATATGCATATAATTGAACATACATCATTTGAAAACACTTAAATATGGTGCCGTGTGGGGTTCCAACCTATATCCATCGGATTCCGGCCGATGTGCTTCACCAATGTAACCACCTGTATGATGAAATTAACCAATAATCGTGCGACTGAAGGCATTTCTGGTTTGTGGATTATGAGGTGTTTCCGAAATATCTAAGTTCAACAAAAAATGTTACATTCTTAAATTTTGTGAATTATTCGTTGAATAAAAAAAAGGGTTTTTTAAAATTATAAGTACGATATGATTAAAATTTGGAGAGATCCTAACGTCGGCTAGAAATCAAGGTACCCTGATTCAAGCCGGTGACGGGTGGACACTAATACGGACTAGTATATATTTAGAAATACAGTGTATATTAAATGATGGTAAAACTAATAATTATTGTATTGTCAGATATTAAGTAGTGTTTTGATAGAAATAGTCAAATGTGTGATACAAAGTCTTTTGCAATGTTTTTGATTACCTACCACAATAATGACTAGGTACTTATTTCTGAATAAATATTATATCCCCTTATGCTAAGTAACCGCGCACGTTCTTGCTCGATCGAACATGTTGACTTGGAAGCATGCTCGTTGTTGCGCCCACATGCTCGCTCGAGCCACCAGCAGCTCGACACAAGACGCTCAGTCAGAGCGTCTCAAGCCATGGAACTTCTGTCGAATATAGAGCAATAATTACGGTCCTTGAATCTTTTTCGCATCGAGCCGTTTGCTCGATATCAAACAAAAAAGCATCGAGCGAGATGGTACGCACATTGAGACATGTTCGAATGAGCGTAAAACCATTGAGCAAGAACGTGCGGTGGGTACTTAGCATTAAATTTTAAGACTTCGAGTTCCTAGATATTTTTAATGTTAAACATATTATTATCATAATTATAATGGTAATGGCATTATTTTGTAAATATTATTTGCACGGAACAATGCTCTGTGATTATTTGGGTATAATTTGTAATAATTTCTATTGTTAGGTATCTATATCCAATATTGTATAAATTTCTACAAATGACATCATTCTCTTTAGGAAGGTAATGTCATGAATTGAGATAGCTTTCACTGGTAGAATTCTTTTATATGTAAGACAGTGTACCTAATATTAAATATATTGAATTCCACAAATATGTAATATTGTCTTTAAGTCAATGTTTATTTATTGACAATGGTATAACATATATTAAATATATATATTGTAAGAGCATGTCTTTACTACTGAATTGGTTATTTAAAATGCTACGTTTTGTTTTTGCTGATGACGTGAGACTCTTAGATTTTCATTGGATAATTATCGTCAGCATATTAGATTTGGGCAGACATAACAAACTGGACTTCAATATTGATAAATGCAGTATTTTATCGTTTACTCATGAGTATTATTTTTTTAATACTCAATGCATTGCAGAGTTCTCTCACGAATATCATCTGCAAAGAATCTTGGCATTAGGTTTGAAAGTGAACTGACATTTAGTGGCCATATGGTTACCACTTGTAACAAGACGCATCAAACGTTAAGCTCTGTCTTACGTGCTTCCGGGGTCTTTTCAGATGTCGTAGTATTAAAACATCTTTATAATTCCTTAGTTCCAAGAAGAGTAAAAAGTTAATCTTTTATTTGGGCCGATGAAGGCTCAGAAGATATTTTTCAGACTTCTTTCTTCTTTATTTGAATACCATCCGTGGCATTATCAGACTGACTTTCTTCTAGTAATGCTTACGTACTGTAGTTTAAAAGAAAGTTTTACTTAGAAACGTTTTTTTCCAACTTACACGTGGTGTAAATAAACAGCCATTTTTGGTAGTATGCCTGTGTTCATGATAACTATCTTAGAAATTGGGGATATCAGTGAGTTGTTTGTTCTCCCAATATGAAACCTAATTTGCCACCGGTAATGCCAATTAAGAGGGCAATAACTGTGATCAACCAAATCGCTTCAGATATTGATTGAGGTTAGGTGGACGATGCGTTATTAACACTCCCGTTGCCACGATGGTCTCGCAGTTTAGAAATGACCTTAAATCATAGATACCCCACTTATTATTATGTATATAAACGTCTACTTTTAGCTATTTGTAGATAAAATATTTAGGCATAAAAAGAAAAATATATAGGTGGTTGAATTGAATGTTTTATATGTAAAATTAATCATTTTTCGAAAGTCTAATCAATATTTTGATAAGACAGTGATAGGGCTATCTAGAAAGATATACGTTAGAGAAACGCGCATAATAGTAATGTAAACATGAGACACTATTTTAAAATGTCATTTATTAGTCAGAGATAGAAATGTATGTCTTTGTTCAACATAATTCTGTGAATAATGCAATCAGTTATAGCCTCCCATAATATATCGAACCTTGAAGTATACATTGTTCAAATACATCTGACGATAAACGCCAAAGCAACCCTTAACGCAATGTTATTAGTGTTCATTTTACCGTGTTAACTTCGCTACATGTGGCGTTTATTCATAAACAATTAACGAAAAGGATCCAATGCTATTGACCATTGTCTAGTCAAGTCATAAAACCTTTTTTCCCGGATTTAGAATACAGACCCTTGCTACAAGGTTTGTAAAGATTACATCAGTTTGTGGGACATAGGCAATTGAAAAAAATTCTCGAGCGGGCTAAATAAAAACAGCACAGCATGTGGCGTGGCGTATTCACATGTTCTACATGTTTATACTATTATCATATTAGGCAATGCAATATGTTAAATATTGGCAAGGGTAATATTATTTCATTCTGTTTTAGAATTTTAGGAAAATAATACAATGCGATAAATTTCATAATATTGATGTACCTACCCATTCAAATGTTGTATTCAAACCCAAATATTAAACCCGTTTAAATAAATACCCTGCATTGAAATCAGACAGCTACAGAAAATGTAGGTATGTTCTAATGACTAGCATCAATAATAATATATTTGTATCTATAGTTAACTGTAGCTTTGTAAATTGCGGTGCGGTGCGGTTAATACGATATTCTAAAATATCCTTTTTTTGACGATATTACTAATACCTACCTATATTAGTTTTTTTTAATTATAAAAGATTATAAATGAGACATTATTTTGTTGGTCCATGGTTGAACCGTAATAAATTTTATTGTCGTCGTAAATCACTAATAATAGCTTTCATCCGAAAATAATAATGAGTCAGCAAATGCAATTTAAGTGCAACTAGGTAGTACATGTGGAGTTTCTTTTGTTTATGAAGTAGACACACAGTTGCAAAAAATATTTTATAGTGTTTGCAGCATTTTTATTTTTTAATTTTACAAGTACCAATAATAAAATTATAAAGTAGGTACCTACTTACATACCTAATATGTAAATAAATAATCATAGTGAACCTGTTGTGTTTACATGATATTGTGTTATAATATTATATATTATTATTAACTATATATAATAATATGTCCATAATATCGGTGGATTGTATGTAGGTACAAGAAATTCATATTAAGATTACTGAATCATT
The DNA here is from genome assembly GCF_057557595.1 of Rhyacophila brunnea. Taxonomy (NCBI): domain Eukaryota; kingdom Metazoa; phylum Arthropoda; class Insecta; order Trichoptera; family Rhyacophilidae; genus Rhyacophila; species Rhyacophila brunnea. The sequence continues at coordinate 4,888,272 of NW_028232859.1, forward strand.
CTAATTTCATAAGTACTTACCAAATAATATTATTATATAAATAAATATTATCATACTCAATCTGATGTAGGTATATACATAATAATATACTATTATATTATTTCTCAGTGGTGAAGTGTGGAGGTAGACTGTTAAGATCCGACATAAATAGTGCATTGTGAGTCATACGTACCTATTTGTTTTTATTGAACTAATTCTACAATAATTTACATAATATGGTGTTATATAGTTTTTAAAAATCAGATAAACCCAGGCCGAAATAAAACCATAATAGTTTCGGTACGCTTTGGACAATCCTACAATTTTGTGCACACTTTTTCATTCATACTTCTCTTTTCGTTAAATATAAAATACATATTATTATTACACGTCATGTTGTTGGTATTTTTTAACTCTTCAAGTGAAGCGCCTAGTTTCAGAAGCCCTAAAAAGGTTTTCATAAAATTTTGAGTTTGATATATATTTAGATATATGTTTTTGTCCACTATATATTGGACAAAATGTAAGCAATAAAACTTAATGTGTTCATTAAAATATATCGAAGCCAATATTATTTCATAATATGCTAGGTATTTATTATTTTATGTGGCGAACGTAATAACGAACGCCTGCACACGTGTTATTCTACCTTACAACACCCTCGTCCGCTTCGGATGAATTAGCCATCCCCACTCTCCGTGAAATGACAGCGTGTGTTCGTTGTTCCATTTAAAACAGATCGAGACACACCGTGGTTTGGTTATGACGTACATTTATCGATGTCCGATTATTATACACGATTATAAGATAATTTCATGTGATATACACAGAATAACATGTTAAACGATGACTAAATAGTATTTAAAAACATACTTTACCTTTTAAAGCAATCAATTAGCTTTTAAAATGCCAAATTTCTAGCGGGACACTGAGTGGACGGCATGGGAACGGGCGTAATTTTTTTACCATGGTAAGGGAAAGGTTAATAACAATTATTAACATATCGTCGTTGAGGGACAAGGAGAGACAAAAAACATTATAGTTTTGTGTACAAATCTATGGCTATGGAGTTAAATCATCCATGATTAAATTTATCAATGTTACAATTTTTATGGAATTACTTTGCAAGACGGGCCACTAGATGGCATTCAAAGTCAATTTTCGATTAAAACTGAGTTACACATTTTTCTAGTTTCAACGATGATTTGTCAATTTAACTCAGATTACTTTTTTATATTTCTTGTATTTACTCTTATAATCACATTGATTTTTGTTTAAATATTGTTAATTCTGTTATGTTGTGAACGTTTTAAGTGTAGATAGTAAATGTAAAATAATGATTCATGTTACTATGAGGGTGATGGGAACATATCGATGTATTAGGAATTGTATATGAATATTGATGAAGTGTGGAGGTTTGACATAAATAGTGCACACTAAACATTAGTTGAATGAAAACAAATAAGTATGACCGACAAAGTTTATAGTGCACTATTTATGTTGAATCTCCACCATTTGCCAATGCTATTTAGAATGTTTAACTTGTTTATATTAATTTTAACAAATTTTGTTCATATTATAACAAAACAAACCAGCAAAGGTAGATATATCTTTAGCATTGCTTATAACTAAGGATTATTCTATAAAAGTGTGTAGATTTTTTGCTATAATAGATACTATTATGTTAAAATTATAAATAAAATTAATAATTTCACTTATGGTGACTTTTAATTATTTTATGTGAAGATTATCACAATGGCTCCCTCATTTGAAACAAATTCTATGAACGATTCTTTTATATAACTACTTACCTACCTATTTAACACTCAATACCGTCCAGGTATTTCGCCGATTGGATTTTCAGACGTCTCTACCTTCCTTCCTTCTCTCTTCAGCATGACACATTGATCATTACTGCATCTCTGTGCGCACCATTCATCCGTCTCTTATGTGAGTGGACCAGGGGTTTGATTATCTACTGGAGAGTTCCCTTGAGAGGATCTGTGGGTCTCCTGCATTTTACTATATAACATGTCAAAAATCGCCTACTCCACCCATTGAATTTTGAAATTTATAAGTAATGCAAGATATTATTACCCTTTACATTTTTTACATTACACCATTCTACCTTGAAAACCTCATAAATCTAAAACAACCTTTTGTCATTAGTCAGTGAAAACTGTTTAGTTTTGAATGGGCACAATATATGATTATTTGTGGATTAATTTTTGACATAATAATTAAGACGTACAATGGGTGCTGAAATCTTAGGCAGGTAGATAATTTGATAACATTGGCGTATTCAATAAAAAAGTGTTGACCTAAATGGGATTTATGAGTTTTACAAGATAGACTGACAATATTGTATTACTTTCCTAATCAACCTAGTTACTTTCAGGTAAAAATAACTTGAAAAAGAGGAACTGCGAATTTCTTTTTCCAATTCTTGTTAGATTCTTCTATAAAGTGTTAGAAAATAGTCTTATTTTCTTGACATCATGAGATCCAAAACGAACGAGACGGTGAAATTATATTTTACATTGAATATGTTTATATTGTTTTTCTTTGAGACATCATTATCATTTGTTGGGTCTTGCACTCCTTCCTCTGACTGTAATAGTCATCTGTAGAATTTGAAATATTTTAAGCAGTATCGTCTTTGTGCGAGAAACAGAACCAGCAACCCTCGCAGAACCTATTTGGGAAACACTGTCTTATAATATGCTTCAAGAGCCCCCTTGCTAGGGACATTGCACTTTTGTCATGATATTCATCAATTTTTATAGAAAATTTAAATCCGGTTAAGTACTGCCCAATAATTTTGTACAATCGACAGAAACCACTTTTTCAATTTTCCATATTGATAATATCATTGTTGATAGAAAATATGAGGTAGTTAGAGCAATGCCAAGTGAGAGAAAACAATGTAAAAAGCTTCATCAGTCGTCAGAAATAATAACGGTAACAATAATTAAATTTACCCTATGTAATTCGTGCGCAGTAGAAAAAATTGCAATCTACGCAATTTCAAGGTTAAGTTGCTCCACTATACATAATATTATTATTTTATGGTTATTTTTATCAGTAAAATTAGTTTTACAAATTCTCTTGAATGTATTTTTAAATAATAATTCATCGTGTTAATGCGTAGTTGTCCTGGTGATTTAAAACAGACACATAGAAATCTAGAAAATCAATCTGCACTATTTGGCAATTGGATATTATATTGAATTAAAAAATATTTTTTAAGGTAAATGTTTTTCATTGTGTAGAATAAACGAGTCGCCCAGAGTCACATTTAGCAATTTTGTCATTTTGAGTTGAATATACCAAGTGATTCTAAATGCATTAATCTATCTATATAAAGAAAAAAAGTTGGCTATCAAGTCACTTTAAACCATGTGAAAATCGTTGACAAAGTTGACTGTTGGTGTCATAACTCACATTTTTCAATGAATAATGTAAGTTCTGTCATTAAGACCTTTCTAACCAATCAGGGAGCTCTATTTCTCATAGTGTGCTGTGTCTGTGGCCTTAGGAATATTATATATATTTAAAAAAAATAATGTAAATCGACTTAATATTCGTTAACACTCGTTAATATTCAAGGGAGTTCAATACTTTTCATCTAATTATAAAAAACAGTGCTATGGTGGTTTTTTTGCGATTAGGTATCTCAAAACTTGATTTTAGGAATATGTGAGTTATGACTCTAGGCCAGTGGTTCCCAAAGTTGACTGGGCTCCGACCATCTAACAAAAATTTCCAATCTTGGGACCCACCTCTTAGCTGTCTCAGAGAAAAGAGGGCATAAATATTGATAATGAAAGACTGTTGAAATAAGAAACACGACTTAAATAAAAAAAAATATTACTTAAATACCTACACCTGCAAGGTTTTTTTACAAAGTTATTTCAATGGGAAGGATGTATTTGTTTCTTATTTTTCTTCATTACAGTTTTAGCATCAACTTCAACTTTAGTTACTTTTAATCGCAGTGAGTTTGATATATCCAATTTATTTCGGTATTTAGTTTTAATGTTAACCATAGCCGAAAATCCGACCTCACATAGATATGAGGTAGTAAAGAGGAGGAGGACTTTCATAGCTTCATCGAACAGGCACGGATAATTATCAGCAACTGAGAGCCAGAATTTCGTTAACTGTTTACGATTGAAACTATTTTTCAGTGACGTATCTTCTGATAAATCAATGAGTTCTTCACTTGCTTTTGTTGACATACTAGTTGGTAAGTCGTCTTGAAATGGGTTACAAATCCAACGCAACGAATCAAACTTTTTCTTCTCTTCCCCAAAATAGTCGTCAAAGTTATTTATTAACAGTGATAAATGACTGGAAATTTCAGACAGTACGTTCATCTTAGGCTGCACTTGGTTTTCAATAATAAAGGTTTCAAGTGTTTCAAAACAATCATAATTGCCATTTTCAATACAACTTTTCCACAACACAAGCTTTTTCATAAACCGTAACATAAGTTTATTTCAATTTTTAGGAATTATAAATAGCTGAATGAAATATCAAATTTATCACTTCCTATTTTTTTAAATTCATCTACACAGTGGCGAGGGCCCACTCAATATTCGTTCGCGACCCACTGGTGGGTCGCGACCCATAGTTTGGGAAACCATGCTCTAGGCAACTCAAATAGTCTTAAGTTGTGATCAAATTGAGGTGCATGTCGCCTACTATCACACTGTCGCGCCGACAAATTTAGTCTATGGTTTCATCATTTTGCAGAATATTTTGAACGATCACCATCTCTGTAAATTCACTGAAGAGTGACACTGATGAAGAGTGCCAACTATAATGTATTAGTAATTTGAATTATTAATTATTTATGCTAATTTCAATTAATTTTAACAGTTTCTACGTGTGCGTACATTAAAATTACTTGCGACATGACATCCATAGATAATATTTTGAACAGAACACAACCTGCACACCATAGATAATAGACAACATTCTTATAGAAAATACATAGTGCCAACCGCTAAAAACAAAAAAAACCTGATTTTGATGACAGTCGAAAGGTGTAGGCATGTAGAAGATGATAAAAACGTTAATTGAGTCATGTAGGTGTCGATGCAGTGCAGTTTAACGTGAGGTGACCTCATAGTTGTTCTGGTGATTTCGGCAGATTTTTCGGAACATTTTAAATACCAAGAAAAACGACATTAGAAACTTTTTTTCCGTAGCAGCAGCTTACTGTACGTTACGTGATGGTAGGCGACATGCACCTCAATTTGATCAGAACTTTAGCCACTACGGACAGGAAATAAAAGAGCAATTTTCAAAAAAAACAACATATTTTATTCTAGCCAACATGGTGGTGTTATGCTGACATTTCGTGCTCATAAATAGTTTTCAATATTACAGTATAAAATAGAGTTATTAAAAATATCCATAAACAATTTTAATATTCTGATATTTACAGCCTGTTAAATTATCTTTTGTCATTTAACATTATTCATTTGTAGACAATAGGCAATAAAAATCATCAATTGACTATTCTAAATTGAAAAACTGGAATGACATTGACCACATCACAGATCTCAGGTATATAATGGATAACTCTATACTTTTACAAAAAAAAATATATGAAATTATCCGAATCACTGATATATTGCTTTCTTTTGCTAAATATACATTTTATGCCATACATTTTCTAAAAAAAAAAAACAAATATATAATATTACAGTCGAACTCGGTTATTACGATCACGGAAATAGCGAGATCTCGGATGTAATGAGGAAACATTCGTTGACATTTTAGTTTATGATTTTCTCCATACATTTATTCACTTTTATAACGAGCTACTTATCGGGTATATCGAGCGAAAATATCGTCAAAATTTTTCTTAAAACTGTTAATGTGTCGATTGTTTAAAAACATTTTCGACCCTAAACAATAAAATCCGATCGGACAGGATGCCGCCGGGATCGGATTACGTTTACGACACTAGTTAAGTGTCTAAGTACCTAATTGGTGTTTTCGCCGACAACATTGAAAAAGTATCCATACATGGTTGAAATTGCATGTAAAAAATCCATGCTTTGTGAAGTCAGTAGGTACCTACCAGCGCCGGCAGCTCAGCACTTCATTACAATAAATAACTTCTTTTGTAGTTTACGAATGCCATGCTTGTTTCAAGGATTTTTACGATGGTTTTCAGATTTTTTATGTTCTATGCTTAAATAGAACGTTGCGCGAAAAATATTATATAACAATATAGCGAGTCATGCTTATCACAAGCAAATTCAGTCGGTCCCATCATCCTTGTAGTAACCAAGTTCGACTGTATATTGTCTCAAAATATGAGAACAATTTAAATGAAATCGAAACATTGTAAATTAATTGAAATGTTCAATGGAATGGATTAGTTGACCTTAATTATAAGTAAATCAAATATTACAAAACAAAATTACTTCCCGCCTTATAAACATATCAATATATTTAGTGACTCGCCATGTCATGTAAAATGTTATTGTTTTCGTAGGTACAGATTACAACATCTTCACCAATGTATATTTTTGAATAGTCATGACAAAGATACATCTTTTAAATGGAAAATGCCATCACTTATTTTAAAAATACATTGTCATGTGAAAGATGCATAGTAATTGACCAACAGTTGACAAACCCATAATAATAAAATTTTTTAATGAAAAATGCATGGTGAAGAATGTTTCTATTATCTAACTAAATAATTTAATCCGCCGGTCCCTCGCAGTTACTTGGTGACAGTCTCCTTGATTGCCTTTCCTTCTGCCCATTTGGTGAATCGCATTGCAGATTCACCTCTCTTCTCTGCGACTACTCTTAAGGCTGGCGTCAAAGAACTTCGGAGTACTCTCGCAGCGATGGTGGAGTAATTGATGTAGTTCAAACCGACTGCGCGCCACGCCGACATGATTGATGTGTATTTAGGTAGTGACTTAAGGGTGAAGGTACCTGCAATATATAAATATTTATTCATGATGATTACAATAATTTAGAAGTGACTAAATTAAAATCACTGATTTTGACGACTCGTTAAGAAGAATGTTTTCTTTTTAATAAATTCAGGACAGCTGCTTTAATTCATTTATCGCTATGACAGGTTGCAGGACAGATGTCATTTGCAAGACCAATTTAGACATGTGAATTTGAGACAGGAAATGATGTAACCCACACTCACATTATTCTAGCAAACAGGCATGTACACGGGGAATGTGTGGTGACAGACGACAAGCTACGTACTTCACATTACCACCAGCACAACAACAGACTTATAAGATCAAGTGACATCTTTGTCAAATTGAGATTAAAAAGGTGCTCAATTTAAAACTCTCACATAGTAATGTGGATGAAAATTTATTGCTGTTAATATTTTTCTTATTCAAGTCATAGTGTTCATTGGCAGGTTGCATATAGTGAATGTATTCGTGGTACTTGTCAATTATACAGTACCGTTCGATAAAAACTGGTTTGGTATCACGACATGTGGTCATTTAAAAACATACATTATATTATCATGGCTGTGATATTGGTGATCTGTAAAATTACATACAGATCCCTATTCACTTTCAGGTATAGGTGGGTAATGGATTACCCACAGAACAGTATAATAAATAGAATTGCGATACGCTATATCTCAATACAGTTCATTTTGACGCAGGGTTTTGAATGTGTGAGTGTTCTACGAAAATCAACCACACATTATAGACGTGCAATAGTGTGTTGCAACACACAACAATTCAAGTTCAACTTAGTATAACTTTCTTTTTAGACCAAACCAAACTTAACCTACCCTAACCTAACCTAACCTAAACTAACCTACCCCAATCTAATATTACCTAATATAATCTTAGTTTTTGATAATGATGCATCAAAATATCGTCACCGTTCAGGCAAAAGTCACCAACCCTGAAAATGGCAGTTTTGAGTTGAGTATGTCACCCGAAGCGTAAAATTATGTTCTTTAAGATGCAAAACTCACCACGGTACATTAGTTAGTAAAATTTTGCATAAATCCGAATTATTTGTTTTTCACTAAATGACTTTCGATAAAATCTTAACAAGCAAAAGTCATTATAGGTGAATAGACATTATTGACCATATAAAAAAAAAATCCTTCGTTATAAATATACAAGCAAAAGTCACTATACTATGGATGGTGAGTTTTACTGATCCTTCTTTTGGCTAACATTGTTCAGATTATTAACAAGCAAAAGTCACCAAACCATATTTGAGCTACCTTGCATCCTTCAAAACCTTCCAGATGTTTTAATTAGCATCAAAAAGTAAAATTACTTTAAAGAAATTATTAAGAAGACATGAGAAAATAATTTAATGTAGATAAAACCTTAAAAACATTAAAATCTGATTTTTCCTGCATTTTCAAACTTTCAAATTGCGATATCTCAAAACTATGTTTTTAGGGTTGGTGACTTTTGCCTGAACGGTGACGATATATGAAAATTTCGGTACTGTTCGGTTATACCGGAGGCAGCGGAAAACGCATTTTGAAAATAGCCGATAAACTGGATTATTTGTTAGGTTAACCTAACCAAACCTAACCTAACCTAACCCAACCTAACCGAACCTAAACTAACCCAAACTAACAAATAATCAAGTTTATCGGCTTTTTTCAAAATGCGTTTTCCGCTGCCTCCGGTATAACCGAACAGTACCAAAATTTCAAATTTTAAATAAACAAACATTGCATCGAAAAGCCTATGCCCCGACAGAAAAAGGTATTTAATATAATTGTCTACATGGAATAAACTGTTTTCGTAAAAAGAAAATTATAAAAGCTCATGACGGTATCTGCGGCACAATTACCCACAAAAATATTAAATAAGCTTCAGTGCATAAACCAAGAGCAGTTGTCAGTCGACGTATGACGTATTCTTGACACGTGTTTAAGTTTATCCCGTATTCTTCCACACTCGAGATGGGTTGCCTGCATCTCCACACCCGTTAGGTATTACAGTTCCCATTATTTCTGAGTTCCCTGAGATTATATATCTATCTAAAATAGGTTTGTTTGTCAATAGATTGTTGCTTCCATTTTTGAATTTTTACCACAGACAAAGTCTGCATATTTTGATTTCATTTTAATTTGACGTTCTTTTGTTTGACTTGGATGTCAGAATTATTTCCATTTTGACATATTGTATATCTAGATACAGATAATTTGATAATGAAGAATGTGATTATTATTTTTGTGATAAGTGTATATCGATTAAAGAAGCGACCTTGTGTGAAGCCGTGAAGGGGCACGACAGTTATGCCTTAAGCGTCAATTACAATGAGCTTCTTTACGAGCTGTTTGTTGGCGAATTTATAACCTGCCTGTAAAGTCGACCAGTGTAATCATCGAACAAGCTAACAAGCAGGTTGTAAACACTCTACCGAGAAAAGTTGAAAGCCGGTCAACTTTACACGTTACACGCCGGCGTGTGAGCCTACTGCGTCTGCGCAGTAGCAACCTCCCGGTAAAAAAACGAACTACGTTCTGTCAAAATAGTCGCTGGCTTGTGCCTTCTCAGCGAATGCAAAGTTTTATGCGTAATCATCAAATCGCAGTAGTTGAATCGCCCACTTTTAAATTCGCCAACAAACAGCTCGTAAAGAAGCTCAATGTAATTGACGCTTTAATAACATTGAGCTACTTTACAAGCTGCTTGTTGGCGAATTTAAAAGCGGGCGAGTCAGCTAGTGTGATTGTGATGATGACACACAAAACTTTCCACTCGCTCAGAAGCCAACAAGCTAGCGAGTTGAAACCGTCATTTTTGGTACTAATTTGACTGGACATATTGAGTAGTTCGTTTTTTTACCGGGAGGTCGCTACCATCGCTCTACTGCGCAGACCAATGACATATTAAATGGACGACTCACTTCATACCCGGCGCGCACGAGAAATTGTGCATGAAAGTCATTCACAGATGTATAGGTAGATGTCACGTGACCATTGACGTACCCGTTTCCATTATGCGATACAAGCTTCGAGAATTTATAGTAATATAACCTTTATTGTAATGGCGTATTAGTGTCATGACTCATTGCATTAGAAACAGATTCTCGGTTACTTACGACTTCTCGGAGATTAGACGCAAGTGAGCCCAGCGAATCACAGGCGACTGACTGTCCAATGGTTCCTGTCATTCAATTGCATTGCATAAACATTCATCAATATCATAAAGTGCATTTTATAAATAATAAATAATACTAACACATGCAAAGTGATATCCCATCTTTCTTGGAGTGTTTAGTAGATTTTTTTACAATTTTTAACTAGGCACATTGGCATTTTGTAACACAATAATAACGGTGGAGTCGAAACCTGACAGTCAGAAATTTTGTATGGGCAGACCCAGCGGTGTCGCCAGACCGCTTGCAAGCAGAATGTTCATTTGAGCGTAGGATACCGATATTAAAATATGAATTTTGCCATCCGGCAGACCCGACACAAAGTGAGTGTCATTTTATTTTCTAGATGCTTCGTCCATATTAATGTCATTGGCGCAGACGCAGTAGGCCCACACGCCGGCGTGTAGCGTGACAAGTTGACCGGCTTTCAACTTTTCTCGGTAGATTTTTTACAATCTGCTTGTTAGCTTGTTCGATGATGACACTGGGCGAGTTTACAAGCAGATTGTAAATTCGACAATAAGCAGCTTGTAAAGTAGCTCAATGTCATTGAAGCGTCAATTACATTGAGCTTTTTTACGAGCTGCTTATTGGCGAATTTAAAAGCGGGCGGTTCAGCTACTGCGACTTCATGATTACACACAAAACTTTCCATTCGCTGATAAGCCACAAGCCAGCGAGCGATTTTGACGGAACGTAGTTCGTTTTTTTACCGGGAGGTCGCTACGCTCCATAACAATGTTTCCATTAAACGTCAAAAATGTAAATTTCAAAATGAGTAGTTCGTTTTTCCACCACCATCGCTCTACTGCGCAGACGCAGTAAGCCCACACGCCGGCGTGTAGTGTGAAAAGTTGACCGGCTTTCAACTTTTCTAGGTGGAGTGTTTACAACCTGTTTATTAGCTTATTCGATGATTACACTGGGCGAATTTACAGGCAGATTATAAATTCGCCAACAAACAGCTCGTAAAGAAGCTCAATGTAATTGACGCTTGAGGCTTAAGTCAATAGATTGTTGCTTCCATTTTTGAATTTTTACCACAGATAAAGAAAGATAGTCTGCATATTTTGAATTTGACATTCTTTTGTTTGACTTGAATGTCAGAATTATTTCCATTTTGACTTATTGTATAGGTACCTAGATACAGATAATTTGATAATGAAACATATTATTATTGTTGTGATAAGTGTATATCGATTAAAGAAGCGACCTCGTGTGAAGCCGTGAAGGGGCACGGCAGTTACCTACTAATATGAAATGACAAAATTAACTGAATTGTTGAATAAATAACCTATCTACGGTCCTTAACGTTTTACATTTCTTGAAATATATAGTAAGTAGGTACCTACTTATATTTTGATCCCACATAAATCAGAACAAATCACATGTTTCAGTTGTCAAACTAAACAATGTTCGAGACGTATAGGTAGGATAGGTAATATAAATGTTAAAGAAAATAATTTCAATGAGAAAACGTAAGTGTAAAATTCAGTTACATAACGATACGTATTTTAACCTTACTTTAAACGTCAAAAATGAAGACACTTTTGTTTCAACTTGTTATCAGACTAAATAACACACTTGTAGCAATATGTAATGGGCATTATATTTTTAATTATATGTTCATACGTCAATAAAATATACTCAATTACCTAAATGTTCCGCAGTCGCCTTTGAAAACCGGATTTCGACGGACGATACGAGTGATAAGGCACGTAGCAAAGTTTAAAGGAAATATATTTTTATTTCGAGTGATCTACATAGGTAACGTTCTGTGAAATAAACAGCAAGTAACATCAAGTTATATTGTACAGAGTATCACAATGTCGAAGGTAACTATTATACTATCTTAATTTAATTATACAAAACATAATTACCAACAAGGCGGCTAACGTCAGTTTCTCTTGACAGACAATTAAAAAGTTGAGGTTATGTATCGACCTATCAAAAAAAGATTTTGTTTTACTTTTTTTGGCGATATGGCTATTAATTTGACCTTTTTTTGGCGCTAGATAATGGCAACTATGAGCATACGCCGCGATATAAACGCTATAGTACCTAGGTAGTGATATTTTTAATCAGTTTATTAATTGTTTAAAAAACATAACACGTAGTCATAGACGAATATACTATTTAATTAGGCAGATAAGTACCGTAGCCTTATAAATATTATTAGATTGGTAAATTTATAAAAGGTTTTTTGCTATTTTAAGCTGTTCAGCATACTCAACCTTTACTGTGTATCGAACAAAAGCTGAAAACTATAAATTGCCTAACAATCGAAGTAGGCACGTAGTTCTGTTTATTCAATATCAAAATATTGTTTGCATAAAACATTCAGTCGATTTAAGTAATAAGCAAATTAATGCATTTTTATTCGAAAAGGCAGAAGCGAATTCAGATAAAGCTGCCTAACTTTCAATTGAATACCGTTGAGTAGAAAGGTGCAAAGTACCAAAAATACAAAAAACCACATTTTACGTTGAATGGGTGCCAAGTACTATCATGCGTTCAATTGCAAAAGAGCTATGGATCCAGAAGTATAGAAAACATTTTATGATTGATCAACAAATAATGGTAATGCCCGTGTTGTAGGTACACCATTTTTAATTTCATTTTTCATTATATTTTTTCATATCTATTATTATTATATTGCTTTTTTTAAAAAAAATAGGTATTGTAACCTATGAAGCGTAATATCGGAGCTGCATTGTAAGTTTACTGAAAAAATAAGAAAAAAAAAATAAGTAAATGTTTTTAACAAATAAAATGTTTTTCTTAATTTCCCACACTTTTGATTTTTGGCACATAGCACCTTTTTACGCATCGGTATTCAATTTGTAATGAGAGTGATCAAATAATATTGTAAGTACTTAATACTGCGTAAGTCTATATTCAAAACATTAGAAGAAACAACAAAATTCGTTTCTATTCATACATAAATACTTATTTACCTAATTTGAAAATGTTAATAGGTAGGTATTTATTGGTTTTGTGGAAATGCTAATAAGGTTATTACCTGAATTACTTAGGTAATTACGAATGTGTACCTACCTACCTATTTTTTTTTTAAATTTCAGCCAATCTTGTATTCATTTTGGAGAAGTTCATGTTCGTGGAGAGTTCGCATAGCTCTGCATCTGAAAGAGGTGGATTATGAATTGAGAACAGTTGACATTGTCAAAAAAAGAGTGCAATTACACGAGGACTTCAAAAAAATCAATCCTATGCAAAGAGTTCCGGCATTGGTAGTAGGTAAATAGCAAACTTGTCTTCATCATTTATTTCAGTACTTCTCAAAGTTGAGCCCTTTTCAGAGAGTCGCGAAATATTTCAGTATGTACATAGGTATTTGGAAAAAACATCTAAATATTCATAGATATTTTATCTTCAAAAAATAGCACACTTCAAAAATATACTTAATATCTTTCTAACCATATTCATAGTTATGGATTTAGTAATAGCTAGGCTTAGGATTTTTAGGTGCTAAAAAATGAATAATAGGTACCTAAAATATGTAGATATAACTGGAAAATATGTTAATAAATTTCATAATTATGTGCTAAAAAACAAAAATAGGTGCTAAAAACTTAAGTAAGTATTATAATAAATCATAATATAATATATTTCAACAGTTTAATTTATTATTTGTTCACACATAGAAAACGCTTTATTAAAATAAATAATAACATATTGCTTCAAATTTTCGAAAGTGAATCTTTGACGATTTGATCCTAGCAAAGTTGTATATATGGAAAAACTTCTTTTCACTTCTACAGGTGTTATTATTGAATGTAAATGAAACTATTTCTGAAGTAGAAAAAATTGAAACATCTGAAGCATCTGATGGATTTTCCAAAACAGCTTTAATATTCTGCAGCGTTTGAAGTCCAGTATTTTTATTTAAAGCACTATTTAATTGTATACTTATTTTTATTCCAATTGGTCCAGGAACATTTTTTTTAGTTTAACAGCAGTATTGTTTAAAATATTAATTTTCTCCACTACTTAGTGACTTTGTAGATGATTCTATCATTTCAATTGTGTTTACTAGTGTTATTGTGTTGATTAATTTTGTGTTTATGTGAAAATATGTGCTTAAACCTAAATTTGTACCTAATTATTCAAAAATATTTAAAAATAGGTGCTTACAAAAATTGCTTAAATGTTTCAAAATTGTCTGAAACATATAGATATTTTTGATATTTTCTTGTGGGGCTACTCAAAAAAAATATTTAAATACCTAAGAATCCTATGCCTAGTAATGACTAATGAATTTGTAGTTTCTTTCGTTTTTGTATATGATAAAAAAAGAAAATATGTGATCAAGTCACGTGTTAATATTATTTTTAGTTAACTTATATGAGAAAATATGTTTTTTATGCACCTTCCATGATCTGTGTAGTTCCACCATCATAGAATAATCGTAATAGTATAGCTATAGAAGGTTCGCGTTTAAAAAAATACGATTGGGCGTGAAAACCTCAAATACGGGACTGCGTATTTTTGTGGTGATACATGTACTTGTTTATCATTATCATTTTACTTATATTGTAATAATTATTTAAATGTCAAGATTAAAAACAAGAATATCGACCAATTCGCTCTCCGTTAGAATACTACTTGTTTTGTCAACAACAACACATTTAAAAATAATTTATATAAAAGATGTAATGCAGTTTTTAATGCACTTAACATAATATTTACAATTTATTCACTAAGTATTTTATTTGATTATTTTACTCGCAGGTGACAACACACTCATTGAGTCCATGAATATTTTGTATTATTTGGAGGAAAATTTCCCTGGATATTCATTATTCCCAGAAGACAAACTTCAAAAAGCTCGAACCAGGGAGATCAGTGAGGTAATTCTTATAAATATATTATTAAATTAAATTAATAACACAATGCATTTTCACAATTATTGACAGTTATTAAAAAAATATAATAATTTATGGTTGTGTAATTCGATATGAGTTATGTACCTACCTACATTATTTGATAGGTATATCTTCAGAATATTCATACACCATTCCATACAATATCTCAACAGAAATGGGTACTTTGACCAGAAAAGGTTATAGACAGACGTCTGACAAAAATCTGTCCTATAATGAAATGTACATACTTAAGGTGAATAGGCGAAAAAACAAATGTTTTTCACGAAACCTACTATCCAAATTTCTTCCTTCCTTTACTTGCCTCTCCCTAAGCAATGAATGACCTGCATATTCCCAGGATGCCATTGCTTAAGGGTTTTCGAATATCCCATAGACTTTCGTACCATTTCCAGATTATTGTCAGTGGAATTCAACCGGTGCAGAATATCGGTTTAAAGCAGATCTCAATGCTGTCTGACGAAAAGGATTTCCTGAAGTTCGCCCACCACTGGATGAAGAAAGGGTTTACAGCCATCGAGTCCATCGCTAAAACTACAGCCGGAGAATTCTGCATTGGAAACAGTGTCACAATGGCTGACTGTTGCCTGCTGCCGCAGATGTTCAACGCCAAGAAGTGAGCACCCCGTTTGCAATCTAAATTTAATTTTATGCTTGATTTACACAAATATTTAATAATTATTATAAGTGTGATCTTTTAAATATCCTGTACCCAAGCACTATACTTCCGAAGGTGCATAAAATGTCTCAGTGTCCGCATGCACCTGGTTTAGAACAGCTGGATTCTTCAACAATATTTTATGTTTTTCTTAAAAATATTATCTACTATCCATTGATAGTAATATTGCTAAGTGTTCTTGATAATGAATATTAATATTAGATTTTACAATATAGGTAACAAACAATCTTAGCGGAATTATTTTTACAAAACAAAGCTAATCATGTATCTTAATTATGTACATACATTAATTATTGTATAGACAACTGACTAATAATTGCATTATTACGAAATTCACTAATACTAATACTTGATTGTGTGGATGGCATTTTATTGCATACACGGATTTTCGAATATTGTCATATTTTTGGAAAGTAACGACAACATTTTATACGAAAACGTACATACATACTATTATTTAGTAAATAATGACCCGTAAAGGAAAAAATAGAAAAACAAAAGGAAAATAAAAATACACTATTTCATTGATTTATTCTCTAACAAAACTAAGAACCTGTTTTTTCTGTAATTATTATTGATAAAGTATACAGAAAAAATTTACACTCAATGTTTTCTTGCGAAAAAAATTATCTAGAAATTGTATACTTTTATCGTCAAAAATTGATTGTAACCCACCCCGATTTTCCTTTGATATTGTTTGAATTCGAAATTGTTTTTCGTCAAGCATCCTTGCCAGAGGCGGCTTAAAATGAAAGTCCCAGATGCACGCAGTGATTCCCAACCTTTTTTTATATTGCGGAACACCTGACATAAATTTTTGTAAAATCTTGCGGAACCCCTACTCAATTTGTCCAGAAAAGATAATTACAAAATTCACTCAAAATATCTCTACTTAGTCACAATTCGTATTCAACATAATTATGCAATATGCACATAGCACTGCAAGCGTTTTGTTTACCAAAACGGAATCTATTTCGAATAGTTCGCATTCCTCCCTTAATTATGTGCCCTTTTTAAATGTGCCGCCCCGAAACAACGTATGGAAAATTTTACTGTTTTTATTGATTATGTAGGTAACTAATGATCTTTAAAAATATGAAAAGAGTACTTATTCCATTTATTGACTACACTTCAGATACACAATTAAATAAACATACTTCCACATTCTCCAAAGAACAACACTAATGGGATTAGTAAAGAAAACAGAAAATCACATTAATGCTTTGCTGTATCTACCTGTAACTATAATAATATGTGTTTTTTAAAAGCTTCGATAGAAATAAAATAAGCAGTGCAGAGTAGAGGGCGAAATTTAATTATAACAACCTGATTCATTCCCTGTTGCGACAAAAGTCTCTCACGTAAAACCCTCCCTACTTCAAAAACAATTAAGGCGTAATATAATAATATAACCTAAATAAAAGTTCAAAATATTGTAGTGTTTTAGAATAGGCTACGTAATAACTTATTTCGCAAAGTTTTACAAAATCTGGCTGAACCCGGTTGGGAATCACTGATGTAGAATCATATTATTATAAACGTGCATTTAGAATCATTTTCCATGATACAGAATAACAAACAGCCACTTGAAATTTTCGGGAAATCTAGTGGCACTATTACATATAGGTATAAATTTTCTGATATTATTGACGGTGTTTGTAAAAGTACTGTAAATGGTTTTTGGTTATGGTTTCAGGTATAAGCTGGACACCAGCAAGTATCCAACTCTGGAAAGGATCTGCGATAAACTGGAAAGAGAGCCGTCTTTCTTCCTGACTCATCCAAATACTCAACCCGATTGTCCTCCAAGGGGTTAAAAATATCTCCAAAAACTCATCGAGGAGTTGAAACGACTAAATTGACTGAAGACATTATTTTTAATCATCACACTAGTACTAGATATTTTATTGTTAGATTTTGTGCCATTACTTTCGAAGTAAATACATCGGGATAGGTACTAAGTGTTCACCTTTATCTATTTCGATTCACTTTATATTAATTTGATAAGATGATTTAATCGTAGTTAACTGATACATATCCATTATAAAAAGGTATATTGATAATAAAAAATGAAAATGACTGCAAAAATTATATTAATAACTATAATCTATAAAAAAAGAGTAAAATAAAATTTGTTAAAGCTCAAATATTATTCTAAAGTAAGTAACTATAAATAAAATATATTATTATCGTAAGACTGAGATATTTTTTTATGAAATGACTAAACATGTGTTAACATAAAATACTTGTTATTGAACCTATCCTATATGATACATTTTTATAAACGTAACTTAAAATAAATGTTCCCTATTCCATAATCAAATTGTTGTATGCGCAAGTGACTGCATTTATATCTGTTGTATTTTTTAATAAATTTATCGGTGATTGAATTTTTAATAAAACAATTTTGATATCGATTTCTTTTACGATTAGTACCTATATTATGTAGTAAGAATAAACTATAAGGTAATCTATCCCGGATCTGGCAAATTAGTATGTTATTTTACAATCTGTGTTTGAATACAGAGGATGGACATGGACATAATAAGCTGAACAAAATAAATGACTAACGTCCAATTCTCGTAAAAAATATTAATAAACTTCTTCGTGAGGCGGCTAAGATCCGCTTGGAATTGCAGAGCCAATGAAAAAAAATATTAGTCTTAAGTCACCACTATAATCATAATATTATATTAGAAATAACATTCTATATTTTTGTATTATAATCACTAAATAAATGAATAAATATTTTTGAAAAATATATACCTTCATATACATAGTTTTATTACCTTTATAATTCTTCTGGTCATCAATTTGAATATTTATTGATTGTATCGTTAGGTTAGGTTACTTAATTTTAATTAAAAATATAAGCGATACCTTTCGGATTCAATCAAAATGTAAAATGTGTGAGAAAAATACCAATTAGAAAAAAACCCAGGCTATCCTGTACCATTGCACCAGTGCCCAAGGTAGGTAGAATTATTAATACTGTATTTCATTTAAATACAACATAAAACCGTTGAAGAAAACATTACAAGTTGCAACATCTTCGTTTCAACCATCAGGATAATAAAAAAATAATATGTCTTATTTTGTATACAAGATCATTTAGGATAATAATTGATAAATTTGCGTGTCATTCACACAACAATATCATCTCACGAAGTACTATGTCGTGTTAATTATTATTCATTATATAAAAAAAACAACTGGAAAATCAATTAATGTCGAGATGTGATATAAAATAAAACTGATGGTCTAAATCTTAATTATCCTAATTATAATTCGATTTATTCAGAGCATGTCTAGTATATATTATAATATACAAGTGAGGTCATGCAATTATCTGTAGGTATCTACACATAATATTATTATATTATGGTGACACAGATTTATATTGTGATAAGTATAATCTAGATCTGGATAAATTTTATATGATCGATAAAATATAGGAAGCTAGGGGGACTCTTTATCCACCGTTGTATTAAAGAGCGTTTGGTATCATTATTATTTTGTGTTGTAAAAACTTTAATTATATAGTTACTGGTTCTGACATATATATGAGGTGAGGATTAGGAGTATAAACAAATCGTTAAGAGCATACTTCAGTGAAACGGCAAATAATTTTCAACTATACTGCCCTTCTAAGCCAAAGAGGCGTTTTGGTTGCATTAAGAAGATTTAGGGGGCGTCGTAATTAAATTGGTTAATACATTATTATGGATAATTTTTCGAAAAGGACCCCCCATACCGTTTTTTTCTGTGTGCGCGCCTGATGTCTCCTAAATGTTTTTTTAAACCCGAAGACGAAAAATATGAGATACGCCTTTTTGGCTTAGGAGGGCAGTATAGGTGCGATGAAATTCTGGACTCACTGGCAATCGGTGAGCGAAAGTCGAGCTGTGAACACGTCAATTTGTATCGTGATGGCGACGGGGGTATTAATTCTTAAATCGTGTAAAGATGACTAAAAAACGTTGCCCATTTACTTGAAAAAGAAAACATGTCAATGAATATATTATTATTGTTACTAATAGAACAATAAACAGAACATTAAATGGACGCATGTTGGATTTATATGACAAATTATATTTCGATTTTTTAGACCATGCCTCAACTGAGATATAGCCGTAAAGAAAATCTCGTATAGTTACAATTACCATATACTTATCTTGACAGAAAACAGTTCTTTGTTTTCGGATGTGATTCTTAAGATTTATTTTCTACCAGTATAGCTCGCGACTTTGTCCGCGTTAAACACGGAAATTAAAAGCAGAAAAATACACAGAATTTGGTTGGATCTAGGCGCGCAATCTCTATCCGCACCTTACCTCACTCTCCCGCCGTTACTAGTTGATCACTTACCTACTCGCATAACGATTCACTATGGAGTAGGTTTTGCAAGTGCCTTATTTTCGATAAGTTTTATCTTGTAAATTCGGGACATTTTGAGATATCGAGATGAAGCTTTACTAAATTGATATAAAACAATAAAGTCTACAAGTTGTACAAGTCTTACCTTAATTGGATCGGTAGTTTTTTTTTTATATCGGAATAAAAACAAAACAAAGAAATTGCATATTATTATATAAGTAGTTATTTCAAAATCACAGACTTCAATTATGATGGTTCTAAACCAACTCGTGTTCTTTATTTATAATTATGGAGAATATATAATTTGTTTATCGAAAATAGTATAATCCTGAAAATCGGAATAGTAATATTTAAACAATTATACTGTATATAGATGCAGCTGATTCTGAAAGAATACAAACCGATTGGCAGTGCAAACGTCCTAAAAAAATCTCTAGAACATCAGCTGTAGAAAATCTTCAATTGATTCATTTGTAGGTATATTATTACACCACCATGACGTTACTTACAATTTAAATTCAGTCAAACAAAAAATAAAATAATAACGGGCTTTTTAATTTAAAGAACATTTCAAAAAGCAATGATGCCAATTAAAAGAAATTTTACGAATTTATCTTCAAGGACAAAAAGAAAGAGTGACATAATAATTATCATTCCAACTAAGAAAGCAGTGGCGTTAAAAATCAATAACTGCACAAAAATTAAGACGATTACAGTTATTGAGCATTAATTTATGACAACCTCCAATCAAAATATTTTCAACATTTTACAGCGGCTATATTAAGGTCCTATTGGCAGTAGATAGTATATACCAAGCAAAATGGATGCAATACTTACACATACTTCTCTGGAAATGGCGAAGATGCATATTCTAGCTGGATTGCACCATTGGAAACCCTCCACAATCCACATGAACACACGATCCTAGAAAATCAACATCGAAACCCAAGAAGAGCACCCTTGCAACGGCCACAAAGAGATTTTGACAAAAGTGACAACTAAAGACCTTCGCAATGGTGCCTGACGAAAAGTTTCTATCTGGGATAGCATTGCAGGACGTCTTAGTTTGGTCAGAAGCATGGATAATTTTGTCACCTTGGTAATGAACAATATGGTGATACTTGCGGCGCTGAGAAAACCATGAAACACGTAAATGTATGCTTGGTGCGTCCACTCTACATAATAATAGTTACCTAAGGCGTGGACCAATAAATTTTAGGCACATCAAAATAAGTGACTATATTTTAAATTTATTCTACATAAAACAAATTGAAATTTCGTCGCCCTCAAGGAAGAACTCACCAACCAACAAAAGTAAAATCCTGAGATAATCGACTTTTAAACTTTTTGAAAATTTTAAATTGCTCTCATTAGAAAACGAAAATACATAGAAGGAAACGGTTTTTTTTGTTTGATTGGTTATTTTTATGTTTATGTACATTACATTTAAAACATGTAACCTTTTTCCTGACTTTTTCCATAACACAAATATCTTTTCTATGTAGTTGGTGAATTTTTTGTTTTTGTAATTTTTAACATAAAACCTATAGATAGAATTTTGGTGATTTTTTCTAAGATAGAGTTAAAAATTGCAAGATTTTCTGTATAAATAACTCATTTTGAGCAAAAACTGTATTTGGTGAGTTCTTCCTTGAGGGCGACGATTTATTTATTTTACATAATATAATGAACATAACAAATCATGAATCCAAAGCGTTCACGACATGACATAAAATAAGTATTAACATTTTTTTAAATAAAAATTCAGGACAATATGAGTTAATAATACAATAAGTAATAACATAATTGAGAAGATAAATAAAATAACAAAAATAAAAGTTGATGGAAGCACACAGCGTTAACTAGGTTGATAGACCCTACCTTAAAAACTTATAAAACAACTTCCACCTAAATTAACCCTCACGTTAAGTGGAATATATCAATAAACCGAAGCGATTTGATTAAACATAGTTATTACCCTCCCGATTGGCATTACTAATGGCAGGTTAGTTCTGCACCTTGGGAGAACAAACAACGGATACCCTCGATTCCTGAGATAATTATCAGAGACACACAAGCCAACACCACCGAGAATGGCAGAGTTTCCACAAACGAGGATATCAAACAATCTCATAAACTGAGACCATCTAAATATTCGTCAAAAAATAATATATAAGTAAGGGATAAAATGTATTACAAAATTATTTTCTATATAATGCAGGAACAATAGCATGCGTGGACAGATTCACAAGATTATACTCATTTCAATATTGAAGAAAATTTTGTAGCGTCTCCTTTACAATTTCGAATAATTTCGGTTTAAAGTGAAATGGATCAAATAGATCAGTGGATTTTTAAATCCATTTTGGAATAAGGCAGAATCATAAAAAAAAAAACGGTGTGTGTACTTATGTACG
Source organism: Rhyacophila brunnea (assembly GCF_057557595.1). Lineage (NCBI taxonomy): Eukaryota > Metazoa > Arthropoda > Insecta > Trichoptera > Rhyacophilidae > Rhyacophila > Rhyacophila brunnea. The sequence continues at coordinate 4,910,786 of NW_028232859.1, forward strand.
CGCGTTAGAAGATATACTTCTTTGGCATAACAATACAAAAACAAAACTTGTGATAAACTAGATTCTTTGACTAGCTCTCAATTATCTTGTTAAATTACACACCCAAGAAAAAGGACCGCTTATTGGAACGCCGTTGGTTTATTTCTATACACTTTAACTTATATTACTAACTGACGTTTAATCGTTTCTTTACGTAAGGAATTGCAAATGGCCGACAATAATAAATGTGCTGCCTAGGCAACGGAACAATTCTAAACTATAATATTATACTGCATAATCGTCACGATTGCAGTATCATATTGTGGCGTAAAGGTAGTGCGTTCGGCTGATAACCGAACAATCGGTGGTTCGAATCCAATCGAGTGCGTTTTTTTTTTCGTGTGAAAAAATAAATCATGTGTTACATGTCAAACGCCAAAAATACACTCTGATCTGATTTCCCAAACGTGCCTAAAGAAGTATAACTTCAAAAATAAATAATAAAACACATAGGTACAATGGAATTCAAATATAACTATCTCTACGTTCAATAATTTTTATCTTATTTTAATCCCTTTTCGAGAAAAGCAGTAATACGCCACTGGAGCAAATATTAGACAATCAACGTGATTATTAATTTAAAAAAATATTTAAAGTTCATTTAGTAAATTTAGTTACACATTGTAGCCGGTTGATGATCTCTCTTCCACAGCCCACACGAACTTCCTAATTCAATTAACAGATGACATAACATCGTATGGGGGACAAGTGATAAGACTCTTTGTATAATAGTATACGAAACACACGAACATTAAATTATTTTAAAGAATATATTTGATGTACAAGACTGCAGACTGCAAGAGAAGCCTGCATAATTTATGGAATCCCAAAGCTTGATAAAAATGTTCACGGTATATCGATTTTCAATTGAAATCATACATGATATAGGAACAGGGGTGGCGAACTTATGGCACGCGTTTAAAGAGAAAAAAATATACTTATAATAATAATAAATGACAGATCGCATTGTATAAACATAGCAGGCAAATACTCTTCAAGAATAAGCATTACGTTTAATTTAAATATATAATTGGATAGGGCGGTCCTTAGAATTTATGCGTCACATATACTTAATATTATCACACTAACCTTATCAGGCGGCTGTGGGTGCCGCGCCGCGAACCTCTAATTTCGATTGATTTACAATGCATGGGACCACTGTAGCGAGAGAATGCCTCATCTAATCGGAGCAATTCTCATGTTAATTTGTGCGATAAGAACCAAACTAATTATTACATTAACAAACAATTTCATTTCTACCCACAGAAGGACTGCACCAAATTAGAAACAAAAATTTGATGAAGCTAGTAGTAGTAATTCTGGCAGTAAGTTTCAAAATTGGTGGACCGAAATGTATGGCGTAATTAAACATAGTGATAAAGCTAGATGTCTGCTATGTTCTATGAGTGGTATCTAGAATATCATCATTTTTTAAATGGGATTTTTAAAAACTATTTTTTCCTCGTGAAAAAATGCTCGGCACGTCAGAGAGTTGAAACATAATTGGGAAATTTTGGCACGCGTACATAAAAAGGTTCGCCATCCCTGATATTATAGGTGTTTTTCGCGTCAGGTCAGCACCTTTACGTGTAAACAGTTATTATCGCGATAGTTTAAAATACACACTATTGGTGCAAGTAAATCCATGCACGTGTACAGGCGCTATTACTCTTCGTTTGATTGACACTTCATTGTCGACACTCGCCGGGGAAAATCGGGAATCAAATTAAACCATCCAAATAGCTGGTCATCAGAATAACCGGCGTTCTCTCTGCATATTTTTACTAGGGGTATAATATGGGGTGGAGGGGTAATTCAGTGTCATATTATTTTCTCTTCACAAAGGGTATCGTAGAAAAATGTTTGGATTGTCATAATTAGGTAGGTATATAAAAGTCGAAATATGTTTGTTTCGTTTCCTTTTCCTACTTGGCCCCAATTGACATAAGATGAAATAATTACAAGATAAAAAGAGCTTTTTATATACCACGTTTTTAAATTTTCTTTTGAATCATATAAACTTGACAATTCTATGTAAATAAATACTTTTTTTTGTACTTGATAGAATAAATATAGAATACTGAAATGTCATTTTGACATTTCATATTGATTTCCATAGTAACGCACGTATATATTAATAATTTAGTCACTAGGACCCCCTTCGCAACCAATAATAGTGAGTAGTAAATATTACTTTTAACGAATTTTCCCGAAACATACAAAACTGAAAATGAATTCAATTCTGCTTAAAGATGGCCAAACGTATTAAAAGAATGCATTGTCGTCGTGTTCTGATATATTTTAAATGTTTGAAATGTCTAGCTAGTCGGGAAGTTAGTTAAAAATCTTTAATCGTCCAATACAAATCTTGGACAAACAAGAAAAAAATTGTAATGGACAAACAAGAATATGAGCTAATAAAAACGTAGTAATAGTAAAATACAAAGTTTGTTTATTCAGCTTACCTTTCCTGCTAATTCCAATTTTGAATTTTCACTGCAGATCAAGATAAAGTTTGCATATTATGGATTCGGTTTTAATTTGATTTTCTTTTTTATTTAACTGTCAGTATTTTTTTCATTTTGATATTATGTTGTACGCTTAGAAACAGATATTTTAATATTGAAGGTAAGAAAAATGTATCTCGATCAATGATGCCACCTCATGCGAAACCGGGTACCTACTCAGCTAATATAATTTTATTAAGCAATGATCTTTTTGTATGATTTATTATGTAATTACCGTGAATGTGATAGCTACTTGCTTAGATTCATGCCAATTGTGTCATACATAAGCATGCCCGGTGTCCAAGCGCATAGCCAGTAGCGCATTAAGAATTGAAGAAATAACAATATGCGTGATTGTGTAAATGGATAATAATTATATAAACAATTCGTGTAAAAATGGCTCCTAAAAGTCACTGACACAGTTTTGCACGCCAAACGCTCTATATAATATCCCAAATACTAACTAGTAAGTGTTTTGGAACAAGTTATGTTACTTATTATTTTTTATGCTGGTAGTAAGTACCTATACTAAAATCTTCAAAATCAACAAGTTTTCCCACCTCTAGTGGATACTATAATGTTTGAGGCTTTCACAGTTGTTTTTCATCGTAGTAGATCTTTGGGTTTCCACATGTATGTACTTCTTCCTTCTTTCCTCGACGTTTCGGGCTCGTTGCAGAGGCCATTATCAAGAGATGATATGTTTTTATGATGAAATTTAGTGTAGGTATATGACACATTACTCTGAGCAATATTTGCTCTTAGCTAATCGGATTCCTTTTGATATTCTTAGAGCAACGTTTACATTCATATATATATATACCTACACTACATTTCATCATAAAAACATATCTTCTCTTGATAATGGCCTCTGCAACGAGCCCAAAACGTCGAGGAAAGAAGGATACACGGTGGAAACCCAAAAAATCTTCTAGTGGATACTGTTTTTTTTCCACTAGAATCTTTCATATTCCAGAATATCATTCTAATCTCATTTCGGATGTATCCTAATTAGTTATTATAGCCGATGATTGTGGGTAAAATGATACATTTCGTGATATACGACAATACGACATGTTTTTCATTTTGGGAAAACTTGTATACCCGCGGGCGCCTCGAGCCCTATATGAAAGCCTTGTGAGACAATTCGGGACTGCGCATAATAAATACCATTGTGGCATTTATTTATTTTGTAACAATCGAGTGTCGTCTTGTGTCCTCCTATATTCTAGATTGAGATTTATGTTCAGCCACTCCATTCACTTACGCATAATATATTATTTCTGTAGAAGCCACTTTCACAGTGCTTCAAACGGACAGTGGCAATAATAAATGGTTGGTTCACAATAATTAAGGATCAAGTCCAATTTTCATAAAATTCGATTTTTTTGTTTCAGTGGCTAGATAAAACAGCTTTCTATATTGTGTGTTTCTATAATATCACATCCGTAGCTCTACAATTTTCCGCATAAATGACAGGTACCTACTAGTATTGAAAAGACATCAAATTGAATGTGAATCATGTCCATTTTGACAATTCCTTCAGCGTATTTGCTACCATTAATTTGCAAATATATAAAGCCTGAATATACTTTATTTTTCGACTATTTATTTAAATTGATCCATGTACTATCAAAATATGGTAAGTATACACAGTGAAAACATTCCTGAATTAAAAAAAAGGAGTTTTAACTTTAGGTGCAAATATCTCATGTTCCATTTTGATGGACTTGATCCATAATTATTGTGAACCACCCAAATACATATTGTTTTCAAGTTGGATTTGCATATTTCCTAAAATTTGTACGTATGCAGTTTTCCATATCACAGTTTACCGTAAGATATTGTATCGGAAATAGATGGCCGTATTGTATTGAGATCAAATGCATGCCTAAATAAAACAACGGCAAAATGCGTAATAAGAACCATCGGAACACACGGGAAAGTCAGAAGAAAATAGGTAGGTAAGTAAATTAGAAATACAATCATATTGTATAATTTATATAAAATTCTGATAGGTGCTCGTACATATCAAATATCTGATAATGATGACAGCGATATTATCAGACATTTATTACAAATCAATATCAAATTAATATTCTTATTGAATCTAATAAAATTGGAATATAACTGTCTGCAATGCTTTAAAAATAACACTTAAGTATTTTTTAACTCAATGCTATACGGCCATCTCTTTCCGACAAGACAAGTACGTCGAACTATGCTATGGTGAAATGCAATACGTACAATTTAAATGTAACCGGATTTGGGTACACATACCAAAAGCATTAACATGATGTTAGATTAAAATAATAACGTAAATGTCGTTTTGTCAAGAATTAAGAGTGAAAATTTAATATTTATATTACTATTTGTGTTAAATCCGAGAAACAGTCCTTCAATACGCTTAATTAGGCACATACCTACATAGTTATATTGTTATTATATTTTTTTACCATGTCCGATCATAATAAGATCATATGGGCCTCCACAGAGTGGAGGTTTTGTATTAACAGATTTTGTTTTACGAGATATGAATGTCAGCCATTTGGTCTACCTATTAGCTGCATACTCTGACTCGCACACAAATTCAAAAACAATATGTGTACTTGTCAGATTCAGGATTCGAACCTGGGACCCACGATGCGCGGCCGTCATGGGCGGTATTACATAATAATATAAAAAGAGGTCTTCAAAATAATTAAAAAAATCTCCAACCGCTACAGTCAGATTGAGCGTCGCTTGGGGGCGGCAGTTACTCGAAGGGCGGCAAATCGAGGAGAGTCTTTGGTATATCGCTCATGAGAAAGCAATACCTCGTATGCTACATGACACTTTTTGTGGATGAGATGAAAAAATATCTATATTCTCTATGATTCCATCAAATTTATCACGTATTTTTCGTATTCTACTATTAATCTTAATAGTGATATACAAAAAATGAAGAATTTTTATGCCTTGATAGTGACTAGAAAGAGTTTTCTTCATCTCGTGTTTTGTGGCATACGAGGTATTGTTTTCTCATGAGCGATATATAGAAATAGCTAACTAAACTGAGTACTAAATAACGAAAATATCTTTCATTTAAAAAAGATCAGCTCACTGGTTGTAAAAAATGCATTAATTAACGTAAAACGTTTAACAGGGCTGTATTTTTTTTTGTCGGGTTCGTGATGTCTAGTTTACTTCCGTTTCCCTTCGACGTCCTTGGTGACCAGAAACGACACGAACACGGATGATAAAAAATATTGTATACAAAAATGGGACGGCATTATGGCGCTGCCCAGGGGCGGCATTTTGTCTAGGGACGTCACTATAAATATATACCGATGAGAACGATTAGGTACCTATTGGTTGGCTGTTACTTTGAACTGGTCTTGATACAAGGGAACTCAAAAATGTGCTTGCTGCAATGAATTTTCCAGGGCTTTTGTAAGGTGGTTTTTCGTTTGACTCAGCATTGTTTCCTTAAAGAAACCTCGATAGTAAATGCGTAAAGGCGTCTAAAGAAAAAATCGCTGTGCCACTGTATACTTAAGCAAAATGGGTGTAAAGACATGCTGATGATGGAAGAAAGCGATACGTATAACTTGTAGTACGTACCACTACTATTATATTGTGACTCACCTATCAAAGCGCTGTATATTATAGTACCTATGTAGTTTGAAAGGACGGAAGTGCGAAGGTGGAACATAATATAGAATCTATATTAATTATAGATGCACCTAAGTGAAAGAGCGGGGTGATTTTTAGTTCCCTAAACGGTCGCGATGTCGTGTCAGCCACAATATATAAGTTACACTGTTCGTAACTTTGATAACAATTTATTCGGGATATTTTAATATGAACAGTTTTATAATATAATTTTATTTTATACAATTTTGCTAATCCATTTTTAGCACTAATTGGTACGGATGACGTAAGTGCTCGTTGCCGTCCTCGGATTGGCATATATATTATTTTTTATTTCTATAAGTGAAGATGCCAGGCAAATAGAAAATAATATTATGTAACACATGGGCGTACAACAACATTATTTAATTTCTATAAATTGCAACGGCTAGAATCAATCAAATTGGCAAACATAATATTATTATGTTTTGTGAAATTTACTGTCAAATTGATATTGATGAATTGAAAATAATATACTTTCCATACAATTAAATCTTTTGATCCCATCTCTAACATTTAAAATTAAACTCAATGCAATATGGGTAAAATCAAACTATTTCTGCTGTAGGTACATACGTTTGCTGACATTAAATACATATAGTTTTGAAAATAGGCATTGTATATTGTATAAAGATACCTACAATATTATATAAAATTACGTTTAATTATTGTTTTTTTTCTGATGTGTACCTAGGGCCAAACTAAACCCTCATAGATTAAAAAAACAAAAGAGTGAACAGTAGGTACGCCACTAATAATTATTTGCGAAAGGAAACAGGAGATTAGTATAAAAAATTAAAAGTGAAAATTAACTATAACGCATATCGATACCTTAGTCGTATAGGAACTATACTCAAAATAAATCTTGTTCTCAGATAATGGCGTTTGAAAAAAATACACAAATTCTCATTTTTTAAATAAATGTGTTTATGTTTTATTAAGTTCAAATGAACTTAGCAATACACAATGGAATTTTACAGTTTAACCAAATAATCAACCCAGACATTTCCGTTTATAATTGCATTAATGATTAAGGGGGGACATGCTTAGCGTACGTCAAAATGGAGCTTTTATGCTATTTTCAAAGCATGATCCTGGACATTCCTTAAACGTTGTAGATAATCTATTTATATAATTTTGAAGCCTTATTATCCTTTATATTTATTTTAAACATTTAATGACTGCATAAAGTATTTTTATTATATAAAATAGTATTCTTTTAAACCTCTCGCTATAATATTTTTGTATATAGTCATATTTCAGTACGTCCATGTGAAGTGGTGTTAAGATTTTTTATATTTATTAATTTTTAAAAGCATTTATAAAACTATTAGTAAAATTTATGTCGCCATTATTATAGTGAAATATTTACAATAAAAAAATATATTGATAATCTCTGTGATCCCAAATTTGACAAGATTTAGGCATTTTATTATTCAAAAAATGGGCAAGATTTACACATTTAAAGATACTTTTAAAGATACTGATTATAAGCTGTCTTTGACCATTCAAATTTGATTAACATTCTACGAATAATGTTTGCTTTATAATAATTATTGACCTAAGAATAAGGTAGTATATTTTTGAAATACGCCATTTCTATTGGCATTTCCCAGTGACTAAGCTACAAATACGGCCGTAGCCATAAATTGACAAACGATAAATGAAGTAGGGAGTAAGATGATAGTAACGCGCGTGTTAAAAATAGATTTCTGCATTGAATGGCATTATTAACACAAAACCTTGGAATTTTGAGTTATTTCCCTAAAGAACTGTCCAAAAGATAAGAATGTCCAAAAGATAAAAGGGACAAGTCGAAAGATTGAATAAAATAAATATCACTGAATTGGTAATTTTCACACAGAGATATAGAAATAATTCACACACAAATTTGTCCAAATTTAAGTCTTCTTTTAATGAGATCGATATACTGATAAAAGCGACTAATGTTTAAATCAATAAAAATGTTAGCGCCACTGTTTTTTCACATTCCAATTTTGATTCTTCCTTCAAATTTGATTGCGGCCACGCACTTTGATTGGACAATGCACGACTGTGACAGTTGTTTGAAACATTTTTATTCATCAACCATTCAAATCTGCAATTATATAATTATTCAGGAGTCGATATTTTAACCTGTCTTATTTTTCTTGTCTTCCTGCCGTTGCCGATTTCGAGAAAAATCATCTCGGTCTTGGGGTCTTCGAAATAGTTCCTTCAGGCGCGCACAGAGAAAAATGATTGGGGACGGGGTCGATTTGGAAAAAATATCCACAATAATTTATTATTGATTTTAAGGTGGCGAGAGGGTGCGCGGTTAAAAAATCTAGCAGATACCACTGACTTCTAAATTTACCTCGCGTACCACTTATAGCTTCTCGTCGCTTCCCCCAACTTGCCCATGTACATTACCCATACCCAGACACTCCGCACTTTGAGTCTAGTGATAAACACCTGACCTGAAGATAGCAGGTAACTCGTAGTTTAGTTACTTACCACTGCTATCGTATCCACATATGACTATCGGATGCGCGTGGCCCAGATATTAGATATTATGCCGCATCAGAATAATAAAGCAAACATGCCCGAAATGGTTGTACATTGTACCAATTTATGAGTGCTACGGGTCTTCAGTAAAAAGAAAAGTAGAAAGAGATAGGGGAGGCATTCACCTAGCAGTAGATCGAGCACAACTGATGTTCTAATAATAATATATTTAGACCATGGTCACCACAATGGGGGGGGGGGGGGAGGGGGGGCTGACAGGGCTTTAGCCTGGGGGCCCGACGTAGTGGGTCAACCAGATATTTTAGATAAATACACATCACAAATTGACCCTAATAGTTAAAAGTCGCCTACGGCGCAAATTTCGACAATTCAATTATTAGACAACGACAATTCAATAATTCAAGTGGATGTAATAAAATATACTAAAAATCGCTAAAAATATACTAAATATGTCGCTAGATTTCAATATCAGTCAAGTCCATAATATATGAATAGAAGAAAAACAGCTTTTTGTTTTCTCAAGTTCACAGTCGCAAGGGTGAAAGTTTATATTATTTCGAGTATAGAATATTTAAAATCAATAAATCCCACATTTTGATAATGCAGACATGTTAGAAAGCAGTAGTTCTTCGGCAATTCACAAAAAAGTCAAAAATACCTAACGGTGGACTTGGTTGATTTAAATGTAGCGACACAAATACTCATAATTTTACCTCGAACACCACTTGGAAAATGTTACTGTAGAGCGCCATACTGCCTTTAATCTTAGTGGTAGGTAGGGGGCCTACCAAAGAGCCTGGCCTGAGGGCCCGCTTCAGGGTGTGGGGGCCATGATTTAGATACTATAAAAACGGAATTGAAAATTTGGGTATTATCTAAAATACACTTCCTGCAGTTAATGGGACAGTTTAGAAATGGTTGGTGACACGTGGAATGCATTCGAAGAAATTGAGATATTAAAAATCTTTATCAATTTATTATTTGGCTGCCAATCATCACTATAATTAATATTTTCTAAACTCGAAAGCTCAGAATATCAGTGGCCTATCTTATTACGATGTGTAATAATATAATTAGTCGGTTTCTAAATGTTTACCACTCCGAAGGTCTGACTGGCGCCATATTTTCTTTTGGGAAGCGAACTCTGGAAGAAAATTTATGGTCAGTGGTCCAGTGGACGCGGCCGGGTGAGGAACACTCGCATCGCTAAGCGAGGTAACGGGTTCGCATCCCGCTTTTATCATATTATATTATATATTCATTTTTCTTGTGCCGTTTTCCAATAAAAAAAATAACGGAAGGTTGGAACCGCCACGGTTGTTTCTATAATTTCAAAGTATTATAAAATATCATAATCACTGAGATTTTAGTTGAGGCAAACACAAGATTTCATCATTATCTTAGTTTATTTGGCAATTGTAATATAAGAATATTAATTTGAATCAAGGCATTTTAATGAGGTAATTTAAACAGGTGTAAAAAAATTCAGTACCATTACAAGAAATTCAATAAATCCTTTTAAATATTGATATTACTTTGACTTATTGTTATATATATTTTATATCGAGGGCGTCTAGCCGAAGGTTGTTGGGGAAATTATGCTTAAAATTAGTTATTTATATAGTAATATTATTTATAATGTCATTTTTAGCGTCCCAAAAGTGAGTCAGTAAGGTTTATTCCGTAAAGTTACAACTATGTTTAGCAGTTAGTAAGTGAACAATTTATTACGAAAATGATTTTTTTTTGTTTTTTGCAAAAAATATCACTATCGTCGTAATGGCTTAGAAAAATCGATATATATATATATATATACCTTAAAATATATAGGTATAATGAACCTACCTATATACGGAATAAACAACTGTTGAAGGGTGCCATTAAAGTTTAACTGGCATGGCGTGTCTTCATACCACAATGATAATAGATAGAGCTTACAATGGTTTACAATCGTTGAATTAGGAAATGGTTCGGAATCCCTTTGCTTACTAATTATTTAAAATTATGCATATTATATTGATAGAACGGATTCGTTATCATAAATGTGTCTTAGAAAAATCTGTGTTAACATAATACCTAAAATTATAATTCAAAGTATAAATTATTTTGGTTAGGTAAAAAAATCAATTAATAATCTTTTTTTAGTCTCAAAATGAAAGTATATTTTACAACGTTGTTCTTACCTCGTATTATTATTTGTCCGGTACAAATCTTGTAATCGATGATTAACTAACTTTCGGACTAGCTAGCTAGACATTTGAAACTTTTAGAATATATCAGAACACGATGCCAATGCATTTTTTTTAAATACTTTTAGCCATCTTTAAGTAGAATTGAATTCATTTTTAATTAATTCTGTTTTGTATTAAAAGTTTTTTCGACACCATTATTGGTTGCTAAGCGGATGGTCCTAGCAACTAAATTATTAATATTAATATATGCGTGCGTTACTATGGAAATCAATATGAAGTATCAAAATGACATTTCAGTATATTTATTCAGTATTTCTATCAAGTACAAATTTTTTTGATCGTTTAAGCTAGTTAAGTCAAGTTTATATGATTCAACAGGAAATTTAAAAACGTTATATATAAAAAGTTCTTTTTATCTTGTAATTTTTTTTCTTATTTTGTACCCAACCGTATATACAAAATAACATGTTAACTTTTACAGTCGGAAATAGTGAAATGAAATAAGTAAGAAAATTATATCAATTACTATTCAGAACTTATTTAGGTAGTTGGCAGATGAGTTTTAATGTTTTTTTTATAAGTATTATTAACATATATTTTGTACATATTTTCGTTATAAATAAGTGAGATGTAATTGTAGAAAATGCCACGAAAGATGTGCTGTCCCGCGTGAGTGTTCCTGAGGGAAATCCGACGATGAGCGAAAAACTACGGAAAGGTCGGATTTTGGCGGGAAACGGGTGCGCAACAATGGCGTCAGGACGACAAAATAGCGGAAACAATATAGGAAAATGGCTTCTTACTGGTTTTTACATCATGGCGGTGTGTTTTACTGAGGGTGCCGCTCAACGTGAAGGTATGTATGCAATATGGAATTATTATCTAGTTTAATCTCATTGTCAGATATACAATTAATGTCTATATCGATGTCTTAGTGAAAAGATATTGTATCTCCAGGTTTATGTTAAAATTGAGTTAACATACATAAAACGTTCACCGGTATCTCGTTGTATCTTTCAAATAGGTATATTATAATATGTCCATTTCTCATGCATTTAAAATCATTAAATTCAATTTTCTCAAAACATACAAAAGTGAACATACGATATCTTTGCACTAAAACACCGAATGATTATTCGCGATTATATTGACGATCATAACTATTATTTTTGTCATATAGTGCTACTAAGCCAACTTTGTCTGAATCTGGAGGATATACACTGAATGCAAACAATCACAAAATCTGTATTTTGTTCATTTAGAGCCTCCAACCTTTACGAGGGCCAGCCGTTATATTATGTCGCAGCGGCTATTAATTGGGCTAACCACCAGACATTTTAAACATAGTGATTCCTTGTTATCCCCCCTGCGACCTCATATTTATATTATCTCATCTTAGTACTTTCGCAGCTATAACCCTGCTTTTAATGTTTTGCTAAAAAAATCATCTGATAATTGGGGAGGCTCTTTGGGTTTTCATGCGAAGGCAGCTGTATTTATTGGGGCAAGTCTGAGTGCTACCACCTGACGTAGGTATATCTACTATTTATACGTTGAAATTATGATAGTATTTAAATTCAGGTAATTGGCGTAGTCGTGGAAAATATGCTTTGCCATAAGGTTTTTGGTCGGAATATTGCCTCCATATCATCATCATCATCAGCCTGAATCTATCCGCTGCTGGATGAAGACCTCTCAAAGCTGACTCCACTTCTCTCGGTCCTGTTTGTTGCGTTGCCACGTACTTCCGAAGAACTTTATCATTTCATCGATCCAGCGGCCTCTAGGTCTACCTTGCGGACGTTTTGTACCTCTTGGATACCACTGGATGACTAAATTGTCGTTTCTTCGAACTATATATCCAGCCCATTTCAATTTGTGGTTTTTAGCAAACTCTATTACATCGCCTCCATATAATTTAATGAAAATTACTTACCTACCTTTTACATAATATGCCGATAAGAAAATCTTTACTGATTTTATTTATACTAATTTAAAATTACTCCCCATCGATTTATTCAAATTAATTGCCTTTCGTTTCTTTTTGCCATTTGTGATAAAATTGTAGATACATTTTCTTATCCTGAGGCATCAGTTCGCCGACGCCTTCAACATTCAGTCATTTACGAAAGTTGCATAGCCAAGCGAATACCCTTCTACTTTTACTAATTATCTCTGCAATATAACTTACTTGAGTACATCATATTTCTCATTGCATTAACTATGACCGAAGACCCATGGTTTATTGGCTCATCTTAAAACATCGTATTTAATGACACGTCAGCCCAGAGAATCACCATTCGCTTTCTTTAGTTATTTTTAATGACTTGGATAGTCTATAATAATATTAAAATACAATTATTATGATAAATAGTGACTTTTTACACTAAAATGACAGCGGCCTTATCAAAATAATATGTCAGTTTACATGTTATTGTCTCGATAAAAATTAACACGTTCATTTCAACGCATGTTATATTAGAATTAGAATAATCTTATTAATAGGTAAAACATAAGTTAATGCACTTGGGATTTCATCTCTCAATAATATTATGATATTTACTTCTAGGAGCAGTATTATTATGATAATCACGAAGAGTAAATGATTTAAAAAATAGTTTCGAGTTTGAAAAGCCCAAAACAATTATTAATTTAATTGTTTAACGCGATCTATTTAAATACTTTCTGAATAAACTAATATTATATTCAGCGCTCGAAATGGAATATTTTACGAACCGGAGCGTTCAATAATTTTACGAAAATATTAACATAGTTATCTAATTGATGTATATTTTATAAAAATAAGTGTGTTTGATTTTTACATTATATGGGAAATCTAGCTGAGACGGTGAAATTAATATATCCACGAGACGGAGCGATAATTTTGGGGATTTTACGAACCGGAACGGCGCTCCGTTCTATTTAGAGCCCGGATTATATTTAAAAATATATATATATTTGGTTGCCTATTAATAAAGCTATTTTAGTTTATTTCGGGTCGTTCCACTGCTAGGTGAGGGTCTCCTCTGGATAATTCCAATCTTCTCAATCCTTAGTAATCGCTGACATGACTAAATTAATCAATTATTCACCAACCAAAGTTTTAAAACAAACCCGTTGCAGTTTGATGCATATTGAATACCGATGTATAACTTGACTATACTTATCCAGGGCTTGCCAATTAACGAAATGAATATCCTATTACAATTTCAGCAGTATAGTGGCAGTAACGTCCTGTGGGGGTAGACAGGGCATGTGTTGCATAGGGGTGGCATATCATAAAGGGCGGCGAATGAAGGAATACATACAAATATTACAACTTGTGAGAGCAGAGCAGAACGTTTTTCCATGAAACATACGGATACGGAAATATATTTCTTTACAAGGTATTGACATCTTATATAGACCTACAAACTTATCTGGAGAACGGCCAAAAATGGAACTACGAACTACCATAGGACGCCATATTGAAAAACGTCATTTGAATGTCAGATTTTGCCAGTTACGAGTCGTGATTGGGTAGTTTTCGACAGTGGCTCCCCCATCTCATACTCCTTATAAGTTTGTAGGTCTGTATGATGTATTGTAATACATATTTTAATGGCGGTTTAACGCATATGTAACAATTTTTCAAGGGTGCCTCCATATCTGTTAGAGCCACATACCATTATGTACTTAAAACTATCACTTTTTGAGAGTAGGTTTCGCAAAACTACTATAATATAATTTAAAGATTTTTGGTGTATTTTTGTAAGATAACAGAAAATAAATAATGGAATGTGTAAGTAGATAGGTAGGTACCTAACAAATTTGCAGACACTTTGAAACTAAAAATAAAAGGGGGTGGCATTTTACGTCTGCTCAAGGGTGGCATTTTGCCTAGGAACGTTACCGTATAGTGGCATCATTCTGTCACATTCCATGTCCATTCGTTTCTTATGCAATATAATTTTTATTTTTTTCTTTTTACATTTCTGAGATTATTAATATTAATTTCTTCTGTCATTAAAATAATGCTGTCAGTGAAAAGAAAAAAATCTTCATGTCAACGAGTTACTTCTATTAAGCAATACGCAATATGACAGTTACAGTATGTATACGAACAGTAGGTACATTTTGATAGATGGCGAGGTCACCAGCTAAATGTTTTGACCTGATGGATTCGAAATGGGTCACATGAGATGTCTTCTAATTATTCGAATTCGTTCCATTTTTGAATAATGATGTATCAATAGCGTTTTGATTTTGTTGATCGATTTGCGCCATCTGTGGCCTGGATTGCGGACATTGGTGTTTATTACTATTTAATTGGCGGTCGAATTTTTATTTCATGGACAGTTCAATTATTGCATAATACCACACATGCAAATGTCATTAAGTAACGATATAACAATATTTAAAAAAGCTTTAAGCGACATTGGAAACTAGTCTTCAAATTAATACCTATCGTATATTGTATTCACACGCATAACAAAATAAAAATGTAAATTACCACTTACCCAGTAGGTAGTGATACCTACATTTTGGGCGTTCTACGAAAACAAGCCATAGCCAGCATTTTACGACTAAATAAGGTGCAACATCTCTAAATTAAGTTTATTTTATTTTGTGTTTAGTTTTAAGAATTGTAACCTACCGAAAATTTTAAGAATATTTATGTCATATCGTTATAATATACTTAAGTACTTATCCATATATTTATATATTATAGATAATTGATTTCGAGTAATCCTGGAGTCCCGGGACTATGTGCTATGTTTAAAAACCAAGTTTTCAATATTTTTTGCAATTAAGTCAGGGCTCGAAATGGACCGGAGCGCAGCAGGTTATCGCTCCGTATCGTGGAAAAAATGACCGTCTTAGCTAGATGATATAAAATAATAAATCTAATTATTAACCTATTTTTATAAAATAATGTAAATATGTTGATATTTTCGAATAATTATCGTGTACTCCGGTTCGTAAAATTGTCCATTTCAAGCAATGAATGAAGTCAAAAATTAACAAAATAAGGTTAACAATAAATAAAATGAATTAAAATTGTTATTAGAAATTTATTAAAAAGTTGAAAACCGATTTTGATCCTAAAAAGATATTAATATTACAGTAATTCCAACAATTTATGATTATCGGTAACGGGGGTTAAGGTGGAATTTGTAGTCTAGAGTGGTGTTCAGATTTTTTAGATTTATTATTTTTTAAACGCATTTATATAACCATTAGTACAATTTATGTTGACATTATTATAGTGAAATATTTACGATAAAAAAATATATTTATAATCTCAGTGATCCCAAATTTGACAAGAATTGGGAATTATATTATTCAAAAAATGGGCAAGATTAATACATTTGAAGATAATTCTAAAGATACTGATTATAAGCTATGTCTTTGACCATTCAAATGTGATAAAACATCCGACGAATAATGATTGTTTTATAATAATTATTGACCTAAGAATAAGGTAGTTTAAAATCTTAACACCACTGCATATGGATGTACTGAAATATGACTATATTCTAAAACATTAGAACGAGAGGTTTAAAAGAATACTATTTTATGTAATAAAAATACTTTATGCAGTCATAAAATGTTTAAAATAAATATAAAGGATAATAAGGCTTCAAAATTATATAAATAGATTATCTACAACGTTTAAGGAATGTCCTGGTAAATGCTTTGAAAATACCATAAAAACTCCATTTTGACCTTCGTTGGGCATGTGGACCCTTAAGTCTTGACACGCGCCTCCTCAAATATCACCAAATTCTTGTGATTCAACGCACCGTCTGAAGCCAGCTTTAAAATCTGTATGATGGTCGCTATTTGCATATTATCATGTATTCAGTCAATCAAGATTCGAGAAATTATTGCCACTTGTGAAGCAGTCTTCCGACTGGCAACAAATTTATGTTAGCGTCACTGGTTCGCCACTTGGCATAATAATTATTATTCGAGAAATTCTTGTACCTACTGAAGCACATTGACCAGAGCACTTTTACAGCGAGAAATATAGTCCGGCATTAATTATTGGTATTGGCAAGACAGAACAATACAGCGCCAATTGACTTTACGGCTCGTAAATTATAATGTGCTGGGTGTCTCACATCTCGAAGGTTGCCGACCTCTGCATCTATCAAAGAAAATGATTCGGGTCATTTGTGCGTTTCTAAGAAATTACAGATATCGTAAACAAGTGCAACGAATGGGTCAAATAGATCGACAAAACCAAAATGATTAATTTGTAAACGATTTCTTTACAATTATAAGTAGTATTATCAATATGTTTTACTCCACGATGGAGTAGTACCGGAGCTCTGGATTCGCATCCCACGTCTGACAAAAATCAAATGTAGATTTTTCAATGTATGTGTAGATTCACAAAAAAATCCAAAGGGTTTTCCGATTGGCCAACAACAATTCCATCGGGGATCCTCGTAATCCAGTGCAAATGTGCTGGTCTTTCATCCGGGGCTCTGGGTTTAATTCTCGGTGAGGTCATAATAATATTTTTGAGATTTTACTAAGTTTGGTTGTTTGTGATCGTTTCACTTCTATTACCAATAATTACACTATCATTTCACTATGCTGGGCTTAATGATCTGTTGTAGCATTAAAAAGAATATATTATATATTATTGTTATGTGACATTTTTGACTAAATAAATGTTTTCACGGTGCTCTTTTAAGCGGTGTCCACATTGGCAACAAGTTGCTTGCAACCTCATTAAATTTCGATTAAAATAATTTATGGTCAATTATGATAATTATCGCGAAAATTAATGAGGTTGCCAGCAACTTGTTGCCAATGTGGACACGGGGTTAAAAAACAAATTTGCAAGACGTAGTTTCAAAAATATTGGAATCAATTCGCCTTAAAATATAGTACTTAAAATGTTGCGCCATATTATTTTTAGTCTCAATTGTGTGTATCGTACTTGACTACCTCTACTACATAATGTCCCTATTTATAGATACACGCAAAGAAAATAAGCTGATGTACTTCACGGCATGGCCCCCACAAGGGAGGGGCTGACAGAGCTCTAGCCTGGGGGCCAGGGCTTAAGAGGGGTCCGGCGTGGCAGATCGATCGGCCAAGTGAGATAAACACACATCACAAAATGGCACTGATAGTAAAAGAGTGTCGGCCGTTTCACTTCAAGCATACTAACATTCAATAATGTGTGGTTGTGCGATGATATTTTTGATTATTGTCGATATTCGACAAGTCCATAATTGTGCGTAACAACATAACAGTGGGTGTATAAGAAATACAAAAAATCGCTAATTAATTTTACCTCGAACACCATTTGGAATATGCTACTGTAGATCTTCACGCTGCCCTTAACCTTAGCAATAGGTAAGGGGGGGCGCCAAAGATCATAGCCTGGGGGCTCGCTTCGGGATGTGGCGGCCATGCTTCATTGAGTTTACTCTAAAAAATATATATTATCTGCATGCATTCCTTAATTTTTCTACCCCATACAACCCGTAACCTACTAGACACATGTGATGTTACTGCAGCTGCTAGCTATATTCATTTTTTAGATCTTGAACCCATGAGAACTTTATATATATACGTATACGTCATGTTGAACGAGTATTGATTTTAATATAAACTGCATTGTTATAATAAATGTTATAACGTTGATTTGTGGGTTTGACGTATCGACTACCAACAACTACAGAGAAAGAATTGAATATTTTTATCCTTCTTACTACTAAGTGTACGCCATCTGTGAATTATTATACGTACAAGGTCTCTAACCCTGTTCTAATCTGTTATAATCATTTATATGTTACATTCTCTCAATATTGAATGGACACGTATATCTTATTACAGGGACAATCGTTGATCTTCTGGAGCTGACATCAATAGCCGATCTCCCTGTAGGAGTGACGTTGGCGACGCCGATGTGTGGAAATACAACATCTTCCGGAGATGACGTCATCAAGGCTTATCATTTGGCAGAAACTGCGCAACTTACCGCGCAGTCGACCGTCGCTTTTCCAGGGGGATTTCCGGTTGACTTTTCTTTGCTGCTCGTAGTCAAAACAACCAAAGGTGAACAACATAATTCTACAATTCATAAATTATTAATTGATTCTTACACTGTGTAACGACATACATTATGATGAGCAATAGTATGTTCACCTGCACTCAGTGATGCCAACCGTACTATAATTATAGTACAATACTATAATTTTGATTTCGCGAAAAATGTAAAATACTATAATTTTACGCCAAATATACCATAATACTATAATTTTAAAGAATTCAAGACAAAAAATGTTCCTGTACTATATATTTTTCATAAATACTATAATTTTTACGCCTTTGTACTATAATCAGCATATAAAAATATGGCAACACTGCCTGCACTGCCCTTCCGAGGAAGAAGGCAGTAACTGACTCCCACACACTTTCGAGATAAATGATATAATATTATGTAATGTGTTTTTTTTTTAATTTTAGTACTGTGAATTAATAAAAAAACGGTGATATATTTTTATTAGTAGGATGTCAAAATACAAACAAAGTAATAATAAACAAGCAGTAACTGCAATAAATAGGTGCAATGACTGCCTTTTCGCTAATAAATGAGTATTATTTAAGCAGTTGTCCATTTTTTCACTAAGGATTTTAACGGTATTTTTGTGACAATACTGATTTTAAAGTAAACAGAATATTATAGCTTTCAAAATTACCTAAAGGATGGCATTCATAACTCAATTTCACAAATTTTGCGAGTTACTGTTTTTTTTCCTTGGACAGGCAGTGCAGTGCTTAATTGCAGCATTTTTACTTATCTATAGGAAAGGGGCAAACAACCCTGTTAACGATCTATTCGGATTCTGGAGATGAGCAGTTCTTCGTCTCTGTTGGAACAGACGTATCCATATTTTATGAAGACATAGATGGAAACCCAACCGACGGAAGCATGATCTCATTCGGTGTCAACATTGACGATGACCAGTAAGTCTTATTATTATTATTATTATACAAATCACAATTAATCGCCTTTTTAAAAATTAAATAATATTTTAATAGATACAATGAATGGATCGGATTACAATTTTGTTTAAATTAAGATTCGACTTTTCTAACATACATACTAAGATCAATATAACCTTTTCAGGTGGCATCGCATTGGCATCAGCGTTAAGGGTGACTCTATGACATTGGTGTTGGATTGCGGGCGCCAAGTTATCACAAAGGCTTTGCAGAGGCTTCCATCTTCCATGCTCAACGTCAAGGGCCTTGTTATCATCGGCCAACAACTTTCTGAAGAAGATTTTTTCACGGTTGAGTAGAATAATTTAATGCATATCAAAATATTATTTTAACCTAACATAACGTTACGTAATTAATAATAATAATAAATAATAAATTTTGAAACGGCTGCCTCCTGCACTGTGAGATAAACTAGTGCAAAATTTATTTACGAAATGCAATATTTATTAACTATTTTTACCGTCAGCAATACCTATTAATTTACACATAAATAATTTTGAAACCGATACTTATCTGTGGTCACAAACTGGCAGTATTTAGAGGTCGAGTTACACGAATATAATGGAATTTAGCTAGTAGCTTGTGATTTCTCGACAACTTTCTATAAACCAATCTGGATTATTGATTTCTGGAGATCTCGAGAATTTTCTAGAAATATCTCAATTTCTTTCTTAAACTCAAGGCTAAAATTTTTTGCCAACGAATTTAATTAATGAATTCCTCTCTGTTTTAAAGCATAGAACCTTTTCTAGGTGTTATTGCCTAAAATGCTATTTCATATCAAAGTCAGCAGCTATTTTTTCGCGTTTAAAATTTCCTTTGATACTTTTGTAGTTAACTATTTAGCATATTCTCGAAAATTTTCGAGAAATTTCTTAAATTTAATTCTCTATATTCGAGAATCATCTGTTCTCATTATTTTTTGAGAATTCTCGAGACGAGAAATTAGAGGACCTCTGAATGTACCGAATACTCGAAAATTGCCGCGATTGTTTGTAAAGAATATATTATTTTTACAGGGAGATATACAACTGGCTCGCATTGCCAACACTCCAGACGTAGCATACGACATGTGTAAATCGATTATACCGAATTGCGGCGCAACGCCTGCAGAATCAAATTTTATAGCATTAACCCCTACAGACGCAGACAATTCCACGTCAAATGATTTGGGAAATAGCCCAATGGGTGACAGGAGACAAACTTATCCAGGGTCTTCGCCAAGCTACTCGTATGGAAGACCAAACAGGACGAGCTTCGAAACAACAGGATACAACTACAATCCCAATAATCCTATAATTGCCAGTGGGCCCATTTATAATGGGAACGAAGACGCTGGCTATGATGATGAATCTCATTATGGATCTTATGACGAAGAAGAATTTGATAGTGAATACCCACCGGTTAGAAATGATTCTGGTAATGGAAATGATTACACAGCTGGTGGTTATGGGATTGGGACTGGGTCTGGGTCGGCAGTTGGTGGAACTGTTTATCGAGGTAATATTTTTTCGGAATTAACTCGTGCTACTATAAAAACAGCATAGTTATACAGTATATAAATCATAAGAATAGTCCTGGCAAATCGGCTACGTTCGGCAGACCTTCGGCTACGAAGGTCAACCGAAAGCTTGTGATGACAAAGGAAGAAACAGGAAATATTCATGCACAAAAATAGAAAAATATTGTTATATTCACCTGTATTTATTAAATTAAAAAAAAAAATTTATGTAGTAGGCTTTTTTTTGACCATGTCAATTAGAACATATGGGCCTCCACAGTGTGGAGGTTAGTATTAACAGATTTTTATTTTTACGAGTAATGGATATCAGCCACTTGCTCAACCTATTATGTCCTAATAAGTTGAAAAGGTTATTTAACAAACGTTAAATCATTAAATGATACAATCACTAATCAAATTCTAAAAATAAATAATAGCCTAGTTTCACATCATTAAATAAATATAAAAATCAATGAACACTAATATCTATTTTTATGGAATCATAAAATCAATAAAAATAATTATTATATTATCACGTAGGTACTTCTGTCACATCTATCACACACTTCAAAGGAAGGGTGTACAATGTGCCCTTTTCGCGCCCCGCTTACCTGTCGCCCGCAAACGCCAAATTTTTTTAAAACACCGAACATAATCGATGATCCAGTACTATTTTTACGAGCTCTAATATTGAGTTTAGTTAACAAACCATCGCTCACGAGTTACAGCATTGTTGGTAGTTCAAGTACGATGTGACTGACAAACCTTAACACAATCTGAATGCCCCCCTACCCAAATTGATCAATAATTTCTGTATCTGAAATACATCGTGTATGTGCATGTCGCCACACGACTTAAATTTTAAAAGTACCTCGCATACTTATTGAGTTTGGAGACCACTATTCTAGATCAATAGTTTTGTAGTTCAATGACAGGTTGTGGATGATACATGTATCTAGCAGTAGCGAAGGGTATAGGTAGGCTGTTAAGATCCGCCATAAATAGTGAACATTAAACTTTGTTAGTCACACGTATTTGTATTTTTTGAACTAAGACTACAATTTTCGGATGATGTTGGTTAGTTTTTAAAAATAAATTTAGCCCTACCTAAACCAAACCATAATAGTTTTGGTATACTTTGAGCGATAAGACAAAATTATGCACACTGTTTACATTCATAATTATTATTTGTTTTCGTTGGATTAAGATACATATTACACATATTGTTGGCTCATTTTTTTTTAATTCATTAAGCCCTACCTAAACCAAACTGTAATATATACAAATGTTATTCTATCTATAAAATATTTAAAGTTATGTATGATATAATTGCATCATTTTAGAAATTTTATAGATAGACGAGTATTTTTGGCTATTATCTATTATGGCTTGGTTTTCATTGAATTTTAAAAACTAACCACAACTCTATATACACATTGTAGTATTAGTTCAATGAAAACAAATACTTTTGACTGACAAATTTTAGTGTGCACTATTCATGGCGGATCTTATAAGGCTACCTCCACCCTTTGCCACTGGTATCTAGTATGGTACTCGTACCAAGACCTGGATAAGAGCAAAGTTTTGCGATTAAAGTACTTTGATTTTTTATGTAATTTGTTATTTCGGGTTTGGTTAGGTGGCCTTCGTGGTCAAATTTACAATGCACAATGGGTCCGAAGGTACCGCGCAGTCAGCAATGCTCTAATAAGCCCATCACTCTTTCCATGTTTTTGGTTATGCATCGAGTTTCCAAGTCATACATAACAACTGGCCTTCGTAGCATCTTCATTAGACTAAAGCGCTGTTGTGCGCTTTGACTGTTTTACAAGTTCTGTCCAGTCCTCTGGATAGAATCATATATTTCGTTTTCTCTACATTAACAGTGAATCCGAAATACAAAATGCTCCAATTAATAATACAATGAATGATCAGGATAACAGAACTTCAGGGAGAAGGCACATTTATTTGCTTAAGAATATTAAATTTAGCAATAATATACCAAGACCAAGAGATTCATACTTGACGGTGCAGTAAACGTTGGAATCGGGTGCCGGATGAAATCCCGAAGGCTAAAATCCCGAAGGCCGAAATCCCGAAAGCCTAAATTTCGAATGGCCGAAATCCACATTTTTCCACAAAAAAATGGTTTTTTGTCTCTCTTGTAAAATTTCTGCAATTCAAGATAAGTGTTAAGATTGCGCAATTATTGTTGTTCGTATTTTTTTTATTTTTCGGGATTTCGGCCTTCAGGATTCCGGCCATTCGGGATTTCAGCGTTCGGGATTTCGGTATACGGGATTTCGGCTTTCAGGATTTAGGCTTTCGCTGATATACTGCGATATGGTCGTTAAACTAGAACTGAATATATATAATATATTATAAGTTAATAATTAATTAAAGATTAAATTTTTTATTGAGTATAGGAAACGACTATCTCTTGAGAACGCCTGAGAATGTAAGGCCTCCGCTGCCTCCTCGGGGACCATCCACAACAGTGACAGATGTAAGTAATACTAACATTAAACATCAAGATTATAAAATTCTAATGAATTTAAGTTTTGTACTATTCCATTTGAGTCATTTTTTGCGACCCGGGTTTCGCCTTTCGGCATCTTCAGGCACTATGTACACTAACCAAAAGGCAATATAATATACTGACAACGAATAAAATTAACTCTAACTTAGGTATATAACAAATCAATACAATAAAGTAGGTAAAAACTTTATCATCTACCTATGAAGTCAATAAAAAAATATATAACAAACACATTACGAATAGTTGAAGTGTTTGTAAAAAAACCCCTACGTTACCAATAATAAATACACTCGATCAGCATAATATATAAATCGTCAAAATCTAATAACAGATCATTAGTAATTATAAATAACAAAAATACTACGCCCAAGAGGTGTAAAATCGTCCATTCTGAGAACAATGGTAACGTATTGGGAATTAATGGAGTTAACTAATGAGATATATCTATTATAATCAGTCTTTAACAGTTATTAGTTAAACAATTAATATTAAATAATATTCTTACATGATACTTTTTTAAATAATATAACAAATCTACAAATAAACCCACCTAATACATATACACACACGTATACATACCTACATCCATATACATACATATATATGTTGATAACAATACCATTGATCATAATTTACTAGTAATTTATTATAGTCTCGCATGTAAACCATCATAATATAGGATACTGTCAACCAACGTGGCTGATTGGTCGTTATGGTATTAGCGTTGATGAGAAAGCTCTGGGTTCGTTTCATTCATACATTCCTCCACACATTTAATTACCTGCATTATTTTTTTTTTTAATATGGACTGAAGTTGAAAGATCATCTTCGTAAAAAAGATTTGAAGATTACAAGATTGAATAAAACATGTTTTGATTTGCAGCGCATTGACAGTAGCAACGCTGGCATTGGACGGCCGAGTTCATCGGGATTTTATCCAACGAGGCCTGACTATGGAGCAACGAGGCCTACTCCAACTGCTCAGCCTGCTACTCCAGAACCGGAATCCACTTCTGAAGATTACGATGAAAATGCTATCGTAATCAATCCTGTGACACCAAATCCAGTGGAGGAAGAGGTGGTGAGATTCAAACCAGCATATATTATTTTAATTGTGCAGTCTTAAAAAACACGACGGTGATAATCAATTTCATTAGGTAGGTACCTAATAGACTTCTGGAAACAAATAATATGTTCTAAGGTCGATTATATTCAGGCTGAGGCACTGTATTGCGAATTACGAGTGCAATACGGTAACCCGTTTGCAATAAAATGAAGGTATTCGATTGCATATTTCGTTAAAACTACTACCTACCATTAATTTATTTCAATATTTAACAATAATCCTTTTTACAAAAAGTTTACCATATTACATTCAAAGTATTAGCAATATTAATAACCTATAAACATACCACGTAAGTATGAAGTTCGATATTTTTGACAGAAAATAATATAACGTAGTTAGAGCGACACCGAGTGAAAAAAACGATGCAATAGGCTTCATATAAGAGCAGTCGGAAATAATAACGGTCACAATTAATGAATTTATCCTGCAATTTGTGCGCAGTAGAAGAAATTGCAATCAGTACAATTTCAAAGTTAAGTTGTTCCACTGTAGCACTACCATCAAAGTTTACAGTTTCGTGTCAAGGCCTGACTATAGTTGGCTTTGAACATATTCTAACCAGGTGCTCGTACCTACGCTACCAATATATTTTTTGTGTTTATTCAGTTCTATTATGTACCTACCTATATATATATATATATATTTTTTTTTTAGGAGACCACCATCAACATTGATAGCAATTTTTCTACCACAACTTTACCACCGAGCCCTAGTTACTACGGCCCACCAGACCCAAGAAGGGGCCCACCGGGCGTCCGTGGGTACCCAGGCCCTCCTGGGTCACAGGGGACACCGGGACCTCGCGGAGATCCTGGCAGAGACGGTGCGTCTGGGACTGATGGTATACAGGGTTCACCTGGTCATGTTTTTCTCATTCCGGTAAGTATTAGAATCAAACAACTTATGTTGAATGAATTACTATTTTTACCTGACTCATTACTATTATATTATAAAAATATTGACATGCCATTTTGAATAGATAGGCCATCATTGTTCATCGATTTCGTTTCACTTAGTGTTAATGATGGTTACGCCTATCAAATGTTCTAGTTTTATGCGTCTCCAGCAGATGGCTGAAAATATTAAGAGACCCATAACATTCTGAACTAGATTCTGAACGCCAGTTGTTTCTAAACTTTCCTAGTGGGATGGGACTGTTTATCACGTAGTTTCTCAAACCTTAAAATCAATATACCCTTAAGTAGACTAAAATTGCCGCCCCGTATTATTGTTAGGCTCAAATTATGCTTTATTTATTAAAATTCTAATATACATAATATACAGAGGGTAGATATTAGTATCGCGATTCATTTTAGGGACGTCACTGCAGCTAATCAGATTTCTCTCAAATCTTGAATCCATTTTCCATATTATCTTATTGTATTGTAAGTATTTTTAGAACCAATTGCTAAGGTAAGATAGATCCTGTTTAAAATGTTTCTATATTATATAAAATATCTTAAACTATGCCATTTAAATAATACATAAAATTTTCGATATTTCATAGATATAACAATAATATTTATCTATTGTGGTTTGGATTAGGCAGGGGGGTAACATGAATTTAAAAAAAAACTAACCAACACCGTTAACAGTTGGTACTCTTCATTCAATGAAAACAATTAAGTATGAATGACAAAGTTTCGCTATTTTTGTCGGATCTTCACAGCATACCTTCACTATTATGGTTTGGTGTAGGCAGGGTTTAATTGAATTTTAAAAACTAAACAGCATTATCTGCAATTTGTATGATTAGGTCAATGAAAACAAATAAGTATCACTGACAAAGCTTAGTGTGCACTATTTATTTCGTGTCTAAACAGCCCACCTCCACCCTTCGTCAATGCCCCACCTTCCGCATTAGGTACTTAACAGTTTGAGTCGGAGTACTATGGCGATAATAATTTCCGATAGTTGCAACAATTATTATTGCGTCTACATGTTGAATACTGTCTAGTTAACAATAAACTCACGCTATGGAACGCGTTTTTTGGACGCAGCACACATTGAATTTGGTACTGACGCGTAAAGCGCTGCGAGACACGCGCCACCTGGGCAAGCTTTTATCACGCATCTCAAAAGCATATTAGCATTAGTATTGTCCTGAAAATCAGTCAAATAAAAAAAAACAATGGTCACTTGCCATATATAATTTTCATCTTGATTGTATTTTTTTATATTCCAGCTTAATCATCAAGGCAATGATAAAGGCCCCGATGGACAACCAGAAGCACTACAGCAGATGCTTTCTCAACACATAGTACGTATCTACACAAAAACTTAAACTTATAAAAAATATGAAATTTAAAAAAACTGATTAAGATAATATCTGTGTGCTTAATTTTACCACGTTTTTCTTAGCTCGTATTCTTGTTTGTCCAGTGGTTGTCAAATGACAAATCTTGCAATCGATTTTTAACTAACTTCCCGATTAGCTAGATATTTGAAACTTTTAGAATATATCAGAACACGATGCCAATGCATTGAATTCATTTTCAGTTAATTCTGTTTCGTATGAAAAGTTATTTTGGAAGAAATCTGTAATCCAATCCACTATTATTGGTTGCTAGGGGGTGGTCCTAGCAACTAAATTATTAACATATACGTGCGTTACTATGGAAATCAAAATGACATTTCAGTATTCTATATTTGTTTGTTTGTTGCAAAATAGCAAAAAAATGATTTGTTGACAATTGCCTCATTTGTCCTAAATTATTAATAGATAGAATTGTCAATTTTATATGATTCAACAGAAAATTTAAAAACGTGGTATATAAAAATTTCTTTTTATCTTGTAATTATTGTATATCACTAGCTACATGTTGAAAAACAGATAATATTGTTTACAGAGTTCAATGAGAGGAGCTCAGGGGCCAATGGGTCTAACTGGCCCACCAGGATCTGTTGGACCTTCTGGCAGTGATGGTAGCAAGGGAGAATCTGGGGATACTGGAGAACCGGTAATCATTTTTTAATAAACAACGTACAAAACATTAAATACATATTACATATACTATAGTTTAATTTAAAAATAAACATATATATTTAAATTATAGGGTCCTTCAGGCCCGCACGGTCCACAAGGACTTCTTGGCCGTGAAGGTCGAAGAGGTAAGCCTGGACGCGATGGGCAAAGAGGACTAACTGGAATGCCAGGAAATAAAGGAGAAGTTGGATACCCAGGACTGATGGGTAATTATATTTGTCTTGTCTATAAAAGCATAATTTATTAATTTTCCTTTCAATTTGTTTAATAAAACTTGTGTAATTAATTTATGTATAGGTCTCCCTGGTGAGAAAGGGGAACGAGGATACCAAGGTGCATCAGGAGAACAAGGACAACCTGGACACGAAGGCCCACAAGGAGAAGATGGCGCTCCAGGATTACCTGGGTTACCCGGAGAACTCGTAAGTGTCTATAACTATTTCTAGGATTTGTTTTTTTTCCATCGCGCAATAATGGCTATAGCCCAGGGTCCCCGAATTGATAGGGTTCCTGGAGCTTTCCATAAATTCGTATCAATATGATTTTTTTCGGTTTAAGTACCTGAAACTAATTGCCACTGCAATGGTCATTTTCCATATTGTCATGACTTAAAAAAAATGAGCCAAATCGAGTTCACTAAAGTGCTCTAACGCAACTAAACAGAGTCGGAAATAGCAAATATTATAATAGAATTTATTGAAACAATAAGTGACTTGATGAACAAAAAATCAAATGTGTACGAATATTATTAAAAAACTATTATATTTCCGGGTGGAAGGGAGGCAATCCGGCAATATGTAGTAAGCCTGGCCCCGGGGCCCCTTGAAGCGTAAATTCGGTCATGCGTATTTATAATATTTCATAACATAATATTAAATTCTTAGATAAATGTGATTTACATACTTTTTGAAGAAGTACATAAATGTAATGATAAATAATTCCAACCACTGTTTGCTAACAGAAGAAGTGACCATAAGCTTGGTTTAAAATTGTGTAATACTTTCAGGGTCCGAGAGGTTTTATTGGACCTCGAGGCTTTCCAGGATTACAAGGAAATCCTGGAATACCTGGAGGAGAAGGCCCAGTTGGGCCGAAAGGTAGCCCAGGTCCACAAGGTCAACCTGGAGCTCCCGGGCAAAATGGACCGTCAGGACCAGTAGGGCCGCCAGGTCCCATGGGACAGTTAGGTCCAACAGGAATTCAGGTAAATTAATTTTGTTAACAAATATCACAATAAATAATTATTCGAAGTACTTACGCAATGTTTTTTCTTTTTTTTTTTAAATAAAAATCTCCATACATTAAATGTGCGGGAGAAGGTACATAATAAATAAATGTTTCAGGGACCTCCCGGTAAACCTGGTCTTCCAGGACTTCCAGGTACAGATGGTGCTCCAGGAAATGCCGGTAATCCCGGGCAATCTGGTGCAAAGGGAGATGAGGGCCAGCGTGGACATCAGGTAATAATATACTAAATATAAATATTGTTTTATTGGTTCCAAAAATTATGTTATATCAGTAATATAAAAAAAACCGTTCTGCTTATTAGGGTACAGTTGGATTCCCAGGAGGTAGAGGTCCCAAAGGAGACGATGGTCCAAGAGGTCCATTGGGTGATAAAGGAGACAGAGGATTGAGAGGTAAATTTTGGACATACTTTATCGCGTTTTAATTATTTTATAAAACCTGCACATTTCCTATATGGTATGCGGCATCCTCATATTAATGAATTTAAAAATAACTTACTATTTAAGGAATGGATGGCGAGCGTGGAGAAATGGGATCAAAGGGCGATAAAGGTTCGTTGGGTCCCATGGGTATTCCGGGCGTAGAAGGACCCGAAGGACCAAAGGTATTTACTTTATTTTACTATATGTTAAAAAACCTTGTGCATGAATAAAAAACATTCATATGTGAATTACAAAAAATATGAAAATTTATATTATACTTCTTAAATAAAGTATTTTCTATTAAATTAAGACAATACCTCGAATGGATAGTTGTTAGTCAATTTCGACCTGACTAGTATTGTGGGTATTGCTTAATTAATAAATACACTGAACGGAAATTAATAGATATTTTTGTGATGGGTGTTCCAAATTATGTATATGAAAATATACATTTTCTCAAAATTATTTTAGTAATAAATTGTATTCTTATCATTAGGGATTCGAAGGACCACGTGGAGAAACTGGCTCTCTTGGAGCTTCTGGCGAGAAAGGAAAACCTGGTCCACCAGGCCCTGTCGGTTATCCTGGGGGGCCAGGAGACAAAGGAGATAAAGGCTCTAATGGTCGTACGGGTTCCAATGGAGACAAGGGAGAACCGGTAAGCCACAGTTTACACTATGTTATTTCATTTACTATTTATTTTATTTTAAAACTAATTGATTTAATTAATTTAATTTTAGGGTCACCCAGGTCTTCAAGGAGAACGTGGGGAGGT
This sequence comes from Rhyacophila brunnea, assembly GCF_057557595.1. Lineage (NCBI taxonomy): Eukaryota > Metazoa > Arthropoda > Insecta > Trichoptera > Rhyacophilidae > Rhyacophila > Rhyacophila brunnea. Next base: position 4,941,316 of record NW_028232859.1, read on the forward strand.
TGGACCAAGAGTAAGTGTATATATATTTAGTTACCTAATGAAATTGATTGATTAGTTATGGATATACTTATACATAATAAAACTGTATTTTATGTACGTATAGGGATTCCGTGGTACTCGAGGCCGCCGTGGTCCCGAAGGAACAGCGGGAGCGAAGGGTGACACAGGTCAGCCGGGTGCTTCGGGAGCTAGAGGTGAACAAGGCACGCAAGGCCCTGAAGGTCCACAGGGTTTATTGGGATTGCAAGGCACACCTGGTCCTTCTGGAAAAGATGGAACTCCTGGACCTCCAGGGGAAAGAGGACCACCTGTATGTTACTACAACTTACTATTTGTCAATATTTTAATAATAGAGAGTAGCATAATCCAATGCAATAAATTAACTAGTAATGATAATTTTACATACAAATGACGGTAGTGGTTGAAAAGCCAGTTGCTTCCATTTTTACTCTTTTGATATTTTTGTTAATTCAATGTAAGTACTTTTTCAATATATGTATATATATTTTTAAAAAAATGTTAGGGGTTAATTATTCCAAACTCATTGTTCGCCATTTAAACTTTAAACATGATTTATAATTAATTTTCATGACGTTAAGAATATTTTATTTCTCTATTCGACTTTTCTAATTGATTACTAATATGTTTGCAAAAATAAAGTGGTATTGCAGTTCTAAAATATGTTCTATAGGGTTTTACTGCGATTATTTAAAAATGACGGAATATGGAGGTTACTGCTTTGAAAGTTGAAACCAATAGCTTTAAAATATTATATAAATTATACGCAAAGCATTCATGATATTATAATAATGTATGGAATGTGAGTTTGAAATTGAGGCGCCGAGAGGCAAAGGAGCTCAAGCACCATTTAACAAAAGTGCTACAAAATGGCCGACAAGTTTTCAGTGAATTTATTTTATTAATTTTAAACTTGAATGTTGAAATGGACAATTATTTTCTAAGCAAAGCAAATTTAAAAAAATTGAAGTATTATTTGCAATAATATTTCATGAAAAATATCTATTAGATTCCAAAAAAATGCTGTTTGAGCCTCTTTGGCATATAGAAAAATGAAAAAAGGTGGCACTTGATACTTTTTTTTGTTACATAAGCTTCTGTGGCATTAAAATTTTCAAACTCAAATAATGGCATTAATTTTAAAAAATAAATCATTTAAAAACAATGTTTTAATGTAAGGGTTTGGATAGCAATAAAAAAACATTTTGATATAAACAAATTTTATTATGCCAAATATACACTGAAAAAAATGGTCAAATTTGTTATGATTGTTACATGAGTTTGTTTGGCATAAACTTTGCCTTATAATATTAAATACGTTTTTGCCATTACAGCAATGATTTCAAAGCTTTTGGATTGTTTTTTTTTTTTGTAATAACCGTCTATATACACAATATTATTAATAATACTAAATCAAATCGTTAGTCCAAACTGGCCAAAATAACAAAATCATTATTCAAATTTAACACCATCATTTTTCCTCAAGGATTCAGGTGATTTTTTAAATACTTTTTTTAGTGTATATCAATAGTAATTGGATATAAAATAAGATGAAATTAGAAATAAGAGTTATTTTCGTTCATGGAAGTAAAAGTTTAGTGGACATAATTACTAAAATGACGTTAATAACCATATTTCAAAAGTAATCTAATATATTTTAAACAACAAAGAAAAACGGATAAAACATGTTAAACTTACCGTGATTTTCTTCGTTTACAGGTTAAACACACATCGAAACTATTTTTCTAATCCTTCTTGAGCTCATTTTTAGTTATTTTCACTGTTGAGAACGTATATTCAATAAGACAAATCTGACAGCTGTTTTGGTCTCGCGCTCTCCATAGAATAATGGCGGATAAGCTTCTGTGGCGTGCTGACATAAAGACCAAAACAATTATGCCACAGAAAATAAATCTCTATTGTAAAATATCTATAATTATTTGAGCGATAAGACTTTGTGGCATGATACATATCGATTTATAGAAAAAACCTACATTCAAATGTCAAAAATCGTAAAGTTGGCGCTTGAGCTCCTTTGGCACTCGGCGCCTCAATTAATTTTTTGTCTTGGTTTAATCGAAGTTCTTTGAAAAGTATGATAATAGAAAAAAAAACTTTTTTTAAATCTTATAAAAGGGCTTTACACATTTTTTACATATAATATAAAGTTTTCGTGTTATTTTCGACAAGTTTAGTAGGTATTTGAAAAGATCGAAATAAGAATATTATTTTTTGTGATGACTGGTGATTGATTTACTATTAATTACCTATATAATAAATTAATGATATTTGAAATTTTGATGAATCGATTACTTATTGTCTACCTGAATTGAATCGATTCGCGATTCGTAGATCACTCTTGTTACAATAATAAATCCTTAATGATTATATTATGTCACCATCGACATTATATTACATTATTTTATATGTTACAAAAAATATTATGCTAGTTGTAAACCTTGTTATTAAATTTAAATATTAACAAATTTTATAAAAACTGTTGCCTGCAATTAATTCAAAACTACATAATCAAAACAGGGTGAAAACGGTCCGATAGGCATAACGGGGCTTCCTGGAGTAGTAGGCCCCGTAGGCCAGGCTGGAGAAGCAGGAGCTTCTGGTACGCCTGGACCACCTGGTCCCCCGGGATCTGCTGGAGATCAAGGACCTCCTGGCGATGCAGGAAGAACTGGAATACAAGGACCCGCGGGAGCTGAAGGAAGGATGGGACCCCCCGGATCTTCGGGTCTACCTGGTTTCCCAGGGGAGAGAGGAAACACTGGATTGCCCGTAAGATGTCCTTTTTATATACTCGTACATACTTAATTAATATTACTAACGTTTTTCCATCGAATTTTCCCCCTTTATTTCTGTCATTTCCTACTAACTAAATAACATTATCGTAAAGGTACTATCAAAGAGTTTGATTACAGATTTTTTGTATTAAAACGAAATATTTGTAGTGCGGTAAATTTGGTATGCAGAGCATATTGTTGGCAAATTAGAATTAAAATATGATGGCTTGTTTTTGATATGAACGACATACGCGTTTGACATAATATTTGTGATTTTTCATCTAAATATCTGCGCTTGTTTTGATGATTCCGTGAACTTTCCTATTCATCATCATCATCAGCCTGAATCTATCCACTGCTGGATGAAGGCCTCTCCACGTTGATTCCATTTCAATTTTATTATGTCATTATCATCATCACCAGCCTGAATCTATTCACTGCTGGATGAAGGCCTCGCTAATCTCCAAGCTGATTCCACTTCTCCCGATCCTGTGCGTTGCGTTGCCACGTACTTCCGCAGAACTTTATCATTTCATCGACTTAGCGGCCTCTAGGTCTACCTTACGGACGTTTTGCACCTCTTCGATACCACTGGATGACTAAATTTGTCCAATGATTGTCCTTTCTTCGAGCTATGTGTCCAGCCCATTTCCATTATAGATTTTTGTGTATAATGTTATTACGATTGAGTTTCGCATTGAGAAGCCATTCGACGATTCAGCTCTTTTCATGATAGCCTGTCTCGCATTTTCTTCCCACTTATACTTATATAAGGTAGTATATTATGTACATGGATTCGACATCTGCACGAATTGGGTACTTATAATAATTGTGCAATACCTAAATTGTTTTGTTATTGAATGTTTGTAAATATTATTAGTTCAATCAAGAAAAACGTAAAAATAATAATTACTATAGTATTTTTTTATCACCACTCTTAGGGCATGCCAGGTCTCAAAGGTGATGTTGGACCAGCCGGCCCAGCAGGAGCCGCAGGTGACAAGGGTCAACAAGGTGAAGCTGGAAAAGAAGGACCGCCAGGACTCGAAGGAAGATTGGGTTTGATTGGACCACCAGGGGGCCCTGGTTTGAAGGGAGACAGAGGAGAACATGGGCCACCGGGTATGTTTTATAACTAGGATGTACAATTTTATTAATCGATGTATTAGAGTGGAATGTACTGCGAAGGATATAATATGGTCCCATACTGGAAGGAAGAAAATGGCGTAGATGTTATAACTCGGAGCGCTATAACCTCTTCGCATGATCTCCAGATTCTTTAAACTTGGTAACTTAAGAATGGACAGTGCCTAATCGCCGAGGAGCATCCAAGATAAGCAGACCGGACGGTCGGGGGTTGACAGGCAGGTCCACACTCTGGTTGTTGGATGGTTTCAACAAGGATATTTACTAGATCGGCCGGTGCTGATACCTACCTAACAGTGACGAAGGATGGAGGTAGGCTGTTAAAATCCGCCATAAATAGTGCACACTGAACTTTGTCAGTTATACGCATTTGTTGTCATTGAAATAAGACTATACTTTACAGATGGTTTTGATTAGTTTTTAAAATTCAATAAACCTTGCGAAAACCACGCCATAATAGATAATAGTCAAAAAAAAATTTATCTATTATATTTTGGTTTAGGCAGGGCTCAATGAATTTATAAAATGAACTAACAATATGTGTTATATGTATTCTTAATCCAACGAAAACAAGCAAGCGTAAATTAAAAAGTGCAAAATATACCAAAACTATTATGGTTTGGTTTAGGCAGGGTTTAATTGATATTTAAAAACTAACCAATACCATCTGTAAATTGTAGTCTTAGTTCAATAAAAACAAATACGTATAACTAACAAAGTTTAATGTACACTATTTATGGTGGATCTTAACTGCCTTCCTCCACCCTTCGCTACTGCTACCTGAAGAACACTGGCCCAGGATACGGATAAGGGAGAAAGTTATTGAAGGAGTTGTTAAGATACTGATGATGATGAATTAATTAATGTAGACCAGAATAACTAAACTAAGAATATTTACGAAATAAATGAACTATTAGTTACAGTAGGTACCTACTCGAATATGTAAAATTTAATAGTTATCCACTGCTGTGTGAAGGTATCTTCTTGCTGACGTCATTCGTAGCAGTCCTTGCTTAGTCTTTTATTGCCACGTGATTCTGACTTGATTATTTCATTGATATATCGGGTTCTTGGACGCCATGTAAGTCTTTAATATATCGTGGGCACCATTGAACTGTGAGATTTTTCCAGCGATAATCTACTCTTTTTAGTAAAGTGGCCAGTCATTTTTTTTCTACGCTTTATGATCAGATGTAGATTTAAATGTTTTCTGAGTGAGCGCAGAAGTAGGGTCCCCAAATTAAAAAAAAAAACAGTTGAAATCCAGATCATCAATAATTCACCCTAAAAATTCTATTTATATATCTACAACCTTCACTTTGAGGAGGTCCATATGCTTTGCTTATTACATTTAGATAAAATATGATTATTATAATGCCATAATTACGCAACCACTCTACTGTTAAGTACACTGTACTTATTTATACTGTATTATTCTAGGTTCTTCTGGACGGGATGGTATTCCTGGTCTTCGGGGCTTACCTGGACCACCAGGACCTTTAGGACCACCAGGAGAAGATGGTGACAAAGGCGATCTAGGACCACCAGGGGAAAAAGGATTTAAAGGCGGCCGGGGTGAAACGGTAAAATATAACAATTATTATTTAAAATATATATATTTATATTTATTAAATAATACCTACTTAATCGGCGTCCGACTCTAAAAAGTGGATAGAATAGTAGATTTGAATCCCACGTTTACGTTTGGGAAACTCAAGTGTAGTTATTCGATTTAAGTTCAATATAGGTTATTCATCAGGAAATTTTTACACTCGAGTTTAATTTTATTAACGACATATTTTGAATCAATAAATTACTTTTCCTTTAGGGGCCAATAGGATCTATAGGTCCAGGCGGACCCCGAGGCCCACCCGGTGCTGCGGGTCCTAGTGGTGAACGAGGACCCCCTGGTGAAGCAGGACGACAAGGTGGAAAAGGTGAATTGGGGCCTCGTGGAGCAACTGGACCACCTGGTTCTGCAGGAGCTCAAGGACTACCGGGAACAGCTGGAAGCAAAGGAGAAGCTGGTGACGAAGGAGCTAAAGGTTGGTTTAATTTATTTTAGTCAAACGTTTCATATATATTGCAAAATTATATAGTTATAAACAAAGAGTTTCAACTTTTGAGGATTGAGAATCGATGTTCCCACTTCATCATAGATCCTGGTACGCCCGTTTACGAATTCTCCAGTCCTGGATTAGTCTTTGATGATGTATGTGATCATGAAGAGGCATTTCACGCGTCTAGGACATGTGACCGAAGAGTGCATTTGTGGTTTAGCAGCAAGAATTCCATCACCATAGCTAGCCCTCCTCCACTCATCATGCAAAGACTATAAAGGCAATATACGTGATATAGGCATCACATAGCAAGGAGCGGGGATCGTGGCGATGTACGAAGGAAAAATGTGCGAGCCTGTACTTTCCTTATGCTCCGATGCTGGAGCCCGATTGGGTGTCGGTTAAAGTAGAAGTAGTAAAACATAGAAACCAAAAAGTACCAATATTTGTGAATATAATTCGCTTCTATATAGAATGCTGTACTTACATGCTATTTTTACAATCATTTTTTTCTATTTAGGGCCAATTGGACCAGCGGGAACTCCTGGCGAGCAGGGGCGTCGTGGAACCAAAGGTGCTGATGGAGGACCAGGACCACTTGGACCTGAAGGTGCTAGAGGTTTGCAAGGATCCGACGGACCACCCGGACCACCAGGACCCGTAGGAGAAATTGGAAAGGCTGTAAGCTCTCAACAAGTGAAAAAAATATTTTGGTTTTCGTGTTATTTTTTTGCTCATTTAATTGATTTTTGACACAGGGTGAACGTGGCGCAACAGGTCCTCGCGGTGAAGAGGGATTACCGGGGCCAACAGGTGAGGCAGGTATTCGTGGAGTTGGCGGTCCCGAAGGTCCAAAGGGGTCTCCGGGTCCACCGGGTGTACCAGGTTTGCAAGGCGAGCAGGGAGCCGTAGGATTGCGTGGCGAGGTGGGTTCTGCTGGAGCCGATGGAGGACCGGGTGATGCTGGACTTCCAGGCTCAGAAGGCCCTCCAGGAAAGCAGGGAGAGACTGGATTACCAGGAAAAACGGTGAGGATTATAATGGCAATAACATACACTTAAGTATAATTAAGACAATTTTCCTCAAATATATTTAAGATACATTTATTATTATACGTACTCATACATGTAATTTCAATAATATTAAAGCACAAACATGACAATTAATTAAATTATTACTGTGGATAAAACCATTCACCATCCACTTTCTCCTATTGATGATATCAATTTAAATTGAGAAGGAAAGAGCTGTGTTGCTTCGGATATTGATATATTCCATTTACGTGTTGATGAATTTAGAAGGAAGCTGCTCTACACTAATTTACTTAATTGCTCACTGTATCTTATATAATATTATGTTTTTATTACCTACTTGTGAACGTAGATATTTTATAATATATTCCGTACGTTTTTTTTTTAATTTAAGGGTCCCGAAGGTCCAGCAGGCATACAAGGCAGTACTGGTCTACCTGGAGAAAAGGGAGATATCGGACCCGCGGGACTACCTGGGGACCTAGGACCAGTTGGATTACCCGGAGAAGTTGGGCCCTTAGGACCCCAAGGTCTTAGAGGGGCAACTGGGCCAGCGGTATGATAATATGATTAATTAATTATAAATACTCTACCTAATAGACCATGAATTCTGTCGGAATACTGAACTGAATTTAAATCTTAATATCAAACGAACATCATGTCTGCCTGGTTCTTGACCGTATGTTTTGACTATTATAGGGTGAAGTTGGACCATCAGGTAAAACAGGCCCAACTGGTGCCGTAGGAAAAGTCGGAGATTCGGGGGCACGAGGTCCAAAAGGAGACCGAGGTCGGCGGGGCCCCAAAGGACACCGGGGAGAGATTGGATATGCAGGAGAACCTGGTTTCACAGGAGAGAAGGGTGAAATGGGATTACCTGGACCTCAAGGCATCGAAGGTCCTAAAGGCGATTCGGTGAGAAAATACAGCATTAATTACAATTGTGTATAGAAAAACTTGGCTAACATATTATTATATACTATATAATTAATTATAGGGTCCGGTAGGTCCGCCAGGTCCTAAAGGAGCTGACGGTCCAATAGGTGGTCAAGGTCCTGAAGGTCCAATTGGACTCAAAGGTGTATCAGGAATGGATGGTCCTCGCGGAGAAACCGGAATAGCAGGAGTCCCTGGTCCACCAGGACCACCAGCTGAAATGCCACTTTTGCCACCAGAGTTGCTCTTCCGAGGAGACGGAAGCGTCAGAACAAGGAGAAGTGCAGATAATAAAGAGTGAGTCTATATTAGATATATCTTGTTTTTTGTTGTTGTATTGCCAGACTATGAGGGTTTTTTTTTAAATTTTTATAATTTTAATTGTTTTATGATTCAGGGAGTTTGATATTCATGAGCGTGATCTGGATACTTTACTTGCTCCATTATCCAAAATGGACTTTGGCTCTATTGAATCTGGCGGCGAAAATACCGACAATGATAATCCGAAATTCGTGGACATGTACAGCTCAATATATTCGATGAGGCAAGATATGGAACGAATGCGAAAACCATCTGGCACCAGAGAAAATCCAGTTAGGACTTGTAGAGATTTACACTATGGACATCCACAGTTTAAAGATGGTGAATATAATTTTCAGAAATATTATTTAAAACACAATTATAATTCAATGTTTGTAATTCTTTATAAAAATACATAGGTAACTATTATTAATAATAAAACGCAAATGTTTATAGTACTTTTTCCACTGAGGCGGACGAAACCGGTCCAGTGGGTCTATTTCATACTTATCGACCGCTAAATTGATAAATATTATCACTTTATCATATTTATGTATTGAGGTATTATAATTGTTACAATAAGTTAGCCGTTTAAACAGTCAAAACTGTCTATCTCGCACTAAAGTTAACACAGCCAAGAGGGGTGCTGTTAAAACATAGCACTTATTGTAACAGTTATAACTAATTTATTGTAATTGTTACAATAAGTGCTAATATTTCGATACAAACCTACCCTATACCTACCTGCCGTAGAGGCCGAAAAGTAGTCTTGTGTATTATAGAATGGACGCGCTGATTGAATTAATATAAGTGGAAAAAGTACTATAAAATCGCGTTTTATCGAATTAAATAATAATATGATGCATTTCCACCATGAATTGACAACACAATAAAAGAACAGAAAAGACATAACACTACAAAAATAATAATCACATGCTAGTTTTTTTAGTACTTCGCGTTCTTCTTTCACCATGTCGCGTTATTATTATTTCTTGCTACCCCTGTCGACTACCATCAGGGTGGTATTTGCTTTATTGTCTGTCATCAAGAACAGTTTGTGAGGCTTGTACTTTTACTATTCAGGTAGGTTCTTAAAGGGGATGCTTCTGCATACCAGAGGCACCTAGCGGAAAAATACGAAGCTTGCAAATTGAGACAATTTTTTGATAATTTACAATAATTTAAACTGTATTAACATGATAGTGATCCGTGCCACGGACGAATTAACTCGCCAAAGCATATATGTCGCGTCAGTCACGGACGAATATATTCGAGGGTTCTTGTAAACGTCATAACTTCTGAATAAACATTCTGTGTATATTTTCTAAACAATATTTATCATTTTATAGTGAAAATATTCACGATAAACTTGATAAACATGTTGTCTTGCTAAGTTTTCATAAATATTTATCATTCCGTTCCTATTTCATATTTTTTAAAGGATTTGTTTTATTCCGAAAATAGCTGGCCTACAAGTGTCCACCTAGTAAAAATTGGCTGGCAGTGATAGGTTAATTAATAAATATGTAAGTATCTGAAAACAATAAAAAGGAAAGAAAATGTAACAAAAATCTGAATTTGTTACATATTTATGTCCACAGTTATGTTATGTTATCATTACATTATATTTTATGGTCATATTTATTATCAAAATTTAGTTTATTAAGTTTTCTATGTTTTGACATAGAGATTTTTGACTAATTCAGAGTTTTAATATGTTTTATATTTATTTTAAAAAACATCGATTTTTATAAAAAATATAAATGTGTATAACTTGAAATCCATTAAAATATCTTTGACATAAAAAAATCTTTTTAATGTTTTCAGATACATATTTATCAATTAATACAGTTGAAATTGTAAATTATCAAAAAAACGTCTCAAATTGCAAGCTTCGTATTTTTCAGCTAGGTGCCTCTGTGGGTACAAGCCTTCCCCTTAAGCCAAGAAATGTATCGTCTTCTTCTGCCACGATTACCGTTGATTTTTCTTGGATAATGAGTTCAGATAAACTATAATCATCTCATAATGTGGCCGAAGTACTATAGTTTTCTGGTTTCGATACTACACAACATTTTTTGGTCTCATCTCATCCGTTTGAAGACGTTGACAAATTGTCAGTAAGTTAGTTCAGGGAATTTTGAGGGTTCGTGAGATGACTACTCCAATACAACCAAATTTCGAAGACCACATTAGTATAAACCCAAAAAGTTTCATCCTGAGACATTCCACTGAACATTCGAACTTAATAATATCGTAAGACGATACTTTCTTGAGTTTATAATATCATAATAGAAAAATACTAAAAATTAGAACAAATTAGCTATGTATGATAGTTCATCAACATCATCACCCTGAATCTATCCACTGCTGGATGAAGGCCTCTCCAAGCTGCTTCCACTTCTCTCGGTTCTGTGCATTGCGTTGCCACGTACTTCCGCAGAAGTCCTTCATTTCATCGATCCAGCGGCTTCTAGGTCTACCTTGCGGACGTACCTACTACGTACATACTTCTTGGATACCACTGGATGACTAGATTTGTCCAACGCTTCTCTCTTCTTCGAGCTATGTGTCCAGGCCATCTCCATTTAAAGCTTTTAGTAAACTCTATTACATCGCAAACCCATGTCTGCTTCCTTATCCACTCATTCCTTTTTTTGTTCTTTCGCGTTATGCTCAGCATGCAACTCTCCATACCACGTTGTGTTACTCTAAGTTTCAGGATCTCTCTTTTACTTAGGGTCCATGTTTCACACGCATATGTGATAGTTAGTGTTAGTTATTTCATTCATCATCCATAAATATTTATGATCCTTAATTTGTTTAGGCTGGTACTGGATTGATCCAAATCTTGGGATGAACGGAGATGCAATCTATGTCTACTGTAATATGACCCGAGGAGGCCAAACGTGTGTCTATCCTGATGCTCATGCTGCACAAATCCACCACATTCCTTGGCAGAGGACCAGAGAGCAGGAGTGGTTCTCCAATCTTCGAGGCGGCTTTAAGGTGGGGAACTTACCATGTTAATTACGCAGGTTCCACGATACGTAAAAGGTGATAATGTTCAGCGAGATATGGAATAAATTTTATCTAATATTTTCAGATAACATACGAATCAGTTGGAGGCATCCAGATGAACTTCTTGCGAATTCTTTCTGATGAAGCCCATCAAAACTTTACATATAACTGCGTGAATTCTGTTGCTTGGTGAGTTTTTGTTTTGTTTATGTATATGTATATTATAATTATTATCATAATAAATTATTTTCATTGGTAACTAAGACTTGAGCATCATTAGGGGGGAGTGTAGTGACTTGGCACAACTACTGATGGAATTAAGAAGCAAGCAATAAAAATATGAGAAGAGAAAATGTTCGATTGCATATTTCGTTAAAATTATTACTACTATATTATATTTCAATATGCAATAACCATAATTTTCTATAAACAGTTTACCATATTGGATACAAAATATGAGCAATAAATAGCACTACCATCGAAATTTACAATTTAGTGTCACGTCCTGACTATAATGGGCCATGTTATGATAGTGGAACAACTTAACCTTGAAATTGCGCTGGTTGTAATTTCTGCATGTCATGAATTACATAAGGTTTAGGGCCTATACAAAAACAAACTATAAATGCGAATGAGAAAGCATTCGGCTCGCTTATATCTCCGTAACATGTGTGAGAAGAACATAGAATTTGTACGGCTGAATTAAATATTTATGTACACGTCGCCGATTTGTGGTGGTTCGAATCACTCCTTTCATCCAAAAACTGCGAGCACGCATTACTGAAATTTATTGTTTTTGTGTTAAATTTAAAGTTAGTGGTAATTATTTTAAATTAATTTAGTAGAGAATATGGTTAACTATGTTGTGTAGCAATATGATAGTATAACGGTTCATAGTTAATTTAATAATAATAAAATTGACATTCTACTGTGCGTTATATGCAAGAAACACGGCTTCATTTTGCCGAACAATACACACTCTTTTTACAACGTTTTACTTAGCTCTTATTCTTATTTGTCCGGTACAAATCTTGCAATCGATTTTTAGCTAACTTCCCGACTAGCTAGACATTTGAAACTTTTAGAATATATCAGAACACGATACCAATGTATTTTTTAAATACTTTTACCCATCTTTAAGTAGAATTGAATTCATTTTCAGTTAATTCTGTTTTGTATGAAAAGTTATTTCGACACCATTATTGGTTGCTAGAGGGGTCTGGGGTCCTAGCAAATAAATTATTAATATATACGTGCGTTACTATGGAAATCAATATGACATGTCAAAATGACATTTCAGTATTATTTCTATCAAGTACAAATTTTTTTGATCTTTTCAGCTAGTCAAGTCAAGTTTATATGATTCAACAGAAAATTTAAAAACGTTGTACATAAAAAATTCTTTTTATCTTGTAATTATTATATTATTATTCTGAGTGTAAAATTAATTATTGTTATCTACAATTATTATTTCCGACTGCTTGCGACTGCGACTGCGACTGTGACTTACATGAATCCTATTGCATAGATTTCTTTTAACTACGTCGTATTTTCTGTCAAAACTATCGAACTTCATGTTTATTTGGTATGTTTATAGTACTAAAGTATCACATTACGACAGATACGGGATTTAAGCAATATTAGTGCAATATCTTTATACTAATCATACTTACTTAACTGTTTATTTATTTTATTTATAGGTACAACGCTGCGTCATTTGGATATGAACGTGCAATCAAATTGAGGGGCCACAACTTTGCAGACTTTTCGCATGAAAAGATCAAAATGAGACCCACGGTCTTGAGTGATGGCTGCAAGGTAAGTCGCATAATAATTATTTATTTATTTAAAAAAGACACGTTGAGTACATAACAAATTATTAATTCCAGGCGTTCACAACATGACCTTTAGAATAAAATGCACAAGTAAATCAACTAGAGAAAAAACAAGGTAGTGAAAAAAAACAACAACTAAAAAAACATACAAAAAAATACAAATTAATCAATTAAATATAATTTAAAAAACAGAATGCATAATGCATCGCTAAAAATGTCTACAGCTCTAGCGAGTGGATTGACCAGCCGCACAGCCCTCGCTATTGGTGCCTGGTGAGCTTGACATGAGGAAACAGCTTTCACCTAAAATAGGTCATGGCTGTGACCACGCATGTAATTGACGGGTGCATAAAAATTCAAATTTACCAGAATATCAGGATTGGAAACTATACCACGTGAGATCAGGCGAAAATGCTTTACGAACAGAAGTGACCTACGAGCTTCGAGAGAATGAAAGGCGAGCATGCCTTGAAGAAAGTTATTCGGAAAATACTCGTATGAGAAGCTTTCAAAAGGAAAATAATTATATAAGTACATTAAAATAAAGATATAGAAGAATTTTTTTCTGAACACGCTCTAAAATAGTCTAAAACAATAATTGCATCCCATGGCTTCCAGTTCCACCTAATAAAATATGTAGTATAAAAATGTACGATGTAGATTTGATTAAGACTTCGTATCATCCTATTCCAAGTGCAAGAATCTACTCCACTCGTTCACAATATAAGAAAATCCAATAACATTAAATTAATTTTATTTCAGAGTGGGAAGGTAAAGGGTAGCACGGTATTCGAAGTGAGACCAGATAAATTAGACTTCTTGCCCATTGTCGACTTCATGCCAACAGACTACGGAAAACACAACCAAGCCTTCGGATTCCAGATTGGACCGGTCTGCTTCAGATGATCTGCCTGACACACGACGAATGGAGATGCTAATGGATGATGAATATTTTTCTCTAATGATATTGTTACAGATAATATCTTGCTAATTAGAAGAGAATGAATTTTGAATTTCGAATCAAGCACAACTTTACAAAAACATATTGCCAGTTATGTAGAAATATAATTTCAGCTTATTATTTTGTGTTTATTTTTTTTATTTTTTTTTATTTCAGATAAATTATTTTTTTGTATATCATAATTAAATCACAATAAGGATATTTTTCAGTTATTTTTTATTTACAAAAAAATATACAATATTGGCAATGTGCGTATTGAGATTTGAAACATATAATATTAATAAATTAGTTGAGTTGAATCTATTGTGCTATTATATTATTATATTCTATATTGCATTTATAAATTGGGTAAAAACACTACAAAATTGATTAAATATTATAATATACCTCCGATCTATGATATTTGTCATAATTTCAAAAAACAAAATATCAAAAATGACTGTTAATCATTTCATGTAAATTTTCATTTAATTTTAAATTAATTCTTTTTTATAACAAGCATTTATTAGATTATTTAATTATAACAAATACAATTAATGGCAAATGTCCCAATCTTCTGATAAGCTCGTCAACAATGCCATTTTTTTTTTAAATAGTTTGATACCAGATGTGTTCTTTTTTCAAATATTTTATTTTATATCTCTGTAGTTTCAAGACAAACACAGTTTTAATGCCCAGGTTAAAGTAATATAATGAAATAAAAGTTAAGTTTTTTTGTACAAACACCTGATCCTACAATTAAATGTGAATAATTTAAGGTCTACGACTTAAGTATTATTAGGTATTTATGAATTTTAGACTTACATTATTTTGTTTGTGATGGGGCCCTTCGTTTTGTATATATTAATTAATTGTTAATAATATATTAATTTTAATGTTTAAAAATTAGATACTTAGTAATAATTTGTATTTTGGCCAAAATATACAATTACTTATACCGCATTACTAAATTGTTTTTATTAAATTATTAAACCTTAGTTATTTCATCAATATTTTATTTTATTAAATTTTGTTGTGTTTATGTATACTTAAATACCGCAAAGCAAGAACATGTTAACATTTTTGTCGGAAATGAGTTATAGTATGTCCTAGACTTATTTTCGTATGCTCTTTCCAATGAACTAACTGTTAACATATGAAACAAAATATGAAACTATGAGGTGTTGAATATGTTAACTGCAGTCTTGTACGAAGACCAATTTGCTCAATTACAACGTTAACATGCTTTTGCCATAAATATACAATTAACATGTTCTTCACGTCGTTAACTCTGTTAGTAAATATACAGTTAACATATTTTTACAGTGGCAACAATATTGTAATACCTACTTAATAACAATATTCCATTAATACTTATCATTGCCTCACTGTGAGACACTATAAAAATATGCAAATACGAGAAAGTTGAAAACAGTTATGGAGTTTTGAAATTTGTATGTTCATAAAATGATATTATCCTTCAATCCAAAACATTGAAAATACAAAAAATACACAGACCGAGAATGCCAATATCATTATCATAAGACTGAAACGCTTTCCTTGTGTTTTCCCTTTATAAGAAGAAGATCCCACCGATCTGGCAATACTTTTGAAAACCACCTTTTTCTCACACACATAGTCATCTAGCGCCTTTCGCGGGAATTTATCTTTCAGCGGACTTTGGAACGGATGGCAATTGAGACGATCGGTTTGATTACTGGATAATAATTCTTCAAGATCGGAAATATTCGTCACCAGAGTCTCCCACTGCATTTCTTGAGATCTGTCCAAGTTGAACTTTTGTTGGTACATGGAATGATGAGAATCTATAAATAAAATCATGATATAAAAAATATGGTAGGTACTGTTCGGTTATACGGAATACAGCGTAAAACACATTTTGAAAATACCCGATATACTGGATTATTTGTTAGTTTGGGTTAGTTTAGGTTAGGTTAGGTTAGGTTTGGTTAGGTTAATCTAACAAATAATCCAGTTTATCGGCTATTTTCAAAATGTGTTTTCCGCTGTATTCCGTATAACCGAACAGTACCAAAAATATTTCTGTCTAACATTGAATAATCCAATAAACTGAAATTTTGTTATACACACTCAAAAAACCGCAATAGTAGGCAAACTTACTCAATCTACACTTCTAATACTAGTTAACTTTAAGCTGAATGCTCAGCCCACCAACGCCTATTCACCACGAGTGGCATTTAGTGTCCCGCCTGGTAAATACGTAGCATGCAATTTCAGATTATTTAATAATTTTAATAAAACACGTTTTTTGTACCGAATCCACTTTTTTATTTTAAATAATTCTTCCGGTTTCGTCCACGCCAGAGGGACATTTTCAACTAACCAATAATTTTTCAGTAAATTTTATTGTGTATCTCGTAATTCTGTCACTAGATGTCACTAATGGTATGAAACTATACCTTAATTACATGGTACACTGCACATTTTCTGGAAAGCTTTTAAATCATTAAACGTAATTGATTTTTATCTTAAATAGGCAAGCTGTAATAGCCAACCGGTGTATATTTTCTCACTCCGCACGGACGATTTGTCGTAGACTCCTGTATTTTAGAGCCATTGTACCGTATGTACGATTTTGCAGATTTTATACCTACCTGAAGTATGACACTTTACAAAACCAATCAAATTTTGAACATCTTCATAACAGAAAACTGAAAATTCTAAAACGAGAAAAGCAACACTATATAGACCTCAAGCGACTGAAAATATTCTGAAAGTGTTTTTATTGTACATAAAATACACTGCCTTTTATGTACAGATACTATCTTATATTTTAATTTCAGCATTTTTTTACAAATACTTTGATTACTTTATAGATGTCAAGATTGATTTATAAAAAAATAGCCTTAAGGGTAAGTTATTTAAAACTATAAATAAACCACTCCAATCTATGTTATCATCAGTGACGTCCCTACTGCCGCCCCTATACATACTGAAAACTCTGCCCCTAACTCCCAATAAAACAAATGCTAGCCGACCCTAACTCTGTTAACATCGGCATCTAGATATTTTTGAACCTTCTCCACAATGTTAATATATTGTTTTATTATTCTATTGTTTACTGGACTAAACATACATAATGTCATTATGAATTTATTTCTAAAAAATATGTGCGCTATTTAACGATTTGTAAATGTAATTAATCGCAGGCTATTATTTAAAAATAATCAGTAAGTATGTATGTTTAATTTATTGACCGAATTTTTTGTATGTTGTATGTATCTAATTTTTTTTTTGACCATGTTCGATCCTAATAAAATCATATGGGCCACCATCGAGTGAAGGTTTGTGTTACAAGATTTGCTTTTACAAGAAATGGATGTTAGCCACTTGCCCAACCTATTAGGTCCATACTCTATGCTCTTCAAATAAATGCAATCCCATAGAACAATAATAGACCCTGTGCAACCCCTATGAGACGAAAAGTATGCCTGCACTTACGGGACTTCACTAGTAACCGTTATTAAACGTTATTATTTGAGAATCAAAGAAGTCAAAACACAATTATTGTTTAAAGATGTTATAACAATTATTCATAATTTTATTAAATAGTTTTATTGTAATTCTGAGCCTGCTTTATAAAGTGTGAGAATATTCAATATATCGGAAAACAAATTAGTGTGTTCATAATATTATTATTATAATTTAGGAAAACACGGAAACATAATATATTTGTCTAACTATGTACGTGCACTTAGTAAATACTTACTTGATGTTGCTGATTCAAATTTCATTGAATATACAATTAATAATATTAAAATATTCCACATTTTTAAGGTCACAGCGATGTGATGTTTTCTCAAATCACAAGCTCTCGATCAAATTAAATAGGTACTAATTATGTTATTCTTTCTCGCTAAACAAAATTTCGTCAGTAATTATATTCAGGTCTGTGGTAAACTGCGAGAATCGTTATGCATATGGCAATTTTATATTAACTCATATTATTATCTGGAGTAGTAACTTATATCTGTTTCAATATTATCTTTGTTTACTCAAATTGTGACGGTGGCAATGGAAGCATTTTCGTTTAATAAAAATGGGTTTATGTGTGGACGTAGATAGGATATGATCTAATCTTTGTTTTAAGCTTATTTTGGGTAGGCAATGAAAAATTGGAACTATTATAGGTATCAGTATCTACAGTGACGTCCCTAGACAAAATGCCGCCCCTAGGCAGCGCCAAAATGCTGCCACATTTTTTTACCGAGTATTTTTATCATCCTTTCATGACTCCAATATCTAAGAAATGTGTTGTACGTAGGGATTCCAATCCCGGGATCCCGAGCTATTTTCGATACCTATGAATCCCGGGATTGATAAACATAATCCCGGGATTTCGGGATTGATTTTTTTTATCAATTTGTATGGAAAATAAAATAAAAGCGAAAATATAACAGAAAAAATACTTTTAATAAAAAATAACTACATTAAAAATAAACTGAGTTTGAATGAAGTTTGAGTTATACCCATGTGTAGGTAGCCGATTCATTTTATTTTTTCACATAAATTATTAAAAATGAGAAAGATTGGAAAAAAACAATGCTTCGCACTTTTAACAAAGTAATTCCACCATGATATCATACGTTTTACGGCAATTTCATATTTGGCTGATTAATTAGATTTATGAAGTAGAAAGGCCATAAGTACGCCATGATTATTTGCTTTACTATTTTCAATCTCGCTAATCCATTCATTATTTCTTTACTATCAGAAACAGCAATCTCATATTAAATTCATATTATTATTTATATTACAATATTATTTACTCCATTAAACTTGTGTATTTCCACGATTGAACGTATACAATATTAACAATAAATGTCTTAAATAGAATGAATTATACTAGATTTATTTTTGGTCGATTTTATCAATGTTATTTGTAAATATAAAAATTTTATATAAACAATGGAAAAAAATGCCAATCCCGGGATCAGAATTTTGGCTCGGGATTGGATTCCCTAGTTGTACGGATAGGTACATTACTTATTATTATACATTATTTAATTTAAATGCAATCTCTGCTTCAATAGACTATAGGTACCTATTGCGAGTCCACGGTTTCAGATACATTTAAAAATACACCTGACAACTTTGCAAACTCGCGAGTTAAGTAAGTAAATATATAACTTCAAAATTAGTAAATATGTACTTACTTATGTACTTAATTCAAATATAATTGCTGTTCACTAAGGACGTGACTTTCAAGGACAACGGAAGTAAACTAGACATCGCGAACTCAACAAAAATTATAGTCATATTAAAACTTTTATAGTAATTGTCCAACCAGTGAGTTGAATTTTTTAATGGAAATTTTCCGTTTTAACTAAGCTTAGGTACAGTTATTTCTATATACCCAATTATTCTCCTCGATTTGCCGCCCTTCGTGTAACTGCCGCCCCCAAGAGACGCTCAATCTGCCTACCCCCACGGGACGTCACTGAGTATCTACAATCCATCTTCTAAACTAAACAATATATAGGTACATATCTAGTTACTTTGTTTCCTTCAGCGTGCTACTAGGTTAGAAAAAGAAATCACCGGCTCAACACATAGATGTGAATATTTGCCGCCTTTCAAAGAGGTTTGGAAATGTTTATTAACTATTCCTCAACTTATTAGGCCTGTGAAATTTAAAATTAATTAAATGTGAAATGTAATGAGGTTGCCAGCAACCTGTTACCAATGTGGACCCGGCAGAGAATTAATAAATTATATAGAGAAACAATAATAATAATAAAAGAGTAAATCAAAGTAAATGACAAAAGATATAAAATTAAACGATATACTCGTAACTACCTACATAATATATATAGTGTAGAGTTACTGCCAAAAGTTGGTAAGTCGATAACTTGGATATTTAGAGTTAACAACGGATTATATTTCTATATAGTAGGTATATGTATGCTAGAAAAAAATCAAGGACATCCGATATTTATAAATATAGAACATGCATATAAAGTACCTACAAATAAATTAGCATTATGTCCGATTTAAGAGGGCATTTCGAACTTTCATATTGCAATTAATGATTTTGAGACATAGGTACCTACCAACTTTTGGCAGAAGCCCTACTTATATAAACCAATAAAATAATAATTATAAAACTATTGATATACCTACCTACAAAGTTTCACTAAATATATAAAATATCTCCTCCAGTCCACTGGACTACAGACTACTCTCCAACAAGAATATTTAGGCAAAAGCCGGAAGGCGCTGTTGTCGACTAAATGGGAGGAGCTTGTTAGTTTGTAATGGAATTGCGGTTAAAAATGGGAGGAGCTTGTCAGTTCACAGTTTTAACACGTTGATAAGAAGATGTTGTTCGACTATACAAGAAGACCTAAAATAGCGACGGCGACTAGCGTCACCTCTTTGGATGTCTGTGATTATTCGCTGTCTCAGGGAGGTACTCAGTTGAAAGGCACTACTTTTATTAAAATATATTAGAACGTTAATAAATAATCATAATATATTTTCATTGCAGAATGAAAGCAGATTTTTCGCAATTATCTAATTAAATACTAATATTTTTTCTGCATTATAATATCGAAGCTTTGTTTATGATCCACAAGGTTCTTTTCCGTATAAAAAGTTTGGCAAAAATAATAGATCATATTTTTCTTCCTTTTGTGTTGTTGTCAGAATAAATCATATTGCTCAGAAATATTGACCGACCAAGGTCTGTCGTTGGTTTAGTTTCTTGACCTTTAAAATCTCGATGCGCTAGCTAAAATGGTTTCCAAACTGTGAAAAGTGTTCATTACCAATACGAGCTTCACCTTAAAGCTGCAAAACAACAATCCGGTGGATTTATTAATAGAAAATTTATTTCAATCTGTTTATAACCTGGCTGGCAACAACAATACTAAGTCATAATAATATCTAACTAATACATACAACGTAGTTATTTTAATAAGCGATCTCCGAACCAAATAAACAGGGGATAATAAATGATTTTTAATTTATGACAATTATTACCACCATGGCCCCCACAAGCCTCAAGGGGGGGGGGGCTGACATTCCTCTAGCCTGGGTGGGGGGGGCTTGGTGTGGTCAGTTAAGTGAGATAAACATACACCACAAATTAGCCTTAATAGTAAAAATATCGCCTGCGGCGCTATTATAATGTGTGGAAGATATTTATATAATGCGCGATGCAATTTGATGTGATATGAAGGTTGATATAGTTAAATGTTATTTTATTATTATTTTTAGTGTGTTTCCTGACTAAAAATGGTCATTTATTCAATAATAATATGTCAAAGGGTCGCATAATACTTGGCTACCACAAAAAGAGTCTCGATTAGTGCTTCATAATAATATGATGCTGAGTGTCAAGAACTCAAAAAATCAACTGGATTTCTTAAAAAAATACAAAAATCAACACCTTAATTTGATCTCAAAGATCCCTGGGGTTCCGCGAAATACCATTTGGAGAACACTAATGTAACTGCCCTTCACCTTAACAATGGATAGGGGGTCCACCAAACATCCTGGTCTGGGGGCCCGCTTCCAGATGTGGGGGCCATGATTACCATACCTAAATGCGAAGGCAGCCTGTGAATTTACTGGATGCATCCAGCGATAAAATATGAATGATGCAATGTGATACACTGTGTTTTATATAATTAAAACGTATCTAAAAACATTGAAAAGAAAATATGTTTTTTAAATGGTAAACAATATTAGAAAAACTGTTAAAAAATGTGCTTTAAAAAAAGTTTGATAGTTTTGACAGAAAATATGACGTTGTGAGACCCGAAGTGTCCGGAAATAATATCTGTAACAATAATTAAAATTACCCTGTGTAATTCGTGCGCAGTAGAAGAAATCTCAATCTGCGCAATTTTAAGGTAGGTTTATCAATATAAAGATGCTCCACTATATTATTATTTTTTTGTTATTTTTATCATTAAAATTAGTTTCATAAATTCTCTCGAATGTGTTTTTGAATTCATGGTTTTAATGTATTTTTTTTAATTTAAAAAACATCGATTTTTAAACTGTATTTTAATTTATATAAAATCGTGGCCATATTATCTAAATAATAATTCGACATAAATAAATATAATGTCAAGTTATAGATAAGTACTTTTATTTCCTAAAAAAATGATTTGTTTTTTAATATTAATCCGAAATTCATACTTTAATTACATTGATATTTTGAAATATGGAAATGTTATACTTAGGTACCCAAAAAAATACTGTATCGGAATAAAATTGTTCATTATGTAGGACTGCTTTCAATTGGTAGCTTAGGAAAATTAAAAATGTGTCTTAAATTTGATTTTGAATGAAAAAATTCAATTGGTAGTTCATAAAGGCTAAAAACAATCGGGTTTTCTCAGTACAGTTAGTCATACTACTATTTGGGCACCGTGAAACAAAACATGTTTAAAAGCACTAGGTAGTTAACTCAATTATAAAAAAGATCTCTTCAATTTAGATTGTTTAGTATTTTTGTAAAATAAATAAAAATGTCAGCGGAATTCTCTATTATTACATCCGTAAACAATATAGGCAATCTTTAGTTATATTTTTTAAAGTAGGCAACAAAAACACCACTGAATAATTAATGATTATGGCGTAAATTGGCAATAGACAATAGATAATCAAAATAAAATCTTCGACCAATTCCCACCGTTCTAGAGTGAGTTGTTGTCTGGTTGAATCATTTATCCATCCGTAATTCCCACGACTTCTGACCACTCCCACAGACGTAATAATAACAGACAATCGAATTGTTTTCTTTGCATTCCATATAATATATTATATATTATCAAAGAACGTAATTTGATCTTCGTTTATCTAATGTTTATTGTTGAAATTAGCAAACGAATCTATAATGATTTTGGCTCTAGGATTATGAATTATGAATTTATTATGATATGATAATTCGAGGCATAGACAATGCTTTTATCCTCGACTTGATCTTGAATTAGACAGGTCAGGTAGACATTATATTAGAAAGAAAAAGTAAAAAAATGGATTTTAAAAAACAATTTCAATACTTATGTATGTTTAAAAATGTGTGCGTAAAAAGGAGAAGGGTCTAACTACTCTAAGCCCCGTTTCAGACGGGATACCGGTGTCGCGCTCGTATATAAGGCCGGTTTCAGACGGGACACCGGTGTCGCGCTCGTATATAATAAGGAGGCCTTTGTATTCGAATAAAATGGTCTTTGTATTCTGTTTATGAACGCCCCAGAGCTAATGAGTCAACGCATAATTTCGCGTTATAAATTAAACATAAAACTGGCTGCGGTGATAAAAACAAGTGTATCGGCGGCTAGAGAATGTAGCGGCCGACGGAAAAGTGTACCGGACACGCGTTGACTCATTAGCTCTGGGGCGTTCATAAACATAATATAAAGGCCCCTTTATTCGAATACAAAGGCCTCCTATATTATATAGAGCGCGACACCGGTGTCCCGTCTGAAACGAGCTTAACTCTAATAAATCAATGCCGCTAAATGAGTGATAATCACATAAAAATAGTAGCAGTTACAGGCAAAGCTTGCGATTTCTTGACTTTTTTTTAATTTCTGAAAATTCGAGAATTCTCAAATTCAAGAATATTTCATATCTCGAGATTCAAAATTTTTTCCCCTCTTCCGGTCAATTTTTTTTACCGAAATATTTAAAAAAATCCGCTGAGAATCTTTTTTTATATAGCGCTTTCGGCTAAAAAAAATTACGATAATAAATAAAAAAATAAGGTAAATAATTATAACTCGAGCTACATTCCTGTCAAATTTCAGCTCCCTTGCTCGTAGGTAAACCTCAATTATTAGTCTATTTTCCCTGTATGAATGAATCAATTTATTACTGTATGTCTTTTGTTTGATGTTTCATTGACACCCTCAGTTGTTTTAATTTAATACATTTGATTATTATGAATTTTAAATATATGTATATAATTTAATATGCATTATTATTGCAGTAACTATGCAAATTGCAAATCAATGGCGCAAGTCAAAAGATAAACTTATAGATATTAATATTTACGCTGTTTTTTTAATTTTCTTTCAACTTTATAATAATATAAATAAAATCATGAAAGATAATATTTATTTTCTTCATTTGTCAAAAGTGCTGTGGCATTATGTATGTACATTGGCACATTTTATATAATACTTGACGAAAAGCCCATTCATGGATGTACGTAGAAAATATATTTTACTTTTTTAAGCTTTTAAGTTTAATTTTTTTTAATTAGGTGTTCTTTTTATAATTCCAATTGCGGGCAGCTTTATTTTCAACTTTTCCCTTCGTTATTTTTTTCCTACATAGTTCACTTAATGAGAATTCTCGAAAATTCTCAAAATCCATTCCTGATTCGAGATTGACTTTTCTTGCTTATTTCTCGATCACAACAGCTAGTTCTAGATACTCAGGCACCAACAGATTTGAATTCTATTAATTTTCCTACCAAAAATTTTGCTGTCAGGTATTCTTAATGTTTGGTTGATTTTTTTACATCGAGTTTGTGAAATGTTGTATTTTCTGACATTGGAGTTAAACTCTAGAAATTCGAACGAGAACAATACAAAGCACGATTTACTAATTAGATATTTGTAAAGCTCGTAATTCTGCGTGTGAAAGGAAGGGAATATCAGTCTAAAATCACTATCTGTCAGTGGAGCGAAAAGAAGATTGACTTTTAGACATCTTTGTTGATGTGAGAAATTTACCAATCTACGTCGATTCTGATCATTTTTTTTCCTTTACGTATACATGCATGAATTATGATTTATTTGAATGTGCCAGTCTTAAGCAGTATATGGATTTCTTACCTTCACGGGACGATACTACCTATAAGACAGTGGCGAGGGGTGGAGGTAGGCATTTAAGATTCGACCTACATAGCGCACACTAAACATTGTCTGTCTTACTTATTTGTTTTCATTGAATTAAGAATACAATTTGCATTTATGGTGCTGGTTAGTTTTTAAAATTCAATATCCTGCTAAACCAAACCATAATAGCTTAGATATATTATGGGCGATCCGAAAAAAATAGTGTAGAGTTTCTCAGTCATACTTATTTATTTTCAATGAATTAAGTATACATATTACAGATGGTGTTGGTTAGTTTGTGTTAGTTTTGTGCCTATACCAAACCATAATCGATAAAAAATGTTCTTCTATCTATAAAATATTTAAAATTATATATGGTTTGATGGTATAATTTTAGATATTTAATAGATGAACAGTGTTGCCATAATTTTCTATGCTGATTATAGTACAAAGGCGTAAAAAATATAGTATTTCTAAAAAATATATAGTACGGGAACATTTTTTGTCTCAAATCCTTTAAAATTATAGTATTTTGGTATATTTGGCGTAAAATTATAGTATTTTACATTTTTTGCGAAATCAAAATTATAGTATTGTACTATAATTATAGTACGGTTGGCATCACTGTAAGATGAATGAATATTTTTTGACTATTTATCCACTATGGCTTAGATTTGACAGGGTTTAATTGAAATTTAAAATTTGCAAACACTATCTACCCATTGTAGTTTTAGTTCAATGAAAATAAATACGTTTAATTTACAAAGTTTAGTGTGTACTATCTATGTCGGATCTTAACAGCCTACCTCCACCCTTCGCCACTGCCTATAACCCAATTGTATATTGAAGTCTATTAAATGTGGCTTTATTTTGTTATGGCAAACTTAATGCGATCTTCCCTATGCTTCCTGCTAACTTAATAGTATTATTGTGTAATATCATATGTAATTTATTAGGATTTACATTATATTATGTTCATCTTTTTGTTCATTTCATTATCTCGTTCTAATTTTTTATACCACCATACTTTCATATATTTTTTTACCATCCCATACGAAACGATTATCATCACGATTAAATGTACTTACAGTAGAATGTAATGTGTATCTTCCGCTTCATACTGTATTTCAAATGATTAATAGTTATCTTCCATTTCAATAATATCGGTAATATAATATTAGTTTTGTTATTTATGGCAGTTTAACACGAACACTCTCCAAATAATTAGCATCATTAATAATATTATTATATTTATTATACACTAAAAATCAGTGTGCATTTCGATAGTCCTTATACTAACATGTCTGTAGTTATATTTATTATACAGTCGAACTTGGTTATTACGAGGAAGATGGGACCGACTGAATTTGCTCGTTATATCAGAGAGTGGGTATATTTAAATGAGCGGTCACATAACACAAAAAGTCGCAATTAAAACAAAAATACACAATTATAATTTTTCCCCGAAACAAGCATGGCATTCATAAACTACAAAAGAAGTTGTTTATCGTAATGAACACTGGTAGACCTACCTAGGTACCTGTACCTACTGACTTCAAAAACCTTGGATTTTTTACATGCAATTTCAACCATATGCGTGGTAACTTTTCAATATTGTCGGCGAAAACATCAATTAGGTAGGTACTTAGACACTTAACTAGTGTCATAAACGTAATTCGATCCCGGTGGCATCCTGTCCGGTCGGATTTTATTGCTTAGGGTCGAAATGTTTTTAAATGATCGACACATGAACAGTATTTTAGCTCGGTATATCCGATAAGTAGCTCATTCTAAAAGTGAATAAACGTATGGAGTACTAACTAAAATGTGAACGAATGTTTCCTCGATACATCCGAGATCTCGCTATATCCGTGGTCGTAATAACGGAGCACGACTGTATTTATCATATATTTTGTTTTATTTTTTGCTCACGTTGACTTTTTAGGCATACCCTTGGCATACCATAATATATGGACACGCGTTGCATCCAATGATCTCTAAATATATTATAAATAATATTAAGCGCCCTTCCAGCAGGCCGAAATATAATTTGGTTTAAAAAATGAAATACTTTGAAGCATTCGTAGCACAAGACCTCTCTAGGTCAAAAATCACTTCTTCAACTTAGAAGTGACAAGAGACTGCATGATCCGTATCTTCTCGTCCATATCTCTATTAAAGTCGTACCACCAGACAAGTCTATTCAGTCAATGGAATATTACTTCTTTTTCCTCTTCATCAGAACCTCATGACTGACTATTAAGACACCGACGATTTGACTGTCGAACAGTCTTCTCGACGAAACGGAAGGCCTGTGACCACTGAGAGATAGACCGGATAACAAAAAATAGGCCTGAGTGGCTTCGCCGATTGACCAGGCGTCTAGCGCCGTAGACTGAATGACCTACACAAATACGCCCCCAAACCAAACCCGCCCCGCACCACACTCGGTCTTAATCGAGATTCGAGTGTAACACGAGGCACTACCTTTATGTGAAGCATCTGTACAATTGTTTACTCATGGTAATGTCCCAGGAGCAGTTACCCGTGACTGAGGTAGCCACGCTCTCAAGTGAGCTTTGACTGAGTTTACTGATTTTACAATAATGCAAAGTGCCGGGGAGAGCAAAGGCACAAGGAAATTAACAAAAAAGAAAGGAATTTAATAAATATAACAAAAAAAACGAAGATACGGACAGCAAAGATAATGTGTATATATTATATTAAATGCAAGATAATTGGCCTTTGTGGCGGCCAGGTCGGATGGCCTGATTGGCCCAACAGTTAGTTGGACTGACTCGAGTAACTCTTCCCTCTCGGAGCACATTCTCGGACATTCCCAGAGGATGTGGTTTGCATTATGTCTCTCTGACTGAATGACCTGCGCGCCCCTTCCACTTGGCCAAATGTATGTTACAGTAACTGTATGCGGTCGCGTCACTCGAAAAATTGACACGCGCCGTTATGCGCCATAAATCCATGCATATATCCCCAATAGATTTAGTGTGTATCTAGCAAAAGCTAACTCTAGTAAAAAGCGCCTAACGGAAAAAAAACAACACATTGTGAACCAAAATTGTGATTTTTATTTCCAAATACCTAGATACCTGAGTTTGATTGGTGTATGTTAAGATCAGCACGATCACTGACGTCCCTAGACAAAATGCCGCCCCTGAGCAGCGCCACAATGCCGCGTGATTTTTTTATATAATATTTTTTATCATCCGTGCTCGTGTCTTTTCTGGTCACCAAGGATGTCGAAGAGCAACGGAAGTAAACTAGACATCGGGAACCAGACAAAAAATTAGTGCTGTTAAACCTTTTATGTTAATTAATACATTTTGTTTCCAACCAGTGAACTGATTTTTTAAAGGAAAGATACTTATTAAGTAATCAATTTAGGTAGCTGTTTCTATATTATATACCAAATAATTCTCCTCGATTTGCCACCCTTCGAGTAACTGCCGCCCCCAAGCGGCGCTCAATCTGCCTACCCCCACGGGTCGTCACTGAGCACGATAATACGCAAAACATTTTAAAAGTAAACATTTTTTTTACTCATCAACTCAACTCTAAAAATGTTTTATTACGTATCACCATATATTCTACAATAATTGCGAAATAGGTACGTTTCATATATTATGGAAGCGTGTAATAATTGATTGGTTATAAGATTATAAATTCATAATACAAAATTGACTGGTGTGGGAAAATAATTGCATTGACTATCTTCTTGTGCGCCTTCAACATGATAGCGTTGTATGGGATAAAATACATGCCTATTTTATATTTGACTACATATAATACAATAATATTACGCATAACATATATAATATACGCTATAAATAATAATTGGTTCATATACATCAGGGAACACAGAAATGTACATATTTTTTTAAAATAATATAAGCAACACTGAAATAAAATTAATGATGTTATCGGAAAAAAAACTTTCCCAATATACACACATATTATATTGTTATTTACAAATCAATAGTCAGTACTAAGGAAAAAATATGCAAGCTCTTTTAAGCTAAGCTCTGCATACGAGATACGAGAAAAAGCTTTTACCCACTTATTTACTTTTCTTTATTTATCTAGTTGAATTGGGCCACCCCCTAGTCATATATAATTTAAATTTGAACGATTTATACATTTGGAAAAAAACTTCAAACCGATTTTAAAAATTGTATGTTGCCTCCACGTGCGGCAAAAGTAAATTTTTATAATCATACTTAAACTGAAATTTCATATTTAATGAACTATCATTTTCTATTCAACGAATAATTTACAAGATTTAAGAATGTAACATTCTAATTATTGAACATACATTATTTTGAAAACACTTCTGGGAAAATATATTATAACTAATAGAAAAAATCTTTTTGAAAAATAAAGCATAGTGGTATATGTGCGTGGGTGCGAAACCCGAGAAATGCAGGTTCGATTTCTACGGGGTCTTACGTTTTTCAAAAAGATTTTTTCTGTCGGTGATAACTGAAATATATTACAAAAAATAGAAAAAAATCTTTTTGAAAAAAGTAAGACATCCCGCAGGAATCGAATCTGCATCTCTCGGGTATCGCGCCCACGCACATTGACCACAATGCTAAAGGAGTCGTATTTAATTACGACAAATTTTAACTAATGGTTTTTACTCACTGAAGCGCTTTCTAAAAAGTAGGTATTACCACGGTACCCAGTATCATTTTCATCATCAGCCGGGGTTAATCCACGGTTGGATGAAGGCCTCCCCTAGCTCTCTCCACTCTTCTCGGTCCCTAGTTCTTTGCTGCCACGTACATATACCCAACTTTATCCAGCGGGTTTTAAGACGTCCCTGTAAGCGTTTAGTGCCCTTTGGGTACCACTGTATGACGGCATTTGTCCAGCGGTCGTCTACTCACTGAGCGACATGTTCAGCCCATTGCCATTTCATCTGCTTAGCGACCTCTATAACATCGCGTACTCTTGTCTGCTTCCTTATCCATTGGTTTCTTTTGAGATCTTTACGCGTTATACCCAAATATGCACCATTCCATACCACGTTGCGCTACTCGTAAGTTTTGGATTTATTTTATTTCACGTGCATGTGAAACTACCCAATATATAGTAATAAAATTTATTAACCTAAAGAAAATCATAGGATTAAAAAAATATTTGGTTTTTTTTGTCACACGAAGAAAAAATTACATAATCTATAAGAAGTTGCATATTGTATAGAATAATGTTTTTTTGATTTCCTTAATCAATTTATAGATTTGCCAGGAAAATTCATATCCATTGTTTCAAATGATCTATATTTAAAGTTTTTTTTAAAAATTTATACTTCTTTTGGCGCGTTTGTGATTCATTTCGGTATCATGGCTACATGCGCATGCGCATAGTGTCATTTAGTTAGTCTTTCAATACAACCAAGTAAACAGCACGTATTGTTAACATAACCAATAGTGTGTTATAATAAATATATATGTTTATTATCAAATTGCTGGAGACTAACATTCTACCCTGTTAATTTATATTTATTTATATTTATTACTAGCTGACCCGGCAAACGTTGTTCTGCCATATAAATTATTTCTAGTGAATATTTTGGTTGTTAAATAAAAAATAACGAATGTATCGTAAGTGTGTGGGCATGGGATCTATGACAGAAAGAGGAATAGAGCGCTGTAGACGATGACCGCCGATAAAAAAAAAACATCAACCATTCATTTTCTCAATTCAAAATGACTAATGATGTTCATAATGAATGAATTACCTGTGACAGGATCTCGTTGTTTAATGTTTATGCAATATCCGTCTTGTCCCTTCCAGAAAATTAGCGGATATTGGAGAGCGTCGTATGAACGGTGTGTGTCAGCGATGAACTCCAGATTATTGTTTCTTCTTCGAATCACGATTTCTCGCGTCGATGTGCGGTCGCCAACCATGATTCCAGCAATGTCGTCAACAACAGGTGCATTGAATCGACGCACGTGCTCTCCAGCTGGTGTTTTATCAGGATTGATGACAGTAGCGTGATTGTCACTTTGCAATTCGTGCATGTGTGCTTTGAAGAATTTCAATAATTCATTGTGCTCATTCAACAGCGCATCCAGTTTGCCGACGATGCGCCTGGAAATAGGCGAATTGAGGCCATTTTAGCCGTAACGTGCATCCACATGATTGATGTCCTCACCGCCCATGAAGTAGATTTGTAAAAATGTATGTGGTTCGTTTGGCATTGGCAGCAATGAGCCTACTTTGTGGTATACTTGGCCTTTGATTTTGAACGAAGAATGGAATTGTTGACCATTTGCCGCAGTATTGTGAACTATTTCTGTTGCTCCGAACGAAGTCATTTGGAAGCATGAACTGAATGTGCGAATGGACTTCAGGAACAGGTTTGAATCTGGAACCGTGCCGATGAGCAAGCCGTTCAATGGTTCTGGTGGTATCTCAATTTCTGGTAGTTGCACTTTTCCTGATGCGCAACACATCCCGGCTGACTCATGTTTGAATTTGAGCGCATGACAATGGGGACATTCTTTGTCCATAGCACCAATCAGCACTTTCGGATGAGCGGAATATTCAATATCTGGCTCGTACTCGAATGCGAGACGAAGGAACGAAGCGGATGTAAATGTTAGATGTACTTGTTGGCGTTGTCGGTCATTTGCTCTGCGTGTGTTAACTACGAACCGGCGCGCTTGGCTCCGTTCCAATTGTCGTTGTTGATTTCGTTCAGCTCGTGCTTCTTATGATTGAGATGCACGCAATTGCGACATGCTTACACGCACGTTTTTGTTATCTTGTTGGATTTGTTCGTCTGTTCTTTCTGCTCTACTATTTCGCATGTTTGTTGCTTTATTCGTTCGACGGCCTAAATGGCCCCCCTTGCGTCTTGCTGGCATTGTGCAATGTAATACACGCACATAAAAATAGATAAATTAAAATAAATCGTACAAAATTTTGCACACTCTGCCGAATGAAATGTCAAAATGACGCGACGCTTCTCTTGAATTCTTCTCGGACGTAGCGCCATCTGTCATTCAACAACATAAATAATTTCGTTCTGTTTGAAATACGAACGACGGTTAAATTTGTTCATACAAAAATAATAAAATCGCGATTAAAAAATGGGAGGGTGGGGGTAGGAGGGTTAAAATTTGGGGTTATAGGTATTTTTTTATGATAAATAATAAAAAAAAAAACAAAAAAACAATTGTCAAAAAAAATAAAAGAAAATTTTTTCTGGATAGAGATACCCTAATCACCTAGCGGTATGAAATATACTTGTTGACCTATTCTCATACCTAACAAATATACATAAAAAAAATCATAAAAATCGGTCGAGCCATTTCGGAGGAGTTCGACCACAAACATCGTGACACGAGATTTTTATATATACAGAGATTTATATTGGAGTGTATATTTATTTTTCATTATAAAGATTGTGTATCAAGATTTGAGGCTATATTTATGTAAGTATTATTTATGAGTAAAATTATATATCAATAAATAAATTAATTTTGTGAATGTTGAGTTGGTAAATAATTCAAAAAATATATTAAGTTTGATTTTTTATTAATTCATCATGGGTATCAATTATAACCGCTGTATGGCAAAGATGAGTTTTGGTCCAATACAATAATTAAATTACAATTATCGTGTGCTATATGAGACACAAATGAATCGCGTACGTTTTCATCAATCTAATCCACTGTAATATTAATAAACTCAGGTAACGGCTTATTTTGTTTTGTTACGCCAAAGAAGTATAACTTCTAACGCGCGTACATAAGTACACACAACGATTTTTTATTCATAATCGTACTACGTCCGAATAGAATACCTACTCGCAAATAATGCTGCTATGATACTGTATAATATTTCGTGATGAATTTTGGTCTCATAAAATCCTTTACATACGGCGAAGAAGTGAAGTTTCACTTAAAAAAAACTAATATATAACTTTGCATAACTTTAATTAAAAAAAAACATATTTTAGATTCGAGAGAACAGTTCTGGGAGTGTATATCTGCTAATGGGTGTCGGATTCTCATCCTAACCTCGGCTACTTGGCTTTCCGTCACGATTATTTTGAAATCGAGTTATACAAGAAAAAAAAACGTTACCTACTTGTACAGGTGTTTTAACGGTTTTGCTATCCGACAAGCTTAACATTAGTTATAATTAGAATAATATATTTTAGGTTTTCTATTTTGTGAAGCTCAACATATAATTAATGAGCTGTACTAAAAATCTGATTCAGAAGCAATATGGAAGGTACGTACATTATCATAAAAGTTTATTTAGTAGCATACAATCGAAATTTTTCATTACCGTAGAAACGTACCTACAGGAAACACAGAAATAATTCTGTGGAAACGTAATTTGAATTTCGAATTTATATATAATGTTGCCAATTAGTAAATATACCACACCACAAATAAAAGGCTTTCACAAAGAGGTATAAAAGTAAAGTTATAGGTAATGCCTATAAATAATATTTAGGTAGGATGGAAAAATAAAATACATAATGTAATTTCATAGTTTCTATTCAGTTTGTAGCTAAATTATAATAATTTCTTAACCCTCTAATTGGAATTCTGATTAATATTTTTAAAAATCCCACCTTATTCCCAAGGTAGAAAGGAATTGTGTAATTTGAAGAGGGACTAATCACTAAACCTAAAGACCGAGCGACAGATGTTTAGCCTGAGGGAAATATAAAAAACGGAAAGATTTACATACCTGTACCTAAATATTAAAAAATGCCTCATACAACATACTCGTATAATGATATTTTAAAAGAATCCAGAAATAAGTTGTCGGCATCATAATAGGCAGATCTCCGAGATAAATATAATAATTATATCGTGCAGCTAATATTATTTTAAAATATATATTTAAATAATATGTTGTTGTTTTGTAGCGTGGTCATTGGATTACATTTTAATTTTAGAAAGTACACCTACCTATAGTGGAACATTTTACTTATTAATGTGCGCACCTAGGCAGGGCGAATGTGATTATTTTTACAGTTGCTAACTTGCATTTACATCAAACCTATAATATTTTCTGTCAAAACTATCGAGCTACGTGCTAATGTGGTTTGTTTATGGCTAACTTCCTATATACCTAGTATATATGATGCGATCAATATCTCTCATAGAGAAATAAGAAAACTGAGCCCCTTTCGTGGTGCCCTTGAAATAGCAAGATAAGTGAGTGAGGAGTGAGATCCACGACCACTTCCAAAACTGGCACTGTGCGTTTTTGTGTATACTATCATCTCGGGTAGACGAATCATAAAAGAAGCTGCGTCTCTCATAGTATACATGCGAAACTCCCCTCAACACCCGTATATATCTATTTATCACGCACATTCGGCAACCACTCTTGGGCGCGACAATATTTTTTAAAGTTGCATTCCAGGTGTTTATCGCTACACTAAAATTATAGAATATCTGGGCATGTGGAATGTACGCAGTGCCCGCGGTTGAGGCGATGACCCCCCATACCATTTTTCTGTACTAAGTAACACAGTATCCACAATATACCTTTGCTAGTATAATTTTCAAGTGACCCACACGGAACATTCTATCGTTTAAATTAAAACGTATATGTAGTATATTGATTAATATGTGTATATTATATGGGAGATATACGTATTTTTGAAGCATATATTTAAAGTATGATGAAGTAACACTGATCTTGGATTGTAAAATACAAAGAATCACAATTAATTGAATCATTCCTTTTTCAAAATTCGGTTAGCGGGTAGTGGGCGCTAGGTCAAACAATTTTATAGGAGTCTAACTGAATATCGAGGTCATAGTTCCACAAAGACAACCCATGCCCGGCGCATCATTTAAAAGTAATGTTACGATTTTAAATGTTGCCTGTCCGTTTAACTATCGTTTAAGTCGACCCGAGAGCGCGGGAATGGATGTAATTTAAAACTTACTTCAACCCCGGGGGTGTTTTGTGTTGATCGTATTGCGTAGGATTTTTTTATTACTATTATTATTTGACGTTTGAAATAAGGTCTTATAAGTGCTTACTCACAAAATTATGAGTGGATATTACAACACTACGAGAAAAGATACGAGTACAACCACGCTAGTTGAAAATTATTGCAGTAAAACTTAATATTTTTTTATTATTATTATTTCTTGGTGGAAAGACATGGTAAACATCAGTGGCGAAGGGTAGAGGTAGGCTGTTAAGATTCGCCATAAATGGTGCATACGAAACTTTGTCGGTCATACGTATTTGTTTTCATTGAAATACGACTACAATAATTTACAGATAGTGTTGGTTCGTTTTTAAAATTAAATTAAACCCTGCGAAAACCATGCCATACTAGATAATAGTCAAAAAATACTGGTCTAACAGTAAATTTTCTAAAATTATGCAATTAAATCATAGATAAATTTGAATGTTTTATAGATAGAATAATATTTTGTATCTATTATAGTTTGGCTTAGGCAGGACTTAATGAATTTAAAAAAATGAACCAACAATATGTGTAATATAAACAAATAATAAGTATGAATGAAAAAATGTGCACAATTTTATCGTATCGCCCAAAACAATTACGGCTTGGTTAGGGTTTATTGATTTTTGCACTATCTGTAAATTGAAGAATTGGTTCAATAAAAACAAATACGTATGACTAACAAAGTTTAATGTGCACTATTTATGACGGATCTTAACAGCCTACCTCCACTCTTCGCTACTGTTACAGATTGAATGACATAACAAACAATTATGTTGTTAGTAACATACCAACTTATTTTTTTTAAATTATAAATACATTTTCCATAGTTTCCATATTATAAATTATAACACAAAAACAAAAGACAAGCAACAAGATACACAACATAACTAGGTATATTTATTTATCAATATATCGTCACTATCCAAGCCAATTGCCGTAATCCTCAAAAATCAAATTTTTCAGGAAGTGAAAAAAGCTGTGGGCATTGGATTTACTTATTATTTTATTACAAAAATTGAGAATTTTCTTTTATTTACACACCAGTGGCTTACGTTTAGAGGGTTACAGCATTTGGCTGGAATATTTTTTGTCAAGTTACAAATGGCTTAAAAAATAGTTTTGAATTATTTTGATATGAAATATTTTTTTGGGATTTATGATACTTGGCATGGCCAGTTCGTGTAAGAGTTTGCAATAAGTACATTACCACCAAAATGTCACTTTGGTGAAAAATGAGAGTTACGACAATAATTATTGGCCTGTACAGTGATGAATCCACTCACACTAATGAACCTCAAAAACATAATTCAACCAATCATATTATTAACAATAATTGTTTAGTACCTACAATAAGTAATATTAATAAGAATTAGTTTTGCATTAAAAATTATGGTCAATGGTCATTTTCTTGAACGGAAATAAAATTTCTTAAGCAGTGTCTGAAAGCAATTTGATTTATCATTAAATATTTTTTAGTATCAAGGTTGTATGCTGCGCGAGGAGGTATTCGGTTCTGAGGTAAACGCACGATTTTAAATATAGAACATTCGAAACAAATGAAATATTTTTCTGTCATGTCAATAAACTGATTATTACATAAATGCTCATAATAATTTTTAAGTTATCTTACTTCGGTATATAAGAGGAAAACAGTTTCCTAGTCCTAAAACACACAAAACATTGTTTTTATAAATTTACTGCCATAACATAATAGTATTCGAATGCTATATTGTAATATCGCTTTTGTGACTATATGAGTATTTTAAACGGCCCATGATACAACTTTAAAGTTATTTCTCTGCGGGCATAAAAACATTTAGTTTAATAAAGACGAACCAGTTTGAATCCGACAATAAAAAAAATTTTGACCACCCCAGTGTTCAATTTGGATTATCTTTATTCACTATGGAATACAAGTTTTTATTTCATGTCAAAGTTAGAAAAGTATCCGGTACATATTGTATTTGGTTGCCTCAACCTGAATCCTGTGCAATGTAGGTACATAGCAATGATAATATAAAGCTAGATGTATTGTATGTATGTATGTATGAAACCACAGAACAGCTGATAAGATTTCTTTGGATGAAAATATACCCGCAGCTCTCTGCTTTATCATTAGTATCCTCATATTATCTCTTTTTGTTCATATCTCCATCGAATATTATAAAATTTGCAATAGCGATTAAACGTTAAAATGTAAATTTATGAAGAGGGGAGACTTACTAAAAATATTAAAATCAATCAATTACCCGGGGCTAAATATGAAAGCAGCTGAAATGGTGGACTGCTTTGAGAGAAAGATCCTGAGGCAGATATACGGACCCATGAATGATGGTGGGGAGTGGAGAATTAGGTACTACACGGAACTATACCGCTTATACCAAGATTCAAAACTCTCCACCTTCATAAAACTC
This sequence comes from Rhyacophila brunnea, assembly GCF_057557595.1. Taxonomy (NCBI): domain Eukaryota; kingdom Metazoa; phylum Arthropoda; class Insecta; order Trichoptera; family Rhyacophilidae; genus Rhyacophila; species Rhyacophila brunnea. Next base: position 4,978,650 of record NW_028232859.1, read on the forward strand.
CAGAGGCTAAACTGGGCAGGCCATGTCCAGCGCATGCTTGAGTCACGGATACCGAAGAAGATCCTCGAAGGAAACTCAGGGGGGAAAAGGCCAGTGGGAAAGCCACGCACACGATGGGGTTATAACGTTACAAAAGATGCCAACCAGCTGACAAAAATCAGGAACTGGAAAAGACGTGCGGAGGACCGTACCGGCTGGAGGAGGCCAGGGCTCGACTTGAGCTGTAGCGCCATCGAAGAAGAATTACCGGGCATTATTTTATTTAGCACTATACACTGGGGTGGGGTATGTATGTAAATATTTAGCTTCAAAAGAAATGCTGATAGTTCAATCTGTTATAATAGAAATGGTTCCCAGGAAACTTATTGTCACGATATAAATAAAATTGATCGTTGATAATTGAGCAAAAATAAAGAAGATGCTTGCGCGTTCATGCGAGAAGCTAAACTGACAATAATAAAATAAATTGGTAAAACTAAACGGTTTCAATGGCCATTGCTTGTTTAATAGTAATTTTGCTACTAAAAACTACTAGAGCGTGATAAAAAAAATAATACAAGACTATCTACCCACACACAGGAAAAATATTAAAATGCACGTAAAATAAATACTGTTGGATTGGTTCAGTTAACTTTTGTACTTATTTAAACAGTTTATGAAATTAGCAGTGATTTAAAATCGTTTATGTTTGTTGGAACACTTGGGGGTCCATAAACGTAAATAAAAACACAAACAATACACATAACACAGTATACAGTGACCATGGCCCCCACAAAGGGGGAGTTGGCAGGGCTCTAGCCTGGGGGCCCGGGCTCAAGAAGGGCCCGGCGTGGCGAGTCGACCAGATAAGTGATATAAACATACATCACAAATTCTCTCTAATAGTAAAAAAAGTCAGTTAATATTTCAAATTATGTGGTTATACGATTTAATTTTTAATTGTGTATCAAAACTCGATAACTCCAAAATTCAAATGGACATATTTAATCATCATCACACTGCCTTTATCTTTAGCGATAGGTATCCAAACCAAAAATCTTAGCCTGGGGGCCCGCTTCAGGATGTGGGGGCCATGACAGTGACATACAAAAGCAGTGCCAACCTTAAAAACCTTACTAATTTATACATGTATTTTATTGTCTTGTATTTTACTGTCAATTCATGGTGGAAATGCATTGTATTATTAATGTAATTTAATAAAACATATTTTTTTTAAAGAACTTTTTCCACTTTTAATAAATAAATCTGGACCGGTTTCGGCGACATAGTATGAAATATTAATATCCAATTTCTTTAATTTAAATTATTGTTATTGACAAAGTATTGTTAGAGGGATTATGCAATGTGTCGTGCGTAGATTATTTGTGTCGCCTTTTGAATTCGTTTTTATAAATGCCTGTTTCACAAAGATTATTCAGTTGAAAATATTACTCTGACGCGGATGAAACCGGTCCAGATTTGTATTAAACTTAAGTGTGGTTGGTACTAAATATTTTGTTTTATATGTTTTGTATAAACCATCATTGATGAACCAAGATTATTTTATACTCAGATTGCGAAAAATACGTATATATTTTTTAAATTTTTATCTCAGATTATGTACCTAAGTTAAAAAAATAGATATACAGACATACTACTATAAAATAGTTTGCCAGAGAATTTTAGCCAATTCTAAGAATCAACAGTGCTGAAAACCTCGCGCACCCTATTATATTATTTTTTTTCAACTGGGACGAACCGTCTTACGACCATTCCAATGGCATGGTTAAAAGTTACCGCATTTTCAATTGATCTGTGCTCTGGACTTCTTTCTAACAAAACAACCCCTTCATCTGCTTAACGAAAGACTAGCACTGACCTCGCTTCATCCCATAATTTCTATGTGTTAGCATAATAAAAATTTTACTCAAACACAATAAGGGTACATGTTATCAATCTGTGATTATATATATTATAGATATATATATCTGTGATTATAATTATTATTTGCAATCAAAAGAAATGTACACATACCATTTGCATGTATCTTGGAAGGCACCAATCACAGTCATCCGTCACCTCAATTCTCTACGGCTGTTTATTCCCGCGCTTTCCGATTATCCACCAAATTCGACTTCGAAAAAGATCAACACGAGTAGCCAAGCTTTCATGATGTCCGGTCATGCGCGGCGCAAAGGAAACGCAGCGTTCCCTCATCCTTTGACAGGAGAATTACACGGCCATTAGCCAGGGCCTGTTTATTTGTGTTTAATGTCTGGGAATTTGTTGTGTCGTGCGTGCCGTCGCCGCCATCTTGTTTCCCGCCATTCCAGAGACAAAGGAGTCTTTGCCTATCGATGTTCTCCCGCAAGGATTTTATAAAGTCACGATTAAACGACTTTTATTTAGGGTTACCTGCTTACCTACTCCATAACTTTATTTTCATCACGTTGTCAGACCATTATTAATTGTATAATGTTATGATATTGAAGAATATCATTGACTTCTACACTCCTCCAGATCCAACGCTTCCGTCTCCACGTTAACCCTTTTCCGGAAGGGTTCCTCATATAACATAATATCAGCATGGCCCCCATATCCTGAAGCGGGCCCCTAGGCTAGGATCTTTGGCAGGCCCCCTACCTATCGCTAGGGATAAAGGCAGTGTGACACTCTACAGAAGTGTTTTCCTAAAGGTGTACGCGGTAAAAATTACATCCATTTGAATTACGAAGTTGTCGAGTATCGATAAACAAATAAAAATTGTATCGTACAACCACATATTTTTAAATAATTATATTATTGACGGAAAATACGAGGGTGGGTCAATAATTCCTTAGAAAAAAGCATTAAAACAGTTTTTATTTTTGTATTTTTTTTTTATTTCTCAACATAATCTCCTTGGAGCTCAATACACTTGGTTAGACGTTTCTCAATTTTTTTTAAACCGTCAGAAAAATAAGTTTTCGGAAGGTCCTCAAAATAAGCATTTGTCCGATCGATGACTTCTTCATTTGAAAAAAAACGTTGTCCACTTAGCCATTTTTTTAAGTTTGGGAAAAGGAAAAAGTCACTGGGGGCTAAATCTGGCGAATACGGTGGGTGGTCGACCAATTCGAACTTCAATTCTTCAATTTTAGCCATTGATCGTAAACATGTGTGAACACGGGCATTGTCTTGATGAAAGAGGATTTTTTTCCTGTTTAAATGAGGCCGTTTTTCTTCAATTTCGTTTTTTAGCTGGTCCAATAAAAATGCATAATAATCCCCTGTTATTGTTTTTCCTTTTTCCAAATAGTCAACGAAAATAATTCCACGTGCATCCCAAAATACAGTAGCCATAACCTTACCAGCTGATTTTACGGTTTTCGCCTTCTTTGGACATGGTTCGCCTTTCGCAATCCACTGCTTTGACTGTTCTTTCGTCTCGGGAGTATAGTGGTGTATCCATGTTTCATCTACAGTTACAAAGCGACGAAAAAATTCATCCGGATTGCGTTGCATGAGCGACAACAGGGCTTTAGAGGCCACCACCCTATTGCGTTTATTGTCGACTGTGAGCAAACGCGGCACCCATCTTGCAGAAACTTTTTTCATGCCCAATTTGTCATGTAAAATAGAAATGACGCTACCTTTTGAGATCCCTGTAACCTCAATTATCTCACTCAACTTTAATCTTCGGTCACTTAACACCATATCGTGGATTTTATTGATCATTTCTGGTGTAGTCACCTCTACAGGACGTCCTGAGCGTGGTTCATCCTTTGTTGATGTACGACCACGTTTAAATTCATTTAACCAGTTATAAATAGTTGCAAGTGAAGGAGCAGATATGCCGTGAACTAAATCCAACTCATTTTTTATTTCCTTTGCTGTTAACCCTTTTATATTAAAATGTTTAATAACAGCTCTAAACTCAATTTTCTCCATTTTTGTAAACAAGCAAATTTTTTTTTTAAATGTACGAAAATAAAAAACAACAACCCGACCAATCTGATTGAAACTTCGCAGCATACTGAATCGGTAGTGCCGCTGCATGAAAACAAACCGCTTACAGTACTAGTCGCGCCACCTGTCGGCTTTTCTAAGGACTTATTGACCCACCCTCGTAGCTTAAAGCTTAAAGCAATTACTATTAAAGGAAATTTGTGATGTGTGTTTATCTCACTTATCTGGTCGAATTGCCTCGCCGGGCCCCTCCTGAGCCCGGGCCCGCAGGCTAGAGCCCTGTCAGCCCCTCTCCCCTTGTGGGGGCCATGAATATCAGCATACATGTAATTATTCCATCCGTATATACTAAACTTACAATTGGGCAAATTATCGCCATTGAGTCTTTAATCTAGTACGTACCTCATATTTTTATGAACTTAGCACTGCGTTTTAAATACAAATTAATAATAATTTTCAATTCAAAACAATATTTTAAATAAACTAAATATATACATATTTTAAGGCGCATACACCGAAGAGAGAACTGAGTTCCCTGGGCGAATTTATTATGATCAAATACATTTCCGCATGTTGTTATAGACTGCTGCGCATCTATTCTATACACAAGACTGCTACCGGCAGCTATCGAGGGTAGTTTTTTTTATATGTTTGTATCGAAGTATTATAAATTTAGCATACCCATGAGAGGTATTGTTAAAAAATAGCACTTATTGTAACAATTACAACTAACTTATTGTAATTGTTACAATAGGTGCTAATACTTTGATACAAAACTACCGTCGATAGCTGCCGATAGCAGTCTTGTGTATAGAGTAGATGCGCAGTTAGGTATATTAAGTGTAAGTAACACATTTGTCACTAACCTTGTATAGGTATTCTTTCGGTTTATTGTAATCATTTATACACCTCCATCCAACACACAGTCTTTACCAGTGTCACCTATTATATTGAGAAAAGAAAATCACGAACTTTAAAAGTTATCAAGAGTCTCTTCTCCAGCTAATTTTTTTCGTATATCTCTTGAGACCTGATTTATATTATGTTATTCTTACCTAGAATGACCTGATCGACTGGGCATCGATCTCAGGGCGTAGTATAGTCTAGGATAGAGACTAACTATTATGACCTAGATGTAATATCTTGTATTAATTAAAAAATCGGATTATTTCATCTTAGGAGGAGTTCATGCATGCTAGAAACCTGGACCTTAACGGAACGGATCACCAAAAGACTGGAGACTTTCGAGATGTGGCTGTATCGGCGTACGATGAAGATTTCCTGAATTGATCAATGATTACGTTACCAATGATAAAGTTTCAAAACGAGTCAATGTTAGAAGAAAACATAAACACAGAAATGTTGCCTACTTAATTATGATTTACTAAAGCTCCTTTCGCATTATACGGTTTTGACCGTACGGCAAAAATCGAACGGCGACATTCCATTAGTGGCGCGAAGAAGTGAATAGCCATTTTTACATTACACGGCGACTTGTAATACAGAGAAAGGTGGAAGAGGCGTAGGCATAAACAGTTTCGTTGTACTACACAACCTACGTATGTGGATTAATATTAAGGCTATACTTCAGCTGGGGCACGGTCTAAAGCGGAACAAAATATAATTTGTCATAAAAAATTCAACATACGTCCATTTAATGTTATGTTTATTGTTATATTAGTAATAATAATAATATATTCATTGACATGTTTTTTTTTTCAAATAAATGGATAACGTTTTTTAGTCATCTTTACACGATATAAAAATTAATTTCCCCGACGCCATCACAAAACAAATTGACGTACAGCTCGACTTTCGCTCTCCGATTGGCAGCGAGTCCCAAATTTTGTCGCACCTATAGTTGAAAATTATTTGCCGTTTCACTGAAGTATGCTCTTATAGACATTGGTAATTGCCTCAGGGGATATTTACTACAATTTGGTCGCCTACCTTCGATAGAAGACGCCACCAAGAAAGAAAAAAATAAAGATGTATTATCTGAAATATCTACCATGCTGTCAGCGAAAAAAAGGAGAATCTGTCTTGCGTAAAATATCATTATATTTTTACAGTTGTTGCCTGCGGCAGCCCTGCATGTAAGTAATGCGAAACATTTCTCTCGGGGAGAGCGGGTAATCGTTCAAGTGAAAATGATTGATGGCTAATACGAATTGCGACGATGGGACTGGATTTCAAATCAACCATCTGCAATATAACATATAGATAGGATAGGACGGAAAGATAGAAGGATATCCCAATGGCATGTATGCGTCACCCAGTACGTGATATACTTTCCATGAGATGCATGTTTTTCGATTTTATTGTTATTTTGTCAAGCGTAAAGAGACTCACCTCAGTATAACTCTTTATTTTAATATGTACAATTATAACTGTAATGCCATAATACTGCTTTCTAAATAAATAAATAAATAAAAATAAACTTTTATTATTAACACTCATAATAATATGGAACAATGTCTATAGCAGTGGCGAAGGGTGGAGGTAGGCTGTTAAGATCCCACATAAATAATGCACATTAAACTTTGTCAGTCATACGTATTTGTTTTCATTGAAATAAGACTACAATTTGCAGATGGTGTTGATTTGTTCTTAAAATTCAATTGAACCCTCCGAAAACCATGTCATAATAGATAATAGTCAAAAAATACTCGCCTATCTATAAAATATATAAAATTATGCAATTAAATCATAGATAACCTTAGATTTTTTATAGATAGAATATTATTTTTTATGTATTATAGTTTGGTTTAGGCAAGGTTTAATGAATTAAAATAAATGAACGAACAACATGTAATATGTATTTTTAATTCAACGAAAATAAATAATTATGAATGAAAAAGTGTGCATAATTTTGTCGTGTAGCCCAAAATATACTTACCAAAACTAGTATGGTTTGGTTAGGCAGGGTTTAATTGCTTTTTAAAAACTAACAAACACCGTCTGTAAATTGTAGTCTTAGTTCAATAAAAACAAATACGTATGACTAAGTTTAATATGCACTATTTATGGCGCATCTTAACAGCCTACCTCCACCCTTCGCTACTGATATAAACATAGTAAGGAACGTATGGTCTAGTGATACATCATTTATATTAATGATACTTTTCTAATGTACATATTATCTAAATCTTAAATATACATTTATTTAAATGTAAAACTAATGGTACATTGTATGCTGGTCTGTTTTTTTTAAATACGGGATCTAATTCACGTAAATCTTATTGTCATTAATCAAAAAACTTACAATGCTATCTCTTTGATAAAACCCTCCAACGACCTTTCACGAATTTAGTCCCACGTCAATAATTCAACCCTTAGACGAGAGAAAAAAAATGATGACGGGTATTTCGACCCGCATCCCGCAGAGACATTATGACAATTTTTTCATATTATTAATGTCTATATCTTAAATCTCGTAATAAATATCAGCGGTTCTAAAATGAAGGTACCTGCCTTAGGGGATTAGGGGCTTGTATGGTTTGTTTCATCCGGAATACATTGTAATATAATTTGTAGAAGTACCAGTTAAAGTTTAATATCACCCTGCTACTAAAATATAATATTATTATCACACATTGTTAATCATCATATTTTTCATGGCTTGTCACTTATGCGCACATAACATAATATAACTGTATATGAACATACATAATTTTGAAAACACTTCTGAGAAAATATATTATAACCAATAGAAAAAATCTTTTGAAAAACGTAAGACTAAGGAATCGAACCTGCATCTCTCGGGTTTTGCGCCCACGCACATAGACCACTATGCTAAAGGTACCATACTTAATTACTACAAATTTTAACTAATGGCTTTTAATACTCTCTGAAGCGTTTTCCAAATTGAGCTACTATTGGCGATCGGATTTTGTATTTTAAATCAAAGTAGGTATTACTATAATTACTAACCGATTTCACGGATCACTTCCAAGAGTTTTTATAGTAATTTACTTGAACTTGCTAATATTTTTTTTTGTATTTAACGAATAATTCACAAGATTTAAGAATGTAACGTTCTAATTATTGAACATACATAATTTTGAAAACACTTCTGAGAAAATATATTATAACCAATAGAAAAAATCTTTTTGAAAAATGAAGCATAGTGGTATATGTGCGTGGGTGCGAAACCCAAGAAATGCAGGTTCGATTCCTACGGGGTCTTACGTTTTTCAAAAAAAAAATTTCTATTGGTGATAGTATATTTTCTCAGACGTCTTTAGAAAATTATGTATGTTCAATAATTAGAATGTTACATTCTTAAATCTTGTGAATTATTCGTTGAATAAAAAAAATAGTTAATTAATAGCTATATGTTGGACACAACGCAGAAAGACCAGAAAAGAAACCTATAATGAATTATGAGGCAGATAATGAGATAACAATACCGCAGGGGAAGATAACTACAGCGCTGAAAAGCGTTGCCTCCCAAATCTTTATTTCAATATATTTTTTATTTAAAAAAAAAATATTGCATTTGTCCGTCCAAGGTAGGTAGGTATATAACAAAAAACGGACACACTTTATTATTTTCTGAAAATTATCGACCGCTTCGCTTCGTAAAATTTTCTATTTCGAACGTTGTCGCTAGATTGATTCGACTCATTCGACTGCAGAAGTACGAGACAACGAATTACTAGCAACTTAACAAATGGGAGAAACCAGGGAAGGCCTACCTTCAGCAGTTATTCAGTGTATCCGGCGGTTTTTGAGGCGGCCGTATCATCGTTTAGTGCCTCTTGGATACCATTGCATGCAGTGACGTCCCGTGGGGGTAGGCAGATTGAGCGTCACCTGGGGGCGGCGGTTACTCGAAGAGCGGCAAATCGATGAGAATCATTAGGTATATTATATAGAAATGTGTACATTAACTAATCTAACTAACCTAATAACGAAAATATCTTTTCATTAAAAAAATCAGCTCACTGGTTGGAAACAAAACATTAATTTACATAAAAGGTTTAACAGGGCTGTGTTTTTTGTCCGGTTTGCGATGTCTAGTTTACTTCCGTTTACCTTGGACGTCACGTCCTTGATGACCAGCAATGACACGTGCAGATTTGGAAATTATATTTGAAATATAGGTAGGTACATAGGTACTTACCTAGTAATTAATTTATCCAAATATGTTTGTAATTCACTCGCGAGTTTTGAAAGTTGTCAAATGTATTTTTAAATGTATCTGAAATCGTGGACTCGTAATATTATTTATTGAAGTAGAGATGCCATTTAGTGGTATATATTTTGTTAGTAATGTATCCACATTTCTTAAATATTGCGGCATTTTGTCTAGGGGCGTCACTGATTGTATGACTGCAGCAGCTGACGACTTCTAAAACGTCGCGTACTCTCATCTGCATCTGTGTCCATTGGTTTTTTTTCATGGACAACATGCTCATGCCACAGTAAACTATTAATCTTTGAATCAACAAATGCGTCTATAAGAAATATCGATCGGATATAGGTACCTATATCATGACCAGATTACTCCAAATCGGCATGGAGCGCCTTTGGCCGCTTGGATAGTACCTTTAAAGTGACCTCATATCGTGCATAAAACGTAAATTATTCAACCAATATCTGCTACCAGTGCTCGTGTATGCAAATCGTAAAACGTGGATCCTTTATGTAATATCTAGATATTATGTCCATCACATTTCTTTTTTTTTGCCATGTTCGATCCTAATATGATCATATGGGCCTCCACGGAGTGGAGGTTTGTATTAACAGACTTTCTATACTAGGTAACTAGATATCAGGTCCATACTCTGATTCGAAACACAAATAGCTATGAAAAACATAATGGCCATAGTACTAGTGATATATTAATATTATTACGCCATTCTAACGGTGGTGCTTTACGGCAGTCATGGCAACTTGTGATGGGTCAGAGCAACCGTATACTGAGTTTCGAGAATAGATGTTTGCAGCGGATACTGTATGTGTGGTGGTATAACTTTAGGAGTAACGAGGAGATATGGGTGGACCAATCAGCATCTCATCACGCTGAGAGTAAAGATACGACGTTGGACCCGGATCGGCCACGTGCTGCGGATGCCTCAAGAGAACCTAGCTTGCATGTTCCTCAAGCCGACCAGATACCATCCACAGACTATAATTGGCAGAGCTGTGTGATGAGATGCTGGCATGACCTGGAATGATGCAAGAGGACTGACAGGCGACAAGGATTCTTGGATGCGCCGTGTTGTGTCAAAAAAGAAGGATATTGATAATCATTTTCGAGTGACTTAATCACAAACATAAAATAAATAATAATTAACCTAGTATCCGTGTTAATGATTCTTTTGAGAGTTTCTCTTGAGAATAAAATTTACCGATTAATTAAATATTCCACGTTTTGGCAACCACATATGAATTTATTCCTTGGAAGAACGAAATCTCTGACTTACCTACCCCATTGGGTTTTGATATCTTTTGTTATCCACGCCGGTGGCCGAGAATGTAGTGCCATCTTAAATGCATATATTTTCACAACAATTTATGTTCTTTGGCATTGTATAGAATGAAACACTTTTACTTCGAGGGGCGATGTCATAATCTATTGAATTCATAACAATAGAAAAAACGTTTTGTATAACACATTTAAAGTACTTTGGGGAAATTTATTATGACTCTATTTTTGAATTTTACAACAGGAAACGGAATCGAAATTACCTTTTATAAAATAACCATAGATTATTATATAGGCACAGTGCAAATATAAAATATGATGTCAAATCAAACATAAATCAGGAACCATTATTCAATATTATTATTTTGAATTGAATGCAACACACTCCCGGCAGTTGGGTCTAGGATGGGTATCGCAAAAATGATCTCTGACTTTCAAATAAGTAACACGTTAAAAATAAGAATACCAGGTGCCAACACAGAAAAACGGTGTAAGGGGGTCCATTTTGACATAATATTTTTTTATAAATTTAAGAGGCGAAAGGAGCGGTTGTGAAAATTTAACAGGTGCCACTGACTTACCCCGCCGATTACTTATAGCATTTCGTCGGTTTAATCGCACTTTTAAGATATATTCCCCATACCCAGATACTCCGCACGTTGAGACTGGTGGTTATATACACTTGGCCTACAGGTAGAACTAAGGGTGTTAACGTACGAGTTATTGCGAGTTGTCGCAACCATACGTCCATATGTGGTTATGGAATAGGCGTGACTTAACGGTCCGCGCCGTGTTGTCTTTTGGACATGCGGCATCAAAATCTTAAAGCAAACATTGGATGCCCCAGATACATGTCAATTCATGAGTGTCAAGGGTATTATAATGGTCACAGACTTTGCGTGTCGTATAATGCCGAGAGGAGAACCCGTCCCCGTTGTGCGCGCCTGAAGAATACCATTATATTATTGTTAGTGAAAAAATTAAGGTCCTTCTGTATCCTTCTTCAGAATCAAACACACGTTGAAACATACAGTATGATTAACTTTTCCGGATGCGGAATTTGAAGCTATGACTCTCAACTTTATACGCGGACCAATCTGTTATTATTTTACCTATAATAAGCTCGAACTTTACTAAATAACTATCCATTTTTATTGTAATGATTGTAGCAATTTTCTTACATAGCATTATTTACTATTTCAATCATTAATATACTTAATAGTTCTGTAAGTTTTATATAAACAAATAGTTCCATTGCATTGTAGGTAAATGCCACATTTATTAGGTAGGTAATTGTTTGATTTTAACGTTACTGTATAAAATGCATGTAAGTATATATAAGTTTATATTTTAAAATATTATGAACATATATATCCTTGTTTTTTCTTACAATGTGATTATGTTAGTAACTATTAAACCAATGATAGTTTGATAAGTGAATAATGTTTAAATTGGAACTAAACTTTATTTTTGATACATTTTGTTATGGAACGTACATAAATTATGTATCCTATATTAATTATGAATTAAATTCAATTGCATGTTGTGTATTTTTTTTAAGTTATATATTAATAAAGATAATTTTAATTATAAAAGTTGGTAAGATAGAATAATTACATTAATTACAATTATGGTTAGGTGGAGTCTTTAGTGAGTAAGTGCCGTTATATTATTAATTTCCTCCGATGTTTTAGTATAATCCATGTAGTTTAATAATTATAGTAATTTCTGAACAACTAGTTGACGTCCCTAGGCAAAGTGCCGCTTTTAAGCAGACTTAGAATGCCGTCCCGTTTCATTTTTTGTTTCAAATTAGGTATCTAAAAAATTGTTAGGTAGGTACCTACCTACTTACCTATATTATTATTTATTTTCGGCTATTTTAAATACACAAAATTAATAAACAAAAATATTTAAATTAACATAGACACCGTGTACTGAGAATTAAAGAATTTCCACAAAACAAAATTTCTCTCAAACTGTGCGGTTTTAGGTAGGTACGTGGGTTAGTATCGCTGACAAGTTTGGAGGCACCCGTTTGTAAAAAATCCATTAAGATAAACTGCCATTCCAATTTGTATTCATATAAAATACAGTATTAATGTCAGATTTTTTTATGCTTAGATTTTTTTATAAACTAAAATGTCATTGAAAACCGCCACTGCTCTCATAAGTTGTAAAATTTGTTTTCATTCGTTCATTCGCCGCCCCTTATAATCTGCCTAAAATAAATAAATAAAATAAATAAATAAATAAATAAATGGATGTCAGTCACTTGCTCAACCTAATAGGTCCATAATAAGACTCATACATGGATTTAAAAACAACATGTATACTTGCCAGACCCAGGATTCGAACCTGATCCTATAGTCCGAACCTATAGTCCGACGCTTAAGCCACGCGGCCATCGTGGGTGTACTATAGTAACATCGAAGGAAAATAATTTTACGAACGCCTAGCATTATAATCTCTACTAATATTTCATTGTAACTTCAGTCGCATTTGAACAATCAAACAATATACGTCAACCGAAATCAGTTATGTGTATTAACACAATCACTGCGTACCTTTTAATTATTTTTTAATTACCACATTTAAATAACATGCTAATTGGATATGTAATGGCCGTTTAACGGGGACACTGCAGCCGTGTCTTCCGCGTCAAACGAGTTTAAACAATTATTCATCCACAAAATGTAGTAGGTACTTAGTAAAGCGACAAAAAATGGGAAAAACTTCAATAAATAAATAGCTACAAAGCATCGCATGCCCTGCCTAACCCCACAGGACCCCACAGTGTTCTACCATGCCAAATTAAAAACATTTTTTTCAAATCTCCAATATACTGCCAATTACTTAGTTATATTGCTTAGTGTATATTGTAATAAACAATATTTAGTTTCTGAGTTAGAATTTATAAAATATAATGAGTTTTAAATGCACTTGAATAATAATATCAAACCCTACTGCACTTAGTTACTCACAAATCAGCGTCTTTTATCTGTGTCATACAGTGAATCTGTATTGATATAAATTATTATTAACTATTATTTATAGACATCTCAAAATTGATGCTAACAAATTGCTGGAAGCCCATTCAGCTAGGCATGCCTGTCGAATGATACTAAAATGAATATAAACTCCATATGGGGCATTGTAGAATGATATATTTATTATATTATTTACCGTATAGAAATATTTATTTTATACAATGATTTATATTTTAGAGTTTCTATTATTCTTTCCCCTACGATTTTCCATTATTATTATTAGGTAACCTCTCAATGTCATTTCGTCAAATTTACTTACATAACACCTATTCTTGTAGCTTGGTGTTAATATTGGGTAAACCTAAATTTGTAAACATCATGAGTTTAATCCACTGCTGAATGAATGCCTCTTCGAGCTTATTCCATCCCTTAAAGTCAATTTTTCGATCTAGTGAACAATAATTATCAATAATTCATTGTTCTATAGATCGATACTGCTCCCAACTCGCGTCAGATGCTTCTACCGTTGATTGCTAAACATACATGACAGAATAATTCCGATCCCTCCTTAGATGTATCACATTCAACTCCTGACTCCTCTGTTCCCATGCAGATTCGTTTTGGGTCAAGGGACACACAACAATATTTTCATTCTGACTCGTTTATAGTGTCATGGAAGGCGGCCGTGAGCAAATTGCGTCTACATATACATGACGGGTGGAGATGGGGTAACTCAAATCATGACATATTAATATGTAGTGAAAAATAAAATGATTACAAAGTTTTAGTCTGCCCTTGTCCAGACGGCGCGTGTCTCGTCGCACTTTATGTGCGAGTACCAAATGTGTGCTGCATCCATATAACGTTCACTGTACTAGATAGTATTCAAAATGAGACGCAACAATAATTAAATAAATTAAAGTTTCAACTATCGGCATTTATTGTCGCATATAGTACCTCGACTCACCCGTAATACGCGCGTACTCGAGAATCTAGCAAGTGCTTGCGCTTGTCGCGCGACCAATGACATGGCGCGAGAACGTGTGGACAGCTCTATGAGGTCACATGTACCTAGAGTGCGTGCGAGTCAAACCACGCCATCTGGGCAAGATCTAAAGTTTAGTTTGTAACAAGCATGACATTTTTGTTTTATTCTTTCGTAATAAATAGATTAATACAAATGAAAGTGACACAAAAATTAACTCTATATGCATTGTAATAATGACCATTTTACAACCTGCATTTATATGTTTACGACGTTTACGTCATTATGGCTTTTTAACAACGATTCTGTATCCGAACGCTAGTATTATATTAGCCAGCCGAAATACATATTGTATATTAAAACTAAACTCTACCTTCATTGCATTGACCCTTATGGTCATTTTTACGGATTTTTGTCAGCTGTCTACATTACTCAACATTTTTTTGGGAAAAATGTCAATGATGCAACCTGTAGATATATTAATGGCTGCGAATGATAGACACAAAAACATCAGGGATATTACTGTTGTTATATTCCTTCACATGCTTATGTGGCGAATTGCAAAATGCCAATCAAGAAGTCTCCTGAGAGTGTCCCCTAATGGAATTTGGAAGAGCAGGCCTACTCAAACCTGCCCAACCTTAAATTACAATAATCAACGATTCTACGAGGGGATAATAAGTAGGTAGCTTCTAGTGCATTTTTCTACTTTACCCCCGTTTCACACGCAGCGAATATCGCGACTATTATTCGCCGATGTTTACTGTAAAAGCTTTAATGCTTCACTCCATTACAACCGCTTGGTAGAAAATTATCGTGCGGTTTTTGTCGCCGCGATAAAATTCGCAGGACGTGAACCGGGAGTAGCACCACAAGAAAAGTCTCTTCACATTTAGACTCAACCATGATAACAATATAAATCAAAGTAGATCTTACACACAATTCACAACCAAGGTATTGAACATACATAATTCTGAAAACATGAGAAAATATAGCCAATAGAAAAAATCTTTTTCGAAAAAAGTAAGACACCCGGCAGGATCCAATCTACGTCTCTTGGGTTTCACGCCCTGTGTATTGCCACTATCCTACAGCTACCATGCTTAATTGCGACAAATTTTAACTATTAGTGTTTTCAGAATTATGTATGTTCAATAATTAGAATAGTATCTACATTCTTAAATCTTGTGAATTATTCGTTGAATACAAGGTATTGAAGGTTATTCCTAGGAAGCTTCAGCACAATTTTAACGGGCGTTTCTCGTTCTCTACCGCACAATATAAACCCGATGCATATGGAAATGTGGCGGATAGTACGGAAAAAAAACATTCGTTTTATTCCCGGTGAGGGATTTACGAGCACATTGAACACGACCATTATCTACAGCACGTGTATAAAAGAAAACATACTTAAAAAGTTTATGTTTACGTTATGAACTTACATACCTACAGGAAATGTCAAAACGACAACAATTCAAGAAGCGTTAATGACGTCATGTCACGTTTTGAAACGCATCTTGAATTAGTGGTTAACAATGGAACAGCGACCATCTTGATTTGTTTGACTTCTAAAAAGGAACGCCGAAGAGAATCGTGCGCGAGTTCCCGCGCTTTTTGTATGTCTCCACAATTATTTTCTCTTTGTTTCATTTTCCTTTCACACTCTCCCTCTCGGCGCACTCATTGTCTATTAAAGGGACAACATTATCTTTCATAAACTATTATTATGCTATTATAGCCGATGATACGGACCTTATCACCCACGCACGATTGAAGAATTTTGAGGCCTACGCATACAATTAAGTCTAATAATAATTATTATTCATTATACCATTTTTATACAACCGGCCTACAATATTATTTTTAGATAACATTTTGACAGATTAGCGATAAATTCTTTTAAGACATTTTTCTAAACATAATTTATTGCATACGTAAATATTATAAAAGTAAGAATATTTTTTATTAATACGCATAATTTTGCATAATAAATAGCATTAAATCATAAATAACTACATTGCATAATAACAATACACATTCTATCGTATTGTTTACTGTGAATTTATTTCTTGCAAGTCGTGTTTCTAAAAACAATATTATTGGTTAATCCGGCAGACTGTGGGACTAAACATTTAATCGATTAATCTTCTCCAATTTTATACCACTATTATGTTTAATTTGAAATAAATTCTTCAATTAATTATTCGCTTATTATTTACTGAAAAATGAGGGAAAACCTATTCTCAACTAAGCCACTCAAAAAACTGCATAATCTACAGTGTTGACAACCGAACTATAAACATTGTACAACACTATATATTTTAGATTCCGAAAAAAATGAAAAATAGTTATAAGTATTATAATTTTCCCTGAGATAGGCCAAAAATGCTTAAATTTTGAAAGATTCAAAACAGCGTCATACTATCAAATAAAAACATGGAAATACTGATAACCTATTAGACATTATCATAATTTTGTACTCTGACTCTAAGATGAAAATGATGTAATAATAGGTACTTATATTCTAAAAATATTTTATACTTATATTATCTGTATATTTATTTATTACTACATAATATATGAATGCTACACCGACTGTGTGAAATTGCGTATTAC
Source organism: Rhyacophila brunnea (assembly GCF_057557595.1). Taxonomy (NCBI): domain Eukaryota; kingdom Metazoa; phylum Arthropoda; class Insecta; order Trichoptera; family Rhyacophilidae; genus Rhyacophila; species Rhyacophila brunnea. Next base: position 4,995,604 of record NW_028232859.1, read on the forward strand.
ACGAAATCGGTAATATTTTTCCTAATTCATGAATAAGGTAACGGGCTTGCATTATTCATGAATTAGGCAATTTATCTGCCGAGTGCGTGAATTTGGCAGGGTATGGAATTCTTCAACTGTCAAACATGACAGTAGAAAAAGTAAATTTAATACGGATGGTTTTATTAGTTATAGTTGGACATAATATAATATTATTATTATTAGGTTAGGTTAGGTTAGGTTTTTTAATTCTGAATTCAACTGAATGTCCATTTTGAGGTTAGCTAACAAGTGTCAACAAACTATCAAATCATACTATCACAAACAAACAATCGACCAATGCCTGAGACCCAAGCACGAATCAAACCGCGAAAATACCTTTTAATAAAATTCTTCCGTTATCATATTAATGTTCTAGATTTTTTTTGGGCATAGTAAATGGATGTGAACGTCATTGTAGTTATTGATTGGTATATTTTTATATAATCAATGACGTTTGACACATTTAGTTAGTTTGATTAGTTGCAAAAAAACACCACCGTAGCGCGACCATCTATTTTGACCAATGCATGAGCATTTGACACATTTGGCTTAGTTGCAAAGAACACCACCGTAGCGCTACTATCTAATTTGCCCAATGCATGAACTAAGCAGAGAAATTACTGCCAAATTCACGCACTCGGCAGATATTTTGCCTACTTAATGAATAAGGCAACGGACTTGCATTTTTCATGAAATAGCAAAATTTTGCCGATTTTATGTAATACACAATTTCATACATTCGGCATAACATGAATACAAGTAAATATTATTTGATCTAATTTTATGCGAGGTAATCAATCAGGCAAAAAGGCGTATCATTAGATATAGTAAAGAGTGCAAAAAAGTGTTATAAAACGTATACTCTTCCTTTCATTATTTTTTTAATTGAAATTACCTATTAATACTATATTGACATATATACAAATTATTATAGAACAGGCATTTCGTTTTCTAATTAACACAACAAACGATACGGTAACGTCCCATGATGGTAGGCTGGACATACACTGCTTAGATGCGGCACATTTTAATAAACGGCAAGAAAAGTGAACAATACAAGATTTGACAATAAGTTTCGCAAAAAGGAGATGTTTACCCAAAGCCACCAATCTAAATTCACTACAAAATTAACTATGCATATTTCTGTGTTTAATAGCCATGGTGAATCTATGGGATACAATTAACTCAACAATATGTGCTCAAATTCTTGACACCGAATATTCGAACTTCGTTTTTTATGCTAGATAAGCTAGTAGGTACTTACGTATAATATAACAACAACGTAAAAGATTTTTTTGCGAGTGTGTTATTTCTTTAGATAGAGATTCGAATAATAATTACCTTGTTGTTATTATTAGTACGTACAAAATTGTTTGAAAAAGTTGATTAACCAACGGTAACTCGGTTCGGGTACTAGCCAGCTGATACGTTTTTTTTTTTTGCAGCAAATAACATTCTATTCTAATGTGAGTATATTATTTTCAATTATAACTTTCATTTGATGAGATGCCATTTTATGAATTGAATACCATTTGCTACAGTCACAGTTATCCGTTTTAATGATTCATGTCGAGACCATTTTGAAATATAAATAATTATGATATAGGTCCCTAATAAAAAAAATCCAAGGCTTTATGCTCGATCTTCTCACGTATCTACATAATATAATACCTACAACTTGTAAAAAAATCACTTTTTTACTATATATGAGAAATGAATTAGGATAAGAATTTATTACAACGTTTTTATTGGGTCGTATTCTTATTTGTCCGGTGGTTGTTTATCCAGTACAAATCTTGCAATCGATTTTTAACTAACTTCCCGACTAGCTAGACATTTAAATGAAGACGATGCCAATGCATTTTTTTAGTACTTTTAGCCATCTTTAAGTAGAATTGAATTCATTTTCAGTTAATTCTGTTTTGTGTGAAAAGTTATTTCGAAAGAAATCCGTAATCCAATCCACTATTATTTGTTGCTAGGGATCTGGGGTCCTAGCAACTTAATTATTAATATATACGTGCGTTACTTTGGAAATCAATATGATATGTCAAAATGACATTTCAGTATTATTTCTATCAAGTACAAATTTTTTGATCGTTTAAGCTAGTCAAGTCAAGTTTATATGATTCAACAGAAAATTTAAAAACGTTGTATATAAAAAGTTATTTTTATCTTGTATTATTTGGTGTAAATTGCATATGTATAAAACGATTATAATTAGCATAACAATTTTATTTGCATTTAATCATTCTAACTTTGACACAGTTAGATAATAATTAATTAAATCCCACTAGGTATGTTTTATTCCTTTTTTGATTTTTAATGACACATAAATATTGATGCATGTAACATGTAATATTGCCTTGACTAATTTATCTTTTAAAAAATAATTTAAACAGAAGGAAGTAATTATTTCTACTTCATTTAAATATGCAATTTTATTCAGAAAAAAAAACATTCGAAAATCTTTCTGTCAGTTATCCAATTGTTATTTCAAAATTTGTAATAAGTGCATTACTATGAATTATCGCGGTATACTGGAATAAAATTGCCTTAAAATTGCGCAGACTGCGATTTCTTCTACTGCGCACGAATTACATAGGATAAATTTAATTTTATTGTATCCAACTGCTCGTACGTTTTCTCTCGCTCGGCGTCGCTCTAGCTACGTCATATTTTCTGTCAAAACTATCGCACTACACGTTTATGTCGTATGTTTATACTTAATCGAATTTCGTATGTGTGAATATGGTCGAATACAACTCATCCGTTAATGCCATAGCTCAAATTCAATCACGTACCACTTCAAATTCTTCGCATACTACAATTTAGTAAACACTGGCAGTTATATGATAGGTATGCATTATTGCATTCAATACTAACATAACATAAGTATTCGGGTAACGCATCAAATGTCTCTAATTATTATTTATTAGTATTAATAAAGTGCCATAATAAAATTAAATTCGTCTAACAGTGTTGTTATTCAAAATTATTAGGTAAATATTATTAAAATCTATACTATCTAACCGGCACTGTCTCATACGGGAGCAAATGTAGTGCGATGTAGGACTTTTTTCATGTTTGCAAATAGTCCTCATTATTTTAAGAAAGCACCCACCGTCACCCATTTGAGCGTATAATTTAATTAATAACTAATAATGTAACAGCCTCCTCCAAAGAAAGAAGTCCCACTGGACTCTGTCGTTGGCTTTAAAAGCTTTGAATAAAAACTGGGAAAAGTGAGACTTCTTTCTTTGGAGGAGGCCTTCACCCGAAGAGGGGTTCTTACAAACCAAACAAACTAGTATCTTAGCATTAAAAATATTATTTAAGTTACAAATACAAAAATATATACTAATATTATAAACGTTACATAGCACTGTTTAATATATAAACATTATTTATTAGTATTATATACAAAATAAAAATCGTAATATATATATATATGTATTATAAAAAATATATATATATATATATAAATATCATAGATAAAATATAAAAAAAATCATAGATAGATTATATATACATAATAGATATAATCATAGGTCATATTATATACATTAGATATAGTCAATTCACTGTCATTTACTTTTTTTGTATGTAAGAAATAAAAAGGCTTTTTTATTTATTTATTTATTAATTTAACAACAACACCACACAACATTCATTTTTTTTTTAAATATTATATCACCAAATAATGCACATATTTCGAAATTGGAAGTTCGTGGCGAAAAATATTAGACACATATATCCCAATACTAAGAAAACCTTCTACAAACGGAGCATCCATGTATGGAAATAAAGCAAAAGTGGACCCTTGACGGATGAAGTTAGCAACTAGCCAATCTTGCAATTTTCCGGGAGCGCACCAGAGCGCTGTTCAGTTTCATAAAATTCTCAAAATTATCGCTCGGTCTCATGGAAACATTAATTTGACCATCTATCTAAGCTAGATATGCCATTATGATAAAAAAGAAACCTAACACATTTATTTTTATAAAATACACATACAGGTGAGTGCTAACTATATTAATATTTTCGTAAAATTATCGAGCGCTCCGGGTCGTAAAATATTCCATTTCTAGCGCTGAATTTTTCCCATTTTCTATATCTTTGGAAATTACTTATTACGATTTTAATTTATGGGTAAGTATTCAATTTTATTTATATTAAAATGAAGTTTTTAAAAATTCTGCGACTTTGAAATGTTTATTAATAATAAGTCACACCAATGGTGTACCTACCATAGCGGAAATAATTTTCACACATTACTTATGACTTGACCATCAAGCAAAAATACGATTACAAACGGTTACTGTAATTTTGTCGGTTACTGTAAACGGTTTTAGCAATAAAAAGCCACACTATTC